>NC_071592.1:800000-1400000 GCF_024509145.1 Vidua macroura
AGCTTTTCCACAGCATTAGGCTAATGGTTGGATTCAATGGTCTTAAAGGTCTTTTCAGACCTAAACGATTCAAAGATTTTAGAAATTATCATCCTTAGCAGAGCAGTCTGCCATCAAGGCACCTGTAGGGAGGGCTTTGCCGTGCTCATCACCGCATTACCTTTCCCTGCAGCCACACTAATTGCTAACCCTGGGCAGGAGAAATGTATTTTCCTTACTGTCAAAATGACAACCTCTAAACAAATCCTAAATCCTGTTCTGTGCTTCCAGCAGTGTTTTATCTTTCCGCTGCTGTTCTCTTGAGATTTATGCCTCATGATCTGGAGGAACCTGCAGCATCCATCCCTACCTGTTTCTTGTCTATTTAAGTGGCAAGGGCTTGTCAAGGCACGGAAGTTTCATTGATTTACTGTAAGATGCGGGATCAGGCTGCTGCAGTGAATCGCTGGCTGTGCTCCCACTCGGAGAAGCTCCTCTTGGGTTGGCAGAGCCCAGTCAGGCTCCAGGACCGGAGCACCCAGGGCACTGGAGGGCGGATAGGGGTAAGGGATTCGAGTTGGAGGGGTCTGTGATTGTGCCTGAGGCTGAATCTCCAGAGCTGAGCCTTGGAGGGGAACGGGGCCTTGTCCTTGTCCTGTGACACTGTCCTCAGGCTCTGGGATGCCCTGGAGCAGAGGGACTGGGGATAAGCGTGTGTTTGTTTGTTTTTACGGCCCGTTGCCATGTTCAGGTGCACGGGCCCCATTAAAGGAGGAGCAGCCTGTAAATCGCTGCTGCAGTGAAGGGTTATGTCTCCCTCGCTGCTGCATTTCATCCTGCACAATCAGGGAAGGGATTTGTCCTGGCACAGGTTCCCGCTTCACTGTGGAAAATGAGAATGGAATCACATCCCTCTTGCTCCTTCCAGGCTGGAAAAGGGCTCCTTTGGCCCCGGGAGCTCAGACCTTCCAAGAGCTGCCATGAAGCTCCAGCTCCACTGGGGAGGGATGGGGCAGCAGCAGGACGTGCTGGAGATGGAGCACGTGGACAAGCAGTGCCAAGGCTCTGTGTCTCATCTCCAAGCACAGAAGGGGTCAGGAATCTTGAGAACTTGTGCCAGTAATAAATGATTGATGCTGTTATTCTCCAGGGTGTGTTAGAGAGAAGATTTATCATGGTCCTGAAAAGGCAAAAGATGTGACAGCAGAGCTCCTGCCTGCTGGAAAAGGAGACATTTAAACCCTGAAGTGTTCATGCAAGATGGATTTGATATTCCCCTGCCTCGGACTATCAGAATAGTGCCCCCCTCATCCCTTCCCTTTTCCCCGTGGCATCTTCCTTTAGGTAAGGGATGCACGAGGATCCTACGGCTGCTCCCAACCCTTCTCAGTATCTGAAGTGCTGGAAGAAAATTACCCTGAGGTCCTCCAAGGAGAAATTTAAGCAGCAACTTGATCCTCTTTCTCTCAAACTTCCTGGGAAAACTCCGCTGTAGTTCAACAGGAGATAGATAAAGTGCATTATTGTCACCATTACACATAAACACGGCCAATTTCGTAAAATTCATCTGCGCCGAGTCCCGTGCCTGTGCAGGGAATGAATCAGGTTAGCAGCTACAGCCCTGGGCTCCCAGCAATCCTCCCGCTTCGAAAACATAAACAGAAAATTGGAAAGGAAATGTCATCTCAGTGAGTTCATTCTGAATCACATGTTTGATGAAAGACTCTTTACAAACCCTTAAACTGCCTAAAGCCATTCACCTGAAAAAAAAATGTAACATTCCTCACAGGAAAAGAACAATTAGCAATACAATTAGTTTTCTAAGAGGCAGCGATAAATAATTGAATTTTTTCTTTGACGGGGAGGGACGGCACTGGCAGTTCCCAGCTCCTTGTATTGACAGCAGAGGAAACGGCCCATGAAACCGGTCGTTTGCGGGGAATTTTGATCTATCAATTGCGAGCGGGGAGAACAAGAGAAGCATGAAAGAGCAGCTCGGCTGTCAGAGGCAGCTGCAGCCACCGCAGCCTGGCTGGGCTGTAACACGGGCAGGCAGGTCCAGGAGCGCTTCCAGAGGCTGCGCACATCTGGCTGGACGCGCCGTGCTCCCGCGGCTCTCCACAGCTGGCTCCCAGCAGCCGGGATGGACCGAGTGACCTGCGGCTCCCTGAACGTGCTGCAAGCGGCCTTGGGCCAAACTACCGAGCTGGAACCAGCCCGAGAGGCTTCGGCCAGCCCTGGGCCAGGCAGAGGCTGGATCCCAGCACCGGGAGCGGTCACACAGGGCTCTGGATGGGGATTCCACCCGGGAGGGGAGGGACAGATTCATCTCTGCCGTGGAGAAATGAGCCAGGACCAGCAGCGCACTTTTCAGTTATGAATTTGTGATCGATACCCTGTAGCCATTGATTCCCTGCTCGCCGTGATGAACTGATGAAGGCAAGCACAGCTGATGCCTCTCGGCCCGTGGCTCTGGCCAGGCACAGCCAGGGTCCCCACGTGGGCACGAGTCACCGTGGGGCTCCCTGGCCACGCGTGGGTGACAGCCCCAGGCCTCGGTTACAGCCCACATCAGGGGATTTCTGTCCCTGTCCCCCCCCAAACACACGTTTCTTCCTGGCAGCACATTCCGAGCAGGAGCCAGCCCTCTCAGACCTCACGAGGACAGACACATGGAGAAAGGCCTGTCTTTTCAGCATCTCTTAAGCTTGGGACCTTCTCCTCCTCCTCTTTGTTAGTGCCTTTGTACCTGCTCTCTCCTCAGCTCCCATCCTTCCCTACTCCTTCCAAAAGAGGAGAGTGAAAAATACGCCTTTTGCCCCCTTAACTGCTTTGCTGTGAAATTAGAACTCCCGTTGGCTGACCCTGCTGTGGCTGAATCTCAGCCTTTTCTCCATCAAATCCTTCCCGCAGAATTTATTGGGTGGTGCAGCATTACCCTCATAAAAAGGCAATAAATGGCCCTGTTTGCATTACACTCCATAATGGCTGTAACCTCGTGGCATTCTCGTAGAGCCGCCTTAGGAACAAAGGGGCAGAAAAGAAGGCTCCCAGAAATCTTTGGGATAATTACACTGCGGGACTGCTGGAATCTTTAAAATCACTTTAAATCAAAGGAAACCCGGATTTTAAATCTGAGGTTAACAGCGCTTGGGACACTTGCAGAACTCCTCAGCCTCAGCAGCTTGCAGCATCCCCTTTGAATCCTGTCAGCCACCTCGGAGGGCGGCTGGGGGGACAGGCAGCACTTCAGGGGCGTGGGGATGCCGCAGGTGGATCTCGGGGACTCCCGGCTGGTGCCAAATGCACGGCAGTTTTTGTTCCCTGCTCTAAGACGCCAGGAAAAGAGAGCTTTTCTGGCTCACGGTGGAATTGATTACTTGCAGGATGACCAGGAGAATCTCCCTATCTGTTTGTCCAGCTCGTCCTTCAGCCCACGTCCCCCGGGCTGGCGTGGGGACCGCCACCACCTCCCCCCGTCCCCGGGGACTTCCCAGCAGTGCTGCAATCACCGGGAGCAGCAGCTCGGGTGCTCGTCCAGCTCTGCTAACACTCTGCTGTTTGCCCGACCTGGCAGCCTTTTATTGCTCTTTCAACGGCCCCTTCTAAACATTATGGCTCACTTAGACTTGGGGAAGGCGGCACTTTGGAAATGCGGAGTTTGCTGTTTCAGCCAGGATGTGCATTACTTGTCCCTCATTTCCTTACTGGCTAAAGCAGTTTTATCCTCTCCGCGGAGTTAAGGTATAACGTGGATGTGTAAAGTGACAGCAGAGTAAAACAGCGCAGGGATAGGGATAAGGATAAGGGAGAGGAGACAGATTTTGGGCTGTGCCGCAGAGCCCCCGCGGCCCTGCCAGGCTGGGCGCTCGAGGGCCTCGAGCTGCTCTGAGCTCTCAGCCCCTCCCTGCTCGTGCCACAGAGGAGCAGGACACACCCAGAGGGGCGACAGAGGCGACAGGGCTGTGCTCAGCCCCTGCCTGCTCACCTCAGTACCGTGTGCTCCCAGGTCAGCCCCTGCCAGCCAAAAGCTGCGTGAGAGCGGCCAGCAGCAAACCCAGCGCAGGGACTGCATTTCTCCCCAGCACCCCCGGGGCAGGGCTCCCGTCCTGCAGTTCACTGGGATGTGGAAATGAAAACAAAGAGAGCATGAACACAACAGCTCGCACTGCTCTGCGAGGCCGGTAATTGAAAACTCCTGACGCTAAACAGAAATGAAAATGTTAATGGCAAACACCCAGAGCAAATGTATTCCATATGCAGAGGATTGCCATAGGCTGACAAATACAAATGCTGCCGTAGCCACGGGGGGAGCAAAGGCAGAGAGGAGGAAAGGCTGCACTCCCTGCCCACGGAGCCGCTCCCGGCCCCCGTTCCTGCCGCTCTCCCGGCCGGGAGCAGCGCCTGCAGCTCCCAGAGCACACCCAGCGGCTGGGAAGAGGCTGGAACACGGTGAGGAGCCCTGACCCTCAGCCCACTCAGAAGGGACGAGCATTCCCCCCTGAGCAGCACCTGTCCGGGAGGGAAAAAGCCATCCGGGAGCCACATCCATCAGCGCGGGCACGGGAATGACTGCCATAAATCCATCCTGCAAGAGTTCCCAACAGGAACACGAGGTGCAGGGTAACGACTTAAGAATAATACACAGAAACCCAGCAAGAACTCAGAATGCCTGGTGGAAGCCCAAGGGAAATTAGCCTAATGCTCGGCAAATGTTGGAGAGCGAGGGGATTACTCTTCCCCCGGGCCCCGCTGCTGTCGCCGAGAGAGTTTACAGCACTTTGTCATTTATGGCTGGAGCTCTTTATGGCTCTGGGGGTTTTCATAGCCAGAGTGGTTCCTCCCTGCATCCATCTTCGCTGTCACGGACAAGGAGATTGGTGCTTAGGGCACCAAGCCGGGGCCTGACAAACCTGGACTCGCTTCAAACCCAGCTCCTGGGCAGCTTTGCCATAAACCCCCGGCGAAACCTGGGCCATGGCACCGAGGCCAGCCCTGCTCACAGCCCCCAAACCCAACCCTCGGGCTCACCTCATTTCTGGAGCTGCAGGTAAAGCTTTTTGGAACCCCTGGCGGATTTCCTTTCTTCCCCATTTTTTCCCAGGCGTGCAGCCTGCCTCCAAAGCAGGCAATGTTCACACTCCTTGGGTTTCACCACAAGCATTCCTCCCAGCTCCATCTGTGAGCCTTAATTAGTGAATTTACTGACAGAAACTTTATTAATGCAGCATTTAGCTCTGCTGGCAGCGTCTTGTGCCCTTCAGAGCCTCCTGTGCAGAGAAGCACCGGCTCCCAGGGCCTCCGGGGGTTTTCCTGCCGTTATTTCCCCTTCTGGGGGCCCAGGAGCACCCACCCTGTGCTGCTGCCCTGTTTGCAGGGAGAGAGGGACACACAGCTCTCCAGGGAATGCACACACGCTGGGAGCAGCAAAGAGGGGCCTGACAACACCTTGGCACCTGCTCCCTCCCCCTGGCAGCAAACCAGAGCCCAGATGCCCAGCTCTGTGCTGTGAGCACACCTCCATGCCCGTGCCCATGTGCCAGGCTCACCCACAGACCACCTCTTGCAGGACAGACCCCTCCAGCAGCTCCCACAGGAGGCACAAACCAGGATTCCTGCCACATCTTCCCTCTCCTTTCCATTTCTTTTCTCCTTCTGGTTGTTTTTTTCCTCAAAGACATTAACCAGATATAAAAAGTTAAATGTGAAGTCGAAACAATAAGGCATGGAAATAGCAGAAATAACTTAATTAAGTTTTTAAAGATTTCCATGCTTGAATAAATTAGCCTTCCTGCAAATGTCACAACAGGCAGAAAAAATGTGTAATCAATGGAGCACAATGTTACTTTGCTCTTTAGTTAAATGCAAGCTCCAACAGTGTGTTCTCCAAGCTTCCCTCTCTTCCTCCACTCTCCCCACTGCATCTTCCCCACAGTACTGGGGGAAAAGCTCCAGAAACCCCAACGCCAGCTTTTCCCTGTGCAGGCAACAAGCTGAGAGCTTTGCTTTGCTCTGCTCCCCTGAAGCAGCACGGGAAAGCACCAACAACCACTTCCATGTGCTGGTGACACAAGTGGGAGGCAGGGGACACTCCTAATTTGTGAATTAGGCAAAAAAAGAGAGGCAGAATCAGCAAGAATAATGTGTGGTTTTCACTGGGGAATATGCCAACGCTTCCCGGAGCCACCCAGGTCCCTGCCCATCCTGCTGCACAGACAGAATGCCACTCCTGAGGACGGGAATTTACTGGGGAGAGTTTGGGGGAAAGCAACCAGGACAGGCAGGGAGATTAAAACACTGACACAGGATGGAAGCAGAGGGAATTTTAGCTTACTTATTCTGGAAAGGAAAGACGAGGCGAGACATGCAAACAGCCTTCAAACATTTAAAGGAAAGCTCTGAAAAGGGAGAGAATAAACAGGTTTTCATGTTTGCTATGAGGATGACAAGATAAACATAAACTGCAGCAAGGAGCATTCATGTTCGACATCAGAAAGGCGCCTGTGATGCCGAGGTGCGGCTTTGAGCGGCTCCGTGAGCGCTGCCGCCGGCTCGGCTGCCTCTGCCCCGGGGCCGGAGCCCGACGATCAGCAGTGACAGCCTGGGCTGCCGGGAGCAGGTTTGGTGGCGTGATGGAGCCCTGGAGCCAGGGACAGACTCGGCGACCTCCCGGGCTGGTTGCCCAAGCCCCTGTTTCGCAATATCCATCGGAGTGCAGCAGGCAGTGCCGGGAGAGCCGGGAACGAGCTGGGAATGGGTTAAACCTTGCTGCCGAGCCCGCCTTGCCTTTTCTGTTATGGCCAAGAATTGTCAACAATTCCAGATCAGCAGCTGACCCAGGGCACGGCCGTGTTTAGTGCAGGGCAGCACTCGGGCTTTAAACAATCGGTGCTCGGGCCGCTTCAGCTGGGTCACTTCTGACCCCTGAAACCGGAGAGCACGGGCTCGATGGCTGCTTCTCCCTCCACTCCCGCCGGGGCTGGACCTGCCGCAGGGACACACAGCCAGCTTCAATCCCCTTGGATAATGATAAGGGTGAGCAATTGAGCTGCACTCTGCTCCGCCAGGAGCTCAATCCCAGGCTGGGAGTGCTGCTGTCTGCGCTGTGACACACACTTTATTAGAAAGTGAGCCATTGGAAAGTATTGGAAATTCTTCTAAGACCATTTTGATTGTCCTCGAGGAATCAGTGGCTGAGGCTGGAATGTCGGGAGGACAAAGGCGGCTGCCAGATGAAAGTAAAGAGAAAGGATTTCTCCTCTGAATCATCAGCCAATTAAATTTCCAGCACAATAAAAGCGGAGGGCAAACGGCTCCACTAATGGCTCTCACCAGCTGATCCCATTACCAGGCAGGGCCGCCGGGCTGGCAGGGCCCGAGGGGGACACCGGGGACATCCAGGAGGCTGAGGAGCTGCAGGAAAGGCAGCAAGGCTGGGAGCCGGGCAGAGAGCACAAGCAGCAGTTACTGATGCCCATCCCTGCAGACCTGACACCTCCTTTACCTGAGCCCACCGTCTTTGTGTCCTCACCGTGACGGAGGAGCTGCGGGGGCAAGGCTGCCTAGAATTGCTGCTTTTGCCCAAATAGTGTTTAATTTGGAAATGAGCTTGCACAGGGCCATAGGAATCTTTGTTTAACTTGAAAGGAACAGCTCTTGCTGCATTGGTTCCCATCTCTGATCATGAGATCATTTTGGGTTTAAAGACACGTCCCGTGTGTGACTGGTGCCACCACGGGCACACAGCGAGGCAAATGTCCGAGCACTAAAGAGGATTTTATTTATGGTTCTTGATTCTTTGCTGAGCTAAAAGATTTGCAGTGACAGAACATTTCTTCCTGACTCTGCCCTCCGCCCCCTTCAAGGCTACTGAAACATATATATGATCAGAAGAGGGAAGATGGATCTTCCCAGTCCTCACAGGTCGTTTGCCAGCGAGACAAAAGTCTGGAAAGCTCCATGTGTTGGTTGAAGAGAAATCCTCCCTCCCCTTGGAAAATTTGGGATGGAGCATTGTTACTAATGACCTCCTTGGATCTGTGCCCAGGATGTGGAGATATCATCTCCTGCTCCCAGTAATAAGGTCACAACTGATCCTGAACAAATGGCAAAGTTATTTAATAATTATTTTGGAAGGTCTGCTCGTGACCTTTCAGCTCGTCAGGGTAAGTAGCACGAATTTATCACTGCTGCCACACGAAGGGGCTTGATTATTTGAGTTGTTTTTCCTGGCAGGAATTTGGTTTTCCCCCGTTTTCTGAGCCATTCAAGGTGTGCACCAGCTGGGAATACAAATATGATTCCTGCCCACGGTGTGATGGGGTTTTGCCTGGGGTTGGGGCATCCCTGAAAGGGTATCCAGCACAGGATTTATTCCCCCACACGTCAGCCTGAGCTGGGACCTCACTGGAGCCCGCAGCATCCCGACACCTGCTCGGGCAGGAATCACTTCCCAGGGGATGAGGATGGGATTGGGATGGCAGGAGCTTTGCTGCAGAGCAGGAGAGGCCCCGCTCCCATTGCCCCAGGACCTCGGGAGCTGCTGCAGAGTCTCTGGCTGCTCCCTTTGGGGAAAGCTGCCCAAAGCCTCTTACACAGCGCCTGGAAGCGCCCCTTGGCTGTCCTGTTTGGATAACTGTTCACAGGCAGCCTTGCCTTTCATTTCCTTAATCTTAAATTGCATCAAAAGGCAGAGATTAGAGGTAAAACCTCAATAAAAGATGGAACAAAAGCCTCTGCCCACATTGGATTCTCATACCCAGCTTTGCTGTGGTTTTGTTCTCCTCTTGTCTGACAGTCTGAGTAGCCAAACCTTAAAAAACTGAAAAACCCCCTAAGATTAAAACACTATTTAGAAAAGGCCATGCCAGTCTGAAATCACCTGTGGTTCATACATTAAACATCAAATGTACGCTAACTCTGAATTATGGTCATGAAAAGCAAATCCTTTAATACCATTTTCTGTGTTACACGGGCTGGAGCTTAGCATTAAGAGTCCTGGTTTTCTCGAGCCAGTCAGTGGAGCAGGACTTTCCCACCTGGAGTTATCCCTCTGCCCTCGGAGGTGTTCGAAACTTCCCGCCCTAGGAAGGAGCGGGGATGCAGGAGAGCAGAGGGCAGGAACAGAAGCCTTGGCCGGGCGCCCCGGCCCCGCTGCCAGCCCTCCCAGAGGTTTCCCAGAAGCCGTGGCAGCTGTCGGGGCTTTCTGGCTGCTGGAAGGGATTTGCAGCACCAAGGAGATGATGCTCCTCTCCACTGTGAGCGAGCAAAACGGTGCCAGAAGGAGAGGAGAGGGGAGAGAGGAGAAATCCCGGCCCCCACCCGCACAGCCCCGGACCTGATGCAGGAGCATCCCTGCCCAGGGCTCCCCGGGGCGCTGCAGAGGCGATGGATGCTCCTCACCCATCCCTAGGGCAGCAGAGAGAGACAGAGGGTCTGGTTTGATGGGCAAGGGCTGGGAGCGATTTGATTTTGAGAGTGTATCAGCTTTGTGTTACATCTCCTCACTGAAGAGCTGGGTTTGCAGCCAGCAGCTGATGGGCAACAGAGCCGTGAATGGCACATCCCCCAACCGCACTTCCGTCCTAAAATAACCACAATTAAAGGCGAGCAGAGCAGCAGGACGCTTAACAGGAGCAAACCCGAGTGTCGGTGGGAGCTATCCAGCCGGGCGTCCTCCTGGGTGACAGCACTTCCCAGAAAGTGGTGGCTTAAAACGGAGAGGGGAGACCCCAATCCCCGCGCCGAGCAACCGGAATTACCCTGCTAGGACAGAGGAGCCAGTTCCTGCTTTTATATCCAGCTTCTCCTGAAAGTTGTCAGAACCAGTTCTGCTTTTCTCTTCTGGTTATTTTTCTAGTTCTTAACATGTCAATAAAGCACCCCAGGAGCGTCACCGGCAGGGGAGCCTAATCCCGGCAGGTTCATTTATCAGCTCCGGACACAAGCCCCTTCTCAGCAGGGCTGCCTCATGTTCCGATTATTGCTTTCTCCCGTTCTTTCTGTTCCCGGCTATCCGCAGGGCACCTGGAGAAGCAGAGGGCCGGCGGGGAGGTGACATTTCAGCTGCTCATCAGCTGCACCGGCCCTGTGGCTGCGGGGACCCCACACAGTGACCCCAAAGGCAGGAGCCAGGAGCACCATCCGTGTGCCAGCCCCATCCGCGTGCCAGCTCCGTCCGTGTGCCAGCTCCATCCCAGCCCCTTCTCCGCGCTACAATTCAATTATCTCCTTCCCATCCGTTTCACCTTGAAGGCAGCGCGGGCGCTCCCCAGCACAAGCCATTTAGGGCTGCCATGGGCACAACAGGACAATTTTAACCTTCATTCAGCAATCGCTCCTCATATGTTACATTTCATAAGGCCTAAATGACCCGTGGATCTTCCTGGTTTTCCCGTCTCCCAGACACGGCTTTTTTAACCCTCGCTTTGGAGAACCCTCGTGTCTCCTCCCCAGGACCTGGCTCCTCTCTAGCTCAGCGTCTCTGACTTTTTGTTTTGTCACCCCCGCTCTCCTCCTAATGAGCTGTTAATGATATGACCATTACCTATGCAAATTAAGAGAGTGGATTCCGAGGATGTTTTTTACCTGGAGAGAGAGAGGCTGCTCCCAAGCCTGAGAGATGATAAATCACGCTGGTGTTTTTATTAAACTGCCGCTCTTGGGGGACCTGGCTCTGCCCAAAGCCCCCATCGAGCAATCAACACCTTCCTCCTGGACAGGCGGGCAGGGGAGCGCCACATCCACCTCTGCTTTAATTAGGAAAACAAATAAAGCGTGATGTCTAAATACCCTCGGCGGGCAGAGCCTGCCCAGACGCGCCTGGCTCCGCTGGAACGCCCCCGCCTTTGGGAAGGGCCGGGATGCTCGGGCAGGCTTCGGCCCAGCGGTGCAGGGATGGACAGCCCAGGTGGGAATATTGCCTCGGACATCGATGGTGCGGCCACGTCCCTGCAAGGCCAGATGCACCCCCTGCTCGCACTCCCCAAACCTCCCCGCCCCGTGCTGGGGTGCCTCCGGGCCACCCCCGGGCACAGAGCACAGAACGGGTGCCCAGGCACCTGCAGGAGGATTAAATCTCAGCTTTTACGGACCTTCAAGCCTGGCTGGCTGATAGGAATTTATCTCTAAAGCACTCATCCTTCCTTTTCTTTTTGTGGGCTTTAATTAAATATCTCTTTGTTTGAAGCAGCCACTGGTGGCCATGAGCTCTCCTGAGCTTTATCAGTGGCAGCAGGGAGATAACTGCCCACAATCTCCCCTGACCTTTCCTCAGCTCACAAGAAATGGCATTGGGTGGCTTCGTTCTTCTATTCTTTCCTATTATCTTCTGCTTTTTCTCCTCTCTGCCTCTTGCCAAGGGTTCCGATAGCGACTGAGTCACTACCAGAAATATTAAGAAGAGACCCTAAAATACCCCTGGCAGTTTAACGGCCTGGGAGCAGAAGGGCTTGTGTCTGCCTGGCCATCGTAAGCCATCGCTGAGAGCAGCAGGGTCAGACTTTAACGAACTGTTGAGGATTAAACAGAAGGAATGAAACGGAAAGGTGCCCTGGTGGCTTGAACCGAGTTTAAAGCAGCTGACCTTTGGAGAGAATGAAACAATTCCCTTCCTCAAGCGTTCAAGGTTTGTTTTTTATTTCCCTCTGTGCAGCCTGATGCTTCTGAGATGAGTGGAAGTGGTGGCCAGAGCAGCGGTGATGCAGAGCTGGGGCTGGGCGATGCCTTCTGCTCCAGGGCTTCCAGGAGGATTCCTAGAGCTTTCCTGAAGCTGTGCCTGGGCAGAAGGGCTGGCACAGGGACAGCCACGCTCTCCCCATAAAAGCATTCTGAGCTCTTCCTTTTTCCTGTACCTTGCCAGGCCCAAATGAAGAGCTCAAAATGAGGCTGGTTCCAAGGAAGGTGGAGCAGGAGCTGCAGCACACCCAGCTCATGGTCCTCGTGTGCTGAGCTTCACCTCTTCCAGCACAGAGACCAGCACTGCGCGTGTCCCTCGTTGCTGGGGGCTCACACAGGGTCCTGGTGCCAGCTCCTGGCTTTGCTGTGTCTGCACCAGCACAGAGAGGGGGGAACAGAGCCCAGGGTCCTGCCCGGGCCGAGGGAGGAGGGCAGCTCCAGCTCTGCCACATGTCCTGATGGCTCCTCCACCTCCCACAGGCGTCCGGGCATGACAAGGACACCGAGCAAAGTTGGTAAAATACAAACTCCCACTGCAGCTCTCCCTCAGCATGACGGTTATCGGCAGCGGCACAGCGAATAAATCCATTTTAATGGAATTATCCATTTCAGTTCCCAACTTCATTGAGCTTTGCCCTGTAACTTAGCACGAGGGTGCCTCTCTTCATTAACCCCATGGAGGCTGCAGAGTGTTCCACAGCCACTCACACGCACAGCCAGGGGTTTGCTTGGGAGCTACATGGCAGGATTTATCCAGGATGGAAACCAGTGCTGCTCCTGGAGCTCCCAGCCTGCTCCACAGCTGGGAACACCACCCATGTGCTGCTCCTGGAGCTCCCAGCCTGCTCCACAGCTGGGAACACCACCCATGTGCTGCTCCTGGAGCTCCCAGCCTGCTCCACCGCTGGGAACACCACCCATGTGCTGCTCCTCAGAAGGAGAAGTTGCTCGAGCTGACAAATTCCTCCAAGATGGAATCTTGTGCTCTCAGGGGCAGTGGAGCCCGAGGAGGCCTGTCCAGCTCCCTCACAGGCAATCGAGGATGTGTGGTTTAATTAACTCACCCCAAATTCCTCCTCTCTCTCTCCCATTTCTGCTATTAATGTTTTTCTCCATCTGATAAGGCTCCGTTGCTAATTCTTTCTGGTTTTATAATGAACGATGCCGTGATGAAAGGCAGGCTGGCAGTGCTTTGGGCAGATTTCATTATCCATCTGAACAGGTGACAGAGTCTCATTCCCTGCTTTCTCCCCTGCCCACCCCACCTTTCCTCGGCAGTGCCTGAGGAATCCTCCTGCCCCTCTCTGCTGCCTGGGGGGAAGCAGGGACAGGCTGCCCTTCCCCTCCCGTGCCCACCCGAGATCAGGGTGCACAGGGTGGTCCCCCACCCCCCAAAGAGGTGACAGCAGAGCCGAGGAGCTCTGGGAAGGGATGGCATTGCCAAGGCCAGCACACGGGGTCTGGCACAGCCGATAAATCCAATATTTCCAAGGCTGCACAAGCACAGCAGCGCGGCCGTAAATCAGAACCAACTCGGAGCAAAACTTTCCTCGGGTGTAAATAAATAGCTGCTTTTACAAAACGCATCATCTGCCTGGAATACTGATCCAGCAGGAGGGGGCAGCTGGGAGCGAGCCACGGGAGCCATCCCCTGCACCGAGGGGCAGCTCCAGGGGGATTCTGGAGGGGAAAAGCAGGAGCTTCCACCAGGACCGTGACCCCAGCACCCTGCACTGAACCTGCCAGCAGAGCCCGGGGGGACACTGAGGCAGGGGATGCTGAGGGGTTCAGTCCTCCTGTCCCCATGGCCACGGGGGTCCAGCCCCCTCCCCAGCCCCCTCCAGCCCCGTCCCAGCCCAGCAATGTATTTGTTTTCCTGCTGCAAAACCTGAATGGAAATGTCACGAGGACAATCACCATGGTGACATTTCAGCAGCTCCATATAGAGCCACGCAGGAAATGAATTTCAAAAATCCCTATTAAAAATGGAAGGGCAAAAACAATTTTCTGGGGGAAATTTGTTCTCAGAGAGCTTATAGACTTCTTTTTTTTTTTTTTTTTTTTAAAGGAAAAGGTCTCCAGCAAAGAAAGTTTGAGGCACGCTGGTTTTTTAGTGCTTAATTTCTTCCTGAAAGAACAGACCTTTTCCGAGAGTGATTTTGCTGTATGATTTTTAGTTCAGAAACTAAACTTTGTTGCACCATTTACCAGTTTCTTTTTCCCAGCCCGGCTGCTGCTCCAGAGGATGGTCCCAGCCCAGGGTTTATTCTCCAGCCAGCGCAGAGCCTGGCAAGGCCAGGAGAGAGGCGGGTGATTATTTCAGTCCCTTGTTCCTCTGACTGGCTGGTACAGCACAAAAGAATGCTAATGCTCGTGTCTTTATGAAAGCACTCGAGTTCATCAGCTTTGCAAAGAAGAGAAATTAAATCAAGATTTAATTGGGATATGCATGTTTTATTCATGGTACTATCCACAGGAGAAGCCAGACAGCTGAAGGTAAAGAGGAGGGGGGGGGGAAATCTTTTGAAAAGTTGTTTCTCTCTGATTAAATAGAGATAGTTTCCCACTTCAAAGGGAGGGCTCCTTTAATGTATTTTAAATGCTCCAACGTGCCATTCCGTGCAGCAGCCTGGCAAGGGCAGCGCTGGCCCCTTGCTCTGCTCCTCTCCACAGCCCCTGGGAGGAACCCAGAGCCCTGGGGTGCCTCCTCCAGCGCTTTCCGTGGCATGGGGATGACCTGAGGATCTCAGCAAATGCTTGGTCCTGTCCTGTCCCGTGTGCCCTGGCCCAGGGGTGGTGGTCCTGCTGCCTGAGCCCACGTCAGCCGGGGCTGCAGGGCACAAGGCCCTGGGGAAGGTGGGGACTGGCAGCTTCTGGAAGGCACCAAAGGAAGGAAAAGCCAGCTGGAGTTTTCACACCCATCTTTGCAAGTTTGGTGTCTGGGAAGTGAATTGTTTCTGCCTCTTCTGTGGCTGCACCAGGAGGGGAGGATGGATCTCACTGCTGGAGGAAGCCTTCCTCTACTTTCCACATTTTCATTTTTCTCCATTTCTAGGACAGCAACAGGTCCCAGCTCTGAGGCAGCTGATGCAAAAAGCTGTGTGGCTCCGGTAGGAACATTTCCAGCAGGATCAGCCGGGGGTCTGAAGAGCAGTTTGTGGTGCTGATCCTGCTCGGGGGAAGCTGCAGACGCTGTGAGAACAGCTCTGCTTCTCTTGTTACACCCCTGGTAGTCAGAGGAGAGGCAAAGCTGGACAGGAAGGGGTGCGGGTGAGACCAGGAAGGTTTCCAATCTGTGCTGGAGGCCTTTCCCTCTCCTGCCTTTCCCAGTATCACTCCATCGAGGCACGGCAGAGCCGTGTCTTTCCCCAGGGATGCTGCAGGCATCCAGCAGGAATGCCACTGGAGCAGGGACTGGGGAATGCAGAGGAGGAGAGAGGCCAGGGGAGGGTGGGTGCCACAAAAGCAAGGATTTAAGGACACAGGGAACTTCTGGTTCGCTTTTCAGATTGAAATGTGTATGCGAGGCACTGCAAGATAGTGGTTGTAAGGGAGGAGGGGATCTGGCAGCAGCACTCGTATCGCTCCTGGTGGGAATTTTTCTATAAAGGAACGATTGTTCAGCGACGGCGCATGACAAAAATACAATTGGAAAAGTGGGGAGAAAAAAAAATAAGGAAGAAAAGAAAATCTTCTCTGTAACTTGTGCCCTTCAGAAGCAGCCCCTGTCGCGTTCGGAGCCTGGCGGAGCCGCCGCTGCCTTGGGAGCCTAAGGTCTTTGTTAAGAAAAGGACACAAAGAGAAACACGAGTTCTCCCGAAGGCTCATTATTCAAACTGCTCCAGACCCGGCTTTGCAAGTGCCGGTGACTTTGGAAGATGAACAATCTTATCTCCCGGGTGAAAAGGACCATTTGTTGTTTGCTGTCCGGGAGAGAAAGCTCACAAAAGGCACGGGAGGAAACTTGGAGAATGCCTGAGCCCAGCTTGCCGGGAGATGTGCAGAGGAGGGAGCGGTGCCAGAGCCCGGCACGGGCATTCCCTGGAGAGCAAAGCCCAGATCCCTGGGGGCAGGATGGGAGCGCAGGGACCTCGGATGGAAGAAGATGGCCAAAGGAGGGAAGGAAAGCTGAGGGAAGCTCAAGCTGAGCATCCTCCCACACTCCCCGGAGCCAGAGCCCAGCCAGGCCTGCGGCGTATGCTGGCAGCGGCTCTGCCCGGCTGTCCTGGGCTGCCTGGGGATCTGCAGGCAACTGTTTGCCTTTGTCACTTATTTATTTTGGACACGGCAGCGCCAGCTCCCTGCTCAGCAGGGCGTGGGGAGGCTGGCTTCGTGCAGCTGGAGCTCTGCAGCCCGGCTCTGGGCAGAGGCGAGGACTCGCCGTGGCACCGAGCTCATCCCGAGAGGCTTCGCACCCCTTTCCCCCTCCTGAGCAATCTCTTAATGATAAAAGTCTCCGTGGTTTATAATTACCAGTTTGACAAGTTCATGAGTTGTCTGTTAATTATTATAATTAGCTCTGGCTGAGTGAGAATGCAGCAGTTCAACAACAATATTAACGATGGGAAAGCTATTATCGAGAATTAACTAGAGCGAGCCTCCAGGAAGAGCTGCCCCTGCTCTCCCGGCCTCCCTCGTGCTCAGCCCAGCCCCAAACTGCCCTGGAGAGTGCAAAACGCTGATTCTGCTTACAGGAAAGGGAAAGAACCCAAACTCACCCCAGGCTGCCCGAAACAGGGTGAAGATTTGGGCCAGCAAAGGAAATCATGTGGTAAGGCTGCTGCAAAACCACAGAGGCTGCAAAGGGACAGGCAGGAGTGACATCCCAACAGAACAACATGAGGATCGGGCCCTGGGAACCTCTCTAACTCCTCTCTGTTTCTCTCAAGATCCTGTGATTGAATTCCTGCACAAGCCTTTCCTCCTGGGAGCGTGTGGCATGAGACGCGGGCCTGAGCAAATATCAGAAAACTCTCAATTTTGGGCACCCATAATTCGCTGAGAAGAACAGATTTGACTTCTCAAACACAGCATGATCCCACCCAACAGAGCTCAGCTCCCATCCTCTTTTCCAGTTCAAATGTACACAAAGTATTTATCTGAATGTAGGAGCAAGCCGGAGTGGGAGCTGCGACCCTTCTGTGGGAGGGGGCAGGGACAGCCCAGCCTGGGATGCACCAGAAGCCCTGGAGCCATGGCAGAGCTTGGCCACCCCACACACCCCTGCCCTGCCACGGCCTCTGCCACACAGGAAAGGACCACGGCCCGGACTTGGTGACATTCAGGGCTCAAAAACCAGGCTCTGATATCCCACGGGACCAGCTGCCTCCTTGGAGCCAGGGAAGCTCCGGGTTTCTTTCCTTTGCTGGGAAACTTCATTTACTTTTCAGACAAGAGCTTCTGCACACCAAGAAACTCCATTTCAAATACTCACAATCTCAAATACAGACACAGTTATTTTTTTTTTTTTAACTGTAAACAGGTTTTGAAGAAAAGATCAAAATCAGAGGGAAACATTTTGAAGCTGTTGGGATGAAGTGCTCTGCTGTACATGATAGGAATTTCCTGGGAGTAATTTCTATTTGAGGGATTTACATTTGCTTTTACATCCCAAAAACAGAATGGAGGGGAAAAGGGTTGAAGTCCCAAGGGTTTTGGAGGGGCAGCGCAGGCATTTCCCACCTACACGGGCTGAGGGAGCTGGCATGGGAGGGATCAGCTCCCACAGCCTGCCCTGCCACCCACTCAGCATTCCAGCCCTTCTCCCTGCCTTCCCTGCAGCATCTGGAATGCATGCTGGCATTCCCCGGGGAGCAGCTTCCTGCAAACACCTCGACCCTGCTGACAGAGCGGGGAAAGGGCCCCGAGGAGCCGGGACAGATTTCACACGTGGAAATGCAGAGGTGCCGAGGGGAGACGGGGCAGGGCACGGATCCGCTTCCTTCCCGGGGCGCTGCAGAAGCCTTTCCACCGGGGAACAAATCATTTTAAGCAGAGAAATCCCTCTTGCTTTGTCCTTGCAGACAGACGAGCGGAGCAGAAGCCTCGGCGCTGGGTTCCTCCCCTCCCTCAGCCTTCTGGGAAGCTCCTTTGAACACTTACAACATCAGAGCACAGGGCCTGATTTGTTAGACAAGCCAGACTTTATTATTTTTTTAAAAGGGGGATATTATCTCCTGCCTCCAAAGGAAAGGGGAAGAGGAGAAAGCCACTGATACGGAGGGGGGTAGAGACAGACACAGAACCTCATTATTAAAGAAAATAAATAAAATATACTAGCAGAAAATGTGTCTTGGCTTTATTACTATATTCTGTCCTCTAAATATTTCATTTCCAACTGATGCCCAAGCCAAATGGAAAATTTCAAGCAAAACTGTACTACTTAGAATATGCTTAATTATTGATTCAGCCAGGAGGGAAAAAGAAGAAAAAAAACAGAGGGGAAGAAAAAGCACTGAGCCGGTGCTGACTCCTTTTTAACCCGTGCAGCATCCCACCCTTCCTCCCGTGGGAAGGGAGCTCTGGTGCTGTGCTGGGGGTCCCTCCAGCAGGCGGGAGTGAAAAAAGAAAACACCTTGCTCATTGATTTCCCCTGGCTCTTCCCTCCCTGCATTTACCTAAAAGTCCTTTTTAGTCAGTGCAGGTAATTTTGGGGGTAAATTTTGTGCTCATGAATGAAAGCTAAAAATGTGGACTTGGAAAAGCAGCCAGAAGCTGTTTGTAATTCACACCAAAATGTAATTCACAAAACCCCCACCAGTTCAGACCCCGCTTGCTTGCGTGCCTGTCGATGCCACAGACTGTATCTGTTTTCCATCTCCTGCCTGCCAAGCGATCCACCTGCCCACATCCAAAGGTAATGGGCTGATTTCTCCGTGAGACACAGGCATTCTGCAGGCACAGGAGCTGCTGTAACCCTGGAGCCAACCTGGGCTGGAGTTTTCCTGCCCCCTTCTCCCTGCAGCCTGGCCCCCTGCTCTCAGGGACCCTTCAGTCCCGGTGATGCCTGCCCTCTCTGGAGGCTCAGGGCTGCAGGAGGGCCCCCAGCACCCCAGGGGGACCCCGGAATGGGGGGAGCATTGCTGGGGGCTTGTAAACAGGGCCTTGAGGAGCATCGTGATGCCCAGGGGATGCCAAACCCACTGAGGGGGCACAGCCCCTACAAAGGGAGCCACACACTCAATTGGGAGTTTCACTGAAATTTCAAATTACAGCCCTTTATTTTTTTCATTCTTTTTAAGCGACAAAGTTATGCCACGTTACAGAGAAAGTGACAGGTAATTTGGGACACCGAGGACTTCTCAGGCTCTATAGTTAATGGGGAGTTTAGCACCAATTCCTCTGTAATTTGCACTTCTGAGAAACCACATTATTATAAAGTCAGAAATCTCGGGCACTTTTAACTCCAAGATCTGCCAGGCTGACGATGACCAGGAACTGAGGAGGCCCGAGTCCACAGGTCACCCATTTCAATATCTGAGGCTGGGTGGCTTCCAAAAACGGCCGCTCCAACGGCGGAGCCGAAAATTGGAGGTGACATTCAGAAGTCTCTGAAAATTATAACCCTGACTTCCTCCTTGAAAAGCTTATCTGAATCCTGGCTTATCCTTTGATGAGGTTACTGAAAAAGCATTCTGCTCAGAGTACTTGAAAGATAACAGGCAATATATGTGAGCCGGTGCGCTCCTCCCCGGGGAAACGCTATCGAACTCCAGAGCATGGGACACTAATTAAATGGCCTGAATCATGCTGGACACTCAGCTCCTGGGCACTTGGCTTAACCCCTTCCCAGCCTTCCACACCTGGAGCACATGGGCATTGTAAACAGGTGAACCCGGTGGGAAGAAATGCTGATGTGTGACTCCAGTTCAGGAGGCTGAATGATTTATCTATTAGAACTATGCTATAATGCATTAATATACTGTTTAAAGGAGATACTAAAACTACAAACCTACTTGTTCTAACTACCAAATCTAACTCACAACTCATGACCCTCTCTGAGAGCCCAGCCACAGGTGGGTTGGGTTGGGTTGGGTTGGGTTGGGTTGGATTGGGTTGGATTGGGTTGGATTGGATTGGATTGGATTGGATTGGATTGGATTGGATTGGGTTGGGTTGGGTTGGATTGGGTTGGGTTGGGTTGGGTTGGGTTGGATTGGGTTGGGTTGGATTGGCCACCAGGCTCAAACAATCCTCACCATGATCCAACCAAGCAATCACCCCAGGTAAACAATTCTCCAAACACATTCCACATGGGAAAACGAGAAGCAGAAATAGAAATTGTTTTCTCTTTCTTTCCTCTGTGCTCCTCTATGAAAAAGCTCTGAGAGAGAGAGAAGGATGTGCCTGTGACACACGGGCACGTCCCTCGTGCTGCCATGGTCAGCTGTGCCCCCAGGCATCGCACTCCATCCTGCTGCAGAGCCCTCCGTGGGAGCATTCCCTGATCCCAGCTGAGGGGAGAGCATCCTTAAGGAGCTCCCAAAACCTCCACTCACTAAAAAATCCCATCTGGAGAACCAGCTCGCTTCGCTCCCAGGGAGATGCTGAGCTGGGGCTCTGCCTAACGCTGCCCATTGCTAAGGACGTGGCAACATTTCAATTCTCATGGAAATTGAAGCGAGTGCTGGAATTCCTTGGATGCTAAACCCACAGCTGTGAGCAAGGGTCTTCCCAGGCTTTGGGAAGAAAGGGAACATGGGTGGAGACAAGAGGGAAAATGATGAATTCAGTAATGCTTTGTGGTCTGACAAAGGGGCAGGGGAAAATGATCCTGCTCTGCTTTGGAGGGAAAATAACCAGGCTTCCTTTAAATGTTCTGCCCTCAGAACAGCAGGCACAGCCACATTCCCAGGAAAATGGGAAGAACACCCTTGGTGGGCAGGACCCAGTGCCAGGGCTTGTTCCCAAGCCACCCTCCTCTTCCTCCTGCCACAGACGGCCCTGGCTCCCCCAGGATGCTCCTGCTCTGCCTCTTCCCTGCTGAGCATGTAGCCCAAAAAGCAGGGGGAAAGACCAGAGCTGTTTTAATGGCATAATTTATTTCAAAATGAGCTGTCTCTCCGTGCTGCCCCAGCCCCCAAACGCCAGTAATTGTTGGTTGGTTCCCTGCCATCTCCCCGCCAGCGCCTTCAGCGTCTCAGGCGCTGCTGCATGAGATTAGCGGGAAGCATTTGGAGTCCCGCACATCAAAGGGATGGAAAACTGGAAATTTAACAGAACCTATTATGCAGGTGAGGGAAAAATAGGCAAGTCCTGTTAAAAAGGATGGCTCTTTTCTCCTCTTTCTGGGGCAGGGCATAAGGCAGCTGGGGAAAAAGCCCCAGTCTAAAGAGATGCAAGGCTCAACAGCCAAGATATGGAAAGAGAAGGGAGGAGTGCCTGGGGTCCCTGCAGGAAGGGAGCAGAGCTCACCCGGGATGCAGTGGCAAGCCTTGGGTGGCCTGTGGCAAGTCTCTGGTGCCCCTCTGAGAGCACCCTCACATCCCACAGCGGGTCCTGCTGCATCAATAAAGAGGGAGGGAGAAGGGGAGATGAGAAAGGAGGAGGGGAAGATGAAGTGGTGGAACTGAAGGGTAGGGCGATGCTTTTCCAATCATGTCCCGGTGGTTAACACTCCCCTGAGCACTTGCCCTGGCCTCAGGTGCCCTGGGGCTGTGCCTGGGCTGGGGCAGCAAAGCTCAGCAGCGCCAGGGGAAGCATCCAAAGGGCCTTCCTTGAAAACGCTGAGCGCTACTTGCACAGCCCCTTAAACAGAATAATTCATTAGTCAGCTCAGAACAATCAATAGCGCCGCCGACAATTTATACACCAGCTCTGTTTACCCAGCAGACCCTCTTTGATAATATTATTTATGATTCCAAATAACTCCATCGGTGTTCAATAGAGCTGGGAGGTACCTGGGGGACCGGGGCACAATCAAATTATGAAGACATATGGTTTACTCAGCGCTGGAAATGTTCAGCTGCATTTCATTACTGCTCGTCCTGCCGCAGCACCTTCCCAAGCACTCCCATGGCCTCCTCCAGCTCGGCTGCTGAACGGGAAGGCTTCTGCAGGGAGAGGCTCCGGCTCTGCTGATGGAGAGATGGGGCTGTAAAGGGGGTTTTATCGTGCCTGTGGCTGCCTGCGGGCGGCTGAAGGACACGCCGAGCAGCTCAATGCGCCCCAGGCCACCGCGGCAATGGAAGGCGGCGGGGCCAGCTCGGCCCTCGGCACGCCCGGCAGCTCCTGCCTGGATTTACGGCCCGTGCACGGGCTGTGTGCTTTTTAATAAAGCGCTTCTGAGGTGCCCACGGAGCAGCCAAATGCTGAGTCATTATTATCGACGGAGCAGAGCCTGAGGGGGGGGCAAACCAGCGCTGCTGCTGGAATGCTCTGTAAACTCCAGTCCTCCCTGCAGAGAAGCAAAAATGAATCAGACAATGCGTGAGATGCAACAAATTAAAAAGATTGAACTTCCCGGCAACAATGATAGGGCTGGAGAGACGCGGGCTGTGCTCGGAGCGAGCTGTCCCTGGCATCCCATCTCCATTCCACGTGAGTTCCACAGAACAGGGGCTGGGTCCTGCCAGGCGGCCCCGCAGCCCCAGTGGGTGCTCCAGGACGGAGCAGTGCCCGCCTGGCTGCCCCGGCTGGAGGGAAACCAACACTTCTTGCTTGTGGACGGGTCCTGGGAGCTCCTCCCCACACGGATCCTGCTTGTTCCTGGCTTGTGAATAGCCAAGACTCTAAAATAAAGTGATAACAGTTATCACTGTGGAAATACAGTTTCTGGGAAAATCCCATCAGGCTAATAATTAAAACAGAAACTGAAGATTCTGACAACCCTGAATTTCTTCTCGGGTTTCAGCTGTTTCCACCACCCAATTTCCTGTAGAAAAATCTGAATCTTCCTTCCACAGCAAACCCAGACACTTCAGGACCCATTTCTGTTCCCCTTGCAGCAGAATGGGCAAGTGAACAGTGAGATTTCCTGTGGAACAGAAAGAGACAGCATTCTAAACTCAGAAACAACTGGGGTTTCACTTCCATCTCCCAAGTGGATGAACTGTGATGTGGATGGACTCCTGGCTTCTGGTGGGAGCATGTGAGACTGGGGAAGCTCCTGAACTTGGGCAGGACAAACAAAACGTTGCAGACCTCTCCCTACAGCTCCTGAGACAGAAAGATGTGGGATCAGGAGCGTCACAGTGTGTGCAGAGAGGGGTGAGGATGGGTTGTTGAGATGCTGAGCCCTCTGACCATCCTTGTGGTTCTTCTCTGGTCTGGATGTAGAAGGTCCATGCCTGCCTTCTCCTTCTGGGACTCCAGAGCTGGATGCAGTGCTCAGCTGGGGTTTCCCCCGAGCAGAGCAGAAGGGGAGAAGGTGTGCACATGTTCCTGGAATCAGCCTTGCTTCCTTGACTCTGGGAAGATGAACACACCTCCCTTCCACAGTCACTGCCCTGCCCTTCAGTCTAAGCCAGGCTCAAGTCTAAGGAGGCCTTTGGGCTGTGCACATCACGCTGCTTCTGTAGCCTAAAAGGAGGTGTTTGGATTTCTATATTTAGTTGTCCTCACTTCCTTCCCTCCTTGACATTTATGAATTTTAGATGTCTTTCGTGCTGGGCCTCTGAAGGGCATCCTGGGGAGGTGGCCCTGGCGCTGCATGGGCCCTGGTCCTGCAGGGATGTGGCTCTGGTCACATCTGATCTGCTGGCCTGGCCAGGGCTTGCTCAGGGACCACGGGCACTGCCAGGATGCTCTCCAGCCTCTAGCAGGCGTGTGGGGCTGCTGCTCGCTCTGCAGCTGCCAGAGGGGGGGAAGGGGAGGGAGACATGTCTGGGAGCAGTGGAAAAAAACGAGATTACAAGGGATCAGGGAGATGCTGTTAAGGTACATGGCAACTTACAGATGAAACAGGGAGCGGCTGCCTGGAGCTGAAGGCAAATTTGGCAGTGGACTTGTGCAGGAGACTGTCATGGAATTAGCCTGGCTGGAATGTGGGTGGGATGGGACCAGGCAGACCCTGCAAGCACGCCTTGTGCTGGCTGCTTGGGATGGGGCACCACTACCCTACCAATGAACCTCACCATTGCCCTAACCACTGCCTTAAACACTGCCTGAGCCTGAGCCTGAGCCTGAGCCTGAGCCTGAGCCTGACTGCATCACCTGGGGTGGGAGGAGCAGCAACGTTGGAGCCCTGCTGGGATCACCTTGGCATGTCTTTTCCAGCCCCAGGCTGGACATACGGGATGGAGAAAGGGCAGAGACCCCGGTCAGATCCTTCCCAAAGGCCCAGGGGACTGATGGCCAGAGCGGCTCCATCCCTGCTCCCCATCCTCCTCCTCAGCAGAGCCACAGAGGTGAAGGGGCCTCTCGTGTGCAGGGACAGGCAGGGAGCCAGCGCGGACTTTTCCATCCCCAACCTTCACGGAGACACCTGTGTCCCTCCTCTCTGCCGGGCCGTTTTTAGCAGCAGTAATTATACCCTTTCAATCTATGTATAAATAACTGGAATTCCGGGTAAAATGTCGGGTTGCTTGATTTACATCCCCAGTGAGCCGATAAGGTTGCCACAAGGATAAATCACGGCAGAAGTGCACACTCAGAAGATCTCAGAGGAAGAGAGAGAAACTTCTGCCCCCCCGCTCTGCCATTACTCATGCTTGTTTGTAAAGTGGCCAGGATAGTTTTGGCATTAAACAAACATTGTGCGATTGCCCAAGTATTCCATCATTGTCCTAAGTGCCCATGGAGAGTTGCAGGAAGAAGACGCTTGTTTTTCCTGCCGGCTTCTGTTTTCAGCCCACCAAAGACAGCGCCGTAGAGGAGGTTGCTGGATGGGGGCTGCTGCCAGGGGTCCTGGTCCTGGTCCACCTCAGGCTGGAATTTTCAGAGGCAGCCGTGCAGGACCCACTGAGAGGTGGGGAAGGTGCTTTGGTTGCCCCAAGCCCCCAGCCCTGCAGCGTTAACTGCGGCTGCTGCATCTCTGCCCAGCCGGCAGCGTGGCGGGGAGACGGACGAGTCCGTCCTGGAGGTTTTTCAAGTGGAGATTAACCACTGAGTAGGTTGTTTTTATTTAAGATGCCATATGTCTCTTCCCTCTAAATATCTCTTCCATCAGATACCGCTGTGATTCCCACTCTGCCTCCCAACCCTGCCTTTGAGACAGTATTGCAAACACTTCATAAAACCGTGTTAGATGGGAGATGGGAAATGCTTTGAAGCTCCTTCTGCCCCCTCCCTGCAGACGCCAGACCCGACGCGTGCGCAGCCGCCCTGTCCACCCTGCAGCGTGGCCGGGGAGGGGACACTGCTCCCAGTCCGGGTCGTGGCGCCCATTTGGCTCCCATGACTCATTGGATTACGCTGCAAAATCCCTTCTCTGCCTGCTGAAGGGGATAGCAGCGTTATCCTCTTCCCCTGCTGTGAGCTTCAATATATCAAGGACTGTGAGGCACTTAGTGCTATGTAAATGGGAGACGTATCAGCTGTGCCTCAGATAAATGAATTTCACTTAGATTGATGGGTGTGAAGCACTTCCAAAATTAGGCCTATTCTTCTTAAATCAAACAGTTTCCCCAAGCCAGTTCAGCTCCATTGATGTAGAGGAAGTCATCAAGCTGCGATTCATCATCGAGCTCAATCACAGACCTTCAACACCCTGACCCACTGTGAGCTTCCTCCTCTTGGCAGGGGGAGAGGAGTTTGGCCAGGCACAGGAGGGGCAGGACCCTTCTTCTCCTCCATGCACGGGTCATCCGCAGCTTGGGCTGCAAACCCCTGTTCTGACCCTTGCACCGAACCATCTTTATGCCCTTAAATGTTCTGTAACATCACAAACGTCGTTTCATTCAGCCAGCAAAGAGTAAATCCCTCACGCGTAGGAGCACCACCAAACTGCAGCTCGCTGAGTAACTCTGTAGTAAACCCACCAAGGGGTTTGTAGCAGCTTCCTTGCCTGTTTGGTGGGGCTGCCACCCATCCCGACCCCATGGGATGCTGGAGGGGAGCGGGTCTGCAGGCAGCCCCTCCTCTCCAGGCTGGCAGTTCTCCTCTTCCCTGTGCCAAAGCCGAGCACCTCCTGCCTGCAAGGATCTGTCTGGTGTTTATGCGCAGAGCAGCTCAGCTCCCTCCAACTTTTTAACTGCAGATAATCAACAAAGCTGGGCAAATAATTTAGCGCGTATAATTTATTCTATGAATTTTGATTCTTTGCCCACAAGCAGCTTGTGCTGCTCACCAAGGTATTGGTGCTATGAAATTATGCAGGGGAGCTGCCGCCTTGGCCCGGGTCTGGCTCAGCAGGCTGGCAGCCAGCAGGACACCCTGGGCACGGCAGGGCTGGCCCGGGACTTGCCCTCCACCATCAGGTGCCTCGCTCGTGTGGCATTTGTCCTGCTGGTGGCCTGCGAGGAATCCGACCTCAGAGGGCAGGTAAGCGTCGTCAGCAGGAGCTGTCCCCGCACAGCGAGGACAGCGGTTCCCAGTCCCCAGTCCAGGATTAGGCATCCAGAGGGGGGCTACAACAACCCAGCAGCTGAGCAATTGTCGAAACGCGGCCGCATCATCCGTGTGTTTGTACCAAACTGCCCCACGCTCATTAAAAGAGGCTAAATATCCCTAGGAGCAGCAGTAAGCACAGCTGTGATGTTTTTCCCCGTTGGCAGCGGAGGGAAATGCTGCAGCCTCACGCGTGGCCACTGTGCCAGTTAGGAGCTGGCCCGAAATTCGCCGTGGAAGCTGCGAAGTGTTTTGCGGTGCTTTGGGCCGTGTTTGCAGCGTGCCTCGTGTCTGTTGGGCCGGTCCCTGGGCCGGGCTGGTGGTCCCATGCCCGCTGTCAGCCGTGGGGACGCAGCCGTGGCCGCACGCAGGCAGCACGTGGCCCTGACGCTGTCCCCAACCTCTGCTCCGCTCCGGCCGCTCGCCCAGCAGCATCTTTGTCTGACAGGAGCTGGAAGAGCTGACGCAAGTTTTCATTAACAGCTCCTCCGAGGTGGGAGTTAACGTGTTTGTAGAGAGGATGTGCGGCTGTAAATCATCCGCGGGCCCGTCCCCGTCCCTGGCTGTTTGCCACCGCCGGCGGCAGGGCGTGCACGCGGCTGTCACTCCGTGGATGCCCTCCAGCCCCTTTCTTTATCTCCTAAACATTGCAATCTTGTCGTCTGCAGCAAGAGCTACAGCCCTTCAACTTAAATGTGCCTGCCAAGAAAAATGTTGATTTTTTGCCTCCACCTACCTTCAGATATCTGATTAATTCAATGCAAGGAGCAAGGAATAAAGTTGGGGGTTTTTTTTAAGCTCAATACAGAAACATTGATGTAGAAAACCACTGTGGCTGTTAGAGCTGCCTGGTGACTGAGACAGCCTTAGAATGCATTTTAGCTTGACTTGGCATGCTGGCTTTGAGGAGCTAAATGGAGAACTGAACTAATCCCAGGTCTTAATGAATAATGTTCAAATCCAACTTTCATTTTCCAATGCGTCCATACATTCAAGAATGACTCACAAGGTGTTTGTTGTGCGGTGGAAGAATAGCCAAGCTGGGAAGGGTATTTTTATGTGTTTGTGAATCATTGTATATGATATTTTCCTCCACTGTGCCTCTCTGTCCTGGCAGTTTTCTGCAGAGAAATCCATTCAGCTGCACTGGAAATGTAGGCACTTTATAGAAAATCTTTAATAGCACCAGCACAAATGGATGGCTCTTATTTCCTCTCCGCAAAGTGGCGATTTGCAAAACCACCGCTAACAAATGGTCACCCTCCTCCCGCAGCCATCGAACAGAGGCCGACGGAGCCGCCTCCTGCCCCCACGGGCCGGGCAGAGCCTGGCGCAGGGACAGGAACCTCGTGGCCCCTGGGTCTCCGAAGCCACAGCCGTGCGTGGCCGGGGGCATGGGAGTGGCGTGGGATGGCCCAGCCCGCGGCTCCTGCTGCCCACGGGTGGTGCGGGAGCGCCGGGTGGACACATGGCTGCACAGGCACCAGCGCCTGCACACACACACGGGACAGACGGGGACCCGCACGGATCCTTCCAGCTCGCTCCCTCCTGGCTCCCGTGCCTGTTTGTTTTCTGGTACACTCGCCTTGCTGGAATTTTTAACATTTAATTAGTCGAGCCAGCTGCTTCTGCTTTGCAAAGGGCTGGGCAGTTCTGCCTGGTTTCAGAGGCGGCTTTCTTTGTTCCCAGGATCCATCCAGGCTCCAGGGGAGGCACAGAGCCCGGTCCCCTGATCCCAGCGCTGCTCCTCCGAGCACTGCGCTCCCGTGGCTGGATCCAGGGCCAGGCTGGGAGCTGCGGGCTCTGCACGGCGCTGCCAGCCGGGGCTGCAGCCTGCCTGGATAACAGCGGAGCTCGGAGCTGCCGTACGTCCCCTCTCCACCCCTCTCCCCTGAACTGGAGCTGAGAGCAACCTTCTGCTCCACAGATTATTGTCCCTGGGAAGCGGGATGGAAACCAGAGGACTCATCGAGGAGGAGAAAGGGGACAAGGGGACGGAGGCTCCGAGCCGAAGGGCTGAGGACGAGCAGCTCTGAGCATTGCCACGCTCCCTGCCTGAGCCACCCTTCCTCAGCCGGCCCCGGCAGAGCCCTCCCTCCTTCCCCAGCGCCCACCCGGCCCTGGAGGAGCACGGAGCCACCGGCCCCATCAGCGGCTGCAGGAGAGCCCGTGGGTTCCGGGCGAGCTGGGATTGCAGCCTGATTATCGCCACCGCTCATGAAAACACTTCTGAGGCGCTTGCCTTGAGAAAAAGTCAGAGCGCCTGAAATGTCAGGTGTCAGCAAAGCCTTTCTGCAGCCCCGGGCCGCTCCCTCTCCGCTTCAAGCGGCACAAAGGCCCCTGCACGATTCTATTCAGCCCAGATACCATCTCCAGCCTTTAAAGCCGAAAGAAGTTTGCCTGAAAATAGAGACGTGATCTTTATTCCGATCGTTCTAATCATTCCTTTTCCCCCCGGGAAATAAATTTTTAATTGTTCTTATTCTTCCCTAGCACCTTTGAAGTGCTTTTACATTCAAAGTCCAGGATAGAAGAATACTTTAAACTTTCCAATTTTCAGACCCTGGCAAACCCATCGCTTCTGACATAAACAAACAAAGCCCAAACATGTTTAATGAAACAGTTTCAGTTTTTAAAATGAACGATTTTGTTTTGATCAAAAAGCCATTTGTAGCTCCAATCCCAAAGACGTTTTCCCAAAATCCATTTAAGCCAGCTCTAAAAACCTTTTTGCAGAGAGAGGTGTGACGTAGGGCTTGTTTGCCAGCCTGGATTTGCTTCCCCTCGTTAGAGCTGCCAGAAGTGAGACCTGGGTTTTGGGGGGATGGAGACCTCCTGCACTGGTCACAGGTGATTCCTCTGATAGGGGGGACAAAAGCAGAGCCTGGCAAACAGCATGCAGGAAACAAAAATGTGTATTTTCCCTCTGCTGGGAAACACCGGGGAACAAAACTGTCATTTTCTCCCGTATCCCAGTCCTTGCATCTCTGACCCCATGCAGGGATTTCGGTCCCGGCCGCACCTCCGGCTGCTGCCACATCCAGCTCTGGGCTGGGGCCAACAGCCCTGCTCTGGATGAACTAAAAATTCATTTCTAGCAGGCACTGCATCCAAAAGTGCTGCGCATGCAGTTGTTGCTGCCAGCGAGCTCATTAGCACAGCGACTCGCCCGGAGCCAGCGTGCCGGGGGAAGGAGCCCGGCCACCGGCTGCTGAGGGGACAGCAACAGCTCCCAGCTGCCCGGCCGGGGGACAGCAGGCACCTTCCGAGGCCGGGCCAGCGACACGAGGCCGGGGGCCCGCGGGCCGAGGTGCCCGGGCTCGGGAGGGGCTGAGCGCGGGGCGCCCGCAGGGGAGTGCGGCAGAACGCGGGGCTGTGTTTGTAGGGGCAAAGCTGTGACCTGTTCGAAGGAGCCAGAGCTGCCCCACCGCGAGGAGGAGCATCCCCTCCCTCTCGCTTCCCCTGCATCCCTTCCGGGACCCGCAGCGTTGTCTCTGCACGAAGCCCCGAGGGAGCCCCTGCAGCTCCGGCCGCGGGGCGGGGAGCGGTCCCTTGTCACCCAGGCATCCCACACCTCTGCTCACCCCTCGGTAATCACCGTCCGACCTGCCGGGGGATGGCGGTACCGGGGACAGCCGCCCGCTCCCTGTGCAGAGCGATGAGCATCATCCCCCAGCTGGCAGCAGAGCCATGAACGTTGTCCCCCCCGGCTTCCCAAACGCGGCACGAGCTCAGTCCAAGGCGCTGCCTGAGGCTGGTCACTTTGTCGCTGCAGGGCTACACCCGGTTATCGCTCCTCTGGCACCGCTGCCCTTCCAAGTGTCTCAATAAAAGCAGAAAAAAGAGCAGTAAAGTCGAGTGGAAACAAATCCAAGAGGGTTTGGCAGATCTGACTTATGGGAAGAGATGAAGGAGCTGAACACAGGCCTGTGAGAGAGGACACATGTTCCTCCTGTGCTCTCCAGCCTGGAGCAGTCCCGTGCTCCAGCTGTGGGGACAGCAGGATGGAACTGCAGGCACGGATGTTTCCAGCTGAATCCATCTCTCCCCAGGCAGACAAACAGGTTGCTTTGAGGGGTTTTAATTTCCTCCATCACAGAGCAGCCATGTGCCTTTCATACTGGGAGCCTTTAAACACTTTGGGAAGCAGTTCCAACGTGTTCTGTGGGCACAGGGAGATAACAGAAAGCTCTCAAGGAGCCCTCTCTGGCAGGGAAAGTTCAATCTTTGTGGTGCATCCTGCACTCACCGGGGTCTGCGCCTCAGCATCCCACCCACTCCTCATTCCCAAGGAGCCAAATTACCCTCAGTGCTTTCCTGTGGCTTCTTTCTGATGAAGCACTCGGGGTTGAGAAGCAAAACCAGACCAAAAGTCAGCCAAAGCCCTTGCCACGAGACAGACACGGGGCCTGCTCTGACTCCTGCGGGAGGGGGAGCAGGCGGCGGCTCCTGCGCAGCGCCCACGGGCAGAAAGCTCTGCCGAGCTATTTTTAGCCCTAACATTGCAGAACAAGAAGCAGCTCCAGGCAATTGTCTGTTTTCTTTCTATTTTTTCCCCTCCTTGTCTCTCTTCTCAGATCTATCCCCGGGGAGCCAGGGAAGAAGGGCTGTTTCAGGAGGAGGGGGCTCCGTTTCTGAGCACCGGCTGGGGACATCCCAGCCACCACCCTGGGGCTGTACCTGGTGCCCTGCGGGATCACGGCCGCAGAGCAGCTGAACTGAACGGAGCTGTTTTCCTTTCCAGAGCACAGCAGAGGAGGGTGGTGTCTCACACAGCGAGGAAAATCCGCCCCCGTTCCTGCTCTGCTTTCGGATGCAGCCGCAGGTGGAGGCGCTCAGGTGAAGGTCACCTGGGGGCTGGAATGTGAAAGCAGCCGGCCCGGGGCGGCACTTCCCTCCCGGAGCATCCCCGTGGTGCTGAGGCGCCGTGGGGGGATTTGCAGGGAATTTGGCTGCTCTGTGCAATGCCAGCAGCCGTTCCATGCCAGCTAATTGCATCCACATTATCTGTGGTCCAAAGCAAAGCCTGATTTGAGCCCCGTTTCTATGGGAAGTGGCATTGCTGATGCACAGCCGTGCACATGCTTCGTACAGCCTCAGACAGCTCGGCTTGACATGAAACAAGCCTACACAAAAATAAATTGTATTGTATTTAAATATTCCTTAAGTCATTTTAATGTATTTAAGTCTTAATTCATCTTCTCAAAGTCCCTTTTCCCTACACTAATGTGATGTATTTGACAGAAAGATGAATGACGTTATTAAAGAGCCTCTCTGGCAAATTTCAGTAATAAAATCTCCCCTTCCCCCCCGCCTCTCTCCTTTTCCACACACGCAGACCTCTGCTTCCTTCATCCTCACAGATTACTCCTGCTTACTGAAAGGGACTCCAGAACATTTCCTGAATCCTTCCCGAGGGGGTTTAAGCTCCTGTGTCCGTGCCAAGGGACAGGACCTGGCTGTGCTGTGCCATGTGCCCTTGGTGAGAGGAACCTCCCACATCCCCGAGTATCCAGGTACCCTCCTCATCCTCATCAGGACCCTCAGCCAGTCAGGGGACACCCAGCCCGGGCCTGGCCTTCCTCCACACCACCCCCACACAGACAGGCTTTTCTCTTTGCAAGTTTTGCCCTTTGCCCTGAGCAGGAGGAATTTTGCTAACTTTATCTTCCAAAGACCCGGCACACAGAAGAGAGGAGAATGAAAGAATGTCATGACCTCATCCATCTGCCCCGAGCAGAGCAGCAGAGGCAGAGGCTGCACCCTGGAATGCTCCCGTTTCTGCCCGGGGTGTGTGGAGTGGCAGCCACAGAGCTGTCAGAGTCCTGCCCTGCGCTCCCAGCTGGGCCGGGGGCTGAAGCAGCCGCGCAGCCTGGGGGATCCTGATCCCACGGCTCGGGGTGCTGGGGGGATAACAGATGAAAAGGGGGGGTTGCACAAACAGCTCAGTGCCACTGAGGCAGTCGGGGTGCCAGGCTGGAGGGCAGAGCCAGGAGCTGCCCCACAGGATTGGCAGCACTGAGCGAATTCCCTCAGTGGGAGAGCGGGCGCTGCGAGGCACCGGCTCACGCTGGGTGAGACCGAGGCCGACCCCTCTGCAGGAGCACCTTGCCTGCAATAAAGACGAGATCTGCTGCTCTCTGGCTGTTTAGACTCTCCAAAGCTTCAGTGATCTACCTAGATTAGGCCTCAACAAGCTGAATTTCTGCTCCAGGTAGTGCAGCTGCTCCTCGCTGAATAAAACATGTGCTCACGCTGCTGCGCCCCGAAGACGAGCTCCGAGAAACCTTTTATTTCTCTCGCTATTCATGCACACGCTGATTTTTTTGGCAAACACCTGCGAAGAGGGGCCCTGCTTGTTGTTCCTCTCAGGTGGTTCCATGCAGGGAACGACGCTGCCGTTTCCCTAAGCTTCCCAGAGCTCGGGAGTGCTGAGCCACCAGTGGGTCCTGCTCCGTGCTGCCTTCCCAAGGGATGCACTCCCAACGTGCAGCCACACGGGGCTGGGATTGCTGCTGTTCCCACGTGGGCCTGACTACCAGGGGAATGACAGAGATGATGGCAGAGCAGCTGGAATGCGACGGCCACAGCGGGATGGGATGGGATGGGATGGGATGGATATTCCAGCCATGCCTGTCTCTGTGCCAGAGGAGCAGCTCTGTGTTCTGGGCTGTGTTTGCACACCCACACCCCTGGGACAAACATTATCTCTGTCCTCTGAACTTGCCAGGAGCCTGAAAACCCCTGTGCAGCTCTACAGCAAGAGAGAGCCTTTCCATAAACACGCCGAGATCTGTTTGGCATCTGCTCCCATAATGACACAGCAGCTCATTACAGCCTGTGACATCCCACTGTAAACAGAACACTCTGCAGCCCTGTAATTTCGGGAGCTAGATCAGGTACTCATGTGCTTGCATAATCCAAAACACAGTGGCTTTCAAGCTGAGTTTTCCTTTTCTTTTTTCCTTTTTTTTTCTTTTCCTTTTTGCTGGCTTTCCATTTCTTCTCTTCTGGTTGACATGGTTACAGGATTCTGAGGATGGGGTAGCAGGAGATACATGGGTTTGGGTATACTCAAAAACCCACTGATGCCTCCTGGAAAAGCAGGAAAAGCAGGAAAAGCAGGAAAAGCAGGAAAAGCAGGAAAAGCAGGCTGCTTTGAGACAATTCAGCTGCTTTGTCTTCTTCCATGTTTCTCCCTCTGTTTCTTACTCCCAAATAGATTCACACGAACACATCACTTTCTTTCCCAAAGTCTTCCACCCACTTCTGCCTTTTCCCTGCCCAATCTCGTAATTCTCTGCTTGTGCCATCATCATCACCTTGCTGTGACTCACTGCTCTGGCAGAGGAGACCCAGGTGGGGACAGAACTGGTGGTGGGAGTGAGGGCTTACAAAAGACAGAGACGCAGGCAAACCTGCTCCTAAATTGAATGTTTTTCACGGTTCTTCCAAGCAGCGTCTGCAGTACTTTGAGATTATTCTCTCCCAGGGGGCTTCATAAAAGCTGTAAATACTCCAAATAGCTTTCAAGGTTGGCCTTGTGACAGTTCAGTTCCTGAGAAAATTTATGCTAATGTGCTGCTCCGTCACCATCCGGGAGCCCTCGCTGCAGACACTTTTGTGCCTTCCAAGGAAAGATTTCAGGTCGTGGTGTTTTGCTAAAAGTTAAATACATCCAGGCTTTGAAGCTGAAGTCTCCTGGTAGTGGCTCCCCTTCCACCATATCCCATCTCCAGGATTTGTTTAAAGACTGCAAATCCAGTTTTCCAGGGGCTCTGGGTGCTGCTGGGGTGGATGGGAGTGGGATGCTGTGCCATGGCTCGTGCCCCACGTGCTGGGCTGCTGCACAAGCACCTCCAGCCTGCTGAATCCTGTTGGGCTGTGTTTTCACCAGCTTTCCCTTTCACATCCATGCAGTTGAGGCCATGCAGCTCCAAGCCTTGAAGAAAGCAGCAGAGACAAGGGAGTTCTGGAAGAGTTTCTGCAGGAGGAGGAGCAGGAGGGTGTAAATCCCATGCTGGAGCACAGCACACCCTCAGCTGAGGCTGCAGGCACTGACAGGGAAAAGAGAAATAAATCAGGCAGAAAACACATGGAAGTGGCAAAGCTCAGTGGATTTGGGGCTCCTGGAGGTGGCCCCACGTGGCTGATGGAGGAGCACCCACGGCTTCTCTTCACGGCAGAGTTTGTGGGTAAGGGAGTGAGCAGTGCTGGGTCCTAGGGCAGGGTCAGCCTGGAGCACAGCCCGCCCCAGCGGCTGCGGGGGTGGCCCCGGGGGAATGGTGCTGTCACCACACCAGGAGCTCCAGCCTGAGCCCAAAGCTTGAACCATCCGCCCTTCTGAGATGGGTTTGCAGCTCCCCTTGGTGGAGGGAAGTGGGGGGACAAGGGACAGCCTGCCCAAAACTGGGTAAAGGACCTTGGGTTCCATGGAAAGAGAAGTCCTCACAGCCCTCACAGTCCTCCCCAGAAGCCATTTCACAGTCCAGAAGCTCACAGGGTCTGGGGATCCATGGATGAGTCTCCTGTGTGGGATGTTGTGTATGGCTGTCTCGCTACAGTGGTTTCTGCAGCAATCAAATTCTTTCATCCTGGTGAAAAACAGAAGTGCTGAGGTTGCAGAGAATCCCAGTTCCCCCAGGAGCCACTGCTGGGCTCAGCTCTGCAGCAGGGTCCTGCTCAGGGGGCACCAGCTTCCTCTCGGGGTCTGGATTAGTGCTGGAATTCCTCTCTCCCCCTCCTTCTGCGGTGCCCTTTGCCACCAGCCCCGTGAGTGTACGGGATGGCATTTGGCTTTAGGGTGTGCCAGGAACGGGCTCCCATCGCCCTGCTGGGATGAGGCACTTCCCACAGCCATCAGAGCTGCTGAACCACCCCAGGGGAAGGCTGGGACCCCCCCAGGGATCCTGCTGGGGCTGTGGCTCTGGGGAGAAGGAGCAGTTCAAGGTTTCCTTGAGGAAAAAAGGCTCCAGCAGAGGAAAAGCCTCCTGTGAAGGTGCAGCTCTGTGGGAATGACACCCCATGCCGTGGGAATGCCCGTGCCCAAGGGGAGATCCAGCTGCAGCATCCCACCAGGGCCAGACTCTGCTCTGGAACAGACCCTGGAGTGCCCAGAATTAACAGATCTGCACTGATTTTCTGTTTAACTTCCCATTTTTCACAGCGCTGTGGATAGAGATGGACTTCTGTTGTTTGGTATTTGTTCTTGCTCCACCTGCTCTCCAATGGCAGCCCAAGGTAAATGAATAATGAACCAGGGGCTCTGCCTGCCTGTGCTGTGCCTCCCAGGAAGATCCCTGGGATCTGGGATGCACCTCGGATCCCCGAGGCTCTCCCTGGGTCCGACCCCGCAGCTGGCAGGAATCGGAGCAGGCCGGCACCTCCCTCCCCAGGCAGGTCATTAATAATCATTAATAATCATGAATATGCATCCCTGCCGTGCCCTCAGCCGCGGTGGAAGTGCTGATCCTGATTGATCAGGGTGCCTCCGCTGGGCCCTCACGTAATGAGTGCAACACGCTGGAAAGAGGGGAATTACTCTTGACACTGGGATTATATCTCTGCCAACAGCATCAATATTCTATTAAAGATATGTGATAATATAGCACTAATTGCCAATCGAGGGCCATTAAAGGCAGCCTACAAACAGCGCTTCGATCTCACCTTTCAGATTAAAAACACCGCAGTGATTTCCTGCTCCTCGTGCTTTGTTCCTGTGTTTTCTGCCCATGCATAATGCAGCAATGCAAATTGCCAGCCAGTGCCCAGCCTGCTGCCTTCCCCTGCCATCCAAGGGGAAGGGACTCCTAAGCCTGGAAGGAGGCAGGGAGGACATAAATCACAACCCCAAGCCAAGAACGGGGTGGGGGGAAAGTCCTTTCCCATTCCCTTGGCCAAGGGCCAAAGGGCATCATCACAATTGGCCGTGGCTTAGCAAGGGGGGAAAACCAGGAGCAGCCCAGCCCTGCCAAGGTCTGGTGATTCCTCACCGAGCCTTTGCCTCTGCCAGATCAGCAAATCCCCATCTCCATAAGGAGCACTCAGTGGTTTTCTGCCCCCTCTGTGCCAGGCACTGCAAGGCTTGAGCGTTTCTGGGGCAAGAACAAGCCGGTTTGGATCTTCCAAGGCTTCAGGGCTTGGAGACATTGGCCTGAATTCAAAGGTGGTTTTGATTCCTTTATTTTTTCCTAAGGCTATGCGGGGCAGACAGCTCACGGCGGTGGTCACAGAGTCGGTGAATTTGAAACAAAGAGCATAAACTCCAACAACCTCATCCTGCAGGGGCACAGCTGCCCCTGCCATCAAGCCTCAGTGCCCACAGCCTCGGAATGTTTTGCAGAATGAGGGATTGAAAGACAAAACCAGGCTCTGGGGCATCCCCACCTGCAGCAGGCACAGCCCCTTGGAGATGGAGTTCCTGGTGAGAACAAGGAGAGCATTCCAGCGAGGAGGGAGAGGAGGGAACACTTTCCTGAGCAGAAACAGGAGCTGGAACCTCGCGGTGCTCCCAGCTGCTGGTAATGGCACGGTGGGGCTCAGCAATGCTCTCAGAGCACAGAACTGAGGGGCTGCTGTGAAATAAATGTGCAGGGGTGGAGTGGATGAGCCTCCCTCGGCAGGACATGACCGAGGGTCCGCATCGCCCACGCTGCCAACGCCTCTCCAGGGCAGCCTTGGCACAGGGAACTCCCTGAACATTCATTTCCAGAGGTGCCAGCCGTGCATTATTGTAATGAGACACAGGAATATTCTCTCGGTTCTACCAGCTATAGATTGAAGCTGCAAAGAGAAATCGTCTGAACCTCCATCTGATCAATCCTGTCAAAACATGCTCATTTAATCCCTTACAAATGAAAGGAAGATGTGTTTAAAATGTCATCCTTGGGGTCTGGGAGCCCCGTTCCTATAAATCAGTCAACCCAGGTAAACCGTGTTATTTAGGAGCTCTTTGACAGCAGATGTGCCAGAGACATTTTTAAACTGTGCACACAAGGTTTACATCACCTCAGATGTAAAATTATTCGCTTTTCCCTTTCGTTTTACCTTTCCATGACTGGGTAGCAGCAGGGGGAGGAGATGGACGGGCGGAGGTCGCACAGGACTCACAGGGCGAGCCCCAGGACTGACAAACCCCCCAGATGTGCCAGCAGGGACGGGAGATGTGTCAGGCAATGCCTGACTCAGCCTTCCCCTGGCTCGAGGTGCCAGCACCCAGGCGTGCCCCGGGTCCCCAGCCCGCGGGCACACGGTGGTGACACCACCCCCAGGAGCAGCAGCCGGGGAAAACACGGCTGCCCTCGCCCACAGCGAGGTCGCTGCTCTCCAGCACGAGCAGCTCACCAAGATAACGATCTGGGAAGGTTTTCTGTGCCGCCTCCAGGAAGGATTGACCTCGCAGCCCTGCCATGGGCTGGGGAGAGCTGGGAGCTGCAAATTTCTTTTCACCACTGGGCCAGGAGCTTCACCTCCTGAACGTGGTTTAGCTCCTGGGTTTGGTACCCTGCAGCCCTGCCAGAGGTGAGCTCTGAGGCAGCCCTGAGACCCCTCCAGCTGCCCAAAGCCACTCACAGCACATCCCACAACAAGAGCCCCCCAAGTCTGACTCCCAGGGGATCCGGGTTTGGGCTGAGCTCTTTTGGGCCACCCCCCAGTGTCCATTTAGCAGTAAAGATGTTTGACAGCTGTGACAATGCACAGGGATCTGTTGGGTTCTTTATTGGTCTTGAAGGTGCTTATATTTAAAACAATTTGTTAGTCTCCCCATGATTTACTGCTGCACTGGAAAATGGGGCTGAGTATTGATTCTTTGCCTTTTCTATCGCAAATGGGTGTAATGTTTTATAGTATGTCAGAATAATAGCAGTGGGCACTTTATCAATGTCAAATGTTAAAAATGATCAGCTATTGTGATGTAGGAGATTAAATATGAAAGCTTGATGGGTATATAAAAGCAAAATGGCAATAATAAAGGGATTTTTTATGTTCAACTCGTTGCTCTCCCAAATCTACCTGGGGAGCTATTGGAACCAATGTGCTGATCAGTGACACATCACCACGGGTTAAAGGATGGCAAAGTGCTGGCTTTGGTTCCCATGGAGCCTTTGTGTTGCCCAGCTGGTTCAGGGGCCAGAAGTGGAATCCTGCCCTTCCCTGCCAGGGCTCTGCAGAGTTTTGTGTCCTCCCAGTTGTGCAAAAACCCAAAGCTTGGAGCTGGGATTCCCATCAGGCATCCCAGAGCCAAGCAGCCTCTCCGAGCCCTTCTCTCCCCAGAGGGAGTGAGCCACCAGGAGCACAGAGTTCCTCCAGGGAGAAAGGCACACACAGCACAGCCCAGGTTCTGTGCAGAGGGAGCCCAAGGACTGCGAGGCTGCAAAGCCTGAGGGATGCAGGGCATGGTGCAAACAGACCCCTCTGTGAGGAGCCCAAAGCAGACCAGAAAATTGCATGTTTCTCATTGTTCCCACACTCCTGTAACCCAGACGAGCAAATTAATTGCAGAGTCACTTAATGCATTGATTGGATGAGATGCAGGAACTGATGCCAAGCAGTTGGCGAGGACACGACCCCGGGACCACAGCAGGATGCAGCTCCCACTTGAAGTGGTTGGCAGGATGTGAGCTACACCTACACGGGATTTTTAAACTCACAACACGAAGACCTTTCCATGAGGACATCTTCAAGACTAACTAGTTCTTAAATTTTTAACATCTGAAGCACAAGCATCTGTGCCTTTGCTCTGCACCAAGCACAGCCCGATGAGTGGAGCTGGTTTCAGCTGGCTGCTCCAGCAGCTGTGCCAGAGCCCGCTGAGCACAGAGAGGCAGAAGAAGCTGTTTCAAGAGCAGAGAAGAGCTTCCTGCAGCACAAGTGCAAGGTGGAAACCTCAAGAGGAGTGTGGACTCGGTGAGCAGGAAAGAGCCTCACCTCCATGCCCGACTCTGTGCCCACCTCAGGGCTTCCTCGCTGCCCTGTGGTCTCATCCAGAGGAATGGCTGCAGGTCTGCCAGCAGCCACCTCTCTGCGGCCCTGTTATCTAACACTGCTAAAAATATCCCTTCCTCAGTGCTCCTGCCCTCCCTGCAGCACTCAGAGCTCCCCTGGGCACTCAGAGCCCCGCTGCTCCCAGCCCAGACCTCTCACAGCCACGGCAGGGCCTGGCTCCTGCAGCCTGCTGCAAATCCTGCTCGTGGCAAACAGCTGGGCTCCTCCAGCAGCCGGGCTGCCCTCGGCTCCTGAACGCCCTGCAGGGCACGCAGGCTGTGCCAGGCATGGGGTACAGGCTGTGCCAGGCATGGGGTACAGGCTGTGCCAGGCATGGGGTGCAGGCTGTGCCATGGATGGGATATTGGGCTGTGCCATGGATGGGGTGCAGGCTGTGCCAGGGATGGGGTGCAGGGTGTGTCATGGATGGGATATTGGGCTGTGCCAGGGATGGGATACTCAGCTGTGCCATGGATGGGGTACAGGGTGTGCCAGGGATGGGGCACAGGCTGTGCCATGGATTGGGGTGCAGGCTGTGCCATGGATGGGGTGCAGGGTGTGCCAGGCATGGGGTGCAGGGTGTGCCATGGATGGGGTGCAGGGTGTGCCATGGATGGGGCACAGGCTGTGCCATGGATTGGGGTGCAGGCTGTGCCAGGGATGGGATATTGGGCTGTGCCAGGGATGGGATACTCAGCTGTGCCATGGATGGGGCACAGGCTGTGCCATGGATGGGATACTCAGCTGTGCCAGGGATGGGATACTCAGCTGTGCCATGGATGGGGCACAGGCTGTGCCAGGGATAGGATATTGGGCTGTGCCATGGATGCGGCACAGGGTGTGCCATGGATGGGGCACAGGCTGTGCCAGGGATGGGATATTGGGCTGTGCCATGGATGGGATACTCAGCTGTGCCATGGATGGGATACTCAGCTGTGCCATGGACTGTCGCCACGGCAGCAGCTGGCAGCGGCAGCAGCAGGGTGGGGGCCGGGGGTTTCAGTGCCGGTTTCTGGCGGGGTGACAGCTCTGTGGGCTGGCAGCTCAGCTCAGCTCCTGCCTCTCGGCCCCGGAGCAGAGCCAGAACGCCGCTGTCGCTGGCACGGCCGCGTGCTGCAGGCAGAGAAGCTCCCCGAGCGCGTCCCGCCCGACGCCCCGCGGGGAATCAGCTGCTGGGGCTGGCTTTGATCCGTCCCCCGAGAGCTGCTGCTCCCCACGTCAGACAAAACAGACGGGAAGAAGAGGGAAAAATTCCAGAACTCAATCACTAGAGGCAACTCCCCCTAGAATCATTAACGGTCTCACCAAGAAAGCACCAAAAAAAGCCTTGTAATTCCTGAAGCCTGGACTCCAATTAATTTTTTTTTGAGTTGTCGTAAGCAAGAGGAAAAAAATCTGCACAGGCAGGACAAATGTTCTCCTAATTACCTAAACACTTTATTAACCAACGCTAATTAAAGCATTTCTTGGAGTCTGACAAATGTCTGGAATTACTCAATTTAGAAGTTAGTTTTGTCTCCTGTAATTTATACAGCAATGGAAAGTTGGGAAGGGGGGGAATATCTTTCAACTAATGTTTTTTTATTAAAGCTGACAGCAATAATTAGTTATTTGCTACTAATGGGGTGGCCCCTGGAGGGAAATTTGCTGAGATGGATGGCTTGGGCTCACGCCAGCAGTAATTGGTCTGAGCCTTGGTCAGGCGCTGGCAGGGCGTCCCGAATGCAGCCAGCACCGTGCTCCAGCCCGGCCCCGGAGCCCCAGCTGCTCTGAGGATGGAGCCTGGCAGGGGGGCAGCAGGAAGAGAGGCTGGAAGTTGGGAATTGCAGCTGGGGTTTACAGGGAGCTCCCATTCCTCTGGGAATAAGGGGTTTGTGTTGTGCCACCCTGGTGGACAGGTGCTGGTAAGTAGATCCACAATAAAAACTACATTTGTTTTCTTCCAGAGAATATCTGGTGGTGTTTTTCAGGGGCCAGTGGGAAAATGCATTGGGCCTGGATGTAAAACTGTGCCTGATAATGAGAGAAGAGAAGAGAAGAGAAGAGAAGAGAAGAGAAGAGAAGAGAAGAGAAGAGAAGAGAAGAGAAGAGAAGAGAAGAGAAGAGAAGAGAAGAGAAGAGAAGAGAAGAGAAGAGAAGAAGAGAAGTTTAATGCTGAGCACTTACCACAAGCTTTTACTTCACTGTTTCTCATCACTGGAGTCAACTGACTACAGCTCTTCTTAAAAGTAGGTTTCTGGTTTCCACAGACAAAGAAAAACCCCAATCACAGGAAACTAATGAGCTCTGCAAGTTCAGAAATCAGAATGCAAAGAAAGAGGATCCAGATTTTCTTTTCATCTCCTTTTTTTGAGCTTGACATATAATTTTGAATGCTCACGTTGTCAATACCTTTTGTTTCTCATCCTTCCTATAAACTGCAAATGATCCAATTATAGAGCAAAAGGAACCGAAAAGGGGGAAAGCAAGAGGAATAGAATAATCTGTGGGGGAAAGAAAGTAGCTGAGATGAAAAGCTAATGAAACAACAAATCCAAAGCAGTGTGGACAAAGTAAAGGTGGTTTGGAGTCAGACAGGGAGGGGAGGGCAAGGCAAGGATCCCTTGGCCTCCTGCATCTCCACCTGCTCCGGGCTCCTGGGCCCCCCCTGGGCTCCATCACACAGAGGGGGCTGCCCTGGCCCCCCCTGGGGAGCAGCTCTGGCCGTGCCCGGGATCCAGGGATGCCCTTCTGTGGGCTCAGCCAGACGTGCCCTGGGCAGCCAGGGACATTCTCTGCAGCCTGCCATGGAAAGATCTATTTTCCTTCTCTTTTTGTCCCCAGGAGGGAGAGGAGAAGCAATTCACAGGCTGAGGAAGGCGCTGAAACTGCGCCGGTGGAGAGGTTAAGTGGGGAGCCTCGACAGGCGCACTGATGGGGCTGCTCCTGCAGGGACTGGCACTAAGAGCCCTGGCTGCGGGCAGAGCTCGGCGCTGGAGCCGTGGGACGAGGTGTTCCACATTGCCCGGCCCTGCTGGAAGCACCGCGGCTCCCAAACGTCCCAGGCGGGGCGTTTGCCCTGCAGTGCGGCTGTGCTGGCAGCCCTGGCACCCAGAGCCCCGGCACCCACAGCCCCGGCACCCACAGCCCTGGCACCCAGAGCCTCGGCACCCAGAGCCCCGGCACCCACAGCCCCGGCACCCACAGCCCTGGCACCCAGAGCCTCGGCACCCAGAGCCCCGGCACCCACAGCCCCGGCACCCACAGCCCTGGCACCCAGAGCCCCGGCACCCAGAGCCCCGGCACCCACAGCCCTGGCACCCACAGCCCTGGCACCCACAGCCCCGGCACCCACAGCCCTGGCACCCACAGCCCTGGCACCCAGAGCCCCGGCACCCACAGCCCTGGCACCCAGAGCCCCGGCACCCACAGCCCTGGCACCCAGAGCCCCGGCACCCAGAGCCCTGGCACCCAGAGCCCCGGCACCCAGAGCCCTGGCACCCACAGCCCTGGCACCCAGAGCTCCAGCACCCAGAGCCCTGGAACCCAGAGCCCCGGCACCCAGAGCCCCGGCACCCAGAGCCCTGGTACCCAGAGTCCTGGCACCCAGAGCCCCGGCACCCAGAGCCCTGGCACCCAGAGCCCTGGAACCCAGAGCCCTGGCACCCAGAGCCCCGGCACCCAGAGCCCCGGCACCCAGAGCCCTGGCACCCACAGCCCTGGCACCCACAGCCCTGGAACCCACAGCCCTGGCACCCAGAGCCCTGGCACCCAGAGCCCTGGAACCCAGAGCCCTGGCACCCACAGCCCTGGCACCCACAGCCCCGGCACCCAGAGGCTCGGCACCCACAGCCCTGGCACCCACAGCCCTGGCACCCAGAGCCCCGGCACCCAGAGCCCCGGCACCCAGAGCCCCGGAACCCACAGCCCTGGAACCCAGAGCCCTGGCACCCAGAGCCCTGGCACCCAGAGCCCCGGCACCCACAGCCCCGGCACCCAGAGCCCTGGAACCCACAGCCCTGGCACCCAGAGCCCCGGCACCCACAGCCCTGGCACCCAGAGCCCTGGAACCCACAGCCCTGGCACCCAGAGCCCCGGCACCCACAGCCCTGGCACCCACAGCCCTGGCACCCAGAGCCTCAGCACCCAGAGCCCCGGCACCCAGAGCCCTGGAACCCAGAGCCCTGGCACCCAGAGCCCTGGCACCCACAGCCCTGGCACCCAGAGCTCCTTTCCCAGCCGTGCCCACGGACGGGATCTCACCTCCCAAAGCCTCCCCCCACCCCGACGCCTCTCAGCCCACACCGAGCCCCAGAGCATGGGCACGGACCCGGGGGACTGTCCCAGCCCTGCCACGTTCCCAGGAAAGGAGCATCCCCCCTCGTGTCCCGGAGCTCCCGAGGCTCTGGGGACTGCTCTGGGTAAAGGCACCCAGGGGAGCCTTGCCTGCAGCAGAGCCCTGGGAGCTCCTGCTTTGGGAACACACTGCTGCATCCCCCCCGGGAGAGCTCCGGATTCCCGTTCCTGTCTCTCCCCACGGCGGCAGCTGGGGCAAGAGCAGAGTCCGTGTGGGCACCCCAGCAAAGCCCTGGCTGCATCCCGGCCTTCCCAGTGGGATCGCCACGCTCCAGCTCCCTGCGGGCTCCCCCGTGCTGCAGAGCCCTGGAGACACCAAAAAGGCAACCCGGGAGCCAAAAAAACCCCACTTTATTTTAAAGCTTTTAAGGGAATATTGTGAAGAATGGAAAGGGGGTTTGATCTTGCTTCTTTCCCCAAACTCAAAAAAAAAAAAAAAAAAAAAAAAAGCTTTTAAAATAAATAGCTGACAATGTCTCTTATTTGAGTAATTCTTTGCCAGCAATAAATGTGTCACTCTAAAGTGCTTTATTTAGAAATAAAAAAATGTTTTTCTTTGTAGAGTGCTCCACGTTACAGCAAGTTACAGGCTGGGAACAAAATCTCCTCCTCCCGCCACATCCCCCTCCCTGTGAGATACATTCATATATTCTCCTATAATCTGATCTAGGTTATAAAAATATATAAAAAAAGAGAAAAATAGAGAGACATCTGGCTCTCCCACACATCTGACATTTCCCTTTATGCCTGGTTTAACTTTTTTATGACTGCCTGGGTTCGCTTCATTGGAGAATTTCTCCCTTCAAATGAGTTTCCTGTTTTATGCTGAAATTTTCCTTTAGACAAACCTGGTAATTTTTCAAGTTAAAATGTGTATGTTTTAAGCACTTAGGAAGTTTAAGGATCCGACTGACGGGGACATAAATCCCAGTTTATTCACTCTGGAGTCCCTGAGTCTAACCGATCCTTAAAAAAAAAAAAAAAAAAAAAAAGAGGCAAGAATGAGCCTGGCATATTTTTTACTTGTTTTACAGTAGGAAAAAAAAAAAGCCTCAAACTGTCAATCCAGGGAGTAATTTATTAGTGCCTGCTCACACTTCCAAGCCTTTATGTGCAAATCCAGGGAAGGCAGCCCTTCCTCAAGCACTCATTTGTCTAATAGGAGATGAAAAGGGGCTGATGGGGTCTCCCTGCTTTGGGGCAGCTCCTCAGGGCATGGATGGGGGTGCCTGGGGAGTTCTGCCTCTGCCCGGCTACCATGGCATTTCTCCCAGCCTCCTCATCCTCCCTCAGCTCCCTGGGGATGTCTCAGGATGTGGGATCATGCCCTGGACACGGGCAGGACCAGCCCTGGGGCTCGGAATGAGGAGGAGGAGGAAAAAGATACAATCAGAAAAGGCAGAAAACCAAATGACCAAAGCGGAGCAGGGAGGAAAACCTGCCATGCCCTGAGGTGGTGTTGAGCAGTGCCTGCAGGTGCCTGGGCCCGCCCTGGGGCTGTGGGAGCGCAGGTGGCACTGCCAGGAGCCTGTGCCAGGCCCCGGGAGCGCTCGGCTGCTCGGGGCCCCGGGGGCACGGAAGGGACGCCGAGGCCGGGGACTCTTCCAGGGCAGCGTTCCCAGAATAAGCCCTCGGAAGCCGGGTAAAGCTCACTTCTGAAAGGCAGAGAGGCAAAACTTCAGGGAAGAGCAAGAAGCCAGATTTGGAGAGATCCCCTCCTCCTCCCCGGAGCGTCACCCAGCGCCTCTCTGACCCCAGCACCCGAGCCCCCTCCTCTGCGGCTCCTGAGCCCGACCCCGGCCCTCCCCCTCTCCATCCTGGGCCTGGAGTGGAACATCCATCCTGGCCATGGATGCTGGCTGGGGAGCCGCCTGCCAGCCCGTCAGCAGAGGGATCAGGATCCCCTTCCCTCCAGCTAATTCCGCCCCTGGTTCCGGGAGAGGCTCTGTGCCTCAAACGCGCTCCCTCTCATCCCGGTTCCTCCACCGCGGGGGCTGGGAGGGCTCCCGTGTCCCCCCGAGACCTCCCGTGTCCCCCCGAGACCTCCCGTGTCCCCCCGCCCACCGCAAAGTGGCCTTAGGAGAGAGCGGCGGTGGCCAGGGGAACCCAGTTCCAGCACAGGCTCAGCTTTCAGGATCCATCCCATTGCCTAATTAAATTTTCAGAGTGCTAACTGCTCGGGATCCAACACAAATAGCTGCAGAAGCCAGAGGGAAAGCAGGGAAAGGATGGAGGGGGGTCGGGGGCAGAAAGGAGGGAGAAACCTAAAACAAATAAATTAATTAAACAAATAAGCGGGGAGAGAAATAACAAAGGGAAGTAAACTAAAAGCAGCAGCAGCAGCCCTGGCCGCCAGAGCACTCATTAGCTGCGGGAGAGGAGGGAAGTGTCTCGCTGTCTGAGGCTGTCATCCTTCATCCTGACGAGCACTTAGGGAGTCGCGACCCCTTTCAGCATCGCCATACAGGCAATCAGCCCCTCGCATCGGTCACCGCCGCCGCGCCGCATCCCCGCCTCGCCGCAGGCGCGGCAGGAGGGATATTACACCCGCAAAGCAGGGCCGGGGGAGGCTGCTGCCCACGCCGCCCCCCTGCCTGCAGCTCGTGCCGGGCTGGGCAGGGAAGAGCCGGCAGCGAAGGCAGGAGCTGCCGAGCCGCAGCCCCGCCCGGTGCCCGCAGCCCCGGGGCGCCCCCGGAGAGGCCGGGGAGCGGCGCGTCCCTTCGGGCACACGCCGAGCTGCCAGCAAACGCGGAGTGCGGCTGGGTTTGCAGCGAAAAATCCAGTGTCGTCTGCCAAGGAGGAGCCCGGGAGCGGCTTGTGGCGAGGGCAGGGGCTGGGGGGGCTGTGAGCCCCGGGGGGAAGGGGGAACGCAGGGGATGAGCGGAGCCGGGCGGGGAGCGGGGGCACCGCCGGTGCCTCTGCCCCGCTCCGCTCCGGCGCTGGGCACCGCCGGTGCCTCTGCCCCGCTCCGCTCCGGCGCTGGGCACCACCGGTGCCTCTGCCCCGCTCCCCTCGGGCGCTGGGAGCATCTGGAGCTCGGCTAGCGCTCAGCGGGGCTGGGCTGCAGCCTGCGAGCGCAGGAGGGGCCGCTGCTCGCTGCCTCTGCCCCGCGCTGACAGCGGCGCGTCCCTGCCTGGAAATGGGAGCAGCCGCCGGCTCGGGCTGCTCGTGGCGAGAGGAGGAGGAGGAGGAGGAGGAGGAGGAGGAGGCGGCGGTCCTGGGCTTGTTCCAGTCAGGCTCACCGTGACACAGAGCCAGCAGGGTCGCGGTTCTCTCTCCATGAAGCCGCAGCTCCGGACGCACCGAAGCACCTCTGGATTTCCTGTGCAAACATTGCTTGTTCTGCTGGACTGTTTGCTCCTCGTCAACACAGGGGAAATTTGTCCGGCTGCTTCAACACCTCGAGAGCAAACAGTGTGTGGTTATTTAAGCAAAAAAAGCAAACACTTCTTCCACTGAAACGTGGAGTTAAGAAAGAGAAGGGAAGGAAGGGATGTGCCTGTACCCTGGGAGGGGATGCAGAGCACCAGGACCACCCTGGCAGTGCTGGCACAGTCAGCTCCGTGCTGGGGGAGCTGAGGCAAGGGGTAGCACACAGGTTTGCCACACTCGTGCCCCTTTTTGGGAGCCTCTGCTTTTGTCCATGGCCTGCATGGGGTGTCACAGCCTCTGGGCACCACAGGTTTGGAGCCACTGCTGCTACAGCTCAAACCTTTAATTTTAATTTATTTCTTTCTCTACTTTGACTAAAAAGAAACTGAACCACTGTTTCAGTTTCCTCTGATTCCATAAAGGAATATCAGTTACACTGTGAGTCCAATTTATTCTTTTCTATGTATTCATTAAATTCCAGGTTGTTACTGTGCTATTTAATGGAATTGATGGTGTAATTAAGCTACAGGCAGACATTAACCACCAGAACCGTCAGGGAGGTTTAGGATCCTTTACTGCTCTGTTCCTGGTGTTATATGGCTCCTGGTTTCATAACGATGAATCCAGCCAGTTCTATCCAAATATCCCCTGGCCTCCTCAGAATGAGTCCAGACTTACCCCTCCAGCCTCAGCTTCAGGTTTCATAACGTGGGAAGGATGAGCTCATCCGGCTGCTGGGGGCTGGAACAAGGGGAGCAGCCTGGGACAGCCTGCAAACCCCTCCGAGGTTCACCAAAGGGGTGATGTGCTGCTCTCAGAGGCATCAGCTGCACAGACATGAGCAGCTCTAACACGTGTGCGAGTGCCTGACCCCATTTTCCCTCCTGTTCAGGGAATGCGGCTGACAGTCCCACCCAGCACTCCGTCCTGTGCCAAAATCCTCTTTTCCCCTCCACAATCAGATCTGCTCTGCTCCCTTCCCTCCTCATCGAGGGAAGCACGAACCACAGACGTGGCTGGAGCGCTCACACCTCCCCCGTGGCCGGGACAAAGGCAGCACCGAGAGGCTCAGAACCTCCCCAGCTCTGGGTGCCTCCCTCCTCCTGGGCTCTGAGCATCCCCCGTGCTCCTCCAGGGACGGTGCAAAGCCCCAGCAGATGAATCCTGCCCGCCGGGATTTGCCTGCAGCAGGAGAGGCAGGAGCGGGCTCTGTCAGCCCAGGAGGAGATGGCCAGCCCCGGTGGAGGCTGGAGCAGAGGGAAGCTGGTGAGCGGCACGGGGACAGCCAGGGCTCCTCCCCGCTCCCTGCCTGAGGCTGCACCTCGCAGAGGCTTTGGGGATGGAGGTGAGGCCATCATAACAACTGCCATCGCCTCCAGAGATCTCCGGAGCCTTACGTGCCCGGAGATACCAGCACCTGATCACACGGCAATTACCAGGCCAGATTTGCACTAATTGGCTCTCTGGGGTAAAGTTCCGCCCGATCTGCGTGTCCTGGGTGCTCAGCAGGCAGCGATTTACAGCCCGACAGGTTCCCTGGGATGTTCTAACAGGGATTAGCTGCAGCCCCCAGCCAGGGAGCCGGGGACCCTTGCCAGACACACGTCTGCAAGCTCTAGGACATGGCTTTTTAGGGGGAAAACCGTGTCTGTGGGCTCTGCCAGCACCGTGCACAGCCCGGCTGCCCCCTCAGGCCGCAGCCTCTCTCCGGTCTGGCTGCGGGTGGCGTCTGGCTCGCACAACGCCACGATGTGAGAACGCGGTGGCTTTTCCGAGGATGGATCCGCAGCAGGGGTGGCTGTGCTGTGGGAAAGGACGGTTCCCATGCCTGCCTGCAGGACAAGGAGGCCTGGAGGGGGTCTTGGGGAGCACAACCCCATACCCCAGCACTGGGGAAAAGGGTCTTCAGCCTTGGAGGCTCTTTGCCCTCCCTTGGTGGCCAGTTCTGCGCTGCTCCCGCAGCCATCCTGCAGCACCAGCAGATTTTACCCCCACCGAGCTCAGCTGGTTTCTTCTGGTCCTCCCTGGTATCCTTGGAGTGGCCAAATGCCACCTTTCCTTGTCTTTTTTCCTTGGTTTTCTTCCGTACTACCATCTATTTTGGAGAGCAGGTATCTCAAAGGCACTCCAACACAAACCCCGCTGGTTAAACACGGGAAATGACTCCTTCCTTTCATTGCAGCTTCAGCTGAAAAAATGGAGACTAGGGGAAAGCATGCAGAGCAGCCAAGTTAGGGTTTTTTTTTTTTTACTATTATTTTATAATTCAGTTTTCTTTACTGAAAACACCTCAGAAAATCTCTGAATCATCACCTGGGCGATGGGAGTTGGTAACAGGGAGAGGGGCCCTTCTCCAGGGCAGGATTTTTAATAACTTCCTCACCACGGGAAGCTGTTAGAGAATCTCAGCTGGAAAATTTTTTTCACCCAGCTGGATCTTGCAGTCTTCTTACATCATTAACTCAGTGAGATAATTTCTGAAGAGGGATTTGTTAGGAGTTGGTTTGATTTCCTTCCTGACAAACCTTCCAGGTAAATCTTGGTGCTTTTTTTGTTTTCCGAGGGAGAACAAAGTCTCTGATGCGACAATCACCGCGTCCCGCCAGACCAGCGCACCCGTCCCAGGGTGGGGAAGGCAGGTGAGAGGTTTTGTGGCTCCTTTGGGGCAGCGGGGGCTCTGCCTGCTGGGCGCTGCCTGCTCTGCTGCTGTTCCTGGAACGCTGGAGGGGTCCCGGGGGACGCGGCGCCAGCGAGGCCCCGGTGCTGGGGCAGCAGCAGCAGCTCGGAGCCTCCCGGGCCGTGTCCTGCGCCTCAGCTCACGCTTCAATTGGCAGGTTGGAGGCCGAGAAGAAATGTTTCTTTCACAGCACATTACCAGCAATCACAGTCTTTCTTTCTTCTTTATATCTAAAGAAATCCTCGCTATTGCCAGGGCCAGAGGTCAACGCTTTCCTTTCTGCTGCTCTCACTGCCACACTCTGCTCTGCTCGGCTTCTCCTCTTCCAGAGCTCTGAAGTTTGTAACAGGTTGGGGATTTTTTCCTTATCTTCAGCTGAGCACTTGGGATTCTATTTTTTTCTTTATACTTCCTTTCAGGAGCCCTGCAAACAAGACTCCTGACTCTGGGACCGTTTGGGCACCCATCCATCTCCTGAGCCCTGTGAGTTTGGCCAGGTTCTGCTCCACCAGAAGCAACACAAGGTCATAGTTTAAGTCCACAGCAAATTATTACCGGAAAATGACCCTGCAGCCATGAGTTTCCCAGGTAATCCAACTGCTGCTCTTGCATTGCTTTAATTCTATCAAGCGCTCGCTTGATCTCACAGCACAGGGAAGGATAAATATTGCTCCTACTCCAGGAAACAAAGTGGCTTTGGCTGGGAAAATATGCCTGCGGGAAAAATTGTTCTGGCCTGGCTGTTATGGATGACACAGGTGGAGAGGGAACGGGAAGTCTCTGTCAAGGGCTGCTCCCCTGCACGCCTGGGCCTCTCCCCGTGACTCATCCCTGGCTGAGGGATGGCTTAGGAGTGGCAGGGAAAGCTGATCTCCACCAAACCCAAACCGTTCGTCACTGTGCAAGGAGCAGTGACAAGGAGGACAATTAGCGCGAGCAGGAGGTGATGTTTATGATGTGCAGCCCTGCCCATTAGCCGAGTGTTTATCACTGGGTGTTTGCCCATCCCTGAAGGGCAATGAGGGAGTTTGGTGGGGTCAGGGAAAGGCCTTGCCATCCTTCTCCGGAGCCTCAGCTTTCATTAAAAAGATCATAAAAGAAGAATAGTAAAGCAGTTCTCTGCTGTCACTTGTGGCAAAGCCATCCTGAGGCAGCTGATGCCACCTGGGTTTGCAGAGAGCTTGGACCAGGATTCCCCAGGTGAGGAGAGCCAGAGCCTGGGGTGGGCAGGGGATTCCCATTTGTGGGTGGGGGTCAATCCCTGGAGTCTGCAGTTGTAGCCACCAAAGAGCCATGGCACTGCCACTGCTTCTAATGCTCAGGCAGCACGGGGCACAGGAGGGGTTTCATTTCTTTAAGTGCAGTCTCATTTCGCAGATTTGGCTCAGGAAATGGGATTTATCCAAAGCAGAAGCACGGGGTCACCACAAGGAAGCACTGTGAGAGCAGCGGCACCTCCTTCCTCCCCTGGAGCCCCGAGCCCCTTGTCCCAGAGAGCGACCGCTGGCCCTCGCCACCTCAGGCAGTCCCTCCCTCCCAGGAGCAGAGGAGCTGCACGTTTGGCTCAAGTCCTGCTCAGCCTGGGTTTCCCAGCGCGGCCCAGGCGCTCCCAGAGACGTGTCCCATTTTCCGCTTTCTGCTCCGCAGCGCCGCGGAGCCCGGAGAGGACGCGCTCCCTGCCCGGAGCTCGCCTCCGCCGGGCCCTGCCTGTGTTCTCTGTACCTGGGGGTGGATGTGGGAGCCTTTGATCACCCGGGATTACTGCAGCAGTACGAGCTCAGCTCTCCTACGGCAGCGGCTGCTCCGGATACAAAAGTGGGTCACGCACGGCGCCGTGCCTGCACGGATGCTTTGATGCCAGGGAAAGGGGGAGACCCTGCAGAGGATGGAGGGAGGGGCTGGGGCACGGCTTGTGTGGGGCAGGGTCAGCTTCAGGTCCTGGGAGCTTGGCTGGGTGTGCTGGCAGGGCTGCCCGGGGACTAAAGGCTCTCTGGAAGCGGAGGATTGCTGTTTCCAGAGGTAAGGAGGAGGTGTGTGGGATGGAGGCACGGCCAGGCTTGTCCGTGCCCGGCTCTCAGCTTCCTCCTCTCCCCAGCCCTGCAGAGGCGCACAGCGCAGGAGCTGCCGGCAGCTGGGAATCTGCATTCCCTCAGATGTGTTCTCCTGCTAATGAAATAATGTAGGAGACATCGTTCCCCGTCACTTCCAGTTACACCCCCCTGTGCCAGAGCCTGCCAGCATTCCCCTCCTGCGCCGGGGTAACAAACCTCTGCTAAAAAGAACAGCCATTAATAATAATTACCACAAAGAAGAAAAAAAAAAAAACCCTCTCTCTTTCTCCCTCTCTTTTAATGAGTCCTAAAAAAATAAAAGTTTCTTAATTGAAAAGCTTTCTGCTTTGGAGTCAGCTCCAGGACTTCAGAGCAGCCCAGGCAGCACCAGCAAGAGAAGATGAAACAGAGGGATGGGTCAGACAGCGCCTGACGGGGGCTGAGGGACCGACCTCAAAGCCAGGGGCACACGGACACCATCAGTGCCATTCAAGGAACCACCAACAAAGCACTAATTGGATTGGAAGGAGGCAGCAGGTGGAAAGAACCAAGGGGAAAACAGCTTTGGAGCAAACATCATTAGGAAGAGAAGTTCAGGAGAGGAAGAGGAGCTGGTCCTGAGCGCAGGGTGGCTCTCAGAGATCCCCCAGCCCTGCCTGTGCCCACAGCCAGGATCAGCAGGCTGGGGCCCCTCCTCCTGCCTCTGCCAGGGGCTGCAGGGGCTCGGGGGGATGGTGCCAGAGCAGGGGAGAAGCCCGTCCGTGGCGTGGGAGGATGCAGGTGGTTCCCTGAGCAGGACCTGTCCCCACAGGGTCTTATGCAGAGCCTGTAATTCAATTCTGAGCAAAACTCATCGAGGGCAGGCAGTGATCTGCTCTTGTCTGGAAGGGGCCAGAGGATTTATGAACCCACCTGTCTGGTGGTGAAGTGCCCTCCTGGTAAATGCTTTGCTAAGCGAGCGTTCATCTTCCTCCCTGGCAGCAGCCGTGCAAGGACAGGCAGCGAGAGCAGGAGAGGGAGCGGGGAGGGAGGGACAGCAGGGACATTAACCAGGCTGGATGATCACTGCCCAGGCCTGGCTACTGACCCACAGGATGACAAGGGCCCCGGGACAATTAATTTAAGCTGCTGCCCTGGCGCAGGAAGGCCGAAAGCCACGAGCCATCCGCACGCCTGGCACCAGCTCGTTTCCTGTTTCCAGCTCATAACTAACGAGCTAGAGCTTTGTCAGCCGGCCAGCCAGGCCCCACTGCTGCAGCATCCACCGCCCCCATCCCCTCGGCTCGTGGGCAGTGGCCACGGCCACGTCACCTCTGAGCCCCGGGGCTCCTTTCCTGCCCACCGGTGGCCGGGCGGGGCGGCCGCTCCTCCTGCGGCGCTCACGGCCTGGCAGCAGCCCAGCCCCGGGCACAGAGAGCTTCCACTGAGGCTCGATTGATCGCCTCGCCTTTGGCTACTCACCCGCTGGACTAACGAGCCGTGGGGTCCAGGATGGGCCAGCTCTTCCCAAGGCGTGGGCGCGGCCTCCCTGCCCACGGTGACCCTGAGGGGACACTGCAGCCGGGTGTGCCCGCGGTGCCAGTGCCCTTGGCAGCCCACCCCGCTCCCTGGGTACCGTGCTGGGCGGCTGGCAATGGCTGCAGCCACCCAGGACACCTTCAGTGTTTAGAAGCCAGGGAGATCCAGCACGGGCTCAGCACCTGGACACTCTGGTGCTCCTCTGCCACCCCTTCCCACATTCCCAGGGTTTGTGCCCTTGCTCATTACAGCCCAGACAGAACTACCAGAAGCCCAAAGCGCCCGTTTCATTATCTTTATGCAGGCAAATGTTTTTCTCTGGCAACACCCCCCCCCGCTGCACTGGCCCTCGAAGCAGCTCAAGTCAGACATTATCATCATTGGGATAAATGATGGAAGGAAGAAAGGGGATACAACAGTCTGTGGCAAAGTTACCATCAGGCTCTGCCTCCCAAATTGGCTCAGAGAAATTAGCAGGAAGGAAGGAAGGATCAGACAAAATGATAAACCCGCTTACCTGCTCATTAATTTAATCTCTTCTTTTTTCCTCCCCTCTTTCAGCCTTGTGGTTTCTGTAACTGTAGTGAACAGCAAAGTCCTAGATGAAAGGGAGATGACATCTGGAAGCACAAAGATTAAAGGAGAGTTTTTAGGATTAGCCTTTGATTTTTTTTTTTTTTTTTTTTTTTTGTCTTTGGGTTGTGGTGATTATTGCTGCTCCTCTCTGAGCAATCCTTCTGGGTGCATCTGAGGGAACTCACGGGCTCTTCTGGGTGTTATTTCGAGGACACAGCAGCAAATGTGCATCAGCCCCTGCTCCCTTTCCCCCAGCACAGCTGGGAGTGCTCCCCTCGGGCAGGCCATGCAGTGGTGGGCAGTTTGCAGGGGTGGCAAAGCCATTCCTAAATCACTCGGGCTCGGATTTATGAAGCAGGACCTGGCTGGGGAGGGCAGGAGAGTCTGGCCCAGCCAGGCAGCAGCCCTGGGGCAGGAGGGCTCCTTCCTTCAGCGCTGGAATGTTCCTTCATTTGGAAGAGCTTTTTCCTGTTGAATTTCACGTCTGGAAACCAGGCCGAGCCCCAAAAGGAGGGCTGGGGTTCTGGGGATGCAGGGCCAATGCTGCTGTGCCCCGGCAGGGCACAGGCAGGATGAGGAGGGTGACTCCCCCCCCTGCCCAGCCCCACGGTGGCCAGGCAAAGCCAAGCACCGCCATCCCATCAGCTTTTGTTTCGCCAACATCCTCGGAGCGTTTCCAAAGCCAGCCCCAAAACAAACAAATGAAGCGGCAAACCCTGGTGAATTTCCCTTCTGGAAAAACAAAACTATTTCCTTGCTAAGGAAAACAACGGGAGGCAATTGCTGGGAGCCTGGAGCAGCACCTGCCCAGCACAGCTCGCTCGGCTGGGCTCAGCTCGGCTCAGCTTGGCTGGGCTCAGCTCAGCTCAGCTCGGCTCAGCTTGGCTGGGCTCAGCTCGGCTGGGCTCAGCTCGGCTCAGCTCGGCTGGGCTCAGCTCGGCTGGGCTCAGCTCGGCTCAGCTTGGCCGGGCTCAGCTCGGCTCAGCTCGGCTGGGCTCAGCTCGGCTCAGCTCGGCTCAGCTCGGCTGGGCTCAGCTCGGCTCAGCTCGGCTCAGCTCGGCTGGGCTCAGCTCGGCTGGGCTCAGCTCGGCTCAGCTCGGCTGGGCTCAGCTCGGCTCAGCTTGGCTGGGCTCAGCTCGGCTGGGCTCAGCTCGGCTCAGCTCGGCTGGGCTCAGCTCGGCTCAGCTTGGCTGGGCTCAGCTCGGCTGGGCTCAGCTCGGCTCGGCTCAGCTCGGCCGGGCTCAGCTCGGCTCAGCTTGGCTGGGCTCAGCTCGGCTGGGCTCAGCTCGGCTCAGCTCGGCTGGGCTCAGCTCGGCTCGGCTCAGCCCGGCCGGGCTCAGCTCGGCTCAGCTTGGCTGGGCTCAGCTCGGCTGGGCTCAGCTCGGCTGGGCTCAGCTTGGCCGGGCTCAGCTCGGCTCAGCTTGGCTCAGCTCGGCTCAGCTTGGCCGGGCTCAGCTCGGCTCAGCTCAGCTCGGCTCAGCTTGGCTGGGCTCAGCTTGGCTGGGCTCAGCTCGGCTAGGCTCAGCTCGGCTCAGCTCGGCCAGGCTCAGCTCGGCTCAGCTCAGCTCGGCTCAGCTCAGCTCGGCTCAGCTCGGCTAGGCTCAGCTCGGCTGGGCTCAGCCGGGCTCAGCTCGGATCAGCTTGGCCGGGCTCAGCTCGGCTCAGCTTGGCCGGGCTCAGCTCGGCTCAGCTTGGCCGGGCTCAGCTCGGCTCAGCTTGGCTCAGCTTGGCCAGGCTCAGCTCGGCTCAGCTCAGCCAGGCTCAGCCTGGCTCCTGTGTCCCCGGCATTCTCCTGCTCGCTGGTGTGCAGGAGCCAGGGCAGCGATCGATGGAGCAGGGGAGGCTGTGCAGGGCTCAGAATGTGATTTATGAGCTCCCAGCCGGGCTCCAGTGCTGCGGTTGGGCTCCGGCTGCGCTGGCACTCGCTGAGCAGCCTGCAATCAGGTGACCCCCCAGGTCTCCCTATTGATCTGGGGGGGAAGGTGCACTTTTCTCATTACACCTCTGGCAGCAGTGCCAGCAGGGCTGGGGCGGGAGGCCCTGGCAGGGGAGCAGCTCTGGAGTGCTGTTCGGGGGTCTCTGGTGGCCTGGCAGGGTGGGGGGTGCACACAGGACGCTCACCAGGCATCGCCCGCCTCTCCCAGGGCTGGGGCAGATGGGCACCCATGGGTTCCAGTCCCCTCTCACCACCTTCGCTGCTGCTCGAGGTGTCCCCAGCTGCTCAGGGCCAGACCAGGCTGTGGTGTCACCTCTGCTTCCACAACAAGTCTCCCTCTTTGAGCCTGGGAGTGAAAAGTTCATTTCTCAAGCAATGCTGCCTCCCCCTCACTCATTAAACTAAGGAGGGGGGAGAGCCTGAGCAGACAGAGTTCCTAAATTAAGCAGCACAGTTTCCTAACGAATGCCCTTTATGTTTTACATAATAATATAAAGCTTTTTTCAGAGACAAGAGCCTCCTACATCAAAGATCCCTCTCTCCCATTCTGAACTTTTGAGCCCTTCTCCTTGGAATTAATGTGGAAATACCTAAATAGAGTTTGAGAGCAGCTCGAGAGCGCGCATGGAGCCAGGAACGGGGCTGACCCTGCCCAGGAGGAGCCTTCCTTTGGCTGTGGGTGCTCACAGAGAGAGGTGGAATTGCTGGAGCAGCCAGGGAGACCAGGGACAGGGAGCTCTGAGTCCCTCCGAGGTGGCTCAGGGGAGGAGGTTTCATTTGATTCTGCAGTCTCCAAGCCTGTGCCTGGTGCTGTGCACCGTGGGCTGTGCAAACACAGCGGGACAGGCTCCGGTGCCCGTATCTACCCTGCTCCCAGGCCAGCCTGGAGCGCCTGGGGGAGCTTAAAGCAGGATAATGCCAGAGGGCAGAGGATCAAGGGCAGCCTCAGCAGCCCTGCCAGCCCTTCCTTGGCTGCTGTGGGTCCAAAGCTTTGCAGTCAAGCCTGACATTTCCCTTCGGAGGAGCACGTGCAGGGGGGCTGAGAGCTCAGGAGCAAGATCGCCACGGTTTAGTGGAGAGGGTGGTGCTCAGTCAGAGCTTGGACCCGATGAGGTCTTTTACAGCCTGAATGATTTTGTGGCTCTGTGATCTCTCCCTCCAGCCAAGATGAAGACTCTCACTCCTTCCCCTTCTTCCTTCTCACCACGTGGCATCCTTTGGGAGAGCCTGGCCAGGCCCAGCTCCTGGGGACCGCGCCTGTGCCGAGCTCCTGAGCCCACTCTGCCCCATGCCGGGATCTCAGTGCCTCGTTCCGGCCGGATGAGCTCCGCCACCGCTGCTCCCAGATCTCTGCAAAATGCAAATTGCTGCGCTTGACCTCCCCGGGATAACGAGGGGAAACCTCCCCTAATTAGCACTGCAGTCTGTGGGTGAGAGAAACCAAATGTTGACTGTAGAGCGGCTGCACTTACTGTAAATTCCAACATATGCTGTGGAAAAACGCCGCCCAAATAAGGCTTGGGAAGCACGGGTGTTTAAATAATAATGAACACTCACTGCTGTTTATCGCAGAACACAACGTAATCAAGGCAAAGCTGCGGTGCTGCGCCCTCCTCCCTGCCAGGACGCCGTGAAGGCCAGCAGTGGAGGCACGGGAATCCCCGGGACACAGAGAGGCTGCAGCAGGAATTCCAGGGGTGCGCACAGGATTTACAGGCATTTGCCACCAGACCCGTGGTGTCCTTTGAGGGGACCCTGCGGGACGGCTGCAGCAAGGGCTTGCAGCTGGTGAGGAGTTCTCCACCACTTAGACGCTTCTGCTGGTCACTTGCAGTAGTCCAAAGCATATAAAATATTTATTTGCTCCTAATTAGGTGTAATTACCACTTAACCTGGAGGAGGGATGTACCCAGCGTGCCCGGCAGCTCGATGCACTCGCAGCGGAGCAGCCTCCACCGCTGCAGATAATTAAAAGAGAAGGGCTCCTGCCTGCCTGGCCTCGCAGCCGAGTGTTTGTTTTGGTGAGGAGAACCTCGTGTGCCTGAGCTCATCCCAGGGCTGCCGAAAGCCAAGCCGGCCTCATCTCACCTGCAATTTCCATGTGATTATCCCCTCCTCTTCTCGGTAATTCCGCTCCGGCTCAGGCTGTCCTTCCCTTGCCCGTTTCCTGCCTCCAAGGAGACCTGGAGACCCACGGCTCCATCCCTGGGATCGGGCTCATGGCTGCTCCTCGCTCACTCCTGGCCTCATCCCTCCGCTGCTCCTGGGAGAGCCGGGAGGATGAGACCAAACTGTTTATAAGATGCCCAATTAACATTTCTTCCATCAGAATCATGTCAGGGAGAAGAAACAGGCTCACTCACAGGGCCACTGCTTCCCTGCTGTCCCTGCGTCCTGCACAGAGCCACCAGGGATGGCTTCTGTCCGTCCGAGCTCTGCCCCAGCCGCAGCTCCAAGGGACAGCAGGGTCACCCCCGCTGCTCCCTTTCCCACCGCCCTCCTCAATGACAGCAGCCGCAGCCGCCGGGGTTCCAAGGACTTGGGCACGCCTGGGCAGAGCTGTGCAAAACCCGCTCCTTTAGCGCAAGGTGCGCTCAGCGGCTCGGGGAATGCAGCTCGCCCTGCGGCAACAGGCTCAGAGCCCTGCGGAGAGCTCAGCCAGCTCCCGGGCACAGGGAGGAGGCTGTGCCAGCACGTTCCAGCCCTGTGCCACGCCAGCTGCCAGCCCCGTCCCGTGGGATGTCACACAGGGCGGAGGGTGCGGCGTCACGTCTCGCTCCGGGACAGCCCTGCAGGACAAAGCCAGCCCGGCTGCTCCAGGACCAGCTGCTGCCGACAGACAGAGGGTTTGCGACCTTGCTGGACCCAATAAACAGCTGTTCTTCCCCGCTCCCAGCCATCAATCACGGCTGACAGCCCTCCCCCCACGGTCAAGAGTGTGCTTCTCACCTTAATTTCTTAGAAGGGCTTTTTCACCAGTTGGAAACTCATAAATACCACTTTGCAAGCCCAGGTAGGGCTAATGATGGATGGCTGCTTCACAGATATGCCAGAGGCTGTGACCTAATTGTCACTGAAATACTTCCTGATTAACTAATAGATAAAACCCAATTAAAACTTCTGCTCTTCCCAAAGTCCCTGGCACCTACTATTTCTCCTCTTCTCAAACTCTGTCTTAAATTAGATCCAGCCTGACTGGACTGATCTGAACAGATGAGGAAGCTCTGTCCACCACCTTCCCTGCAGCCATGGGGGCTTCCGTGGGAGTCCCAGTGGGCCCAAAGAGGGATTTGCAGCCAGTCACAGGTTTAAAATCCCTCGGGAGAGATCCTTGAGACTAGAGGATAGTGACAGCAGGAAGGGCACACTTTATTCCCCCTATTTTACTGGTTCTTTCTCCATTGAATAGAACTGCTGCATAGAAAAGCTGCTTTAGCACATTTGCTTTGATGTGCAACAAGTTAATTACTGTAATAGGTTCATCCTTCTCCCCCAGTATTGAATTGTGTAGAACATCCATATCAATTGTCATGGAGTTCCTCATTTTGACTCCATTTATTCTTTAAGCAGCCCTAGCATGACTGCCTGCAGAAGGATTTGCTCCAAATCCCACGTACCAGGCGTATCCACTATTATTTGCTCTCCCGATACTCATCTCAATCCACCTTTGTGGAGAGGGGGCTCGTGGGTGCCTCCTCCTGCAACTGCCGGGCTAGGGAGCAATTCCAGGGAGCACGAGGCTCCCAAGCCCACCTGGCTGCTGGCCTGGGACCCTCTTCCAGCTGCAAAGGAAACCCAACTGCTCATGTCGTGTTTTCAGCAGCAACCCCTCTGCCAGGGGGTGGATCCTTGGTCCAGCCCAGCGGCTCGAGCAGAGCTGCATCCCCGTGGCCAGGCAGCTCCCGGCTCACCCAGCGCTGCCCCCGCAGCTGCCCTGGCACCCTGGGACCGCAGCCCGGGGCCCCCCACCCCTCCCGAGGCGGAGCAGGGCACGTTGCTGAGCCCAGGACAATAACTGCCGTGTTTTCTCCAATTTCCTGCTCTTGATCCAGCTCCGCAGGCGGGATCAGCTTGACCGGGCTCATCGCAGCGGTGTAACCTCGGCAGCGCCGCTCCGGCGGTGGCACCGCGGGGGGAAATCGGGAGGAAAACGCCGGGGCAGGGACGCTGCGCAGCTGCCGGGCAGCGGCTGCACATCAGCTCGGTGCGAGCCGGCGCGGCGGCCCCGGTGACCTTCCCGGCAGCGCCGCAGGAGCCGGCGGGTCAGACCGTGCCCTTGCGCTGCTCTCGGTGCCAAATGAGCCGCGGGCTCCCGGCGGGTCCCTCCGGCTGCCGGGCACCGGCTCCCCCCGCAGCCCCGCGCTCGGCCCCAGCCCGGCTCGGCGGCGCGGCCAGCGAGGCTGTTTGCTGCTTTACACAGGCTATCATGTGCTGTGCCACAGCGGGGGACCGAAAATGACTTTATAGTTATTGTTCCTCAAATTGGACACCCCCTTGGAGCTTAGATAATATGAGATGAAACAGCCTGCGGGAGGCTGCAGTCAAGTGGAACAGTGATGGAGGCTTTTTTTTTCCCCTTCCCAAGAAGAAACATTCCACCTATTTACTTCTCCCGCACCCCTCCTCCTCCTCCCTGCCAGCCTGTTGAGCACAGGCACACCTGGCAGAGCCAGGGGACCGGGATGACATCCCCCGGGACCCGGGCCGCCCACATCTGCCGGGGGGAAGGCATCCCACCCGCTGGGCTCGGGGGAAGGCAGCGAGCCCTGCGGAGCGAAGGCGAGGGCGAGCGGGGCTGCCGCAGCTCCTCACTCCATTTCCCGGGCAGCGGGCTGTGCGAGCGAGAGAGGAAACGCTATCAGTGGCACAGCAGAGCCATCATCTCGTGTCATTTGGCTTCACGGAGCCGGGGTAGCCATGCGAGGGGTGCAGCGGGGAGATGCTGCAGGGAGGAGGCTGCGAGGTGAGAGTGCAGGGAGGAGGCAGAAATAATGAGGGATTCAGGGAAGGAGGATGGCAGAGCTTACAGCTGTGCGCAGGGAAGGCAGCTTGTTACGGAGAAAGGGGGAGCAGGGGCCTGGAAAGAAGGGAAAGAGCATCCACGGGTGGAGAAGTTCACAGGAGGCTGCGTGCCTCTGGCAGGCAGGGAGAGGGAGCAGCAGAGGGATGGGCCTGGGTGGAGGTGCTCAGCCTGGAAGAGGGAGCTGGGGACGGGCAGGAGGGGACAGCAGCACGACGGGAAGCACTGGGAGTTTGTAAGGACCCCGAGCCTCCAGGCACATGCCCTAAAATCACAGAGTGGAAGGAAGACATAAAAATATAATTCCAAGAGTGGCATTTCATAGGTTTCCCGCCAGGCTGGGCATTGGAGGGGGGTGCTCCTGCCTGGCAGGGAACAGTTCTGGGAGGCCCACAGGAGCACAGACATCCGAGCACATCCATCACCCCCTTTCTTGCAGGGCACGTGGAATTTTTTGTGTTTTACAGGCACGTTGGAGGTCAGGAAGAGCCAGCAGCTGCTGCTGACTGCTCTCTGTGCTCCTGCAGCCCTGCGAGGGGAGTGCCTGGTGATGGAGGCAGCAGAGGGAGAGCTCCAGCTCTGTTTGCCTTTTCCACAGCAGATCTGATGATTTAAATTAGGTCTCGATTCTTGTTTAAATTATAGTTTACTGTTCTGCGCCCCGCTCAGAAGTGAATTACCTTAAGCAGCAGTATTAATAACACGGTTATAATTAAGCTTCATTACTGTAGGCAGTTTGCTGAAACAAATTGCTGCTTCATTATTATTATGGCACCTTTGGTAAAAAGACATTTCCCCAGAATGCGACCTTGATGCTTTATATAGCAAAAGCCAGGAGATGATAGAGATGTAAGGATGAATTAGCATCTTTTACTTTCTAGATCAAGCTCATTAAAAGGAAAGCAACTCAAGTCAAAACCAAGCAGCCTTGATGGAAATTTTAATCGGAGTGAAATGGGTAATGAATAGGTTTGAACTTTCCCTGACATTTTTATGGCCGTGCTTTATTTGTATTGTGCTTCTGCTCAAACATAAATAAATAAAGCAGGGGTAGGGTCGAGGCTGGACGGGGGAGCCACTTCAGAGCCCACACGGAGCTGCTCCTGCTGCCACCAGCGCCGTGTCCCCGCTGGGGCAACGCTGCTGTGGGAGGTGCAGGTTGTGAAAGCACCTCCCCATCCCTGCTGCCCACCTGCCAGGGGCACGAGTGAGCCGAGGGAGAGCTGCTCCTGAGCAGAGGAGCGCTGGCTCTGCCATGGCTGCAGAGCTCCTGTCACCCTGCAGCACCAGCAGCCCCTGGCAAAGGCAGGGAGCCCCAGGAGAGCTGCAGCAGCCTCCCACCTCCCACCATCCCTGCTGCTCTCACAGCTCAGGGACATTAATTCCTGCACTGTAAGCGCTCAGCAGCTGAAACAGGACGTTACAGAGGGATGCAAATAGATATTTAGAGCCTGGAAAAGTAAAGGCAAAGCAGTTTTGGAGGAGATGAGATTAAGAGAGCACAGAGAGGAAACATCAGCGTCAGTACATCCGAGGGGTGGCTGGAGGAGGGGGCACCCCGGGGCAGAAACTCTCCTGAAGCACACTCAGAGCTGGGGGTGTTGCTTAGCTCAGCCAAAGGAAGAGAGAAGACAAGTTGGGCTAAAAATCTGAACTTTTCTCATTGTTCCTGCATGCAAAAGAGGTCCTGAGGCCCAACAATTCTGGCCTTCCAGTACCTGAAGGGAGACTGCAATAAAGTGGCAGAGAGCCCGGGGAGCCAGGCCAGGGAATGGCTTCAAGCTGAAGCAGAGGGAGCCCATTCCTTGGCCGACACCCCTGCACCCTGGGGTGCTGCCCATGAAGAGCTGGCCCTGCCCTGTGCCCTGCAGCTCTGGCATTTTGCACAAAGGCTCCTGCACTGCCAAGGAAAACCAAGAACACCCCAAAGCCTCGCCCCAAAAGCCATCAGTCCCCCCCGGAAACCTTGGCACAGCTGCCCTGGCAGCACCTGCATCAGCTGGGGCTGGTACCCGGGGGAAGCAGGGCTGGTGCTGGTGGCAGTGGCACGGGGAACGCGCCGTGTGAGACCTGGGGAAGCGCAGAGCCGAGCCCTGACAGCCCTTCAAACCTGTCACTGCTTCCCTCGAGCAGCCCCGGCGAGCGGCTGCTCGCCTGCGATTAATCCCGTTCTCCAAAGGTCACCGCAGCCTTCTCCCTGCCGCTGTTAAACGGGCGTTTCCTGGCACCTTCGGTGGGTGCAGGAGCGCTGGCTCTGCCGGGCAGCGCCGCCCGGGGAGACCCAGACCCCCGGGGGCAGTGCCACACCCAAAATGCCTCAGTGTCCCTGAAGTTTCCCGGAGCAGCTCATGGAGCGCATCCCCAAGGCAGCCGGGATCCTCCTGGCCCTGCTCTTGTACCAGTCTGCCCAGTCCTGCAGCCACAGCACTGTGGGATCCTCTGCTGCGGCTGCCAAGCAATCCTTAAAACATAGATTTGAGTGCCCACGATCTCCTGGGAGGTTCTCAGCAGCCCGAGCTGCCAGCTCCCTGTTACATAAGAGCCACCCTCTCTGGGATTGCACCCGGAATCGCTCCCCTCCCCACACACGTGTGTACACACACACTCATTAAACAAATGCTGGCTATCAATTTCTCTGAGTGCTCCCTCTGATAATAGCTGTATTTATCATTTAGCATCTCTGGAAGCGGTTCAAGTTTAAAATCTATTATGGGTATTATGATATTTAATAACTGTGGTTTATTTTTAAATGCAATAAAAAATAAAGATAAGGAGATGCTTTTTAAAGCCCCCTCCTGGGCTCTGAATCCGTCTCTGTCACCAGCACGCTGGGTGACCTTGGAGAGGTCGCTGATTCACTCCAAGCTGGAGCTTCTGGATTGTACAATGGGGATAATCACAGGATCAGCTGCCCAGGGTGGGTGTGAAGCCTCTTCTTAATTAGTGTTCATCGAGTGATGCCAGCTCCTGGGATGGAAGGGGTGAGCTCTGGCTGTGGGGGGCAGCTGGACCCCTCTGCGGTGCCACAGCCAGTGCCAGGATGGGTCTGGTCCCCATGTTGTCACTCAGCTGTGCCTGAACACGAGAACAGCACCCCTAAATCACCTCCTGCGCTGGCCACACAGAGCCCGAGCCTGCCCTGAGCTCTGGGATGTGGAGAGGCAGCCCCTGCTGCTCCACAGCAGCCCAAGCGTTCCCTCCTGAGCCCGCAGGGGCCGCGAGGCTCCCCTGCCATCCATCACCACGCCTTTGTTTAATAATTTATTATTGCCAGCAGTGCCCCTTTCTGCTGACTGCCCCCGTCCAGCAGCCTCACACCCTCCCAGCGCAGAGTGGGCAGGCAATCTGCAGCCCTTAATTCAATTTACAGCAGCGTCCCCGCAGTCAGGCTGCGAGGGCCGGTGACTGCACGGTCCTGGAGCAAATCACCGCTGCTGATGGAGGAGCCCATTCCAGTTAAGCAAATTATGAGGAGGCGGGTGATGTCCTCGGTAAAATAATTCCATGTGAATTATTTATACGGAGTCTGCAATTACACTGAGCAAAACAGTGCATAAAGCACACTTAATTATCCAACCACCTGTTAGGAGCGGCAGCGCAGCCTCCCCCGTGAATTCCCCCGCGGAATCCTGCGGGAAGGGCGAGCCAGGGACCCAGCCGGGAGCAGCCGGGGCCGGGAGCAGCCGGGAGGGGCTCTGCTCCCAGGGGATGTTCCCAGGGAACTCGGGGATGTTCCCAGCGCCCAGGAACAGCTCCATCGCAGGCCAATTCCTAATGTTTCTGCTGGAAAGGTCCTGTTTGGTTTTTGAACGTGGTTGGCGGTTGTTTTTCCAAGCTAATGCCGAGCAGAGCTTTCAGTGAGAGGATTAGCTGCTGCTGTTAGTCCCTGGAGACTCTCACAGGGCAAACAAACTCTCCTCAGCAGGAATCCCAGGCAGGAGTCAGCCTCAGGGAAGGAAAATCCCCTCTGCTCCCGCCTGCTCCCACTTCACTCCTGGACAGAGCTTTTCTGGGTGATAACTCTGCTCTTTTGGCAGTCCCTGACCCAGCAGCACATGAGCTTTGGGCCCCCAGAGGCTGGGCCACTCCTGAGTGGTTAATGGAAAAGAAACGAGTGCTTTTTCTTTAAAGATTTACCACGTATAAATGTATGAGAGTATTAAAGGCAACAATTAACTTTATTGGAAACTTTATATTCTCCAGCCTCATTAGAACTGCCAACAAGATCTATTATTAGTATTACTATGCAGATAATGTAATAAAAAGGGTATTTAAAGTGGATACTTTTGCACTGAAATAAAATAGCTTTTCTCTGGTGTTCTTTCTGCCTCTCTCCCTTTTGCCCTGCGCTGCATCAGAGACCTGGACCGAGACCCAAATCCTTTTTAATCTCTTTTCCCAAACTCCCAGCCAGCTCACTGCCCCAGGAAGGAGCCAGGGAGCTGCAGCCCCGCTCCATCCTGCCTTTTCTGCTGGAATCAGTCAGTGCAGCCACCTCTGGCCGTGCAGGTGAGTGTCACCGAGCTGGAGGAGGAGGAAGAAGAAGAGGAAGAAGATGAGCTGCTGAAATTATGCTGCACAGCGACCTCACAGCACAGGTTCAGGTCCAGAAACTGTCAGGTTTCTTTAAATAGCCCCAAGAACTCATTAAAACTGCAGGGACAGAACAAAGGAATGACATGTTTTTTGCCAAAGATGACCCTGATAACCCAAAAATATTGTCCGTGGGCAGTTGGAAGGGGAGTGATGGAGGTTAAGAAAGCCCTCGGTGGCGTTTGGCTTTTTGCAGCAAATCTGGGAGCTTTGGAGGGGAAAAGACACATTTCATCAGCCTATTTATTTAATGAATCCCCTGGTTCTGTAGGGAAAGGTGTCAATAGAGAATTCCTCCTGGCCAAAGTGGGTTCAGAGCCTGGTCTGCCTGCCCAGAGGGAGGGTTAACGATGCTGATTTCCCCCCCATATTTTAGGACTCATATCTCACCTCTCCCACATGTTGGAAAAATCCCAGGGAGCAGAGGGTGGTGCCTTGCTCAGCACCCAGCTGGGGCCCCAAAGGATCCATCAGAGCTGGCTGGAAGGGAGAGCTGCAGTGAACAGCAACATTTCAGCTGCCATCGGTGTCCAAGGAACCCCAGCACGGAGCGAGAGGTGCTGGGGGGCCTGGACCATGGATTCCATCATCATCAAAGAGAATCTGTTTCATTTGTGGGTTTAAATTTTCAATAACTGTTGGAGCAGAGCTGCTCTCGGCTCTCAGCCACTCTATTCACACCCTGCTTCAGCACGAGTCCCTGGGGCAGGGGATCCAAATGTCATTTAAACAAGCTCATTTCCACTTCCTTTCCTGATATTTGTGCAGGGCAGGGGCAGGACAGCTCTGCCTCAGGCCCGGCTTCCAGATGTGCTCAGCATCCTCCATCCCTGCAGGCAGCGAGCCCTGGGGGTGCCCTGGGATGCCAGGCTGGCAGGGCACGGGGCAGTGGGTTTGGGATCCAGGATGGGCAGTTCAGCCCAGAGGGTCCCTCTGCCCTCGTGCCCCGTGCCAAGGCTGGATGTGGCAGCTCCTCCATGCCCTCCCTGAGCAGCTCCAGCTCCCTCCGCTTTCCATCACCTTTATTACACCCTGCAGCCTAATTAACAGAGAGGAGCCAAAGGACCTGAAAGCAATGATTGTAATAAATAATCACTTGGCCACCGTGGAGCTAATATTCCACCAGGGTCTTCTCCTGGCCTCCGGAAGGAATGGCAGAGAGGGAAGGGAAATGAAGCCTTGCAGTGAGGTGTGGAGCAGTGCCTGGGGAGCAGCTCTCCTCCAACAGCTCCCTGCCCCTTCCTGCCTCGCTGCCTCCCCAAAACCTTGGCAGCACTTTGGCTCAACATCCAGGGGCTGGGATTTAGGGATGGTCCCGAAACTGAAATGTTGTGAAAGTCAATGAGTGCCAGCTCATCTCTTCCAAAGGGATTGCTCCAGAGGGAACAGGACTGCCACATCTTGGACTGCCACAGCTCTCTGCTTCTCATGGCAGACTGCAGCTCCCAGCACAGGGGGGTCCTGTTCCCACATTCGTGGGAACATCCACGGCTCAGAGAAGGAGCAGCGTACGGGGGCACTGGGATCACGGTTCTGCTGAGGACAAGTGGTCTGTGAGACGCCGTCCTCCTCCTCCTCCTCCTCCTCCTCCTCCTCCTCGGGAAGTGGCAGAGGACAGTCTGGACACTTCACTAATCCCTGTACATCCCTCTTTCCTGCGGAGCTCTGGCTGCTTTCCCGGGAGAACCCGCGCTCCCCGCGAGGCTCCGAGGCTGCCGTGGGACCCCGCGCCAGCCCCGAGCAATTATCCACGGAGAGCTGGGCTGTGCTGATCATTTGTTAGCTCCGCACATATCCCTCCTAATTATAAATCTCAGCTGAGATTTGCATTTTTATGAAATGCTTGTGCTGGAAATCTTTATGGAAAAACGCACATATTAATTCCATCTAATCTCGGTCATTTTGGGTTCCGTGAGGAAGCGTTTGCAGGGAGCTCCAAAGCCAACAGCTCTAATTTTGCCGCTTCACCAGAGCATTCCTCCAGCTGAAGTTGGACATTTATCTCCTGAGTCAGAGCCGATGGAGCCCTGCAGAGCCTCCAGCCTGCTCCTGGGACACTGAGCCACGGCCAAGCCCTTCCAGGGATGCTCGGGGCTCTGTTTGCTGCAGGTGTGGGATGGGGGTTCAGGAGTTCAGGAGCCACCCCAGCCCCATCAGTGTCACTGCATGAGCCATGTCCCACTCTCCAGTTATTTTCTGGTTTATCCACGGCAGTGCCCAGAAATGCTGAAACCCAGCGTGTGAGGCCTCAGCATCTTGTGCAAGTGACCTTCTCCCCTCTGCTGGGGACTCCTTAAGTGGCCCTGTCCCACCTGGGGCTCAGAGACAGTAATCCATCAGCAATTTGTATCCCCTTCCAAATGCCTTTGTCTGGAGCCAGAGGGGAAGCAGATTAACTTCTCCTCCCTGAAATATGGCTGCGGGATGCAGGGGAAGAGAGAAGGCAAACGAGCACAGCAAAGTTAAGCTTTCTGCCCAGAGCCGGAGGCTTAGCGGCGCAGATTACAGCAGCAGGTGAGGAGCAGCCCAGCCTCGCCGTGTAGGCTGCAGAAATCCTGTTAAACTGCAGAGGAGGGTTAGGCACAGCTCCCGGCCTGGAAGGGCTGAGCTGGGAGGCACAGCGGGCTGAGGCACGGCGCAGGAGGAGAGAGGCTGGGGGCAAGCTCAGGGAAAGGTCAAGAGCTTTACTTCTTGCCTTTAATAATTTATGAGGTGCCCATCTTCAAAGGAAGTGGTGTCAAGGACAAAACCACGTCCACGGAGGTGTCACCAACCGGGCAGTGGGTGGGTGCTCCTGGGAGCAGCGTCCCTGTGCCCTCCCTCAGCACCCACCCAACCTGCCTGCCGGGGCCACAGGGGCCCGTGAAGTTTCTGGCCATTAGCTGCTAAGAGGAAGCTAACTAGCTAATTAGTTAATATTTGATCCTGTGTGTCCTGAGGTCTGGCTGAAGGCAGTGCCATCACCACCACTGACCTTCGGGGGGGGACAGTGCCTTTGCTGCCTCCCTGGTGTGTGGCCACGGTGATCCCGGGGTGACACCTCTGCAGGTGGCCCCTGCACCCAGCACAGACCTCGGGGGGCCGTGGGTTTGCCACAGCACCCTCTGCCCTGGCCATGCCACAGCTGCCAGGGTGGCAGAGGATGCTCTCAGACAAGAAAACTCTCACCATCCTCATCCTCCTGTCGGCGGCACATCCCCGGAGCCCAGCCCAGGCTGCGCCGGTGCTCCCGTTCCCTTTCCTGCAGAGCCCAGCCAAATGTTCACTTTTTTTCCCAAAGAAAACCACACCGGAGGGCCCCCTCAATTCCCCCCTGGGCCACACGGGGCCAGGAACAAATGCGAGGGCTTTCCAAGGCCGGGAAGTGCTGCCCAGCTCCGGATGCACAGGATTGCCAGATGAGCTTTAGAAAAGCAGCAGAAGTTTTCCAGCTTATCCACAGTGAATCTCCGGTCCCTGCGAGGTTTGTCCTTCACTAGGAATTAGAGACGAGTTTCCAGTGCTTTCCTGCACCATCTGCCCCAGCCGTAGTTGGAATGCAGGGTTTTACTCCGGCAATCAGTAGGTAATCCTGTCAGCATCGCTTAGAGAGCCCGGCTCTGTCCTGCCCATCTGATGCTCAGTGCAGCAGAGGGAAAATCACCGCTCCCTCTTGAAAGGAGGGGAGAAATTAAGGTTGACTTTGGCACAGGAAAACAAGCAATCCAGAGATGACAGTGTGCCACAGGAGCTTAAAATAAGCATCAACTAATTCAAACAAAAACAAATCTGCATTGAAAACAGCCTCTTCCCCAGACCACATTCCCGCTTTAAAGTGCCTTTGAAATCTCCCCGGCGCATTTACAGCACGCTCCCCCTCCGCCGCTCCCGCTCGAGCTGCCTTGCTGTCTGCTGGCAGGCAAATGAGGGCTGAAGCCTGGAATGATGTTTTCTTATTAGTGCACATGCAAATACTAATAAATAGCTCCCCACGCTGCGCTGGCTCCCGTGCCCCGAGCTCTGCCCCCGCTCCCGGTGCCCCCTGCTCCGTCCCAGCTCCTGGCACCCCGTGCTCTGCCCAGTCCCCCTCCCGCAGGCAGGCCAGGGCAAAGTGACTTTCAAAAAACCCCTCAGCACATTTATTAGCTGAGGGCAGAACCCAGCTCCGCTCTGCAAGGGGCGTGACCCAGGCTGAGCTCCAGCCCTGACCCTCCTCATCGCAGCTCTGCCGAGGTGAGAGGCTGCCAGCCCCGCCAGAGCAGCTTCTCCAGCAGCAGCAGCAAAGGGAAGCAGCAGGAAATCAGGCAGCCATCCTCTGGTGGAGCTGATGGACCTGAAAACTGCCTGCAAGTGGGGATATTTGGGCCTCCTGGCTCTTTGGTCCCTACGGGCTGCAGGGCCCGAGCTGGTGCCGCTGTTTGCCAGGCTCTGAAGGAGCCAAGGCTGGCACAAGCCACCAGCACAGGGCTTGGAGCAGCCTGGTCTAGTGGAAGGTGTCCCTGCCTGTGGCAGGGGGGCTGGAATGAGATATCTGTAAAGTCTCTCTGACCCAAACCGTCATGTGATTCTGTGGTTCTGTGATTTTCCTTGCTAGCTCCAGGTTTTGGAGCAGATTATGAATTGTTTGATATGGAATTTCAAATGATCACTTAAGTAGCTAATTAGCTCGTAGCAACTTTGAGCAACCTGGGTGTAGTGTGTATTTAAGTGTTTAATGCCTTTTTTTCCCTCTCTCTCTTCCTTTCTAATTGGCATTTAATTAAAAGAATAAATAAAAAGAAGAAAAGCAGCTTTGCCTGGGCTGCTTGGGTTTAAATATTAAACTGCTTGGGTTTAAATATTAAACAGTTTGGGCCCTGCAGCTGAGGGGAGGCAGAGGGGGGTAGCAGCGGTCCCCAGAGGGTCAGACCACGTCCCCTGCTCCTGGGTGGCCAGGCAGCACCTCTGGAAGCATCAGTCCCAGCCCTGCCTGTGTTTGCCACAGTGGGTGAAGAGCTGCCAGGAAAAGGCAATGTCCCCAAGTTTAACTTTGCACATCCATCAGAGTTTGGGGGGATTTGCTGCCAAAGCCCAGCCAAAGTGCCTGCCCGTGCACCCGGAGAGCCTTGATGGGGCTAAGCAAACCCGAAGTAACATTTGAAAGCTGGAAGATGAAAGTAGATCACAGGGCAAAGATCAAACAATCTAGAACCTCTTCTGAGCCTTTTAGTGCTGTGGATTATTAGCATTTGAAAGTGAAGAGCATTAGTGGAAGCAGAGGATGGGGGGCCAGGGCAGGAATTTCTGTTGTGCAGAGAAGTGAAGCAAGGGGAAGGATGCAGATGATCCGGATTAGGGAGGGTCCCAGCCAGGGCAGGCTGAGCTCGGCAGTGGGGCAGTGGCCCGAGGTGGCCAGGAGGAAGGGGACTCGTGAGCCACGGGCTCCCTTCCCTGGCTCCTTGGCACGGTCCTGCCCTCCTGCCCACTGCCCGCGGCGGTAATTGAGCGCGATTCGGCCGGAGGAGCCCCCGGGCAGGGCACCGTGGGCACCCCAGCAGCCCCGGTGCAGCCCCGTGACCCAGATTTCAGGTGCTGGGTTCCGAGGGAGGCAGTGCTGTGTCTGTAACAAACAGCAAAGCTGTTCCCAGAGGGATTTGCCAATCCAGGAGATTGCTCAGCGCGGTGTAACCACCCAAGGGCTCTACACTCAGCTCTGACTAAATGCCCCATAAAATCAATCCAGCTTTTTCACCACTTTTGACAGGGTGTTCTAATATTAATCTACTCCCCTTGTCACTCAGCTCTGCTAACAAAGGCTCTAATGATCTTTAACCAGGCACAAGAAACCCCACACAGGTGGGTGGACAGCTCCTGCATTCTTCCAGATGGAAAAAATCCCACCCTTTGCATTGGTGAAGAGTTTGCATTGCTGCCAAAAATAATCATGCTGTAATTATTATTGACAATAAAGCGATGAAGACGCGAAGAGCAGCAGGGCAAGGCTGGGCCCAGGCAATGAACACATTTCACCCCTCACATGCCACGGGGAGGGGCGAGCAAAGCCAGGGCCGGCCTGGGGAAGATGCTGGGGAGGAGAAGGTGCAGGGCCGGGCGGTGCCAGTGACCGACAGTGCCCGGAGGCACGGCAGGCTGATGAGCGCCCTGCTCTGCATAGCCCCGGGGGAAACTGAGTCCTCTCGGAGGACGTGTGCAGCGCCTGCCCCTCTGATCAAGACTATTCCCTTCCTCCTGCAGTTTCCACGTCTCTGCCTCTGACTCAGGGCGAGCTCATCCTCCTGACAGTTCGACAGACACCTCGGCAGACACCTCTCCTCTCTCTCGCTGTAATTAGGGAGGTCCAGAGGCTGTGGGTCCTGGCAGGATGGAACTGCTGTGCGGCCAGAGGGGCTGGGAATGCTCCGTCCCCCTGCCCGAGTGCCCACTGCCCTCACACCCAGCCCAAACCCAGCCCTCCACCAGCTCCACGCAGAGATTCGGGTACTGCTGCCTTCCCCCAAATCGATTCCTCCCAGCGAGGTGTGACCCCCATGGGGCGGCGGCTGCCAGACCTCATTTGGAGGTGTCAAACAGGCTTGGTTTGGTGCTAGATGTGTCTTGAAGTCTAATCACAGACTGTGGCCAGATTTTTCCAAGCAGAAATAGGTGTTTTCTCGCGTCTGCCCTTCCCTCATGCAGTCGCAGGCAGCTGCATGCCCCCAGCTTCACGGAGCATCCCTCACCTCAAACAAAACATCACAATGGACACGGGGCAGAGCTGGGCTGATTCCAGCCCCGGCCAGTGTTTATCTATTTATTTTAATGCATTTTTTACCAAGGAACCTCCCGTGTTTGTGCCAGGTGCGTGACGGCGAGGCAACTGCCTGGGGCTGGAGTCAGGTCCGCAGCCTCTCCCGCCCTGCCGTGGTTTTGCTGATGTTTTGATGACTGTGCTGCAGCCAGGGCTCGGCTGCCGGGGCTGCTGGCTCTGCTGACTCAGCGCCAGCACCGGGGACTGCAGAGGTGGCTCTGGTGAGGGGGACATTTGGCCAGTGCCTGGGACATCAGCAGAAAATCCAGCTCGCCATGCTCCCACCTCAAGCCCTCCCGCTCCCATCCCAACCTCGGGCAAGGCTAGGGCAGATTTTCCAGCAGCTCGAACACTGCTGAGCCCTGCGGGGCCGAGCACTCACGCCTTGCCTCTGCTTCAGCCAGGCAGAGCAGATCTTTAAAGGGAGATGCTGGAAACTGGAGAAGGAAAAGGGATCGTGATCTGATCTGGCGGTTAACGAGCCCCAAACTCGGCCAGATCCTTCCCTGGGATTCATTATGCAGCAAATGGAATCACAAATACTTAGTCATAATTAACATCTCGCAGGCATTGTTGGGAAGTCACAGCGACGTGGCCCGAGGAACACCCTGATGCTGCAAGAGGGGGTCCTGGGCAGGACTGCCCTGGCCAGGATGTTCCAGACAGGTGCAGTGCTTTGTTTCACATCCCCCCTCGACACAACTCCTGATTCTGTACCTTGTGATATGTGAACACACTTGGAAAATGGATTATCCCCACAGCTGCTCACCGCCATGGCACAGCCTGCCCCAGCGCCTCTGTGCCCGCTCCAAAGCGTCACCATCCCCCTTCCCCTTCCAGGAACGCCGTGGGGCAGCCGTGAGATGAGCTGGGCTTTGAGAGCAGCTGGGCAGAGTTCTGCCAGGGTCAGCCCAGCTCAGGGGATCCCGTGGATTGAGCAAGGCTGAACGACACTGCAGCTTGCCTTATCCAGCGGCAGGATGGCAGGAGGGAGCTTGGGAGAGCTGCAAACCCAAAGAGAGGACACATTAAAGGGATTTATCCCGGCCTGGGGGGACCTGCTCCTGCAAACCCCCGGGAGCTGACAGCCCCAAGGCACAGCCCCAGCCAGCCCAGCCCAGCACAGCGTTGGTTACTCAGCAGCAGAGGAGCCACCTTGTGTGTCCTGTCTTTTTCCAGCACTTGGCGCCACTCGGACCACGCCATCCCTGCTGGGACCCGGGCAGGAGCGACCCCACGAGCGTGGCACGGCCCTTCCCCTGGCCCGGTGTCGCAGGGACACCCTTCCTTCTTTCAGGATTTTTCACAGAGTAACACAGAGGAAAGAAAGAGAAAACAATTTCTATTCCTGTAGAATGTGAGTGTGTTTGGAGAATTGCTTACCTGCGGTGATTGCTTGATTGGATTCAGGTGAGGATTGTTTGAGCCTGGTGGCCAATCCAACCCAATCCAGTCCAGTCCAGTCCAGTCCAGTCCAGTCCAATCCAGTCCAGTCCAATCCAATCCAATCCAATCCAGTCCAGTCCAATCCAATCCAATCCAATCCAATCCAATCCAATCCAACCCAACCCAACCCAATCCAATCCAATCCAATCCAATCCAACCCAACCCAATCCAATCTAATCCAATCCAATCCAATCCAATCCAGTCCAGTCCAATCCAATCCAATCCAATCCAACCCAACCCAATCCAATCTAATCCAATCCAATCCAATCCAATCCAATCCAATCCAGTCCAACCCACCTGGATTGTGGCTGGACTCTCGCGAGAGGGTCGCGAGTTGTGGGTTAGTTAGATATGGTACTTAGAAAAGTAGGTTTGTAGTTTTAGTGTCTCCTTTAAACAGTAAATCAATGTATTATGGCATCGTTACAATAAAGAAATCATTCAGCCTCCTGCACTGGAGTCACACATCAGCGTTTCTCCCCACCGGGTTCGCCTGCGTTTACAAGAGCCCGGGCCGTGGGACAGGCAGCGCTCAGTGCCCCAGCTGCTGTGCCCTGCTGTGCCCTGCTGTGCCCTGCTGTGCCACGGGCCCCCAGCCCCCCGGTGGGCCCCCGAGGACCCCCTCAGCAAAGCACCACTCAGCTCCCCCCGCGGGGTGGGCAGCGCGCCGTAATGGAAGCTTCAGCTCAGGCAGCAATGACTTTGACCGTGCAGAATTACATTCTATTCTGGCCAAATTAACCAGGTAATGCCTTGCATTAGTGTAAAATCCTCCATCAAAGCATGAAGGCTGCCGTTAAAACCACCCAAGGCCAAAATGTGTGCTGGTGGGGGAAGAGGCCCGCTCAGCTCGAAGGCCAAGAGGAGGATTTTTCCGCTGCTTTGCACCTGGTGCTTTGCACCTTGCTTTTTTGGGCAAAGCAGGGCTGGGGATTCAAGCAGCTGGGCTGGGGGGTCACAGCCCTGCCTGGCCCTGCTGGTTCTGGGGGTCCCGCTCCCTCTTTGCTGTGCCCCAGTGAGGAGCCATGGGACACACAGCAGTGGGCAGGAGCAGGCCCCACCAGTAACCTCTGGCAACATCCCCTCAGCAAAGGGAAAGGGAAGAAACTGCAGAAGAACCTATTTGTTTAGCAATTATGGCTGAAAGAAAAAAATTACTTGGTCTAATTAGGCCTCTCTGAGTACGAGAGGCCTGCAAAATAAACCCCACTTCACTACTGAGGCCTGTGCGAGTCCCTCTTGCACTTTATGTGCTTAAGTGGAAGTGTGGAAGGTCAATATACTATGTAAATTTTCACAAATTTCGCTAAGCTAAAATGATTACTCTAATGTGTATGCAAATTAGCTTAATTGATAATGACTTCTCTGGTAATTTTAAAGGGGGGGGGGGAATTATTCCAATTGTGACAACCCTCTAAAGCGTTTCTTCGCTCAAGAAAGAAATGATATCTTGACAAATTAAAGAGAATATAATGAAATCAGATTAATTAATGCTAAGACCAATTAGTAGGCACAAAGAGAGAGGGAGAGATTTACAGAAGCAAAATTCGCTAGAGAAAGGCTACGAGAATTCATCACCTTTCAAGATGTTTATATCCCTTCATTTTCTTTGGAGCAGTGAGTTCTTGGCCAAGACGAACGCTTGGCTTTGCCCAGGGAGGGTTTGGACAAAGGAGGGGGAAGGAACAAGTCTGGAGGTGAGGGTGCAGGCAGAGAGGTGCAGGCAGCAGACTGGCACCACCAGACCTCTGAGAGCCTTTCCTGGCGCCAGCCCAGCGCCCACCACAGCCCCTGAGCCTGGCACACCCCACCCACGGGGCACAGGGAACATTAATTACCCCGAAATGGGAGGTGGCACCTCCAAACGCGCCGAGCCACCGCCATAAACCTCGCGCGGAGCCATAAAAATAATTACCAGCAACACCGTGTGTAATATCCTTCTGTGTCATCTCTCTCCTGTTGGTAATAAAGCTCCCTACCACATTAACTGCGAGGGAGGGCCCGTTATTCACCCTGTAATTAGAGCGTGCTGGAAAACTCTTCCTGTGGAAGGTGCTGTGGAGGGGGACACTGGGAGCACTGGGGTGTGGCGGGGTCCCTCAGCAGGTGCTGGGGAGCTGGAGGGGTTGGCAAGGGGCACCCAGGGATCCCACAGTGGGAAACCCCCCAAAGCCTGTCCTGGGACCCCACAGAGGATCCCCCTGGATCCATGCTCTGGGATCCCTCAGGGGGCTGCATTCCCCAGCCCGGCTCCATCCCCACCACCCCCTGGGCACACACGGAGCCTGGCTCACAGCTGAGGTTGGGGCTGGGGGCCCCTCTGTTTGTAGAAGAGCTCCACACGGCTTTTACAGGCTGCAAACTGTATGAAAGTAAATTAACTTTACTTTTAAATCCAATTCACAGCCCTCATCTCGCAGCCCCGCTGATCCCCTGCTACCCACAAACACAGTGGTCCCATAAACACCCCGCCTGTCTTTCCAGTGGGGTTTGTTGGCCACCCCCTTTTCTCTCTTTCTCTTTTGTTGTCATTTTGTCACCTGCAAAGACAAGCGGTGAGATGAGGGAGAAGCTGTGCCGTGATCTCTCCTCGCTCCATTTTCCTGGGCGATTTGTTCAACTTTAAAACATTAAAGGCAGGCTGGGGGGGCTGATGTGTTTTTTTCAACTTTGTCTCTCATTTGTTAATTGTGCTCATCAGTGAAAATCATTCGTGGCAGAGCCGGGGGAGAGAACAAACCCGAGGAAGGAGCTGATCATATGCAGAGGAAATAACTCAGATGTGAAAATACTTCAGCCGGGGAGATTGCGCTATTTATTCACACAAGTGTCCCGCTGTGCTTCAGAAACGCCGTGATTTAATGAGGTGCTGCCAAGGTGTTTGTTATTATGGAATCCCATCCCTGGGTCCTCTCCCCACGCGCTGAGGAGAGGCCTGGCAGAAGTTCTGACTCAGTGCCTTATTGAGGACTAGAGAACCACAGGACCACTGAGGTTGGAAAAGACCTCCAAGTTCATAGAGCCCAAGCTGTGACTGATCCCCACCTTGTCACCCAGCCCAGAGCACTGAGTGCCACCTCCAGTCCTTTGGACACCTCCCTGGGCAGCCCCTGCCAAGGCCTGACTGCCCTTTCCATGGAGAAATTCCTGCTGATGTCCAGCTTGAACCTCCCCTGGCACAACTTGAAGCCATTTCCTCTTGCCCTGTCCCTGTTCCCTGGGAGCAGAGCCCGACCCCTCCAGTTGTCCCCTCCTGTCAGGAGTTGTGCAGAGCCAGAAGGGCCCCCCTGAGCCTCCTTTTCTCCAGGCTGAGCCCCCTGAGCTGCTCCTTATGGCACTGGCTCTCTAGACCCTTCCTCAGCTTCACTGCCCCTCTCTGGACCCACTCCAGCACTTCAGTGTCTTTCCTGAAGTGAGGAAGGAAAGTGAGACTTGGAGGCTCTTCCGTGCGCCTCTTGAACCCACTCCAGAGCTCCACTCCAGGAGCCAAGCAGGGCTCGCTCAGCGCAGATGCCGAGCGCGAGGCACGGAGAGCTTCGGGAGGCGTTCTGGGAGCAGATGTTCCTGCTCCCTGCCTCGCATGGAGCAGCCTGGCGAGGGGGGCACGGGGCAGCCAGGGCTGCCGGGCTCTGCCCAGACCCTGCGCGGTGCCTGTGGAGGGGGCTGGGGGCTGAGCAGCCCCTTGTGCTGCCCCAAATCCCCCCTCGAGCCCGGCAGGAGGATGCACATCCCCAGCGCGGCTCCCCGGGACGAGCAGCGCTCCCCTCCGGCTGCCAGAGCACCACGATTACTCCGAGGCCGAGCGGCGCTCACCGAGAACGTCTTCCAAGTTTCATTTTCCTCTGTAATGGAAAATGCAAGAGCGAGATTTCAGCCTGTGAGCCCTTCTCTGAAAAAACAAATATCTTTCCAGCGCTGGACAGCCTGCCAATCAGGCACAAAATTGCTGGCTTCTCTTTCTCCCCTGAAGGAATGCCTCTGCATACAAAGATACCAGGAAAACTTCAGGGCCGAAGGATAAAAGGCCCTTCTCTGCCTTTCAGAGAGTGATTTGCAATGCATTGCTTCAGCATAATTTCCCATCTTCAGCACTCACAAAGGAAGCTCTGTTGCTATCTGAGAGTTTAATAATTTCTCTCCCCTCCACCTTGCATTTGGAATGCATCTTCCAACACCTCGACTCCTGCTCTCCAGCTGGGCTGCAGCTCTGCCCACACTCTCCCTCTTAGGTAGAGCTAAAGTGGTAATAAACCCACAGCCTTAACATTCAAAGGACATCCTAAACCCGGGGGGGGCAGGATGCTCGGCTGGAGCAGGGACACGGCACGGACAGCCCTGGGCCACCAGCGCTGGCACTGGAGCGAGCCCCCAGGAGCTCCATCCTTTGGTCCCACCACAGATCCCTCTGTGGTCAGAGCACGCATCCCCCATCCCAGGGCAGCACTGGGCCCATCCCCACGGCATCTCCCACATCCCTGCTGCACCAGCCAGGACCAAGCTGGCTGCAAGGTTTGTCCTCCTGGGCTTTGGGTGGCGCCAAGCAGTTCTGAGTGTCCTGAGAGGGAACTCATCACCACCTGCACTCAGCCCGGAGAATTTGCATAAGTTATTCCCCAAAGCCTGCAGTCCCCACAGGACATATTCTTTATCCATTTAGCCAGGAATGCAGCTATTAAGAGCCTGCAGACATACAGCATTTGCAAAATTAGCACAAGAGGCTCCAAATAATCCATAAATCCATCTGTTACACGAGCCACGTCTGATCATCTCTTTTCCCTGCAGCTTTCCAAGGGGAAACGCTACAATTCCTCCAGCAATGGTAGCAACCATTTTGTGTGTTCAGGCACAAACCCCCATTCCCCAGGCTGGGAGAGGTGAACCAGGAGACACCACGCTGAAATCTGTGCTGCTCCTCAGCCAGGGCCCGCGCAGGGACCTCTGCATTCCAGCATGAAACAAATGTCTCTTGGCTCTCACTCACCGGCGCCTGACCCTTTTATATCCAAACGCATGCAAAGGCTTCTCCCGTGCCAGGCAGGACTATTTCCACAGCCACGGGGGGAAGAAGCTGCTCCATTATTTATCAGCACAGTCCTACAAAGTTTGGCCCCAGCCCCTGGGGAAGCACGGTGATTGTGCCACGTCGGGCACCCCTGGCAGCCAACCAGGGGATGGAGTGTTCATTATCCCTGGCACAGACGAAGGGACAGCCAGGAACAGCAGTAGGAAGGGCTGGTGCCCCCCTCCAGGCCCCCACCTCACCACCAACCCCCGTCCCTCGGAGCCCCCGTGCCCAACGCAGACCCCAGCGGCGTTTATTTTATTTTGGGCACAGTTTGGCTCATAGCACAACTGTACACACATAAATAATTCAGGCCACTAAAGGCTGCTGCGGCAGCGACTTTCCAGGGGATTTCGTGTTCCCATCCCTCACGTTCCTGCCACAGCAGAACAGAGGAATTACAACCGGATGGGAGGGAGCAGGTTCCCCTCTCCAGCTCCTGGGCTGGGCTCACCCTGGGAGCTGTGGGCACCTGACAGGCAGCCAGCCATGCCAGAGGCTGCTCCCCACTCCCGCCCGCTCCTGGGGCCTCTCCTGCAGTCCTTGACATTTCCCTTCTCAAGGGGCAAGTCCCTGGTGCATCCTCCCAGAGTAATTGTGAAATTATTATGGTTGGTGTTTTAATTTAAATTGGATGGAGAAATGTTGTACTGCGGCTGCCTCATTTGCTATGGATTTTCACTTAACCAAATTGATTAGTCAACCAACTAGACTTACCTTGGAAGTTGTAATCATTCATTATTAGATCTAATTTTCGTGTCGCTCCCAGACTGCGCTCAGAAATGGAAGTGCAAGGACTTTAACGGAGTCAGGGCACCCTCGGAGCTGTCACCCGCTGGCTGCCTGGCCAGGGCACGGTGCCAGGGCCAATGTGCATCCCATCCCCTTCCTGGGACTGTCCAGGCTGCTCAGGAATGACCATGAATACAGCAACAAAGGCGTCCCTCCCGTGGCTTATGGTGCAAATTAATCAGTGCAAGGAAGGAAACACATCTTTCACCCAACACATCTTTCAGCAAAAATGTGTTTTCCTGACATTCCACCTCTCCTGCTTGCAGCAGGTCTCGCTCACAGCACGCTCTGGGTGCTCGCTGGGTGCACAGAGGGGCCGGGGGAGATCAGGGACAGCAGGGACAGATCCAGCCCTGTGGGATTCCTTGGGCTGCCAGCACCAGCACTGTCCTTGCCGGGGATGGGGACAGAAGTGCCTCACAAACTCTGCTCTCCGCGTGCCCGGCTCTCCGGGCAGCTCTAATTGCTGCCAGCACCGCAGAGGCCACTGCCTCTTTAAATAAACAGGCTGCGTGCCAATTAATACCTTTAATTAACAGAGAGGACTTGCCGGAGGCGCTCGGACTGGCTCTCCCAGATGGACTCTCTGCCTGTTGGTCTGGACGGTGCAGCTCTGCCAGGTCAGGCTGCCCGGGACCCGCTGCCCAGGCACTGCCCTGCCCTGCCAATTAAAATGCCGGCGAGGAGGAAATACTGTGGGTGGACAGACAGAGGGACAGCGAGGGACAGCGAGGGACAGCGAGGGACAGCGAGGGACAGCTGGCCCAGCCCGGCCTCCTGCGGGGAACGCTCCAGGACAGGCGTGAGCTCCGCACCTCCCGCACCTCGGAGCGGGCGGAGGCAGATCTTTATTCAAAGCGATGTATTAACGTCTCCAAAAGCTTTTAGCGGAGGCCATTATCCCCTGCCCCGAGGATCGATGCGTTTTAATTCCCTCCGAGCTATTTGTTTGCCTTTGCTCCTGTTTTTCAGATGCAGGAGCCACCTCTAACGAAACGAGGGAGCCCTGCGAGAGAGACACCACTGGCTGCTTCTTCCCTTGAAACCACTGGAAGTTCATTTTCAAAGCAGGGCAGTTTTCCTAGAATCGATGCATATCAACCAAAATCAATAGTTACTTTACGCAGATGGGCCGAGACACCTCAGCGATAGCACTCGGTGCCATCGGTATCCAAATCTGTGTGGTTTTCAACAAGTCAATGCATTTAAGCAGCTGCTACTGTCTTTTCACTTTAAAATAATCTGTTTGTAGATGAGGCAGTTCCTGGCCATGGAGCCCACGAATATCCCTGGCAATTTGGGGACCGCAGCTCCCCACCTAGGGAGCTGTGCCCGTGCCAAGCAGGCCACGGATGCTCCTCCCAACCCTGGATTTAGCCCACACCAAGGTGCCCAGCCCCGCTCAGCATCCCACAGAGGACCCGGCGAGCTGCTCATGCCACGGGCTGCCGCCGCTGGGCTTCCCTTCCCTTCCTCCAGACCCCGAGGGGCTCTGCTGGAGCCCCCTGAAGGTCTCGCTGCTGGTGCTGCCCGTGGGGTGCCCAGTCCCGGTCTGGAAGAGCATCCCAGCAGGCCACGTCCTGCCCGCCGCTGGCTGTGTTGCCATGGAGAAGGTTTCTGTGCCACCGGCGACACAAAGGAAGTGGCGCATCCCGGGGCTCGCCTGGGATGCAGCGCTAACGACGAGGAGGAGGAGGAGGAGGAGGAAGAGGAGGAGAAGAGCGGGACCAGGGCTCGCCTCCTGCCTTCCTTCCTCGTGGGGAAGGGACAGAACACACGTGTGGACAGGTCGCACAGCTCATCCCTCGTCCCTTCTCTCACCCTCTGCAGCCACCGCTCCTCGTGCCAGGGACGGGCGGGCGCGGGGAGCGAGCAGCAGCTCGGGTGACACCCGGCACTGCACGGCTGCCCCCGCCGTCACTGCAGCCCGCTCGGGTTCGCAAATTCTCATTTGCTCTATAGCGTTTGATTTTTGAGCGTCTCCCAGACACTTCCTCACTTTACTACAATTGATGGGATCATGTGTAATTTGTAAATGATGTTAAGTGAGGTAATAACACTCTGGGAACCGAGTGAAACTCATAAATTATTAAAAATTACTGCCCTGAAATGTTACTACTTTGCTTTTGCACCTGACTGATGGCTCAAGCGCTGTCTTCTCTGCCCCCAAGACCTTCAATCCCACTCTTCTCCATCCATTACACCTGCACGGAAAGCCGGCGGGGGAAGCGCGGGGTGAGCCAGAGGAGCAGCTTAGCCAGCACTTTCCTCTGCTGAACTTCGGGAGCAGCACTCCAGAACTCTCCTCTTCCCCGAGACCTGCCCGGGAGGCTCCTGCTGGGTTAACAAATCCTCTCTGTGGTGTGCCCGGAGCTTTTATGTCGGTACAGCTGGACTGGCACTTCCAGCTGCCCTGTCCCCAGCCAGCCAAGAGGGAGGGGTGCTCGATGCCAGCACTGGAGACCCCCACAACAGCTGCTGAGGGTTTGGGTCCCCTCCCTGCACAACGGCAATGCCACCGCAGCATCACACCCCGGGCGTGGCAGCGTCCCTCTGCCCGCCACCCAGGGCAAGCTGGCACTGCAGGTGGGCAGTGCCAGGGCTTCTCGGGATAATTTCTTGGGGTAAAATAGGATTTTTCTGGAAACTGCAGTGAGGAAGTGGTGCCAGCTGCAGCAAGAGCAGCAGTGGGAGGGTTCGCTCTCCCATGCAGGCAGAGCACGGCTCCACTGCTGCTCCCGGGCCATAGAGGATGCTGAGGAGGAGGCTGAAGGCTGAGCTGCCTGTTCCTGAGCCATGAGGATGCCGAGGAGGAGGCTGAAGGCTGAGCAGCTCCGCTCCCAGGGAAGGAGCAGGCTCATGCATTTTTCAGGCCACAGCCATAGTGACTGCACTGGCCTGGATGCAGAGCTGGGCTGCGGGAGCATCTCCTGCACTGGCAGAACAGACAGAGCCCGGTGAGAGCTGAGCATTACTTATAACTTAACTTATAATTTGCCACTCAAACCCAGTGGTTAAAAGTGGTTAGATGCCAGCATGCCTTTGGAGGAAGGAGCAGGACAGGAGAGAGGAGAGCTCGGTGCTTCCCATTTCCCAATCCAGGGCACCTGGAAAACCCTTTGCTCAGGTTCTGACCTACTTTGCATGGCAGAAGCCACCTCCATCATTGACAAAAGGAGGCAAAATGGCAAAATACAACCCAGCAGGCTGTGAAAACAGAGAGCTCGTTGCTCTGCACGGCAGCCAGAGGCAATTTGGGAGCACCACCGTGTGTTCTGATCACAGACCCTCCGCAACACGAGGGGCAACCAGGTTGGGGCAGCTTCTCCCTCATGCTCCAGCACCCCAGCGGTGCTGCCCCATCCTCACCCTGTGCCTGGCTGCAAAATCCTCCTCAAAATGAAATCCTCAGCACAACGGCTGCTGAGGGGAAGCGCTCGAATGAGAGGAGAAAGCGACTTCCAGAGCCGGCGGCGAGACAGGGCCCAGGTTACTATAAAAACGTTTTGTCAAAACTTTTTCCCTCCCACAGAAAACAAGGTTTTCAATCAAACCCTTTCTGGTTGAAAGCAATCTGCTTCCTCTGAGCAGCTTTCCAGACCCAGCAGCTTGGGCCAAAAACGTGTCACTTCTAAGCCAGCACTTTTCTCATCTTTCAGCAGATGATTTTTCACTTTCAACAAAGTCACGAACCATCCCCTGACTGGCACCAGGCTGGCTACAGAGTGCAGGCATCCAATGGGATGTGATAAGGGAGTGGAGAGATCCCTCTGGATCTTCTCCTCTGCCTTTCCCTCCTCTTTCCTCCACGCCTCACCCAAAAACCCCCAGCATTGCAGAGCAAGAAGAGCTCACCTGCCTTTGAGGGGCAAGCCAAGATGGGAAAGGCAGGACAGAGCTCTGTGCCTGTCCCCAAAATCCATCCTGCCAGGTGTGTGACAAGTCAAGCCAACACCTCAGAGCAAAGGCCTGGGCACCATGGGGGGTCAGGGTGGGGGCTGCATCCTGCCCACTTCACCTGTCAGATCCATGCAGCAGCACCCCATGGGCTGACAAATCCCATTTTAGGAGCAAATTGCTTTTTAAATTAATTTCATTATTATTACAGTGCCAAGTTTTTGTATTGGCTTAATAAACATAATCAGGTTTTGCCCTCAGCCTTCTTCCCTACTCCTGCTTCTTTCCCTGAGTTGAGCAATTTGGGGAGGGGGAAACCCAGGAGCAGACTGAGTAATTAAAGTTTCAGTTGTTGTTTGTTAATGATACACGTTTTAATTACCTGCTGACTGTGCCCAAGCACTCGTGTGGGCCGTGGCTGGTGGAGGAGGAACCAGCCCCAGCCCCAGCCCAGGCTCGCGGCAGCAGAGCAGCTCCTGCCAGGGCTGCTCCCTCCTCCCTCAGCCGGGAATTGTGCGTTGCCGTGGAAACGGGCGGATGGGGCAGCTCACCATCTCCTTGTGCCACGGCTGTGGGAAGAGCTGTCACCTGCCCCAGCCGGTGCCCCCCAGCCCAGAGGGGACCCCAAGCCTCCATCCCAAACCTTTGGGGCCCAACTGGGCCATGGCCCGGAGCCGAGGGGCGCCTCATCAGCCCTGATGCCTTTATCAGGCAAGCTTGCAATCGAACCCAAAAGATCCCAGCTCAGCCTGGCAAGGGCCGTGCTCCACACCCCGTGCTGGTCGGCATTTGCTGGATCACCTGCTTTAAATTTTTATTAATGAGGTCCCACGTCAGCTCTTCCATCACATTGCCCAGGACTGATGCCCGCCTGACAGGGCTGTAATTACCCACAATTATCCCATTGACTCCTTGGGAATGCTGCCACCACGCCACGAGGCTTCCTGGAGCCTCCCTGGACGGGACACCCGGCGAGCGCCGTGCCCGCTCCCGGGGCCGCCGTGCCAGCGCCGTGCCCGCTCCCCCACCGGCAGCTCTCTGCCAGACGCAGCCAGCGGGGCTCTCTGGCCTGTCATCTTATTAATTCCTAATTTCCAATTTGCAGGAGGAGAGAACCTTAGCCCTCCATCTCGCCAGCCCAGCAATCACAGCGATGAGCCAAGTATCTCTGGACAGTCTTTAATTTATTTCCCGGCGCACACGGACACTGCTGAGAGACTTGATGGCACCAGCTTAAACATAATAAATTACTCAAGTATCAGAGATTAGTTAATAAAGTGTCAGCCGCTTGTAAAGTGCTGCTTTGTCAAAGATACAAAATATTCCTCTGTTTCTCGCAAGACAAACAGCTCCGGCGGCGGGAGGAGCGCCCATCTCCCCGGGCACGGCTGCCTCGGGAGTGGGCGCTCCGGGCACGCAGCATCCCTGCCCCGGGAATGGGCACTGCACCTGTCCCACCCCGAGGAACTGGTTATGGCATCTGTCCCCGTCCTTGGCCCAGCTCCGGCACCTGCCCTCCCACCAGCACGGCCGCCTGCGCTGCCAGCACCCTCCGGCCCACAGGACACGCACCACAGCCCCTGCCCGAGCTGCTGGAGTCCCCCGGCAGCACGGGAAACCTTCTGCTGCCTCCAGGACGGAGCCAAATCACCGTTCAGGCTGAAAATTCCCTGCGACTGGACGCGGTTTGGAGCACATCCCAGGCAAGCAGAGCGGAACCCGGGCCAGGCGCCCGCGGCACGGGCTGCTGGGAGCTGCCAGCCTGCGCACCGTGACCCGCCCGGGGCTGCGGCTCCAGGGGAGGGGAGCACGGCACTGAGCCCCCAGCCCTGCCCCCTGGCTCCCGCTACTCCAGAGTGCTGTGGGAACCCTTGGGCAGAGCCAGCACCTCGCTCCCGGGGCAGCATCCCCTCGCACAGCCTGGGCACAGGGTCCCAGAGGCGCCGAGAGATGGGCAATGAGATTAAACAGTCTGTTCCCAATGAGCGGCGTGGAGGCTGTGCAGGAAAACTGAGGCATTGGCAGCTTCGAGGTGTTGATGTAATGCCAGAGTGGAGCTCATGTGGCATTTCTGCCCTTGTGCTGCTTGATTTAATTACCAGAGAACAGAAAATGTGGCTAGAGAAGGGTAATTACAGAGTGGGGGTGGATTACTTGGGGGTAAAAATATAAAATATTCTCCAGGGAGCTCTGGGGAGCCCTGTGTGATGCCCAGCACTGCCCAGGGCTGCTCCCACCGGGCTGGGCTGGGGGATGCTCAGGCCTCGAGCTCTCCCTCGCTTCATTGCACCCCAGCAGCCGTACCCAGAGAAGATAAAATCCTCAATGAGGCCTTCAGATCCCCCGTGTTGTGGCGGAGAGTCTGCAGGTTGTGTTTTGGCTTTTTCAGCGCTGTGGAGCTCTGAATTCAATCCAAACGCACGAGCGATTTCCCAGCGCCGGAACCGCGGATCCGCCGCCGTCCGCCTCCCCTCTCCCCGCTCAAATCCACAAATCCCTCTGGCTCCCGGCCACGCCGGGAGGAGCCCGGGCGGCTCCTTCCCTCCGTGTCCCTCGGGGAGCGCCAGCGCTGCCGCTCCCTGTCACAGCGCTCTGCTCATCCCATTGGTGCCGAGCCCGCCGCCGCTGCTGACTCACAGCCGGGGAGCCGTCCTGCTCCTTGGAAATAGCTCATCAGACGCCGGGTTTCGAGGGAAGTTTCCTTGACAGGCCAGGCTCAGCTGGAATCGCTTCCCTCACCCTTTGGCTGCTGCAGGGACAGAGCCCAGCCCGCGGGTTCCCACGGGACAGCATTCCCATGAAGTGGCTCATGACAGGGCTGCCCACCCCACAGCGTGCTCTGCTGCCTACGTACCGTTAGCGGGGACTGCCCCAACCTGGGAGGGACATTCCAGGTGCCAGCACTCCACCTGGCCAAGCGGACAGCTCAGGATATCCCAAATTGCTTCCAGCAGCGGCCACCCACCACGGCAGAGCACAAACCACCCAATCCATGCAGACCGGAATAAACAGCGGAATAAACACGGCCTGAGAGTCCCGCAGAGCTCAGTTCCATCACCAGCCCACGCCAGAGGCCGGGATGGGGACAGGGACAGCACTCTGACGCTGCTGTGACCGAGCCCAGCCAAAGCCCAGTTCAGCCCCCTGTGGTTCTCCCCTTCCTCTCCGGCTCCGCCGGCCCTGCCGTGTTGCTAAGCAATGGGAAGAGCAAACCCAACCTGACCTGATGCAGAGAAACCCTGCTGGGCTGGGCAGCGGTGCCTCAGCACACGGATGGTGAGTCCTGCATCTCCCCGCGCCCTCGGAGCCGTGCCAGGTGTCCCCCTGGCCGTGGAACAGGGCCCCGTGCCCGGGCAGTGCCATCCCTGCCGGCCCTGCTCCCTCCCACGCAGCCCGATGTGCCCGGGGCTCGGATCAATGGGAGCACTGACACGGCCGCGCTGCAGATCAAACCTGCCAGCCCTGTTTACACGGCGTGTGACTCCCGGTCAATAATCCTCGTTGGAAAGATCTGGTGTGTTTGTTCGATGCAACCTTTGGGGCTGAGGAAACCACCAAGGCTCAGAGAAAAAAAAAAAAAACAACCAAACATTTTACACAGGCTTTCCTTATTTAAGCCTCGGCACAATAACAGCGGCTTTTCCTGCTGCTGTTTCCTGCCTGGCACAGAGGGGGAGCGGGGCTGGCTCTCAGGGAGAGTCCTGCTCCTCAGGAGCATTAATCACCTGTTACACAGCAGTGCCTGGGGACCAGGGATATGAGGGGAGCCGGGCTCGCCGCCATCCCACGAGGGAAGGCAGAGGGTGGTGAGTGGAAAAATGCTGCTTTAAGTGCTTTACACAAGGCCCTGACTGGGCGGGTGAGGCAGCACCGCCGGGAGCCCGGCTGGGATCCTGCACTGGGCTCAGCAGCCCTGTGCCAAACGAGGGCAGAGCTGTGCCAGGGAATCCCTGTGCCAGGGAATTCCTGTGCCAGGGAATCCCTGTGTGGGATGGGGAGCTCGGGGTCAACCCCTCGGGAATGGGGAGCCCTGCCTTCCAGGGACCACCAGGCTCCGGAGAAGCTGGGACAGAACTTTCTGTGTGCACAGCACCTGCAGGGATAGAGGGGTTATTCAGGAGCAAAGGAACATTCCCTGGCTGCTCCGGAGCTCCTGGGAAAATCTGGTTCCACATATGCAGGCAACCAATATGAGATCAGAACAAACCAGGTGAGCTGACTGGCAATAACTCATGGAGTTGTTCTGGTAGGAAATCTCTCTTTCCAAGCATTCCTGTGCAGGGGCTGACCCTCAGGAAACGCCAGGTGGGGATTGCTTCCTGCAGCTATAATCCCAATCAGATTAACAAAGCCCCAGATCGGATTAGCACCAAAACATCCTCCCGTGAAATCCGGAGAATTCCAATCACATTTTTGAGTAAACTCCAGCCAGTTAGGCGAGGATCTGTAATTCCCTTGTGTACATCTTTGCATGCTTCAGTAGAGTTTGTGGAGTCTATTTACCACATCTAAGACCAATTTCCTTCCCTTCAGTTGCTTTGAAGATAATTGAAGGTCCTTGCATCGTCTGCTTTCGAATGTAAAAGCCGGCTAATGTCGAAATCGATGCCTCCCAGTTAATGCTGCCTCTCCGGCGGCATCGAGCGCTGTGTAACAGCCCTGGCTGACTGGATCAGCAGATCCTGCCTGCCCAGGTGCTTTGTTAATCAGAGCAGGCTGGCAGCGAGCCCCCGACCCTCCGGTAGCACCGACTCTATTGACTTGTTAAGCTGAATTAAATATTTAATAGCGCACTTTGCAGCTCTCGGGGCTGTGCTGCTGAGCCGGGGCTGTCCCTCTGCCCACGGGGCATGCTGAGGGCACCAGGTCAGTGCCACAGCCTGCCACCACCCCCCGGGCCCACAGGAACACGGAGTCAGGTTCTCCAAAGGCTGGGGTGAATTTCATGGGAAGGATTCACCGGGAACTGTTGTGACAGGGCACAGGGAATGGCTTCCCACTGCCAGAGGGCAGGGTCGGATGGGATATTGGGAAGGAATTCTTCCTTGTGAGGGTGGGCAGGGCCTGGCACAGGGTGCCCAGAGCAGCTGTGAGTGCCCCGTCCCTGGAAGTGTCCAAGGCCAGCTTGGACAGGGCTTGGAGCAGCCTGGGACAGTGGAAGGTGTCCCTGCTCGTGGCAGGGGTTTGGAACAGGATGAGCTTTAAGCATAAGCAGGGAAAGAAATCCTCAGGAGGTTTGGAAAAGCACCAGGAGAAAAAAAGCTGCCTTTGGGGAACTGAGCTGTCGTAAAAACGAAGCTTTGAGGAGGAGGAAGGACCTGAAATGCCAGGCTGGAAGAGATGGAACGGTGCCACAGTCAATAAAACGTGTGACCCGCGTGTGCAGCTGCAACAGGGCTGGGCTGGGCTGGGCTTTAATTCAGGGACTCTCCCCGTACGTGTCCCTGTCCCTCCCGGCCCCGCACAGCCCCACAGAGCCCCCGAGCCCTCCTGCCCTAGCCAGGGGAACCCTGCTCAGCACCAATTACTCCATTGTCCCAATTAATCACTCCGGGGGTGCCCGAAGCCCCCTGTCCCCCCCTGCACTTCCCAGGGGCTGGCACACACCGGCACGGAGCTCCATTCCTTTACAACTTCCATAAAGTTTATGGCACGGCAATGAAAACTCATTATTTCACCTGAGCCTGCGGGTCATAACGAGCCGGCGGGCACTTTTATGAGGGGCTGTAACGAGGCCCCCCCCCAGCACCCTGCAGAGCCAGAGGGATGCACGGCAGGGCTTAGGGTGGGCTGGCTCTGGGGATCCACACACCGCAGGAAAACCAGCCCTGTGAGAGATCTGGGGAGGAAATTCCCAAATTCAGGTGTCACTTGGGAGATATCCTACAGAGCAGGTGTCTGGATCCCTGTTTTCATGCTCACCACCACCAAGGCAGCCAGATCCTGGTATCCCTCCCTCTGAGCCACCCCAGCAGGCTGCTGCTCTTCCCTGCCTTCCTCCAGAGGATGAGGATCATCACCCAGGAGCTCAGTGAGGGGAGGAAATCCTGGGAAATGCTCCGTGTTGCTGACAGGCTCTCCCATCCAGCTGGCTTTTCCCCACATTGGGAAATGGGGCTCATGAGTTCACAGTGTGGCTTCTGCTGGTCCAGGGCAGGCATTGGTGGTGGCACCTGCTTGTGAGTAACATGATGCTTTCTGGGACACCCTTGGCGGGCATTAGGAGTGGCACCAAGCTTTTCCTGTTTGGTGTTCCGGGCTCTCTGGAACGTGGCTGCTGCAGCCTCACCTGTGCAGGGTTCTCCAGCCTGGCACACAGGAGCAGGCAGCCCTCTCCCCTCTCCCTGCCAGGGCCCTTGGGATTGCAGCTGCAGGCAGAGCAGTGTGCAGGAAAGCTCCTGAACGCAGGGAATGCATCTTTAATTGTGCCCAGGCCTGACCTGGATCCCCCTGCATTTCTGGTACCTGTTCTCATCAGGAGCACCCTTGTCCTTGTATGGCTAAATCAGGGTTGGGAAGTGTGAATGCGGTGTGGAAGTTAATTGTATTCTAAAAGACACTCGGAATAAGAGGGGTGCAGCTTCCTTTTAACTAGGGAGAGGATCCTGCTGGAGCTCCCTGGAAGCTGTTAATGTTTTAACAGGAAAGCCGGGGCTGCCGGAGCCTGCCCCGGGCTCTGCCGCTCACCCAGGAGCATTCCCAGTGCTTGCTGTTTGTAACCCAGGACTCCGAGGATGCAAATGGGAGGATGTAAATGTCTCCCGACCCTTATTTACACCGTGCTGAGGGCAGCCTGCCCTAAACCCCGGCACTGAGTGTCCAGAGCGGGCACGGGGAGCAGGACAAGGCGAGGGAAGGGAATCCACGCCGAGGAACACCGATCAGCAAGGAAGTGAAACATAAAAGGTGCTCCTTCTGCTGCTCCATCCCTTCCTGAGCTGTGGCAGAGCCAGGCAGGCACCAAAAAGCAGGGAATTACCAGAGGCTCACAGCTGGAGAGGGCGCAGAGGGACAGGCTGGCCTCAGGGCTGGATTTGATTCCCTCCTGGAGCTTGGGGTCCCTGGGGGAGCAATCCCAACTCAGCCGAGGAGCCTGGGCTCACACTGTCCCCTTGCCTCCCCTGGGATCAGCCTCCTCATGGCTTTGGGGTTCCTGAGTGTCTCCAGAAAAATAAAAACATTTTAACCTCCATCTTCTCCTCCTCGGGCCAGTGAACAGCTGCTTAACAAAATGGATCTGCACACGGCAATAATTTTGCTGCATTACTTAATATAGCTCTCGGCTAAAGACATAATTGAGTTGGTTCACTAATCAATCTCTCCATAAGCAGAGATTTCATTTTGGGGCCCATTTATAAGTAAAAATAATAAAAATAGAAAGCCATGCTAAAAAGCTGTGGCAACAGGGCCTGGAGTCCAGAGAGTCTGAGCCTTTACTGGGAAGGTACTTGGAAGAATTACGTGGGTGGGGTGCAGCTCTGGGAAGCAGCAGCAGTGCTCACTGCTGAGCCTCCTGGTGTGTTTTCCAGGACAGAGGGAGAGGGGGAAATGTCAGGGATGCTTTTTTGGCAAGGCTGGCGCATAGAGTTGCAGTTGTCTGGCTTTATCCAGGATCGTGCACTTTCCCAGGACACAAAGCACCCAGGCTGGGGCAGTTCTGCAGGACCAGGGGAGTCACAAACGCTCCCTGCCTGCCCCAGGGATGCGTCCCCTGTGTTCACAGCCCCAGGTGGGGACTGGAGCCCGCAGGAGCGAAGCTGCCGCAGCCCAGCCTGCTCTTGGCAGCTCCGCATCTCCCTGCTCCCCTTCCCGCGGCACTCCCCGCTCCCAGCCCGGTGCCAGGGAAAGGCGAGGCAGGCAGAGCCAGCACAGCTCCTGCCGCGACCGCCCCGTGTCCCGCCGCGAGTGCCGGGTGCTGCGGGAGCCGCTGTCGCACGCGGAGCCGACAGCGACAGCCCTGCCAGAGCCGGTGCTAAAAGCTTCCAAAAATAACCCCCGAAGCATCTCTGACTCAAGCGTCTAATTCAGGCGAAGGATTGATCCTCCTCCAACTGTTGTTTCACGGTGTTAAAAGCAAGATTGATTGTAAATTTATGTTGTAAAAGTGCATCATTATTTCGGCGCATTAATGCAGCGCCTTTCTGTGCAAATTGATGTTATTTTTATGATGTTGTTTATGGGCTTGAATAATCGGATTGATTCTTAATTTCTGAGGCGCTGTTGGGAACACAAGAGGAGACTCCAAAGGCAGACTCCATCCCGGCGAGGCCACCAGGACTGTGGGGACACTGGGGTGCCTCCCGCTGCTGCTCCCTCGGTCGCCATCGGGGATGCTGGACCGCAGGAGTGGTTGCCATGGCAAGAGCATCCCTCGGGGCCAAAATGCAGATGTTGGATGTGCAGGGCTGGGAGCACCCGTGGGGATGGGCTCCTCCTCACAGCCCTTTGGGAGGCCTGGGCTGCCTTTGGCCGGAGCAGGTCCGGGATTGCTCCCGGGGAGTCGGCAGGAGAGGGGCAGCAAACGGCTGGAGGCAGCAACGGCTTCCAAAGGCACCACTGCTTGCAGAGCCAGCCCTTCCTGCAGCCAAAATCCCAGCCTTCAGATATTCCCGAATCTTCTGGTGCTGGCAGGGATCCTCCCAGCCACGGATCCCAGCCAGGTCTGGAGAGAGGGAGCACAGCGCTGCTCCCCGCCTGTGCCAGCCCCAGGGGAGGGGACAGAGGGGTCACCAAGAGCCTCCCCCTCGACGCCATCGATTTCCAGGTGTACAAACAAATCCTGCCGGGCTGCTGCCCATGGATAATCCATTCCACCTGCCCACACCCAGATCTCCTGGCTGGGGGGCTGCTCCCCTCCATTTCCTACCATCTTTTCCCTCCACCACCACTCCCGGCCCAGACGTGACAGATACAGAGGGTGAGAAGCCTCTGCTCCTGCAGAAGAACTTTGTTATGAGGCCATTTAAATCATTCTAATTACTCCAGAAACACACCATTAACTTTGCCAATGAGGTCTGCAGAGGGGAGGAAGGGAAAAAAAATAACATATATATATATATATATATATGTGTGTGTGTGTGTGTGTGTGTGTGTATGCATGGAATATGTGTTCTGCAGCTCACAGGAATAACGCAGAGGAAAAAGAAGGGCAGGGAGAAAACAAGCAGCAGCACAATGTCCTGGCATCAGGAATTCAGAGTTCATTAGAAAAGCATTGATTGCCACAGACTGATTTAGCACAGAGCGTGATTCCGGGGATACAGTAGAGCCTGCAGAAGCACATTGTAATTCAGAATTAAAAACCAGCAAGAAATATCTCACTGCAAGCAGATACCCAAAGCACTGCTCCCACTCCTGTCTCCATCCTGGCAGGATTTTGCCCTGCTCAGAGGCATGAGATGGGCAGATATCAGATGGGACTGCCCCGGCTAGGGAAAAATCAGCTTCTGCTTCCCAGGATCAGCCCAGATCTCGCTCTGTTGGAGGCAAACACCCCTGCAGGGCCCCTGTGTCCCCATTCCGGAGGAGCCATCCCTCCAGGGAGCCCTCGGCACCCAGCAGGGCAATACTGGCAGGAATGAGCTGGATTCAGGACCGATGCTGCTCCCTGGACTTCAATTCCCTGGCTTGAAACGAGATTCCAGCCACTCCTCTGCTTTCATTTGTGCGATGCTGGCGCAAAATGAAACCGAAACAGAAACGTCCCAGTTCACCAGTCATTTTTGAGGCATTTCAGTTGAGGCCGGCCCCTGTGTGGGTCATTATTTCCGCGGAATGCCCCCACATCCAGGAGGCAGCTCCAGGCTGTCCCTCAGAGCAGGGCAGGAGCTGAGGCTGTCACCAGAGAGGGGACAGCGCGTCAGCACCGCTCTTACTGGCACGGCTCAGCCACCTCCGGGTGATCTCCACACGCTCCGACGGGTGACACCAGCTTCCTGTCCCAGTCCGCGGTGCAGCATCCCCTGGCTGGGGCTGCCAGGACGTGGCGAAGGGAGGGGAGGTGGCAAGCGCCTTCCCGGTGCCCCCACGCCCCACAGAGCCCGGCACTCCTTGGCTCTGGCACCGTGTCCGATCCATCCCTCACACCCTCACATCCCGTTTCCAGCCCGGGATCGTGGGCTGTGCTAATGAGCATCATTTTTCCATGCATTCCTCAGCTGTTAATTACCTCTCCACTCCGTTCAGCGCCCCACTGTTAATTACAGCGCAGCTTGGCACGAGCCCGCCCCGGGGCTGGGCTGGGCTGGGGGACGGAGCACATCCCGGGCACATCCCGGGCACATCCCGGGGCACATCCCGGGCACATCCCGGGCACATCCCGGGGCACATCCCTGGCACATCCCGGGCACATCCCGGGCACATCCCGGGGCACATCCCTGGCACATCCCGGGCACATCCCGGGCACATCCCGGGGCACATCCCGGGCACATCCCGGGCACATCCCGGGGCACATCCCGGGCACATCCCGGGCACATCCCGGGCACATCCCGGGGCACATCCCTGGCACATCCCGGGCACATCCCGGGCACATCCCGGGCACATCCCGGTGCATATCCCGGGCACATCCCGGGCACATCCCGGGGCACATCCCGGGGCACATCCCTGGCACATCCCGGGCACATCCCGGGCACATCCCAGGCACATCCCGGGCACATCCCGGGCACATCCCGGGGCACATCCCGGGCACATCCCGGGGCACATCCCTGGCACATCCCGGGCACATCCCGGGGCACATCCCGGGGCACATCCCGGGCACATCCCGGGCACATCCTGGACACATCCCGGGCACATCCTGGGCACATCCCGGGCACATCCCGGGCACATCCCGGGCACATCCCGGGGCACATCCCGGGCACATCCCAGGCACATCCCGGGCACATCCCGGGGCACATCCCGGGCACATCCCGGGCACATCCTGGGCACATCCCGGGCACATCCCGGGGCACATCCCGGGGCACATCCCGGGGCACATCCCGGGCACATCCCGGGGCACATCCCGGGCACATCCCAGGACACATCCCGGGCACATCCCAGGACACATCCCGGGCACATCCCGGGCACATCCCGGGCACATCCCAGGACACATCCCGCCTCTGCCCGGGCAGGGAGGGATGGGGAGCACCAAGACTGAACCTCAGCACCCGGCCAGGACCAGCATTAGCATTGAACACCTCGCTCCGACAGTTAATTGTGACTTTAATCAAGCAAAAGATGAATCACTGGGGTTTTTAAAAGTGATAAAAAATATAGAGTTGTTAAAATAATAGTTTCAATTCCATAAAATGCTTTTCTTTTAAAGGAGGGCAGAGCAAGCTTCCTTTGATGGCCCACGTGAGGAGGGTGGAAGGGGACAGCCAAGGGCAGGGCTGTGGGACAGTGACGCTGGCCTCTAATGGACCAGGAAAATAAAGGGGACAAAATTCCAGGGAAATGGACAAAATTCCAGGGAGATTCACTGCCCACTCCTCCAAACAGCCCAGCGAGTCCAACCAGAGCACGTGGCCACGGGGTTCTCCGTTCCCTCCTGCCTCCCATCGGCCCCTCTGCATAATCCTGAGTAAACCAATCTTTTGCTAAATGGAAAACCGGGAGATCTTGGATGTGAAGCGACACTTATTTATCCTTTTACCAGACGGTCTAATGAATAATTTCATGTTTGCAAAAGCTCATGTTGAAATTTGAAGACAAGAGATATATTGCCAAGGCGGCTGGGAGACTGCGACATTCATTTTGTGCTGAAAGATTTACTTAAAAATTAGATTTTACAATTTTAATGCCTCCATTCTTTTCTTTAAATAAGCTGTGAAATGCAGTTAATTAGACTTAAACCCTAGAAGCTCAGACATTTGGGCTGCAGCATCAGCTACAAAAGAAAACACTCTTTTTCACTTGCAAATTAAATCTAAATTTATTAGGTGGCGAAACCTTCCTTCTCCCACATGGAGCTCCAAAACTGCTGGGATGGGGGGCCAGGAGCAGGCCCAGGGGTTCCCCCAGCAAAGCCCATGGGGTTCCCCGAGATGTGCACAGGGGAGGAGGAAAAGAGCGAGAGAGGCAGAGCAGGCTCATCCACTGGACGCTCAACTCCAGAGCTGGGAGCTGAGGGGAGGGTGACGGGCTGGAGGACGATGGGGAGCAGGGGGATTTCTGCCCCAGCAAGGACAGAGGCTCCTGGCAGCCCCACAGTGGAGTGAGGCTCTCCCAGAGCATCCCCACCTCAGAAGGGCCGGAAGCACCAAGGGCCCAAAATGACGAGAGGACACCGGCCGCTCATGAGACCTCCCCTGGGATCTGCCTTTTGTCCACCTGCAGCCACCTGCCATTCCAGGCACACTCATTCATTTTCCAGGAAAAGCAGGTGAATGGCAAAGACCCCAATAAATTCATGCCTGGCACTCCAAAACCGAGCTGGGCCCCAGGAGGGAGGGCTGGTGCCAGCCTGGCTGCTCTGAGCCGGGAAGGAGCGAGCACGGCTCACACCCAGGTTTGTTTTCCCCTTTCACAGGGCACCACCTTTCACACCCCCTGTGGGGAATAAATGACAGCAGCTGCCTGCCACAATTTGCTTAGTCCTGGCTAAATTAATTTTTCACAGTTTTTTAATGGGGGGCAAGAAGGTGCAGGTTTGGGGGGGGGTAGCCCCCAGTGAGAGAAGAGGGGACATGAGTGCTCTGCTCTGCCAAGGCCCTCGAAGGAGGAGAGAGGCTCCGTGGCCACAGTGATGAACCTATATACATTTATATTTTTATATATTTATATACACACACAGAGGAGAGCATGCACCCAGGCAGCAGCACCGGTGAATTCCCACCAGGGCCGGGGTTCAAGGCTCTCGTGAAGGGGACAGGAGAAGGGCCCCGGGTGACAGCGCAGTGTCTGTGGCTCAGCCCCAGCAGCCCTGCGTGTGTTTAGGCAGCAGGCAGCTCTGGAGGGGCGCAGCGGGTAATTGGGAATAGCCTCAAATAAAAAAGGCATCTCGGGGCCCCAGGGGAAGTCTGTTAAAACACGGAATTATGAATGGTGTTAAACCGTAGAAGACAAAACGATGTCTCTGTTTAGATGCTGAATTTACAGTAAATACCAAGCTCTCCCTGTGGCTGCTGCTGTATTTATTAATGTTATTTGAACACTCCATCATGCCCGTGTTCAAAGGGGCCGCCAAGAGCAGCGACAGACTCCTGGTGCCTCCAGGAAGGGGCTGCCCAAGCCCCAAGGGCTCCACCCTGCCCAGGGGCCGAGGGGCAGCTCTTCCCCAAGCCCTGCCTTGGACAGGAGACCCCTGGCTCCTGTCACCTCCTGCCCACACAGCAGCCACCTCCCTCTGGGGTTTCACCAGAGATGGCAAAACACGAACTGCCACGAGCGCCGCGTGCCCGGGCCGGGCGTCAGAAGGATCTCAGGATAACGGGAGCCTCTTCATCTTCCATGGGGCTGGGTGGGAGCAACTGCCTGTCTGCAGCATCCCCAGGGGTCTGCACATCGCCCGTCACGCTGCCACCAGCAGCCAGAGCCTCCGAGTGACGCGTGCACCTCCAGGAGGGACAGCCCAGAGCTGCTGAGGTAGCTGCTGATAACCCTCAGCTGCCCGGGCACAGCTGAGGCACCCAAAAAGCCTCCCCAGACCATGGAGGGACCCCACCTCAAGGACGAGGCCAGATCCGTCATCAGCAATGCCACCAGGGCTGATTAACCAATGATTGCCTTTGGTCCCGAGCCAGAGAGCAACTGGTTAATGAGAGCTCTGCCAGGGCTGCCACGCTCCGAGGGAAACACGGGTTATGTGCCATCTGCCTCCCAAGCCCAAATGGTTAACCAGGAATATTCATTCTCTTCCTATTAAGTATAATTACCCCCTAATCTGTAGGAGCCTTTTATTTCTCTATAATTACAGGATATTTAACAAATAGGCCAGGGGAGGGTGGAACTGGGGGGATGGGGCTGGGTGCAGGGCTGGGGCCGGGAGCAGATGCCAGTGGCACAGGGACCAGGGAGTCGCTGCTGGCTCAGAGCTGCCCAGGGATGGCTTCTCCCAAGGAGGAGCCCGGGTGGGAACACCCCTGCCCAGGACAAACCCTGCCTGGCCCTGCAGAGCTGGCCTCCTGCCCCAGGGCACGTTAGCCTGGTCATATTTATGCAGCTGAGTTCCTGGGATCAGAAGATTATCCCTGCCTAATTTACAGCCCTGATTTCCCCCTTGAAGAGCCCAGCTATTCATTTAGCTTATTTATTTGCTGCCTCTCCCCCTCCCTGGCCTGCACCAGCTGCCTGAGCTGTGATGGAAGAGGCTCCACCGGCTTGGCACGAGCTGCCAGCAAGGACCTTGCTGTGCAGAGGGGCCTGGGATGGACCCTGTGTCCTGCACCCCCATCCCATCCATGCCCACCCACACACCCCCAGCCCTGCAGCATCACAGGGGGCTCCCAGCACACCCAGCCTTGGTTTGGAGCAGCCCTGGGCTGTGGCTCTCCCTGGAGATGTGCCCACAGCCGTTATCTCACACAACTGAAGCACCTTTGGCCAATTGGTGTTTTAAATTAAAAAAAAAAAAAATCAAAGGCATAATTGCTTAATTTAGAGTGATTTATTCCATTAAGAAACTCTTTACCATAGGCCTTTTTTAGATGTTCAAGTGTATTTTTCATTAGTGCTGCATAATAAAATAATTGCAGACATAGGATGGGATTTCTCCTTTTCTCAGAAAATTGAAATACAGAAAATCTCCCCTGTTTTCTGCCCTTTTTGCTGTTTCTGACACAAGTCAGGGGTCAGCCAGGAGTGACAAGGAGATGCCTCAGACTCCGGGGAGTCTCCCTGTACCCCTGGGTGAGACCCCGAGGGGCTCCTTCAGCCCAGCTGTGCCCCCTTACCTGGCAGGTGGGCACACGGGTGCCAGGGGTGCCACCTCAGAGCACCCACGGGAGCTGGGACACTCCGGTGTGGCACACAAGGGAACACCTGTGCAGGGAGAGAGGCGAGACTGAGGACACAGATGCGGATGAGGATGAGGATGAGGATGAGGATGCTGCGAGTGGGCACTGGCTCCCCAGGGGCAGCAGTCCTGCCTTGCCCAGGCTCCTGCCCCCGTACCGGGCACACGCTCAGGGGGTGTTTCGGGTGTGAAACACCGCCCTGGTGTCCCCAGGCTGCGGGCAGCGCAGCGAGGCGCTCCCCGGTGCCAGCGGTGCCCTCGGCAGAGCCGGTCCAGCCCTGCACGGGGCCGAGGAGAAGGGAAGGGAAGGAAAGGGCTGAGCTCCCCCTCATGGCTCCCAGCGGCAGCGCCGGGGCGCCGGGAGGAGCGGGGGATGCTGCGGGGACCGGGGGTGCTGCGGGGACCGGGGGGTGCTGCGGGGATCAGGGGGTGCTGCGGGGATCGGGGGATGCTGCGGGGTCCCAGGGTGCTGCGGGGATCAGGGGATGCTGCGGGGTCCCGGGGTGCTGCGGGGACCGGGGGTGCTGCGGGGATTGGGGGATGCTGCGGGGATCGGGGGTGCTGCGGGGATCGGGGGTGCTGCGGGGATTGGGAATGCTGCGGGGATCGGGGATGCTGCGGGGTCCCGGGGTGCTGCGGGGACCGGGGGTGCTGCGGGGACCGGGGGTGCTCCGGGGAGCGGGGGATGCTGCGGGGACCGGGGGATGCTGCGGGGATCGGGAGATGCTGCGGGGATCGGGGGTGCTGCGGGGACCGGGGGATGCTGCGGGGATCGGGGGGTGCTGCGGGATTGGGGATGCTGCGGGGAGCGGGGGTGCTGCGGGGTCCCGGGGGTGCTGCGGGGATCAGGGGGTGCTGCGGGGATCGGGGGATGCTGCGGGGATCGGGGGATGCTGCGGGGATCGGGGGTGCTGCGGGGATCGGGGGATGCTGCGGGGACCGGGGGTGCTCCGGGGAGCGGGGGATGCTGCGGGATTGGGGATGCTGCGGGATTGGGGATGCTGCGGGGAGCGGGGGATGCTGCGGGATTGGGGATGCTGCGGGGATCGGGGATGCTGCGGGATTGGGGATGCTGCGGGGAGCGGGGGTGCTGCGGGGAGCGGGGGTGCTGCGGGGAGCGGGGGATGCTGCGGGGTCCCGGGGTGCTGCGGGGTCCCGGGGTGCTGCGGGGTCCCGGGGTGTTGCGGGGTCCCGGGGTGCGGCTGTGGTTCCATCAGCCCTGTGCTCTCGCCCTCGGCCAAGCAGAAAAAGGGCTCGAACGGCACCGAAACACAATCGGGGCTCTCCAGAGTGCCCAGGCAATTTGCACACAACAGGGAGCGAGAGGGAAGGAAGAAAGCATCAATAACCACGGCTGACTTTCCTGGGCGCTCCCGAGCATGCAGGAGGTGCAGGCGGCTCTCGCTGGGGCACAGGGGGTGCCCGCTGGGAGGTTTGGTGATGGTTGGGCGAGGCCCCTCCTTAGGCACGGCTCTGCCGTGGCAGCCAGGGCACAGCAGGTGCCCGTCCTTGTCCCTGTGCCCACTTGGCATTTCCAGGCCATCCCAAGCCCCTTATCATCCTCGTCCATTCCTCCCTCCTGCAGGATCACACTGGAGCAGAGTCAGAACCTGAAGGCACTCAGGTCTATTTTGGAAATGCTGAAGCATTTGGGGGAGTTGATAATTTTTCCCTCCACATCACCTTGGCCAGAGCCTTTTGCCACATTCAGTCTCAGCAGCGTTGATCCTCCACAGAGCCAGTGGGGAGCTCATTTGCCAGGTGTTTGGAAAAACACCCAGTCGCCCACACCTTCAGCCACCAGCTGCTTTCCAGAGTGCACCTCGTCTCTGTCCCCGGTTCCTTGTAATCTATTCTGGGAAAAGCTGCCAGCTGCATCCCCAGGGGTTTGGGCAGGACAGTACTCGGGAGCTGGGCATCCCACGGGAGAAACCCGTGGCTGTGATTCTCCCGGCGCAGACAAAGAGGAGCAGCAGGCAGGTGCTCCATGGAGACAGCCGCCCCGGAGCGCTCCCGCACGCAGGGAATTGAATGGAGCTGTTTGTTTCCCAGGAATTGCCGGTGTCAGGTGGCATTTGAGGGGCTGCTGTCGAGCTCTCCTTTAGTGGCAGCCCTGCATTAGTTTCCATTAACTATTCAGGGAAAAGGAGAGATCCCATCAGGAGGGAGAGATGAAATCCCAGTGGAAAACCCAAGACACCGCATTGCCCCTCTGGCAAAGGGCAGTGCCAAGCATCCCTGGGAGCACCACCAAAGACAAAACCAAGATATTCAACAGCAACTCAAGAAGAGAGAAACCTCCCTGCATCCCTTTCTCCTCCCTCATTCATCACCCTCCCATCTGGAGAGGGGTTTTATTTTGGCCATCAATTTATTTCCAATCTGAGGCTGGAGCACAAACCCACCAAAGATGCCGGGGCTGGGAATAGATGGAGGAGCCACAGTGGTTCATAAAAAACTCCTGTCAAAGACCATGGGACACGAGATCTGCTGGAGAGAGCCTGCAGGCCACCAGCAGCAAACATCCCTCCTCCTCCTCCTCCTCCTCCTCCCCCCGGTGCCATCGCCGGGGCCTTTCAGCAATGGAGATTTATTTATTTGCCTTCCAGATCGCCCCGGCTCACCTTGGGAAGGCAACAAAAGCTTGCAGCAACAATTTATAGGGAGATAAGGTGGAGGGGCTGGCAGGGAGGGCCCGGCGTGGGGAGCTGCATTTCTCGGGGAGCCGTACCCTTGCCGGTAAGGTCACGTTGCAGCCGTAGATGTTCTCTGGAACAACAATTACTCTAGATAAGAAAAATCTAACTGGATAAAGGGACAGCTAATCAGGAGACTACAAGCCCCCGAATTGCTCAAGGAATCCTTATTGATCTGAACAAGATATCAAATGTAAAATAAAGGATTTTGCTAACTCCACAGGCTGCTTCAGCCCCTGCAACCTGGCACTGGATCAGCAAGCGGAGGAGCCGGCAGCCTGCAGCTCCTCTCCCAGCACACACAGCCTGGCTGCCCCTTCAAAGGTAGAAGCTGCTTTTTGCCCACATTCCAGTCTCTCCATAAGCTCCCAAAGAGGGCAGAGGCAGCAGCCCCTGCAGAGGGTCCCTCTCTGCTGTGTTCTCCTGCAGAAGGGGCCTGTCCTGCTCCCTCCTGTGCAGGACACCCCCAGGTTCGGGGTCTGTCTGGCCAGCTGTGCCCTTTGGGGACCAGTGGTCCCTGCTGGGGGTTCGGTCACCACCTTCACACCAGCAGGGATGAGCTCACAGGGAAGGAGCACAGCCCTGGGGAGCCTTTCCCAGCACCCAGACCCGAAGGGAGCAGCCGGGATGGAGCCAGCCCGCTGTGCCCAGGGCTCCAGAGGCAGCTGGCAGTGAGGAGCAGAGATGGATGATGCCCTCCCAGCCCTGCAGAGCGGCACTGGCAGCCCTGAGTCATGGCTGCGAACCACGTGCTGCTCCCGCAGCCATTTAGCAGGGGAGTTGGTTTATGCTAAACAAACACTGCTTGATTAATAAAAGCATATTTATGGAGGCTTAGCAGCTCTGGTAGCAGAGACAGGGCTGGAGATGGTGCCAGCAAGGCGAGTGCTCCTCATTTCAGAGCTGCCCAGGGGCAGCAGGACAGTGCTGGTGCCAGTCCCAGTGCCAGGACTGGTGCCTTGTGCCTGCTCCCCCTCTGGAGCAGCACAAGGAGCCACCAACACCGGTGCAGGAAACGCAGCATTTTCCTCTTTCCACACACTGTTTGCACCCAGCAGCTGGCTGGCACCCGAAAAGGAAGTGGCAAGGGATGGCAGTGTCCCAAGGAGCAGCCAGCAGCCTTGGCTGGGAGTGGAGCAGGCACCCTGGGTGTGGTGGTGCGGGGAATAAGCCTTGTCTCCGGTATTGCTGCTGCAAGACAGGGCTCAATGGCGGCTGGGAGAGCTCCTTCCTCCAGCACCAGACCCAGCTTCCCTCCGCCAGGCTCTGCTTCCTCCTGCTCGGGGCTGAGCAACAGCAGGAGGAGATGCAGGGAGCCCCCCGGGGAGCATCTCTCTCCCACTTGTGTTTTGATGTTGCTATGGTGATTGCCAAGCGATAAATCTTGATTATTATTGCCCGGCGCTTTCAGCCGCAAGCAAAGGCAACCTTTCCCGAGCCACTGGGGTGCCTTTGTTCCTGCTCTCCACCCGCTCCTGGCTTTTCTGCTCCAAGCCCTCGCTCGCCTGGGCACTCACACTGGGCAGGTCGCGCTCCAGAGAGCTTGTCCCCGCTGTCCCCATCCACCGCAGCTGGGGGCATCACGCGGGGGCATTGCCAGCGCCGCCCCGCCCCTGCCCCTCGCAGCCGGGAGGGTTCAACTCCCGGGCGCCGTGTCATGGCCCAGCCAGCTCGAGAGCAGCAATTCCTCCCGCACCCCGGATCCACATGAGCACCCCCAGCCCATTTTTGGGGGGTTTGTCCAGCTCTAATCAATACCCTGAGAGCCCCAGGAGAAGCTGGCGGGGTCCAACGGGCAGTTATCAGCTCTCCCACAGCACCTGAGCCCAGGTGATGCCCCCCTGGGCCTCCACACCTGCAGCCAGCTCTGGAAATGCAGGCTCTGGCCCCCAGAGCACAGCCCCCCCGGCACGGCTCCGGCTCCGCTGTCCCTCCCGGACAGATGCCATTTGCAATGTATATTCTGGGCTCTGCTTTCATCTCAGTCCCTTTCGGATTTTGCCAGAATATTTCTCTGTGTAATTTCACCCAGGGGGAAACAGGCGTCTGAAATTTTGCTTTTAAAATTCCCTTTCCTCTGCATGGCCGGCTCTCTCCCATGCTGGCTCCCTGCTCCGCGCCGGCACAGCCGCGACTGGCGCTAAATCTATAAACCAGCTCCCTTCCCCTTTGAAGTGCACCCGGCGCTGCTTGGATTCCCTGACTTCTTGCTCCTTTTATCTTCCCCCCTATTTCACTTGTGGATATTCAGATCCGCAGATTACATTTGTCTTCCAAAATTGCTTTCTCAGTCGGTAGCGCCTTTCCCCCGCTCCTTCTTGCGGGGTTTGTTCAGCCGCTTCTGCAAACCCTCCCCTTCCTGCTGGCCCCGTGCTATGGTCACACTGAAGCCGGGATGCCTCCCAGGGGTCAGACCCCCACGCCAGGGCAGGCAGGAGCAGGGGAGAGCCCAGGGACAGCCCAGGATCCCTCAGATTCCAACAGCGCCTGTCGGGCACTTCGGAGGGGCGAGGTACTAATGGGAACACTGGGCCAAGGGCACCCAGACAGATCCAGCCCTGGGCTCCAGCATCAGGGGCAGGTAATCAGGGCTCCGTGTCCCTTCCAGGGATGGCAATCAGGGCTCCGTGTCCCTTCCTGGGAGAGTAATCAGGGCTCCATGTCCCTTCCTGGGATGGCAATCAGGGCTCCGTGTCCCTTCCAGGGATGGCAACCAGGGCTCCGTGTCCCTTCCAGGGAGGGCAATCAGGGCTCCATGTCCCTTCCAGGGATGGCAACCAGGGCTCCGTGTCCCTTCCAGGGATGGCAATCAGGGCTCCATGTCGGTTCCAGGGCACGTAATCAGGGCTCCGTGTCCCTTCCAGGGATGGCAATCAGGGCTCCGTGTCCCTTCCAGGGAAGTGGAGGTTTCTGCTACCCCTGTTCCCCTGGGCAGTCCCCCAGCTCCCTTTCATCTACAAAATCAGTAACTGAATTAACTCAAAGTTCTGGGCAGGCTCCAAATGCCGTCCTGGGTGCCAACAGAGCCCAGGATGAGCACGGGACAGAGGAGCAGAAGGAAGAGACCAGGAGAGGAGGGGATGCCCAGGAACCAGCCCCGTGGGTCGGAACACACACAGAAAAACTGCAGCGACAGCCAGCCCAGCACTCCCATCCATTTATCAAAGCCCCAGCAGTTCCTCTTTCAGGGTGAGCAAAACAATAAAACACGCTGAGCATAGAGAGCAGCTCCAGAACACTGTATTAAACACGGGGAAAAAAATAAAGTGGGGACCTGTTGGCTCACGCCATCTCTCCTTCTATATCAACTGCCTCGCTCCCAGACTAATGGTGTTATGTAGACTGTTATATTGGCTCTTTGCTTTACAGCACTCTGCCTCCACCCCAATGCTGCAGATTTATTCTCCTCTGCTCAGCAATAAGTTGCCCCATTGTCCTCAAATGTCACTTTGTGCACCACAATGCCGAGCCTGGTGCCAGCCGTGCCAGCCATTCCAGGGCTCACTGTGCCCGGGCACAACCACGGGAGAGGCACGAACGGGCCTGGCCACCACCTTGGGCCAGTCACTCCCTGCCTCGCCCCTCCATCTCCTGGTGTGTAAAATCCTCCTGTTTACAAAGTAAACACCTGCCAAAGCCAGGCAGGGGGCCCCAGCCTCCACCCCGGCGTCTGGTGGTGCAGGAAAACAGGGAGAGGGGAGCGAGCACGTGAGAACACCCCAAAACCCATCCCCTGAGAGCACAGGCTTGTGCTCGCGGAGCAGCAGCTGAAATCCAGCACTGGTTCGTGCCCTCCCCTGTCCCCAGCACGGAGCAGAGCGATGCTCGCTCGGGAAGGGGCGTTTGTCATCTGCAGGGTTATTGGCAGCTGCGCCAGGACGCTGCTACAGAGGGATAAATCACTTCCTTCCTCCACATCTGACTTGCCTGAGAGCCCCATTTAAACATTTATCAGAGGCCACGGCCTGATCTCCCTCACAAATGGGATGCTGGGGGAGCTGACACACCGGGATCACGCCGGCAAAGTTTTGTCACCCTGACGTTTCCCCGTGTGCTCCTGTCGCTCCTGTGACTGCTGTGTGTTCAGCAGGTGTAACCATGCCTTTAAACACTGCTACTGTAATTAAAGTTTCATATACACCTTCCTAAAGGAGGGGAAGGGGGAGAGGCGTCTTTGAAGCCGGCTCACAAAGGGATGTCACAGAGGGGGAAGGGGAAGTGTTGACACCACAGCAATCACCGTGTGCTGCAAGAGTTCCCCGCGGCGCAGGCAGCTTCACCTGCCACCAGCAGCATCCCTCGCCTGAGCCCTGTCTGACCCCCTCACGCATCCCCTTCCCTCCTCCAAGCTCCACAGGGCTCCCAGGAGGGGTTTTCTGAGCATCCTCCCGCAAAGCCGTGCTTTTGGCCAGCGTCTCACTGAGGCTGGAGTACCAGAAGCACGGAGATGAAATGGCAGATCCGCAGCACGGGGCTGGCTGGCGCCTCGGGCACTCTGTTTGGATGCTTCCCTGGATTAGCTGAGGCTCTTGACGCCCTGAGCCGGAGCCAAAAGCTCCTCTCGGTGCGGAACACTCAGGCACCGTGCGGTGCTGCTCACCGGGAGCTGCCAGGGGAGCGTGCAGGGAAAGCAGGGGGGGCTGAGGCTCCCTTGGTGCAGGGAAGGGCTGCGAACCTCGGGATTTGGGTGTGGAGGCGGGTGTGGGCAGGACGCCCAGAGCCGGATGGTTTGGGGGATGAGGGCACAGACACTCTGGGTGTCCTCGAACGGGAGCTGCAGTTCCCCCACGGCGCGCTCCATCCCGGGGCAGACAGACAAACAGCCCCACGTGTGCCCGAGGGGACAGAAGCACAGCGAGTCGAGGTGCAGGAGGAGGGATTTAGGGTTCGACTCTCTCCGTGCTTGGCCCAGCTCCCCCCCGCAGCTCCCTCAGATGCGCTCTGCCCTCCAGCCCCAGGGAGGACAGGCAGGGATCCCTGAGAGCACCCACTGCCCTGGAGTTACCAAAATCCTGACAGATGGACACAAAGAGAAGTCAAAGAACGCCAAGACCTGTCCTTGACCCAAGAAATCCAGAAGCCGCTGGATTAGGTGTGATCACCTAATCACTGTGCTCCGGGAGAGCTCCCTCCGGCTGGGAGGCGTCGTTCTCCATCCAGGGAGGCAGCGGGATGTGGCGCCAGTCCCCGTGCCCCGCTGTGGCTGTGGGGGTGAGCAGCCCCCGGGCACCCACCTGCAGTGGAACCCCAGGGCAGCCACCTGCTATTTCAGCAGACAGAGCTGAAATAGCAATGCCAAATATCCGAGGGCTGTGGAGGCAGCCCTGGGAGAAGGGACGCAGCGGGCCAGGTGTGCTGCTCCACTTGTGCTTGGCATCAAAGCTGCCTGAGCTCACAGTTCAGGTGTGTGCCTGGCACTGAATTGTGAGTGGATTCAGCCACTCAGACAGTAAAGCAACAATAAAATTGTCCTCAAAGGATGACTTTCAACCTCCTCGGATTTTTCTCTTTTCCCTTTCCCTTTGCTTTTTATCATTGACAAAAGATTGGAGATAAAAGCCTGAGGGAAGGTGACTGTGAGTGCTGGAGGGGGGGGCAGAGCTCTGCCCTGCACCCCCCGGACCAGCACCAGATTCCCCCCACCCATTGCCCCCCTTCGGGGTGCTCAGCTTGATTCCAACCCGCGGCATTCCACTGCCTTTCCCATCCATCCAAGAGCCCCCCCACCCATTTCCAGAGCCCCCAGCCCACCAAGGGAATTTATTTCAGCCCACTTTCACCTCTGCCCACCCGGGGCTGAGCTGGAGGAGGAAAGCAGCGGTGGGAGAAACGCGGGAAGTTTCTCAACACCGCTGAGCACGTTGGTTACAGACAGGTGTTTATTTCTGCGAGCCTCTGACAGCCCGAGCCGGCCTTATCTGCCCCAAACACTTTGTTGATCACACAGAGGAGCACAGCCCGGGCAGCAGAGGCATCTTGGCACAGCACAGGGAAACGCCGGCGGGTCCGAGGTGCTGTTCAGAGACAAGAAATCACCTTGGAGTTCAAAGGCTGCGGAAGGAGATTGTCACCTTGGAAACCAGCAAGGTACAGCAGCTGCCCAGCCCCGGGGGATGCTGCCCATGGACCCGGAGGATGCTGGACACTGGCAGCGAGGGTCCCACCCCCAGTGCAGGCAGGGAGAGGGAGGAATCTCCCCGGGAGCAGCAGCTCCAGCAGCAGCCTCAGGATCCCAGCCGGGTTTGGCCTTTCAGAAGCCACTTCTCGTTCAGAGCTGTGAGGAGGGAAGGGGTTCACACGCCTGGGGGGTGGGTGCATTCCTTCCTTTCCCCCTAATCACGTGGATTGCAGATCCATCATCCACTTCCACCAGCAAAGTGTCTGTCAGAGGTGTTTTGCCCCAGTGCTGTGGCAGTGTCCATAAGGGGCTTTGCAGCCCTAATTTACCTGCAGCTGTGGATCACAGCAAAGCCCTTGAGCCAAGCAAACTCTGAGCTCTGGTGGAGTGAGCTGGACAGGGGGGGAAATCAAGAGAAGGCTGATGAAACTCAGAACTACGTCCCTTGGCTGCCCAGGGACATTGTGTGGGGCACCTCTGAGCCCTGACATTAAATTTATCTTCCTTTCCCACAGTAGCAAAGCACAACACGGATGAAAGCATTCACAAGCGCAGCAAAACTCGCCTGTGGAATGTTTGCAAAGCATCACTGTCAGCACCACGCGGGCCGAGGGCTCTCCATGTGTCCAGGGATCCAGTGGATCCCAGGCACCCTGTCCCCTGCCCAAGGGAGCACCGCGGCAGCATCGCCACCGCAGGGGAGACCGAGATTAAAGTTGCTCCTTAAAAGTTTCTTGGCTGGCTTTCCCCCGGGGGGCTGATAGGAATCATCTGCTGGCACAGAGCCGCGGTGCTGCTGCTGCCTTTGCTGTGTGTGTACATACACACAGACACAAACGCGTTTATAAAATCCCCAACTTGGAATTGATGATGCCTGGTACGAAGCAGTTTGTCACCTGTGCTTTTATGATTACAGCAACTAAGGGGAGAGAGATGTCCTTTCAGATAAGCATTGAAAGGGGGGGAAAAAAAAGGAGCTTTCAAAGGGTCTTTGTTCTCTTGAAGTGCTCCGGCTCCCAAAGCCGAGGATTTCTCAGAGGAGGGGGAGGAGGGAGGATTTAAAAACAAAATGCGTCCTCATTTTCCAACTGTTTCACATTAGCACTCATCAATTATAGAATTTGCCTTGACTAATGTTTCAGGCCATTATATTACCCTCTATGTTTATAATTGGATCCTAAATTAGGATTAATTCTCAAGGAAAATGTTCTGAGCTGAACAGGTGATTTCTCTCTCTGGAGCTCTGACAACGTCCTCATTACCCAACGTTTGCTTTTTACATCAATACAGAGACCGAAAACCCTGACGGGCCTTTCACAGGTCACCCCAGGCTGCATTTTAAGGGCCAGGAGCTGGTGGGGACCCCCACGGCTGGTGAGGAGGGGGCAGCCAGGCCCTGCCGGGTGTTCAGGGCTCCTACACCTCCCGGCAGCACTCCAGGGGACAGGGGATGGCACAGGATGGAACGGGGGAATGCTGCTCCCCACACCTCTGCTCCCAGCCCTCTCCCGCTCTGGACACACCAGGGCCCTTCCCTGACCAGACACTGAGGCCTTGTTATTATTTATTAACCAGTCAGTGTGTGCTTAATAGAAATTTCATTAGGAGCATTCAGTATAGACAGTCACCGGCCCAGAACCTACAAGTAATTATGTTTAATTATTATGCCGGTATGTTTGGAATAACGATAGCTCCCGAGCACCAGGATTAAGGAGCAAAAAGTCAATTGCAACAGGAGCTATTTGGGGTTTTTTTGCCTTAACAGTTCCCCTCTGGTCTTAATTGGTTTTCACATTTCTCAGCCTTTGGTAAAAGTGCCAGAGAGAGACACCACGACATGTCCAGCCCTCCCCGTGCCAGCGGCTGTGCCAAGCAGGGAGCACTCTCCTGGCACAGCAGGATGCTCACCCAGGGGCCGGGGTGGGTGGCAGCCCCGGGGGAAGCCAGGCTGGGGCAGGACACCCAGCACATCCAAGCTGGCTCTGTGCAGACCCAAGCACGACCTTCTCCCGCACCTCTCCTGGAAACACCAAGTGTTTTACCCCAAAAAGCAGCTCTCTGCAGGGTTTCCCCTCCCTGCAGAGCACACTTTGAGCTCCCAATCTAGAGCTGGGATCTCTGCCCTTTGGTTTCCAGACAGGAAAGCTGCCCCAGCACAGGATGCACCAAGCTGGAGGCTGCAGGCAGCACCAGCCCATCACGTCCCCTCTCAACCCTGCCAAGGGCGCCCGCCTTCCCCGGCCTCCCCAGCTGGGAGCCGGGAGGAATTAGAGCATTTGGGAAGGAAAACAGAGCTGCAGAGAGACACTGTTGAATGTAAATACCAGTTAAATATGCATTACCATATGCCCGCGCCTTCGCGGTCTGTTCGGAGGCAGCGCCAGCCAGGGAGGAGAGGCAGGAGCAAAGAGCTGGAGGCTCGGCAGAGCGAGCTCCTTCCCTGCCAGCCTGGCACCCCAGCCTGGCACCCCAGCCCACGCCAGAGCCCACGGAAATGAGCAGCTGTGCAGCTGCTGCTGCTCTCCTGCCCATCGCCTGCCCGGGCTGAGCCCGCCCCAGCCGGGGCACGGATCTGCAGCGTTCCCAGCCGGGGAACCCCGGCCAGGCCAGGGCTGGAGAGGTTTCCCCCCGGCAGCCCGCAGGTGAGTGTGACAGCACGGATGGCACCCCTAAAACACGGGCTGTGCCCGCCCCGCCGGCGCTGGCCCTGCCTGGGCGCGGGGCTGCGAGAAGGCAGAGCCCAGCTGGCCACCGTGGCTAACGACACGTGCAGCCGGCACGAGCCAGAAAAGGGCTGATCCGCCGGGGCTGCGAGCGCACCAGCCAGCCGGGGCAGGGATCACAAACGGGATAAGGCTGGTGCCGCGTAAATCCAGCTCCCCCTGCCCGGCTCCGGCACCATCCCCTCGGCCCGGCCCCCCCCCGCCCGGTAGCTGCCTCCACCCCGGGCACGGCTCCACTGCAGCCGCGTGGGGACAGCGGCAGGCGGCTCCGGAGGCAGAGCCGGGGCGGCTTTGCTGTGGAGGGGGAGCAGGAGCGGGCTGGGGAAGGATTCATCCTCTCCTTAAAGGATTCATCCTGCCGCCGAGGCAGCCCAGCCCTGCTCCGCACACCCAGGGGACCAAGGTGGAGGCTGGGAATGCAGCAATGCTTTCTGCCACCGAGGTTCCCTACCAGTTTATTATTTCACATCAAATCTGAAGTGTCAGGAACACACCCAGTGCCACAAGATCCACAACCAAGCCTCATGGATCCACTACAGCACCACAGCACGGACAGGGATCCCTCCCCTCCTTCCCCACGGGCAGTGCTGCTCCTGGGATCCATCCCTCTGGCTCCATCCCACCTCTCCAGCAAAACTCAGCCGTTCCTGGACACAGGTGATGGGTTTCTAAGAGAGCACAGCGTTTCTCCAAAAGCCCATGAGTGGTTATTTTGGTGTCAGTGCTGTAACCATGCCCCCCGAGGTTCCCCACCAAATCCCCACGTGCAGGACCCCCATCCCTGCGGGGCCAAGGGACGGAGCTGCTGCCTGCTGGGGCAGCTCTTGTTCTGCAGAGTGAAAAAACTTCACAGGCTTACACAAATAAACCTTTCCTGCCTCAGTGTCACTTCTGCGAGGTGATGGTGGGCAGGGAGGGGAAAAACCACAGGAAAGATAGACTGCAGCAGCAGCTCTACACCTCTCCCCAGGGAGGGCCGTCCTCAGAGAAGCTGTTCCAGGGAAGTGAATTGACACAGGCAATTACCGGCATGTCCAAAGGAGCCGGGCCAGCGAGTCCCGCAGCTCAGCAGCCACCAGCAGCCAGCAGGGAGCCACAGCCACGGCTTCACAGGGCCCAGGGCTCACAGCCACGGCTCTCAGCAGGGCTGGACGGGTTCCTGGGATCAGTGCCTGCCTCGAGTCAGACGTGGATGTCCTGGCTGGCACTCGGCTCTTCTGGAGCCGTGAGAGATGTGCTTAAGGGCCCTGATGGGATCCGTGTGCCCTGGTGGGGCTGGGGCACTTCACACGGGTCAGGCAGGGACAGACCATGTACCCCGCAGTGCTCCTGCCCCCAAAACCAGCACCAGGCACAGGGAAGCTGCTCTGCATCCTTTAACAGACACACAAAGCCCTTCTGGGGGGGTCACACCTTGCAAAGTCCCCGTGGCTGCTGCCACAGGGTACCTGACACAGCAGCACGGGAAGGGCCAGTCTGGATGGCATTTCTAGGTGAAAAACAAGGCTTTTCTGGCTTGGAGAGCACCGCAGCGTTTGACCTCGCTTTGTTCTGCTTCCCTTTGCAACTCTCGGCAGTTTTTGGCCACTCTCCAGCTTCTCCAGCCATTTTTCATCTCTCCATTCAGCAGCGGGCTGGGCCAGCTCTGCAGCCATAGACCTTTGGGGTGAGCTGGGAGCAGGGGAGCACCCAGCCCTGGACACTGCTCGGGGGGCCCCAGGGCAGCCCCCCAAGGCAGGCAGGGGGGGCCCACCCTACTCCTCAAGCTTTTGGCAGGGACACAGCCAACTCTAATTGCAATTTCCATTCTGGTGGCTGCGCTCCGCAGGCAAAATCGGTTCTGTCTCTGTAATGAGTCACTCCTGAATATCAATCCACGCAGGGTAAAATGGAGACAATAGCTGCTTACATGCATAGTGAGTTAATTATGAGCATCTGCTATTAATCTTGCTATCAGACTGCTAATTGCTCCTTCTCCTTCGCAAAGGCGGGCTGGAGGTGAACCGGCTCTGCCACCCTTCCCCGAGCCCCGGCAGCTCCCACAAGAGCTCGGGGCTCCCGGACCTGCAGCCTGGACCTCATCCCCAGGGCCATCACCCACACCTGCAGGCACCAAAGAGGCTCATCCCAAAAAAGGGGAGGATGAGCCAGCCAACAACCTGGCTTCTGGCTGAAGGGACCCCCCAGCAGGCTGGACGCTGCGGTCCATGGGGGCAGAGGGGCACAGCACGGGACAGCAGCTGCTCTGAAGGGCACCAGGCTGAGGGAGCAGCACTGGGAAGGTGGGGGGCAGCTCCCCCACCTCCGCAGGGACCCTGTCAGCGGGAGCTGGGAGCCTTCTGGGGGGAGGCGGGCGTGCAGGGGAGATGTCGAGTTGCACTCTCGCAGGTGAGGACTTGACATCTCATGTGTAATGAGGAAAGAAAATGCATCAGGAGCATTTGGGGAAGATGACAGCAGATCAGAACTGCCTCCTTCTCCCACAGATTTATTGTGTCAAGCAGTCACTCAGGGAAGTGGCAGCAGGCACTGTCAGCAGCCCGGCCATGGCAGGCTGGAGAGCCCGGCCCTTTGATCCGGCGGCTGCTCCGCGATGGATTTAGACAAACTCCCGGTGATTGCCTCGCAGGAGAGCAGCTCGCACACCTCAATTAGCTGGGAAGAGCCCGAGCTCAGCTCATTAAGGGGCTGGCTCGCTTCCCCCACAGCGCACGAGCGAAAAGCTGGCAGAGGACCCTGCAGTGGGAGCGATGGGGATCGGATGTGGGGGGCACTGACCCCCCTGCTCCCAGGCCCACGTCCTTGGTGCATGGGCAGGAAGGCAGCCAAGGCCACTTGTAGCCTCTACAAGCTTTTCTGGCTGAGAAAGGGGTTATGGGAGCTCAAACAAGGACTCCTGGAAAGGGATGCCTAGGGCCTCATCAGCATGTGAATAAATGGGAGATTAAATCTGAGCCCCGAGTATTCACTGTGGGATGTAGGAAATGTTTGTTCCTGTGTTCTGAAAAGCCCGAGACAAAAACAAACCCGACACAGCTTCCTCCTCCTTGTCCCCATCCCCATCCAGCTTGGATGGGTGCCCTCTGCTCCCTGTGTCTCCTCTAGCCACGAGACTCCCACCGAAGGAGCTGAGGCTCCGGACTGAAAGCTTTGCCTCCAGAAGCAGAGGTCCAGGTGCTCTCCAGCCCACTGTGCCAGCTCCACCCCTGTCTCTGTCAGCGCTGCCCATGGCCCAGAGGCAGCCAAGCCTCCGTTCATCCCAAACCCTGCTCTCCCTCACCCGGTGAAGCCCCGCAGCCTGGAGCCTCATCACCCTCACACTGCAGAGCTCCGCCGCAGCCAGCCAGCAGCCGCCTGGAAGGGAGGGAATTCAGGATATTTTAAGACACTTGGAAATCTTCCGTATCGATTTCCCCGTCTCAGTAATTAGATGTAGCGATTAGACTCTCTTCCACTACACGGCGGGGCGGCTCCGAGCGGAGCTTCCCGGCAGTGTTTACATCGGGGATGCTCCCGCAGCCTCATCCTCATGCACAGCAAACAGCCCAGCTGTGTGACCAGAGACACCTCCCCGCCAATCTGGCACGGGGATGCGATATACATAATATATAACAGCCGTGTTTATCAGACGGGAACACATCGCAGCTGCTGGTAAACGAGCGCGCGAGCCCTGAACCGCACGCAAACTTCATGTATTATTTAAAGTACTTTCCCAGGAATGCTGTCAAGCCAGGCCCAGGCTGTGCCCATGAGGATGGCGGTCGCTGCCTCGCAGTGCCGGTGCCTGGCACGGTGCCTGGCACGGTGCCTGCCCCACTGGCTCCATCCCCTCCTCGGGGGAATTCCGCCAGGCGCCTCCATTCATCTGTGCCCGCAAGAACCCTCCCACATCCATGGATTTGCAGGTGCTCTCCATGCCCACCAAACCAGCCCCACCTCAAGCTGTTCCTGCCTCGTGCGCCGCACAAATTCGGGTGTTCCCAGCGCTCCTGCAGGTGGGACATCCCTCCACCCGCCTTGCACGGATGAGGATTCAGCACCAGCTCCTCCTTGAGGGCTGCAGTGGGCACAGGAAATATCAGTCCCTGCTGACGCCCCAGTGAGTGCAGCCGTGTTTGCTCAGAGCCAGGATAATTTGGAGATTGCTCCGTAATGAACGGATGATGAATGTTTCAATATCCAGAACAAGGAAAGCAATGGAGATCTCGGGCGGGTAAATCAGAACTGTGGCTCTCCATGGACGTTCCCAGCTCCCCAGCAGAAGGGCAGGCCAGGACGTGAAGCCCCAGAATCCAATCCCAGGGAATGCTCAGCAGAGCAATGGGTAGGGGAGAGAGATCATAGAACTGTTTAGGATGGAAAAGCCCAACCCAGCACTGCCGAGGCCACCACTAAACCATGTCCTCAAGTGCCACATCTACATCATTTTTAAATCCCTGCAGGGCTGGACCACAATTTCAGTGAAGAAAAAGGTCCCAATATCCAACCTAAACCTCCCCTGGCACAACCTGAGGCCCTTTCCTCTGGTGCTACTGCTTGTTACCTGGGAGAAGACACTGCCCTGCCCAGCTACACCCTCCTCTAGGGCAGGACATGCAGATGTCAGAGAGACAGTGGTGCCACGCAAAGGACCTTCAAGAGCAGTGCAAAGCAAAAATCCCACCAGGCTGGGAAGATTGTGCCAGCGAGTGAAGCAGCTCAAGGAAAGCCCTGTGCTCTGCCCTGCAGCTCAGCAGCTCTCTCCCCTCGGACCCTGCCTGCCTCTGCTGGCTTTCTCCCCAGATTTTGGGGCTGCAGCAGCCCCCTGTGCTCTTGCTCAGCGGGGGAGCAAAAGACAAATGGTTTAATATGTGCTAAATCCAGGCTCCAGCTTTGCCACTTCCTTTGTCTGCTTTCCTCGCGGTATTTCCCAGCGCTCCAGATAAGAATGAATGCAAGGCTCTCATTAAAGTCCTGCTCTGTATCGTGCGCAGGGGTCACGGCGGGTTGCCCCACTATCTGCATTTTTAAAGGTGTTTCAAATCCAGGCTTGCTTTTTCATCGGGAAAATAAAAGAAACCCGTGTGCCAAGCTGGAGTAATCCATCCTCGGCTGCAACTGAGACGCGGGCTGCTGCCAGGGCCGGCAGGAGGGAAGGATCTCTCTGCCAAGCTGCATCTCTGCTCCCCGCCTCCGCTCTCCCACCCACAGATGATGATGCTCAAGTGCTTCCCCAGGAGCAGAAGGCTCCATCCCCCCCTGCCTGCCTGTAATTTCTGCATTCCCTGCAGCAGCAGCCGCAGGGTGCAGCCGCGATGGATTAATGCCAGTCTCAGAGGCATTTCCCACATCACCCACCTTCCCCTGAGCCTTGTGACCCATTGTCCCACTGCCCCCCAGTGCTGCGGTGGGATGTGAGTGGCCACCACCTCGCCCAGGCTCCCAGCCAGGGCTGCCATCCATTCCAGCTCCTCATTCCCTAATTGCCCATTCAGCCACCCACAACAGCCTGGGACCTCCTTTTGTTTGGGGAAATAAAAACTGCCATAAATTTATCTACTTAAAGGATTTCTCACCAGAAAAGAGCCCCTGGAGACTCCCATTTTGCGAGAGTGAATCTCACACCCAGTCACAAAGTGCTGCTATTTGCCGTGTCTGCGAGGAGGCAGCAGCCCCGTCCCGCCTTCCCAACGTCTATTTACCAAACCCATTTGCGAGTCTGACGTTTAATCAGCCAGGTTTCAGCTTGGAGACATTGACATTCAAACGGGACTCACTCCGAGGGATGGGGCTGGAGTAAACGGGGCCACTGACACTGGGCAGCTCCCAGACCGGGTGCAGTGATTTACTCACAGCCTGGCACCAGTGGGGTGACAGGGGCAGGACCCCCCAAACCTGATGGGCAACACAGTGGGAGTGACACAGGAGCATGAGGGACCCCAGCAAGAGCTTGGGGACAATTTAAGCACACAGCGATCCTCCTAAGAAACCCCATTGCTTTGGAAGAAACCCCCTGGAGCCCCAAGGAAATCTGCTCGAGGGGATGGAGAGGAGCTGTTCCCAGCACCGAGCCGCAGCACATGCCTCAGGGGAGGGATTCGTTAGGCAGCGCTCATAAAACATGTTTTATGGGCTGCCCTGCTCATTGGGATGGACGGGAGGGCCCCACTTGACCTCGGGGGGAAGAGGAGATGGATGATGACAGGAGCCAGCGGTATTTTATCCCGGCCAGATTAACGGGCCCTGCAGAGCAGCCGGGCTGCAGGATCCACGAACTCTGAGACACTCCAACACTGCGGAGCAAAACCCAGCAGCTTCCTCTAAAGCAGGAGGACAGCTCCTTTTGGGGAATTTCTTGGGATCTGGGTGTGCAGGCAGCAGCTCTGCAGACTTTGGGCATACGGATGATGGGGACCAGCATCCCTCCCTGGGGACGTCAAAGATAAACACTACATTTCAGGCTGGTTAAACCTTTTCCTCTTAAGCCAGTCCTCACTTTAGTAATCCCCCAGCTCCCTGCAGTAGAGAAGGGACCTGGACAGGCTGCCCCAAGGTGCCACACAGAATCTGACACCATGAAGTGACATTTCCCTGTCCCTGCACCCGGCCAGGGCTGCAGCACCACAATAAAGCACCTGCTCAGGGGATGCATCCAGCAATCACCAAGGCTCCTTTCATGCCCCCCCCCCCCCATCCCTGCCTCCAGCCTGACAGATTTTAATTATTTGCACCACTTTCTCACCTATCTCATTAAATTTGCTCTGGTGCCTCTTGCTGGCACCTGTGCCAGGAGCTGGCAGCACTCGGGGCTGCCAGGGCTGACGGTGCCTCCGGCTCTGCCCCGTGCCAGGGCTGCCCAGGACACACTGAGCTGGCAGCTCCGCTGGGCAGGGAATCACGAGGCTCCAGGAAGTGTGCAGTGAGGGCAAAGGTGCCACGGTTCAGCCTCAGGGAGGGTGAGCACGAGCCTGGCACTGTGAGCGGGGATGCTCCATCCAGCACGGCAGGGTACCGGCCCCGCAGCAGCCTCTCCCCTCTGGAAATAACCTTTGCTGGGCTTTATTAGGAGCCATAAAACGCAGGAGAGGGAGTGTGAGTGAAGAAAGGCGAGAGACATTATGTGTCTCGCTCTGGGAGCCGGCAATGGCTCCGACACCAATAAATAAATAACAGAAGAAACGTTCCCCTGGGCCCCTCTGACATATCTAATTGATATCACCAGGGATCTTCCATGAAGCAAACAGGAATCTAATCTATGGCCTCGCACAGCCCAATGGCAGCAGCAGGGTGCCTGCCACGGAGCCTCCCGCTCCTGACAGGGAAGTGGAAACCAATTCCAGGCAGCCCAGTATCCCAAAAACAAATGGAAGGCCTGGAGAGGCAGCAGCTGCTCTGGCCTTGGAGAGGAGCTCCACTGGAATTCCTGGAAAAAGCACCATTTTCCAGAGATTCCACGGGGGAAAGAAAGGAAAAGCAGGGGCCCAGAGAGGAGGTGGCACCACGCTGGAGTTCTCCAGCTGCCCCCAGAAGTGCTGGCAGTGGCACAAGCAGACAGTGGTGCCAAGGGCTGGCTCCCATCTGGCACACTGTCTGTGCTGCTCCAGAGCTGTGCCTCCACAGAAATGCCCTCAGCCACCATCTCCCACCTTCCCTGTTTAATTAACTCCCTCCTGATGCAAGTAATGAAACTCTGGAGCTCTTAAACAAAGATTTAATCAGCCCCAGCTCTGCACTGGCAGCATCCAGCTCCCTTTGTTAGATTGGTGTGAAACCCAGGGCATGGCCAGCCCGGGCCGGCCTCCTCACTGCTAATGGCTGCCAGCATCCTGGAGTCCCTGGGCAGTCGAGCTCCAAGTCCTCTGGACTCTCTTCCACCACCAAAGAGTCGCCCGGGTCATTGATTTTTAGCATCATGCAAATGGAGCCAGCGGGGAGCTGGCAGCTCCAGTGCATTATTATTTAGGATGGATAAACTCCTATCCTGAGTTCCCAGCACCTTGCTGAGGCCAGGGGAGGGTTTCTGATTTATCGTGGTTGTTTCCAGCCTGTGGAGGAAGGGCAGCAGCGAGGGCAGGGCAGGGGAGGGGAGCGGGCACAGCCGCGCTCACGAGGGCGGGGCAGAGCCTGTGGCCTCCATCCCACCCACTGGAGATGGGCACCAAGGCCACACCTGCCAGGCGGCCGCTGCGGCGTGTGCAGCAGCCACACAGACTGCAAACCCCCCCCGGACACCCCTCAGCGGGTCCTGGCACACCCGATGGCACCAACCGCGCCGGAGCCGCTGCCCCGCTGGGCAGTGTCTGTGCCAGAGAGGCTGGCTGAAGAAGACGCTGATGTCTGGGCAGAAAGCAGCCATGCACAGCCCCCCGGAGCCCCGTCCCAGCCCGCCGGCAGCTCCTCCCCGAGCCCGAGCCCATTGCGGATGGATTGGCTGCCGCACGCAGCAATAGCTCTGCACAAAACCATCCTAATAAATGCAGCTCCCAGCCAGGGGTGAGGAGCAGCAGCTGAAGCGCCGGCGTGGATGTCAAGCTACAAATGAGACATCCAACTGCTTCATTTATTAGAGGGAATCAATTCGACTTTTCATATTCACCAGGAGCTGGAGGCAGGAAGGACCCCATCAGCCGCCGGCGCTCAACCCCCGCGCTCCAGCTCGATGCGGCGCGGGGGGAACGGGGAATGAGGGAGCTCCGGCTGCACAGCCCCGCTGGATCACACTGCTGTGTGCTCCTGGGCCGGGAGAGGAGCAGGGAGGAGAGAATTCTCCTCGCCACAGCTCTGCTGGAGGCCGCTGCAGGGCATGGCAGGCAGGAGGGGTTATTCCGAGGGGATGCGGCTGCCTTCGCACCAGGGAGCCGTGGCTCTGCCCTTCAGATGAAGCCAGCGGGCTCTGTGTGTGTGTGAACACAGTTTAATCCTCCAAGAGCTGTAATTGCCACTGTACAAAAATATTACAGGTCACTGAAAGCAATTTAATGATAATAAAAATTAGAAAAAAACCCAACAGGAAATGAAGCAGCTGCCATCCTCGATTTTCAGGCTTCTTTATCATGCAAAAAGGGCCTGTTCATTTCTCCACCGATATTTGACACGTCTGCAACTGCAGCAGAAACACCTCCTCATCCTGCCCTGCACCCCCTGGGGTGCACCAAGGATCACCACGAATGTGGTGCCAAGGGGCACCAGGAGAGGCCCCGCTGTGCCCTGCCTTGTGCTTGGCCAGGTGAGTCCAGAGCCCCCGGCTGGAAAGGTGGCTGGAAACCCCTGCATGCAGCACAGGAGTTCACCTGGTGGGTTCTTACAGACAGGAGCAAACTCCCACAACCCCTGGGAGCACAGAACTCAGCACTCACTGCTGCTGCTGGGGAGAAACGTGGCAGCTCCGTTTGTCCGTGCCCGTTTGTCCGTGCCCAAATGCCAATGTCCCTGGGACAGAGGGGGAAGCTCTCAGCAGGCAGGGGCACGGCCAGGCTGTGGAGGTGGGCAGCCCCCCCAAACAGAGGGTTTGCATTGCTGGGACAGCCACGTGAGGAGCAAACCCTTGGGCAGACACCGTGCCGTGGTGGGCTCCAGGAAAGAAAACTCCGTGTGCCCAGCACGCCTCCACTCCTGGAAAAGCACCGCTGGCTGCCTGGGCAGGCAGGGCTGCCGGAGCTCCAGCAGCCCCCAGGGCTGGCCGAGCCCTCCAGAACAGGACTGCAGGAGCCTCTGGGATGCAGGAGCCCAGGCGGACACACCGGCAGCTCCCAGTTTTCCAGGAGCGTGCTGGAAGCGCCTCTGCCCGCCGTGCTGGGGGCAGAGCAGTGCTGCCTGTCCCCGACTGTGGCTCCCTTCACCAGCTCCTGCCACTTCCACATCCCACCAGGGCCAGGGAGGAGCACGGGCAGTGTCTCAGGGCCCTTCCTGCCGGTGCCACGCTGGCACTTGTCAGAGGCAGCAATGGCGACACTGTTATTACACATGGCCTCAAAGCCCATTCAAGGCACTGAAAGATGAATTATGTTTCATTTATATCAAAGAAGCAATCTCAGAGCCCATTTGTGATCAAATTTGCTGTCAGAGAAACTTTGCTTTATCTCATTACATCTGATATCTCTTGGCTTCTTGTCCTTGAGACTATTAAAGTTTAATGTCAAATTCGAGATGAAATGGAATTGTTGCTGTATCATCTCATCAGGACCCCGTGCACCCCGTCCATCCTCACCATCCTGACAACTCATTACACCCGGGCAGCTGGGGAGAGGAGGCTGAGGGAGGAAGGCCCCAGGGGTGTGAGGGAGGGTGAGCCCAGCACCAACCGGCACCCAAGGAGAGGCATCCAGGCAGCCAGGGGGTCTGGGGCACGAGGGGCAGAGCGATGGCAAGGGCTGGCACAGCCACTGCCCCGCCGTGGAGCTCGGAGCCACAGCCCAGGCAATCCCAGCCTGGAATCCATCAAACACGCTGCACTTTGCTCCTTCGGAGACCACGCTGGGCCCACGGCGCAGCGAGGGGTGTGGAATGCAGAGCAGGCTGGAAAACAGAACCTCTTTGAGGTGAAACATCCTCTCGGAATCATTTAGTCTCTCCGCAATCCTGCTTCCTGCAAAGGCTAAACAGCTTTGATGATCAGCTTTAGTGGGCTCCCAGGAGACTCCCCTGGAGCCGGCCCGTTCAAGCCCCAAAAGCGCCGTGCAGAGGGGTCTGCCGGCTCCAGATGAAAGCCAGTCCTCCTGGACTGATCCACGAAAGCATGCAGAGCCAAGCACAGCAGATTTGCCAGGAAAACAACTCCCAGGTGCTGCTCTCCCCACCTCTCCATACAGACAAGGGGGAAAGGGCAGGAGAAGAGCGGGATGTGGGGAGGGTGGGACGCTGGCAAGGACGGGAAGAAGCAGCGACTCCCCAGCTCCTCTGCACAGACCCCACAGATCCCAGCAGGGGGACGTGGCTCAGGGCAGAGAGCACACTCAGGGGGAGGACTCAGAGAAGAGACAGCGTTTCCCTGGGAAATCTGCTTCTGAGAAGGAGTTATTATCCATCACGGAGAAAAAAGGAAAAATGCGATCAGAAACTTCCCGACAGTCCCTCGCACAGTGTCAAAGCCCACTGCAAAAGCAGGCGAGGAGCACAGAGCCCTGATGGGGCAAGTTCTCCAGGTACCCTCTCGTTTTCAGGTGCCCAACCTTCGACTCTCTGGCTGGGAATTTCAAAGGAGCCGAGGGACACAGAGGCACAATTCCTGCCTCATTGCAAAAGTCTCAAGGAGTTCAGTCTCTGCAGATTAACAAAGGGAAGGTGATGAGGTGACTTGATCAAAGTCTTAAATACCTAGACAGAGAACAAAAAAAAATTGATAATAGAGGGCTCTTCAGTCTAACAACAAAGGTGGAAAAAACCAGTGCCTGGGAGCGGGAGCCAGACGAACGCAGCCCAGGCACCAGGCTGAGGGGGATGAGACATCTGGAGCTGGGCAAGGCATCTCAGCGCCTGGATTGGTGTAACCGCTGCGGGGTGTTTGGGTGGAAACCCCCCACTAAGGGAAAAGCTCATCAGGGAGAGCTCCAGTCCCTGTTCCACAGGATGGACAGCTGAAAGCAGCCGCTCTCCAGCTGTATCATTTAGGGGAGAAGCTATTCCCCGTGGAGTGCTGGCTGAGCAGAACCCCCGGGGGTATAAATCAGGACACCTCTGTCCCCTGGCTCCAGGCGCTGATGGAAGCCAGGCCACAGCCGAGAGGGCTGGGCAGAGCCAGAGTGAGCCCGGGGCTGGGGCGGTGAACCCCCGGGACAGCCGCTCTGCGTCCCGGGATCGGCTCCTGGGCTTTGTGTGCCGTGGTCAGACCCTTCCCCGCGCTCCTGCCAGCGCTGGGAGAGGCAGGAGAGAGTCCAGGGCGGGGAGCAGGGCTCCAGCCAGCATCCCCAGCCCCTTTCCCTGCGGAGCGGAGGGCTGCGCTGCTGGATGTGCGTTTGACCATCCCAGCGCAGCTTCGCCTCCCAGCCCGGCTCCTTTGCGGCAGGAATTTAACGGAGACACGAGGATCCGTCCCAGGGAGGGAATTCCCGCTGGGAACAGCAGCGCCCTGCGGTCACCACACACACTTTGGGATCCTACAGGCACCCGACAGAGCCCAGCCCCAGCCCCTGACCCGCGGGACCCCCCCCGCCCCGGGATTACCGCCGGAGCCGGCACCCAGGGCAAGAGCGGCCACGGATAAACACAAACTCCTTTCTTCAAAGCGTCAAGCGGCTTTTCCAGCCTGGGCTAAACCCCTGGCATCAATAGCCACTAAACACATCATCATCCACACTTAAAAGAATCAACAGCCGCCTTCATTAGGGCAGCAGGCAGGGGCCGGGGCTCTGCTTTTGTGCTTTCCTGGGTTTAATGGGTTAGTTATGGCACTTTCAAAATGAATGAACTCCGAGCCCAGAGCCCCCAGCTCAATTGTCAGTTATTGCTGGCAGTTTATCAGCATTAACTGATTAGGCTCAGGATGATGGATGCCCCTGCCTGTGCCTGGTGCGGGCCGAGGAGCCGCCGCCTCTCCCTCGGTTCCTCTGTCACCCAGCAGTAATTGCTGGCTCTAATTCCCCACCACCACCACCTCCAGCAGCAGCTTTTGTTTTCATCCTCTCGCAATCACAGAGAAGTCATAATAATAAAATAAAATTCAAATGAGAGGGGAGCTCAGCCCCGGCAGAATTTAATTGATGATCATTACACTTTGGAATCTAAACTCTTTTAATTTCATTGTGTTTCACAGAGATGAATTATGAAATTACGGCTGGCCAATTACTGATCCTGCCTCGGCTTTGTGTGCCTTCCCACTCCTCCTGCCCCTCCAAACACCCAAGCCTTTCCTTTTGGAAGCACTGCCATTTATCTCTGGAGCAGCTTCCCAGTGGGGAAAAGCACAGAGTGAGGAAGAGGGAAGGGCTGAGGTGTTTCATCCATCGCTTCCCAGCAGGAGCTGGGGACGGTGGCTCCTGTGGATCCTCCAACCCAGGGCTCTGCCCTGCTGCCACCAGACCAGGAGCATTCTGAGGATGCCCAGGGGTGCCAGCACCAGCCCCTGCATCCCAGAGGTGGCTCTGGAACAGCTGGCACTGCTCTGTGGGGCCCCCACATTGGCCTTTTCAAGGGCCTGTCACAGAGGGAGACTTGGGGAACGAAGGCCACTCTCAGCGTGGTGACACAGGAGCCTCAGGTGGCCACAGCCCTCCCCAGCCACCAGCCCCGGCTCCAGGCAGGCTCAGAACGCTGTGGTGCAGCCCAGCAGACACACAGTGCATCATTCCTGCTCTCCCATCCAGGGGAACCTGCAGGAAGCCTGTTCCTCAGGCCCCCCATAAAGCCTCCATGCCTTAAATTCCTCCTTGTTTTGTTTCATTGGCTGCCAGGATTCCGCTGAAAGCGGAGCTTTGCCTGCTGCAGGAAGGGAGAGACGTGCAGACACTCACAGGGCTCTCCCACACTGTCTGCTCCCCTCGGGAGCTCCTCCTCAGCACCTCCACACAGCCCAGCACCCACGGGGAAGGGGATCAGACTGCGAAAACCCATCCCACCCCCAGCTCTGCCCCCTCGTCCTGCACCTCAGCCACCCGGGCACGGCTCAAGAGCTCGTTTGGCAAACGGAACCAAAGGGTGCCTGCGGTGGCTGCTCCGCGGGGGCCCGGCACAGACTCATCTCCTGCACTCGCTTCCAGGGCGGTTCATTACAGAGCTGTCTCCTCTTTTGGGTTTGCTTTTTCCCCCTGGGGCTGAACGGGAAAATAAAGCCTTTTGCAAAACGTCACTGGAAGAAAAATACAGGCCACCACCAGAGCCCCACCAAATAAATAAATAAGTGGAAAGTGATAAATTTTGGCTGTCTTATAAAGACAGACCAGCATTGCTTATCGGCCACGATGTAACCAGATAGCTGCCTCAGAAAACAGGCACCGGCCCCAGGGTAATAAATGAAAGCAATAAAGGCAAAGTGGCTCCTCTGAGCAATAATCGAGCCCCGCGGTGCCGGCGGGAGCCGCTCCCCTCCGGGAGGGGTGCAGGGATGGGGGTGCCCTGTGCCACTCCTCGGAGGATGCTGCTGCCCAAATGCCACTCCCAGCAGGGAAGCTGCTCCTGCTGCCACCCGGGATCACCAGAGAGAGCAGGAGGGAGCCAGGGCTGCGCCTCTCCCGATAAACATCCCCGGAGCAGTTTTCCTTAAAGAGGTGTCTATTTAGCACCATTTCCGTCACAAGCGGCTGCTTTGCATTTCTCCTGCCTTTATTAAAACTGATTTTCTATTTGCTCCACACAAGCCGATCTGATTACATTTCCATTTTCCCCTGAAGAGAGGGTCTCGCTCTCCCGAGGGAAAATGGAGCTGGGGCTCAGCCCCCCCCGCCCCCCGCTCAAGGGCTCTTGTGCCGGGAGCGGGGCTGAGGACCAGAGCCGGGCTGCGGGGAGCTCTGCTCTGCAGCATCCCGCGGCTGTTTCCATGGGGACACGGAGGCAGCGATCCGCAGGCCTGATCCTGCAGGATCCCCGGCCAGGAGCCATTTCAGCGAGAAGCTGGGCTTGCCTCGCAGGGAGGCGGCAGCAGGTGGATGCAGGCAGGAGCCAGCAGGGATGGCTGTCTCTGCATGCTCCCCTGTGGGCTGGGGCATCTCCACAGCCACCCCAAAGTGCAGCTGGGCACTGCCAGCCTGATAAACAGGGCAGGAATTCATCCCCAGCACGGCCTGGCGCGGCTGCCACGCTCCCGGCAGCACCGCCAGCGACACTGGAAGGCACAGCCAAAAACAGGAGCCCTCCCACTGCTGGTGAGGGGACGGGCCAGCAGCAAGGGCTGGGACAGCCAGCGCATCCCTGGGGCTGGCAAACTGCCTTCCAGCCGCTCCGGGGTGAAAAAACCATGAGGGGTTTTCATTTTGGATAAGGATTTTTAAGATTCATTTAATTGGAAAGCACCCATTAATGTCCCTGCCCTCTACAAGGCTCGAGGCTCTCTCTCCATCTCTGCCTTCCACTCCTCACCAACCTTGTGGAAAGCCATTACCAGGAAGCAGCTTTGAAGTCCCAACTTTATTAAGATTGATTCCACCTGCCTCCAGTTTTGACAAGTCCAAAGCAAACATGCAGGGCCACGGGGAGATTTGGTAATAATTACCATCTTTAATTACTACTAAAACATCAATTGCTCTTGTTCAATTAGTATCAGAGATCCAGGCATGGCAAATTTTGTAGCACAAAATAAGCTGAAAATTGATTTCTGAGCACTTAAGGCAGATCCCAAATTGCAAACCTGATAAGGGGCCCTGGCAGAGCACGGGCACCAACAGGGAGGGATCTCACCGATGGAGAGGCTCCAGAGCAAGATTGATAACTTGTAAAGCTGCATCCCGCAGCAGGAGGGACTCGGGAGGGGACAGAGTGTTGACAAGGACAGAGGCAAATGGAGGTGGAACCACAGGTGATCCACGGCTGGAAGGGGGACACAGCTCCTCCCCTCTCACCAGTGCAGTGCCACCCACCGTGCTCATCACAGGATCACCGAGGTTGGAAAAGACCTTCAGGCTCATCAAACCCAACCTGTGCCCCATCCCCACCTTGTCACCAGCCCAGGGCACTGAGTGCCACACCCAGGCATTCTGACACTGTTGAGCCAGGGACGGGCAAAATGACTTGTGTGATTTCAGAAGGCAAATGAGCGTTTATTCAAAAGCACTTATCTCTTTTATAGAGAACATCGTGAACATTAATTCCATTGGTCTTAGAGTAAAAACATTTCACCTGGTTGGCACACTGGACTTAGGTCAGCGTGGCAGAACACGATGTGTATGGCAAACAAGATAATAGATTGTTTACATTGCTCTCGGACTTTTCCCCAGGCTTAGCCTGGCACAAATCTTTCTCTTTTTCTCTCTGACTGAACTGAGAATATCCACAGGCATTCCTTGGAGGACTCCACCACCTCCCTGGGCAGCCTCTTCCAACACCTGACCCCCCTTTCCATGGAGGAACTCCTCCCGACGTCCGACCTGAACCTGCTTCCAGGAAAAGCACTGCCAGCCCTGGGAGGACCCACAGCAGAGCCCCCCACCACCGGAGGTGTCCCTGTCAGAGGGGGAAGAGGGTTCATGTGTTCTCAGCTGCTTCCCCCTGATATTGCCTGCCCAAAGCCTGGCCAGGGCACGCCACAGCCACTGCTGTCACCAGAGACGACCGTTCACACCAGAACATTCCAAAACTCCACTCCAGCATCACCGACTCACAAGCTGCTGATGTTTTCCCTTCCCTTCCCAGTCAGGAAGAGGAGGAAAAAGGCCTGGTTTCCTCGGCCCCAGCTCCAGGGAGCAGCTAATTGCTGCGGCAATGGGCAGATCCATTTGCATAATGAAGCGTGGAAGGGATGTTTAGCTCATGTATTTTTTTAGAAGGTTTATCTTTCATTTTATTTAGCTTAAGAAGGGCACGTCACTCAAACCCGGCGGTCATTTATAAAGACATTTCCACCGTGCCTGTGCAGAGCTGTCTCCAGGCCTAAGTGGCTGCTCCGACCAGCCCCGAATACTAATGGGAGCTGCATCCTCACAGGAGAGGGGGATGAGGGAAGTGTCTCCAGCAAACCCTTCCTGCTATTCCCATGTGCAGCTTTGTGCAGAAAAATCTCCAACTCCCCCCTGGCGAGTAGCAGGTTTCTCTCTTCAGCCTCCTGAGCACCATCCCCTCGAGGGAAGTGCCAGGACTGAGGGAACAGGTGCCAGCAGGAGCCCACGGGCAGGTGCTTTCTGAGGAAAGCTTTGAGCTGAGGCTGCTCGATGTGATTTAGGGACACTGCTGTGAGCTGGGAGCTCTGGGCCCTTCCAGTCTGTCCCAGATGTGCCCAGTGCACATCTGGGGAGGGTCTGTGATGATGCTGCAGTGCCCCGAGGACCACCCTGTCCCCCTGGGCTGCCGAGGAGGAACCATCTGGTGCCAACCAGGACCTGGCACAGCGCCTCTGACCAGCGCCTCTCCTCCAGCACCGGATCCTGCAGCCCTGGGCTGGGAGGGGCCCCCCTCTTTGGAAGCTCTGGGTTAGCCCAGTTGTCCCCTGGTTCTAAGGACAAAGCCCAGCTCAGATGGGCAGCAGGGCTGGCTCCCACCTGGCAGCTCCTCCCCGCGCTGAGGAACCCGGCACGCACAGGTGCGCCCGAGCTGGAGACAGGGCTCAAACTAATTAGCACACGCACAGCCACTCATTACTATTATTACTATGACATTATTAATTTCCCCACCTCTCATCTGCAGCTTTTCGGTGCCTTCATTTCAATCTGCTTTAGCATCAGGAGATGGAAATTAAACCCAGGCGTTTATCCCGCAGTCAGCAGCCCCTTCCCTCCTCCTGCTCCCGCCCCAGTGCAGCCCTGCCCGCACACCACGGGCTCCCAGTGCTCCCAGTCTGGGTCACAACTGGTGCCCACGGCCCCGTTTCACCTTGTAAATGGGAGTTTGTTAACTCCAGGGCAGCAGCCAAGCAGGGGAGCAGGATGCAGCTGCTGAGATCTATTTGTTGGGAGTCATTAGCTACTCTGGGCGATCAATCTATTACCATAAACTTAAGCTTCCAGATTCTTTCATTTTAAATGAATTTTCACATCGTATTTCCAAACGAGCTCTGCCTCCAGTCAGCTCCCCTTTATCTAATAAAGCTATGCAAATATTTTGTTATATTTCAATGAAATATGTCAAAAAGTATTACCCAGTGCATTATCTCAGCATCAGCAGGGAGGCTCTGGTCCCTGCCACGGGCGGGCTGTCACTCACCGGGCCCTGAGGTGACAGAGGACGAGTGTCCCCTGCCCCACCGCCACCTCTGTGAAGGTCACCTGGGCCAGGTAGAGCTGCCATGAGCCATGGGGGGCTCAGGGGGGGCAAAAGGGACACGGTGCCACTGAGGAGGTGGCAGCTCCCCCTGGCACATGGGCAGCCAGAGGCCTGGGGCACCTGGAGGAACAGCTCCTTGCCTTTGATGTGCAGCAGGGACTGCTCTTCAGTCCTCCCCTGGACTCGTTATTGCCAAAGGACATCGTGTGCCAACCTCCCCCAGCCCCCCTCCCGGTCTCAGAACTCGCCTTTACACATTTATTTTTTTTAAAAGCACTTTTATATTTTTAATTGGTATTCTGCAAACTCAGAGCCTTCCCCAAGGAGCTGGGATGTTTGTCTTCAAAAAAGCCTTTCTTTTCCCAACAAATTTTTTCAAGTACAAATTTTGCTGGCACGGATGAATGAGCTGCCATGTGCCCCCCGTGACCTGCCTGGCTTCTCCCGTTCCCGGGCTGGGTGTGAGGGGGAGGAGAGGCAGCAGTGCAGCATCCTCCCTGCAGCAAGCCCACCACCCCCTGCCCTCCCCAGACCCCCGGGCAGCTCCTGCCAGCCCCAGGGGTCTGGATCCCAGCTCGGCAAAGAGCCACCGCTCCCCCTGCTCCCGCTCCCCTGCGCTGGCACCAAATTAAATAACTGCAACTCCCTTTTTATTCTCCATTTGACAGTAACGTATTGCAAATGCAGCTGGTTTTGACATCCTAATATTCAGGCTTGTATCCCTTGGGATAAACACGTCATCTGTTATCTGAGCAAATGATTTGTACCGGGACAGCCGGGAGCAGGGAAGTGGAGCAGACAGGTGGAGCGGGGCCGGGGCAGAGCGCGGTGCCCAGCCCGGCCATGGTCCTGCCCAGGGCTGGCACAGCATCCCGGAGTCCTCTCCCACCAGCAAATGATGTCCCCGTGCCTCCAGCATGGAGTTAACCAGCTTTTATCTCACTGCCCTGGGCCACATCCTTTCCAGGGAAGTGCTGACAGCTGGGACAAAGGGCACAGGGCACAGGGCAGGGCACACAGGGCATGGCACACAGTCAGGGCACACAGGGCACGGCACACAGGCATGGCACACACAGCACATCACACAGGCATGGCACACACGGCATGGCACACAGGGCACGGCACACAGGCATGGCACACAGGGCAGGGCACACAGGGCACGGCACACAGGGCATGGCACACAGGCAGGGCACACAGGGCATGGCACACAGGGCAGGGCACACAGGGCACGGCACACAGGCATGGCACACAGGGCATGGCACACAGGCATGGCACACAGGCAGGGCACACAGGGCATGGCACACAGGGCAGGGCACACAGGGCACGGCACACAGGGCATGGCACACAGGCAGGGCACACAGGGCATGGCACACAGGGCAGGGCACACAGGGCACGGCACACAGGGCACGGCACACAGGGCAGGGCACACAGGCATGGCACACAGGCAGGGCACACAGGGCACAGCACACAGGGCATGGCACACAGGGCATGGCACACAGGCATGGCACACAGGCATGGCACACAGGGCACAGCACACAGGGCACGGCACACAGGGCACGGCACACAGGCATGGCACACAGGGCACTGCTGTCCTTAGCAGGGTGGTGGCACCGCTGTCATTAACAGGGTGGTGGCCCAGCTCTGGCTCCTGTCCCTCCTGCAGCCCTGCCTGGCTGCCTGTGACCCACTGGGAAGGCAGCAAGGACAGCCGTGGTGTCACACAGCCCTGTCCAGCCACCCAAGGACTGGCCTTTCCCTGAGGTCACCCTCATCCACATGGCCACAACGTGTCTGTCACCAGCAGGATTTTATTAGGCAGGACTTCAAACATTTCTTTCCTTCCAGTGGTGAACAACCCTGAAGGGTCTCAGTCCTGTTTTTGATGCACTTGCAGTGACAAAAGGCAGAGTGGGACTAAATCCCTGGCGGGGTGTGATGCCCTGTGTGAGAAACGATGGCACAGGGCTGGGAAAGCAAAGGGATCCCAGTGGGAGCCTGGAGCAGAGGTGGCTCACAGCTGGTGCTCCCAGGCCACACGCAGGGATGGGCAGTGGTGTCCTCCTTCCACGTGCACAGAGCCGCTGAGGCAGGCCCGGGCTGCTGGGAGCACTGGGAACTCCAGAACTGGGAATTCCAGCTGTGGCTTTTCCTGTGCGTGCTCCCTCTCCGGCTGTAACAGCTCCATCCACTCACCATTGCTTCCCACCAACAGGTCGGCAGGGCTTAGGCGACACCAAAACCCCATTGATTGTTTTGCTCAGTGTTTAAGGAATAAAAGTGGTGGAGCTTTCCCAGAAATCCTTTGAGCAGCAAGACACAGCTGTGGCTCGGGGCTGAGTGCAGAGCAAACGCAGGGGTTTATTTCTCTTCCCAACACAGCTCTGGACTTGCTCTGCAGAGGAAAATGATTGTGGAAGTTATTTAATCAAAGGCAGGAGCTGATTCCTGACTATCTGACCTCCTGCTGCACTTGATAGCCTCCCTGCCACCGGCTCTAATCCAGGTATCCGTGTGGTGCCCCCTGTGCCCCGCTCCAGCTCTTGTATCCCCCAGCCAGGATCAGGTGCCAGTGCCAGGGGCCGCAGGACCTGCTCCCACCTGGACTCCTCACCCACTGGGATGTGGTGCCCCAGGAGCGTCCTGGGAGCTGCCAGGCATCCTCAGCCCAGGCTCCTCACGGGGGACTTCGGGGCTGAGCCGATTTCATGCCAAACTCTCCATCCTTCCACCCCACTCTGCCACCTCTCCCCTTTCCCTCCCCACCAGGCACAGAGGGGGGAATTTGGCATGAGGCTTGAAGGTTTATGCTAAAATCCGCAGGAAGAGGCTTGGTGCCCGTGAATATTCCGTAGGAGGAGATGGATTAGTGACTGAGACATATCTGAAGGGATTTGTGAGGAATTATTTATGGTGGTAACAAGTAAGCACTCATTTAGCTTATATTATACATTATCCAAACAAGGCGTTGAGCTCTGGAAGTTAAGGCAGTAATGCCACTCCAAATTAAATTCATCAGCGCCTTAATTAAGATCTATATTTAGTTGTTAATTACGGGGAGTGGAGCAGAGGGTGAGATGCTGCGCGGGGAGCGAGCGAGGAGCGCGGTGGGCGCTCACGGGACGGGGTTCGGGAGGGAAAAGCGAGCTGGAAAGCCCAGGCAGAGGCAGCGGACACAGCTCCCCTCCTGCCTCCCCTGCCCCCGCCTCATCAGCGGCTCCAGCCGGCTTTGATCCCAGAAATCAAACCCCCGGCTGATGGGTGACTGGATGTTATGCTAATCCTGGTTGATTGAGCTGAGATAATTACACTTCATCCAGGTTTCCCGGGAGTTTTGAATAAATATTGATGCACAGCTGTCCCCCCCACGCGGGTACCTGCGCTGGAGAGGTCTGTGCCTGCTCCGGGCTCGCCTTGGGCCAGTGGATGGGCTGGGAATGGGGCCAGCGCTGGGGCAGGGGACACCGGGATCCTCCAGCGTACAGGAATCCCATCCAAGCTCCAAGCACCGTGGGCTCATCGTGCCTTCTCCTTATGCAGAAGAGCACAGAACCTGGCCAGGGGGCCCTGCCTGTCCCCCCCGACATGCAGAACCTTCACCAGGGTGTTTTCCATGCCATGCCTGCCCGGGATGCTGCGGGAGAGGCACCAGCACCCTGGCCCTGCGTCCCTGGGATGGGCGAGGGACAGCTGGAGCCCGTGGCCAGGAGCCATCTCAGCTGCCTCGGGAGCAGGAGACACGAGAAAACAAGAAAATCGAATTACACATTCCTAGGAAGCATTTATAAGCCGTGTGCATTCTTTAATCTTAATTAGAAATCTTAGCAGCTCCTGCCGGCTCTGCAGTCAGCGCTGGAGCGGGCTGACCCCCATCGTGCTCACCTGGAGAGCCGGGAGCAGGTGTCTGAGCGGGGAGCCGGGGCTGGAGCCGGCCCCGTGCGCTGGGGCGGCCCGGGGGCTTCCAGCGGAGCCGGGATCAGAGCGGAGCGGCGGGGAATGAGGAGTGTTCGCTGCGCTCGGATCGAACGGCCCGCGCTGACACTTCCAGGAGCCCCTGATCATCTCCTCGCTTGGCTCAATAACATCCCTGTCTGCAATAAATGTGATTTCCTGGTGTCCCAGGAGAGCGGGCAGCTCGGGGGGAACTGGCACGGCAGAAAACAGATGCCAGTGCCCCCGGAGAGCCTGGGGGCGCTGGAAAACTGGTGGCTGGATGGGTGTTCCCTGGAAACCACGCTGGCCTGTCCACACGCCCTCAGCACACTGCGTCCTCCTCCAAGCCCTCAGTGGCGGTGCTGGGCTCTTCATTAGTGCGAGGATAAACAGCCACTCGTTTGCTCACCGCCGTCGGGCTCGAGCTGAGCAAACTTGGAGAGGACTGGGCAAACAGGGAGCTGCTGGCCGCGTCTGAGGGGTCGCTGCTGCGGCAGAGCTGTGCCAGAAAGCCCGCGAGCAGCAGGGGCTGTGCAGGGGCTGTCCCTGCAGGCCCCCCTGCAGCATCACAGAGCCCGCTCTGCACCCCTCCAGCTCAGCCCTGCAGGGGAGGGGGTTCTGCTTCTTCCAGTTTGATTCTTACACTGGGGTGATGTTTGGGGGGTGTGGGGGGAGCAGGAGGGGCTGGCAGAGTCCCCGGATGGAGCCTGCAGCAGTGGTGGAGAAAGGAACGCAGTCCTGCCTCCCCCATCATCCAGGGGCTCATATGTACCATCATTGCCGTAGTTTGGATGTCTTCCAGGGTTTTTTGCTCTGCCAACCCCTTCCCACTGCGAGCTGCGTGTTTCCCAGCCCAGCCCCTGTGCATATATATTTATATTTATATTTATTTTTATTCATATTTATATTTATGTGCGTGTGCGTGCAGCAGGCACGCTCCCAGCGCACACAAACAAACAGAGCTCTCTGTATTTGTACACAGAGGAGGAAGCGCCGCCTGCCATCCCCAGCTGGGGCTGGAGCTGGGGCAGTCCCGGGCTGTGACCCCGCACTGGGGACTGGTTTTGTAGAATCAAAGAATCCCAGGAAGGTTTGGGTCGGAGGGAGCCTTAAAGCTCATCCAGTGCCACCCCTGCCACGGCAGGGACCTTCCACTGTCCCAGGCTGCTCCAAGCCCCGAGGTCCAACCTGGCCTTGGGCACTTCCAGGGATCCAGGGGCAGCCACAGCTGCTCTGGGCCCTGTGCCAGGGCACGCCCGCCCTCAAAGTAAAGAATTTTTACCCAATATTTTTTCCCGTTTGGATGGGCCGCTCTGATGCCATCATGGTTCTGCTGGGCACTGGCTGCTGCTCCAAATTCTACCATTTCTTTCGAGCCTGGGAGTAAACAAAGCAGTGCTAATAAATGAGAGGCACCATCCCAGCACTCCTCGTGTAATTGCAGTTATTTAATAACCTCCTTGTGACTTAAGCAAGGCAGCCAAAAATCCTTCCCTCCGAGGGCACAACGCTGGGGCGCCGCATCCTGCATTGCCGCTCGCAACTGCTAATGAGCAATAAAGGCTGACTTTTAGGAATAATTACAGCTCCCGAGGGCTCCCGTGTCCTCAGTGCTGACTGCAGCCCCCTTGCACGGACAAGGGGAGCAGTGCCACCCGTGCCATCCCTCCTGGGTCACGGCACAAGGTCCCTGGCTGCCTGAGCGTTGTCCCCTGACACCCTGCCCTGCCAGAGCCCGGCTCCCCGCCTGGGTTATTTTATCAAGCACCCTCAGCACGGGCAGGACTCGCAGCTCTGATCCGCTCCATCGATCGGATCTCTTAGAAACTCGTGGACTAATGAAGTTGTGTCCCTCCCTGACTGCCACGGCCGGAGTGCTGCGGGGAGGGTGGGCAGGACCCGCACGGTGCCATCCTCCCCGGAGTCTGCAGTGCCCTGTGGCGTGGGGTGCCACCAGGACCCCCCAGGCGTGCCACACTGTCCCCTCCAAACGGAGCAGGGGAAGGCGGGATGATTTGTTGACATGTCTGCTTCTGGTCACGATAAAAATAAATAAATAAGGGGGGAGAAAAATCCCTGTGAGCATGAGTAATGGCCCAGAAATGAGCAACCCGAGATAAAACTGAATAATAACATGTCAAAAACTACACGATGTGGGTTTTTATTCCCCAGCGGAGTTTCCTTCCTGCTAATCCATCACTGTAGAAGATGCAAGATTACTGCTTTCACAAAAAACTCCGGGAGATAAATGTGAGTAAATTAGGGTTTATTATATTATTTAGGGCAATATAATTTCCAAAGTTCCTTTATTAAATTATTTATGCCCCTGGCGGTGGCTCAGCTGGGCAGTGGCCCTCCCTGGTAGCCTCCCCCTGTGCCGGGTGGCCGCGGTGATGGGTGAGGTGGGGACAGCGGCGGTGACGGCAGCAATGCCAGCCTGGGAGGATCCACGGAGCCCCGTCCTGGCTGGCTCCTGCTCTGCAGCCCCCCGGGGGGGTGACATCCCCGCGACATCAGCGAGGGCCAGCAGCCCCTCGGGCCCCCCGTCACCGCTGAACGCGCCACACGTGCCCTCGTCCCGCTCCCACTCCCGCTGGTGCTTAAACAGGGAGTCAGGCGCTTTTCTGGAAATTGCAGCGAAATTACAGCCCCATCCATAATGGAAGGCTTGTCCTCGGAGGGGAGGCTGGCAGGAGCCAGCCGTCCTGCTGCACGGCCGATGCAGCCTGGGTTTAAATCCGCGGCGGAGGCTCTCGCCCGTGCGCGGCCTCTCCATCGGCGCACGGAGAGGTCAGGGCTGGCAGGGGATGGACGGAGCACCGGGACAGGAGGGACAGGACGGGACAGGACGGGACAGGACGGGACAGGAGGGACAGGACGGGACAGGCGGGGCAGGGAGGGACAGGCCGGCTTTGTCACGGTGGAGAGCGGAGGCTGTGGGCAGGGATTTAACGGGAGCAGCCCCGCTCCCCTGTGCCAGGACAGCTCTGCTCCCCCAGGCAAACAGTGTCACCGAGCATCCCGGGGAGCTGGGCAGCGCTGCAGGGCACAGAGCTCCCTCTCGCCCCGGGCATCCATCGCCCACGACTCGGGCGCTGCCAGAGGAAACCCCTCAGCCAGGAGCGGTGGGCAGAGCTGGCAGGGAGGGAGGCACGGAGAAGCCCTGCACCGGCGAGGACACGGAGCCCGCCGTGCCAGCAGCACCCACGAGAGGCTGCCGTGCTCGCACGGCCACTCCTGGGCAGGGCAGCACCACGATGGCCTTGAGCAGCCAGCGCCAGCGCCCCGGCCACACCCGCTCCTGCTCAGAACCGGGTTCCCGGGCACGTCGGGCCTGCCGCGGGCGCTGCCGAGGCATCCCTGCTCGTGAGCTCCCGGCCCCGCCAGCCGGCTAACGAGGCCGGAGCTGACAGAGGAGGATTACCCGCTCCCAGGAAGCCGGCGTGATTGTGTTTACTCCAGAACCTGGGCCGATTTACTTGTCGGTGCGCATCATTAATCTTCTTCTACAATCCCTTCCCCATCTGCTCCCACTTTTTAATGAACTGCCACTTGCCACACTCAATAAAATCAACGCTTTCCCGGGATCGCAGCAAGAGGGGAAGCAAGAGGCAAGGCAGGGAGGGAGAGATGGAGATAAAGAGATGCACTTTGCTTTGGGAAGGTGTTTTCTCATCTACATGGGCAAACAGAGCGCAGCAGCTCTCCCTGAGACGCTTTTGGCTGCCTTGCCCCGAGCCAGTCACAAATAACCACATCAGACTGTGCCGAACGCGAGCCGTACAATGCCGAGTGTCAGCCCAAGTTTGATCCCAGCTCTGCTGTTCTACACAATTATTTTCAGCGCATCAATACTGCAGGCGGCACCGAGATTGTAGTTTTCCAGCTTGCTGGCAGCTCTGGGGATTCATCCGATATCAGGCTATTACCTTCTGATTACTTTCCTTGGCAGCCAACCCGTTTGGAGCTGGCAAATAAACAATAGGGAAGAGTGTGATGGGGAGCTTAGCTTTCAAATTACACTTTTCAATCATTTGTCACACCAAAGGTATAATGAGTGTTTCATACAAAACTCAAAAGGCTGCGGGGCTGGTGGGGGGGCTTCACTTAATGTGGAGGGCGCCGGGTTTGGGTGGAGCTCAGAAACTTCATTTCCATTTCTCGGGATTTTTGTTTGTGGACGCGGCCAGCCCAGCTGGGCAGGACCTGTTGGAAAAGCTCTGTGCTTGGGAAAAGAGCCAGAAAGCCCAGGGAAGGGGAAGGACAGGACAGATGCCATCCCTACACACCTGCAGGGACCTCTCTCTCCCTGGAGACAGCCAGGATCGCTGCACCTGAACTAATCCCTAAGCATTTGTTTCTTAATGTTACTCAGGATCAGAGAATCTCACGTTAATGTGGATCTAACGTAGAAATCCATACGAGCCATTGGATACTAATTAAATGCCATCATTCTATTGATATTCTCGGTGTTTATTGCTCGCTGCAATTAGCGCCGAGCCCTCACTGCTGGGGCACTGCCCCTCGCACAGAGCATCCCCTGCCCCTTCCCGGCACCCCCTCCCACCCTGCAAGGAGTTTCCTGGGGCAGACTCGGAGGAGAAGCTGCTGTGGGAGGCAGGAAGCTGCTGCCTCGCCCTCAGCATCCTCCCCCGAGCTGTTCAGCCTCCTCAGGCTCGCAGTCCCACTGCCCACATGTCAGACGAGAACAAGGAATAGAAATCGCTCCTTAAAGTTCACAACCCGTCACTCCGGCTTTCAGAAATACAAGCAAAAATGGCAAAGCAGTAGGGGGAAAATCCATTTCTTTCGAGATGATCTTTCCCTGGAACATGTCCTGTTGATCTGCAGTCAGGGAAAGGCGAGTGTGTTTGTCTGAGATAGGGGAATCAGATCTGTCTGAACTCTCCTCTGCTCTGAACTCCTCCCTCCAAAAGAGCTTGTGGAAAAAGAAAAACCTTGAGAGAGAAATCTCTCCTGTTCCAAGACCTTCCCTTTGGGACCGTGCCCCCAGAGGGAGGAACAACCCTCCTGTCCCTCTCCCGTGCCAGTGGAAGGAGCGGGATGGATCCGGCAGTGCGGGCAGCACCAGCCTCTCCCCGCTGGATTTGGGCAGGATGCTGTGACCTCAAAGGCTCTGGGGGTGTCTAGGGCAGGATGCTGTGACCTCAAAGGCACTGGGGGTGTCTAGGGCAGGATGCTGTGACCTCAAAGGCTCTGGGGGTGTCTAGGGCAGGATGCTGTGACCTCAAAGGCTCTGGGGGTGTGTAGGGCAGGATGCTGTGGCCCCAAAAGCACGGGGCCCACACACGGGACCGCAGTGACCTGTTGCATCCCGCCGTGTGGCTGAGCTGAGCACTGTCAGGAGGCAGAAAAAGCCTTTATTCCTACAGGGATAAAAGGACTTTGCAGGGACATCTCTGGCTGCCACAGCTCCTGGGGCACCAGCACAGCGGTGTGGGACAGACACGGCCCATGGGGCCAACACTCAGGGCATCCTCATCACCGCAGCGTCACCAGCGGCGCGGGGACACGGCCAGTCCCGGCCTGGCGGGGGCCAGGCTGCCATCGCTGGGGGGGACACTGAGGCCGGGAGCACCGCGGAGCCCTGCGGGTCTTGTCAGAGCCCCTCGCTAATTGCAGCGGCGCGGGGCGGGCGGCTGGCGGGGCTGCGGGTCCTGCGCCGGTGCAGCAGTGCCACCTCCCGTCCGCGCCGCGGGGACAGCCCGGGGCTCGCCCACCCGCGCAGCCCCTCTGCCAGTGTCCCCCAGGGCTCCGCGTCCCCGCACCGCTGCCCGCTGTGCCCGGGACAGCCCCTCCAGCACGGGGGCTGCCGGCACCTGCGGGGCGTTCCGCTGCCGCCCGCGGAAAGGGGACGCTGTGACCCGAATCCCCCCCAGCAGGAGAAACTGGAGAAAAATCAACACTTCGTCGAAAAGAAAGGGAAAAACCAGCAGCGTGACCTATAAACATCTGCTCCTGTTCCCTCCAGTTATTGCAGAGAGAGAAGCCAGAGATATTTCAGGCTGCTCGTACATCTGGGAAGGGGTTTGGGGTTTGCTTGCTTCCCCCACCCCCCGTCACTTTCCAGGCCCTAAGAACCGAAGAGCCCCGCAGGAAGGATTACAGTTAAACCTCCCTGTCATTATCTCGAGGCAGTGTCCCCAAATGCTCGCCCAGAAGGGGTGTGCCGTGGGGACACCTGCTGCGGGGGGGTCTGGAAGGACTCCCAGCCCCTTTCTAGCCCTGGGGAGCCCCACTGTGACGAGGGGACAGGCAGAGAGGCACCTCAGGGCTCCTGTCTGGGGGCTGAGCCTGCTCCTGCCCCCACAGCTGCCACCACAGCCAGCAATAGAGAAAGCAATGCTGTATGTTCACGTTTGCCCTCCTGCTGCCCGGGTTCCCACCAGGATGAGCAGCTCCCCAAAGGCAGCCCCCGCGGGAACCCTCCCTGCCTCGGGGGAGCTGCCCGGGGTCCCCCCGAGGGCTGCCAGCTCAGCCAGGGTGCCCTGGATGCTCAGCCCTGGGTTATGGGGGGGTTTCTCTGGAGAGAAGGTGCTGCAAAGTCCTGCCCTCCCTTCAGTCAGGTGCAAGCGATGCTCTGCAAGGGACGATGCAGTGGCAGGATGCAGAAAGGTGCGGGAGAACTGGGAAAGGCAGGGAGAAACAAAACCCAACTGGTGAACAGCATCGGGAAATCCCGCTGGGAGCTCAGGAGAGGAGCGGGAAGCAGTTGGTGTAACCTTGGAGACGGAGACAAGGAGCCCGAAGCGGAGGGAGCGCAGTGCCGGGGCGGGCAGCGGGAGGGGAGCGTCGCAGAGGGGCTCGGCAGGGCCGGGTGGGAGCCCCTTCCCAGAGCTGGACAGAGGGCCCGGGAGTGGAGCCCTCCTGGAGGCCTGGAGGGGCACAAAGCAGTTCTGCGGGGAAGCCGTGTCAGGCAGGGGGAGCAGGAGGGTGAGGCAGGTGAGACAGCGGGAGAGAGAAGCGAGGTGGGCGGATAACGGGAGAGAAGCGGGGAGGAGGTGCTGGTGCAGGAGCAAGAGGAAAGATCAGACAGGAACAGGGAAGAGCAGGATAAAAGCTGTACCCAGGCTGCTCCTGCCGCCACACCACAGCCAGAACTGTCTGTCTGGTGAAGCAGTGTCCGTGTGGACAAATCCTGTCCATCCTCCAGGAAGCAATGGCTGCAGCTCCCTTGGAACTTGGGCCGGCTTCTGCTTCTCTAACTTTCCATCCCGCTCCCCCTTTGCTCTCTCCCTTTAGCACAAAGCTCTTTGCTCAAACCTCCAGATTCCCTCCTGCCTGGCCCCCAGCTCGGCACGAACTGGGCACAGTCACATGTCCCTTGCTCTGCCCTGGAGGGAGCAGAAGCCCAGGGAGCCCAGCCACTTCCCACTCGCTGGGCAAGGGACACCTCGGGTAACACAGGGCACCAAAGTGCTGCAATTAGCTCTGATCTTAATTACACACAATACTGATGAGCTCATCAGTTTAATCTAATTAGTCTGCAGAGCTCAATTGCCTGTCCCTTTTTCTTAAATAATGCGCTGTATAAGCCTATTATCCCTTTGGATACAACCTGTTCACTCCCACCATGCACCAGCCAGGCACGGATGGCCTGGCCATGTGGCACCTGTCACTGTCACCTCTGCACCCCTCGAGGTGCTTTCCCAAGGGGCTGCATCCACACAGCATCCAGCTCTGGGCAGTGGTTGTCACACCCAGGGACCCCAGTGAGCCCCCGGTGCCTCAGCCTCACCCCGGGAACCTGCCCCGGCCCTGTCCCCGAGCAGGGATCAATGAAATTCCCTAAAAGCTCATAACTTGGAGGTAATTATAAGAAGCATCAATTACCCAGTGATGCAGGTTTCATGAATTCAATTAATTTGCATAGTGATCGATTGAGGCAGGGCCCCCGGGGCCCCGGGGAAGGGAGGACATTGTTCTGCACACCATTGATTCCACAATGTAAAACCAAAGCACTCTCCCCTCATTCAGAGCTGCTCATTCAGCCATATTAACTTTCAGATCATTTATTTTTGTATGTCTTTCAACTCTGTTTGTTGCTATCACACAAATGCAGAGTATTACATTGTAGAGAATAATTGAATCAATACAGTCATGGTGCTCTGGGTCTCCCAGGCCCGCAGGAGCGCGGGAGCTGGCGGGAGCCGGCGCAGCCAGGGAGGGCTTGTTTTAACCTTTCCAGTGATTAAAACGCCCGTCTGGCTCTGGATTAACTTTCTGCACCGCGTGGCTGTTATTGTTTCGCCAGGATCGGAGCGGGAGATGCCGGCGCTGGGAGGAATCCGCGGAGAGGCTGCTCCCGCTCCCCGAGCACCCCGAGGCTCCATGTCAGGGTGCAGACCCAGCCAAGCCCTCCTTCCCCTCGCCATCCTTCTCCATTGCAGGCGGCCACACGCAAATCAGGGCCTGGGAGAGAGGAAGAAGCCCCTTGAAATGAAAAGCCACCGCATAAAGGAAGAATCCTTCAGATTGAAACGGCTCTGAAAAGAGACGGGTTTTAATTCCGCCTCCCCTCCCACTGGGATATTAGACAGCTAAATAGCAGCGCGCCTGTTTCCTTCAGATAACCGGCTCCCAATGAGCACCGTAATTGTCCCCGGCCCCTCTCCGGTGCCGCGCCGAGCAGGTCATTTACCGCCCGGCACACGCAGCTAAACACAAATCCGTTTTCCAAGGGAAATTTCTATTCTTATCTGCGCTCTGCAAGAGGGTCGCACGCGGCCCCTGTTAATTGAAGCTTTGATGTCTGCTGGAGGAGGCCTCTGATCAGCTCCGCCAAGGGCTGAGCCGCCACCACGCGCCTGCACCCCCGCGCCGGGCACTGCCGGGACGGCCACGCTGGGCAGGGAATCCTGATAAAGGAGGCAGCACGTCCACTGCCTCGGTGGTGAAGCTGAGATGCCCCAGGGCCACTTGCCCTCAGCCCCAGGCCGGTGGCCCAGGCAGAGCCGAGTGTCCGCCCAGGGCGCTTCCCGTGATCCGGTGTCTTCTGAGTGCTTTGGCTCGTTTGCTGCAATATCCTCCAGCAAATCAAGCATCCCCTTCTTGGGATGTTTTCAATCTGTTTTATGTTGATTTTAATTAAAGAATTTGAAACTGAACAAACAGTTCGTAGCAGGTGGCCATACGAGTGTGAAATAAGCAAACTGTTCTCTCTGCCACAAACCCCACCAGTAAATTCCTTCAAATTAATCCCAGCCTCTGAGAGGCTGCCGGCTCTGTCTGAAGCAAGCCGGGCTCTGCCGTTCTCCAAATATTTGTCTTCATCCCAGTGCCAGGAGCTGGGGAGCAGGGATGGACAGAAACCATGCCCTCGGCAGGGATGGTGTCCACCCACCTTCACTCCCTGAGGGCAGGAGGGTGGATTTCCCACTGGGAAAACACTGCACCACGGATTTGGGAGCGGGTCCTGGAGCCTGGCTGCTCTCTAACCCCACCAGTGTGAACCCAACAGGAACCCATCCTAAACCTCCTCCTCTTCCAGGGCAGCACATTCTGCCCAAGCATCCCCGCTCTGCTCCAGGACCATCCTTGGCAGCCAGGAGCTCCTGCCGTGACCTTGACGAACAGAGGGAAAGGCCCTGCCCAGGTAACAGTCTCTGCATATTGATGGCCCCCAGGGAAGGCAGAGGCGAAGCACAAATGCCCACAAGCTTTTCTTCCTGCAAGGCTGTGCCGGAGATGGAGAGGGGAGAAAAAAAGCGAGGGAGAAGAAACACACGCACGCTCCCCTTCATCTCCAACTCCTGCCCTCGCTCAGAAACCTTATCAGCATCTGTAAGAGATCGTGTTGTGCCCTCTGGAAATGCCAGCGGAGAGGAGCTGCCAGCTCTGTTGGTGTCCTGGGCTCCATTTCCTGCCCCTGGCCCAGAGGTACCAGAGATGCCCAGAGGTGCAGGGGCATCTCGTGCCCTCAGACCATTTGTGTCTCCCTCCTGCTTCCCACCTCACCCACTGTTCCCACTGCTCCAAGCACAGCCAGGGGATTGACAGATTCCCTGTCACTCACCATCTCCCACCCTGGCTTTTGGTCCCAACAGTGTTTGGGGGGGGAAGCAGCTCTCACCTCACCCCAGCCAAGGAGCCACGGGGCAGGAGGCCACCAGCTCCCCTCTCCCCTGCTGGCTCACACTGGTGCATCAATGCCTTTCCCCCCTGCAGTGCTCAGAGCATGTTTAACATCCCACCTTCCCTGTCTGCCCTTCAGGGTGACCCAGAGCTCCCGGGAGCCCGGGTGCGCCCACGCCAGCCGAGCTACCCGGATAATTACAAGATGTTCCACTTCCCTGGGATTACCGACAGTTTTCCTTCCCTTCCCCTCAATAAATATGGATGCACAGCTGCTGCTGAACAGAAGCAGCAGCAACAAAGAGGGGCAGGCTGCAAGGCGCCGCTCCCTCTCTCCGTGTGCTCCCAGTGCTGCCCGCGTTCGGGCGGCTTGGAGGGGGCGGCTCGGGAATTTTCTCCCGGCTCAGGTGTGTGTGAAGACAAACGAATGCTCACAAACAGCTGGGGAAGAAGACGGGATTTAAGAGAAAATGAGGCAGCACAGCTTCTCCTGCAGCCTCGCCCCAGAGCCTGGAAGGAAGCGTCGAGATTAAAGAGTTGAACACTTCCCGTGAAGGCACCACGGGAATGCCACATCCCAGTGCTTCCTCCCGGCCTTTAAAGGAAAGGATATGCTCTGCTCCATTTATTAATCTCCTAATCACTAAATTAATTTCCATCTCAGTTACAGCACGCTCGGAGTCTATTAGTAAATCCTGGCCTGGCTGCTTGGCAACTTTTGTTGTAAGATTCCTATTAGATCATGTTTCAAACCGGCGGAGATGGAGCAGTTATTATCTTAATAAGTCCAACATTAAAGGCTCTGCAGTGGGGATGGGAGCGCTCCCGCTGCTCGCAGCCCTGCATCCAGGCACGCTCAGCACACCTGGATGGATCCCACAGCTCCCACCCGCACCCCGAGCAGCTCCGTGCCCTGTCCCCCACTGCGGACCAGAGCTGGGCTCCTGCTGGGCTCCATTCCAGAGGCGGAGGCTGTCACTGAGGGGAGGAACAGCCAGAAGTGTTTGCTCACTCATCTGTGAACTCATTTCTGCCCAAGCCGTGGCACAGCCGCTGCAGGGGCACGGGCAGAGGGCGTTGGGCAGGGCTGTGGGGGCCCAGGGCCAGCCCAGGGGCTCGGACAGGCCCCGAGTGCCCCCGCAGCGGGCAGGAGGCTGTGCCAGCTCTGCAGCGTGCCCGCGCCAGCCGCCCCTCTCCCCCCGCGCTGCCGCGCCGCACGCCGCCTCCTCCGGCTCATTGGCGTGAAATTTAATTTGCAGCAATCAGCTGGAGGTGAGGCAGGCGCTGAATTAGCTCGACGTGGTGCTCTCGCCTCCGCCCAGGCCCCCTCCCCGGCTGGCAGGCGGTGCCCTGCCCGTCCCTGCCAGCCCAGAGCGGCCCAAAGGGGGTCACGGAGCCGGGGCCGCGCCGGGGAGCCGCGATCGGCCGGGGCTGCCGCGCTGCTCCCGCCCGGACCCGCGGGCACCGCCGAGGGTGAGTTATGGCGTGGCTGGATGCACACATATTCTGATAAGGAAGAATAATAACTTGTCAAAGATACATATGATATGTGTTTTCTTTCCAGACAGAATATATATTGGGATAATTCATCAACTCGGCCTGGCACTGGCCAGGAGAGAGAAAGAAGAGAAGAAGAAACTCAATAAAAAGAAGTCAAGGCAGAAAAAGCCCTTGGCAGCGAGTGCTGTCTCCCTGCAGGATCCCTCTGCTCCGAGCTGTCTGGCAGGGACTCTTCTCTGGAATCTGGCCTGCATCCACAGGGATGGTGTGCCGTGAGCTCGTCCCCAGCCTGGCTGTGGCTGTGAAGGGGAGTGAAGTGTGAGGGAGAGAAGCTCTGCCTTGGGCCGGGGAGAAGAGCCGAGCACCAGCAGCCCCGAGTGGCCCAGCTGCTGCCAAGCCCTGCCCTGGGCTCCAGCGCCTCCCTCCTGAGGAGGAGCGTGCCACAAACGCCACAGCACCGAGGGGTGAAGCGGGCACGTCCCAAACCAGCACACCCAGGCACTGTGGGAAGATGCAGGAGGGGTTTGTGGAGTGATTTGTCAACTGACAAGCAGAAATATATTACCAATTTAGCCCTGTGATTTGCCTGCAACTTTTTTATCCTTGAGATGTTGTTGAACAGATTAAAGTGTCAGCTTTGATCCATGCATTTGGATGGAAACATAAATATTGCTGGCTCTTCTCCTCCCAGCCAGCACCTGCCCCAGGTGAGCGTGCCCAGGGGTGCTGCCCAGCCGTGCCCACCCACATCCCCACCCCAACACCAAGGCAACAGCTCCAGGAATGCCAAGGTATGGCAGGGCAAGGCCTGGAATTACCCTGACATTCCAGTTAGTAGGAGTTTGGCTGGACCTGCCCATGTTTTAAAGTTTGTGTAGAGCACGGGCTCGGCTGGAGAGTGCAGGGTGGGTTTTGGATGCTCCTGGGACGTGGGATGCACATCCCAGGTGCAGGAGGAGCCACTGGGACAGTCCCACCCCCAGCCACATCAGACATGCCCTGCAGAGAGCTGCACCTGCTCGGGGGGCAGTGAGCAGAGATCACTGTTCCGGGCGATTTCCTGATGCAGAAATATGCAGCATCATTCCATTTCCAGGCAGGGAAACAAATGAGTCTGCTTGCTCCCCTCTCCTGTTTTCCCCTCCTTCCCACCCTCATTTGATCCCACTCCATGTGGCAGCATCAAACGAGTGTTGAATATTTTAGCTCCTGTAAAATATTTATATGATAAGGCACGGAAGGAAATCGGTCGCTTCCAGGCCATGTAAACATATGCCTGGGAACAGCTGGATCCCTGGCAGCGCCGGGAGAGGACGGGGCTGCACAGCTGCTGCATTCCCAGGTATTTAAAGCCCTGAGAAGCCACAGCACCACGTGTGGGGCAGGGCAGGGAGGTCCAGGATCGTGGAGCCCAAACCTCTGCCAAGGGCTGCCCGACCCTGACCTCAACGCTCCCCCCTGGCAGCTCCTCTGCCCTGTCCTGGAGAAGGGTGGGCAGGGGGGGTGCTCTGAGCCCCCAGAGGAGCGAGGGGATGGCGGGGGCCTGGCCTTTGCCCAGTGACTGGAGATTAATTGGGGCTTGCCATTAAAATGTCACCGAGAAAATTATTAACTTAAGGTAAACCACTTCCACGCGTCAAAAGCAAAGGCAATCAGTCCCAGGCATGTCCCCCTAGGAAATTATGTGGAGTAATTAATCAAAAAGCTAATGAGAAATGTGTTTTCTTTCCCAGCCTAACACCACATCATATTCTTATTAGCCAAGGTTATTACAATAGTAATCATGCATGCTCCGAGTTCAGATTGGGTTTTTGCTCCACTGCCACCAATTTAGAAAGCCATTAATGGGAAAGATAAACCCCGATACACAAACCAGCCCTTTGTGTCTGAGTGCCCACGGGTGCTCCTGGCCACACACAACCTGTGCCCGCTGTCACACGTTCCCTGTCACCCCATCCCTGCCCACCACGGAGCCCCAGACCAGGGATGTGCTGAGCACAGGCTGCTGGGTCCCCTGGCAGGGCTCTGCCCTCCCAGCATGGAGACAACCCCAAAGTGATGTTCTCAGTGCACACAGAGATGGATTAGGGGGACAGGGGATGGTGTGATTTGTGAGCACCCTGTTCTGGCACTCCAGACCTATCCTGCTTATTCAGACGCCCAGAAGGACCCAAGTTTTTCCATAAACGTGGCTGCAAGCAGGTAATCTGCTGCTGCAGCGGGCTCCCCTGGGCCCGGCTCGGAGCGCAGCCACCTGCCAATCTCAGCAGCCCTAAAATGCACCGTCAGCAGCCAGCGCAGGGAAACCGGCCCTGCTTGATATTCAGCATTAAATAATTCAGCCCCCACAGAGAGACGGGGGAGAAGAATGAGCCTGACAAAAGATATAAAGATTTCCTATGCCCCGTTAAAAATGCATTGACCTGATTAGCTCACTGGCAGGATGCTGAGCCACGCCTGAGCCGAGCAGGGAATCCCAGTCTGCAGCGACAGTGGCACGGAGAGGACCTTGGCAGGCAAACTCCACTCTACAGAGTGCAGCAGCACCTCCCCTGCTTGATTTTTGTGTGTGTTTTCTTGCTAAATCTCTTTTCCTTGCTTGCACACACGTGACACGTGGGAGATGTTGCTGCAGGAGGGCCTTTTCTTCGCAGAACCACAGAATCATTCAGGTTGGGAAAGACCTCCAAGGTCATCAAGTCCAACCTCTGAGTGATCACCACGTCCTGTTATTTTATATCCTTGCTTAGGGAGATCCCACATCTTCCCTGTGCAGCCCCTGGCAGCTCCCTCGGGGTTCCGAGGGTCCGGGCACCCCACCTGCCCCAGGGGAGCCTTCTGTGCCCTGGGCAGCCGCCCCCGAGCCCCCTGCACCGCTGCCGCTGCCGAGGAATCCCCACAGCCTCCCAAGGATGTTTGGCAGCTCCGGCTTTGATGTGCGGATTAATGAGAACTGACACCGCTGGAGCAGAGCCTTCAGAAGCCCAAAGGCAGGGCCCGGGGCAACGCTGGAGGGGACGAGGCTCTCTGAGCGCTCCCTTTGATTGCTCCGTGCTCGGGCTGCGGCCGGAGCTGCGGCTCGGGGGTGGTGAAGGCACGGCCGGACCGCCCGGGGCAGGTGGCCGTGCCCAGAGCCCTGCTGGCCCGGCCAGGATGTGCCAGGGCAGCCACCCAAGGCTGCTCCGTCCCCGCTGCCGCCCACGGCACAGGTGAGCGGCGCAGGAGCTCACCTGCATCCCTTCCACCGGCCCAGAGGGGATGCGGTGTTCCCACATCCTCCCCTCCCGACTGGGACCTCGCTCCGTGGAGCAGGGCTGGGCTTGGCCAAGGTCTGACACAGCTGCAGGAGAGAAAACAGCACGCACACACCCCGGAGTGTGGAGAAAACTCCCTCCTAATCCTCTAAGTGAACAACCTCCAGGCATAAAGCTCGCTGGGAGCCCAACAGGAGCGCAGCCGGGGGCCAGGGGCTGTCGGAGGATGAGGAGGGCTGGGCGTGAGATGCAGCCAGGAGCTCCAATTCCTGCTGCAGTGGGATCCCTGCGGCCAGCACTGCTCCCCAGGGCTCCCCGCGGTCCCCCAGCGGTGTCCTCATCCGAAGGGGGTCCCTGGGGGAGGTGGGCAGAGCCCCGGCTGCTGCAGCACTCGGAGCTGGGCCCCCTCTGCCTTCAGCCCTTCAGGAAGAAATCCATTAGCTGCTAATTACACACGGGCCAGAACACTGCCGGGTTATTACGGCTGTAAAGCACTCCACAATTATAATCTGGAATTCCTGCTGTAGGGTGTTTACTGGTGGAGCAACACCTGATTTACAGCAGGGCACCAGCCTGGCCTCAGCACCGGAGCTGCCCACAGGCAGAGGGTCCAGCACTGCCACAGCCCCGGAGCGGCCGAGGTCACCAGGGATGTGGCCACGGGCACCCCCGGAGTGGCCAAAGTCACCAGGGATGTGGCCACGGGCACCCCCGGAGTGGCCAAGGTCACCAGGGATGTGGCCACGGGCACCCCCGGAGTGGCCAAAGTCACCAGGGATGTGGCCACGGGCACCCCCGAGGTCACCAGGGATGTGGCCACGGGCACCCCCGAGGTCACCAGGGATGTGGCCACGGGCACCCCCGAGGTCACCAGGGATGTGGCCACGGGCACCCCCGGAGCAGCTGAGCCCGTGGGCATCGCTCCTGCCAGCCCTGCAATCCCTGTCCCCACAGGCTCCGGGCACTGCCACCCTCACCTTGTGCCCCGCAGGAGCTGCGGCACCGGGCGGCCTTGGCTGATGAAGTTATAATTCCTGAAGTTCCTCCAAAATTAATATGGATGCACATCTGCCTCCGCTTAGGTGTAACAAATTGGGAGAGTTTGTGTTAAATTACGCCGAAACCGTGTCCACTGCCAGCATCCCAACTATCCCAGGCATGGGGGCTGCGGCCTGGAGCTGCCAGGATATTCCATGGGCTGGAAGAATGAAATGCTGCAGAGTTTTCATTCTTCATCGGTTTAGTGCACTGAGGGTCCTCTGCAGCCTCCTGCTCCTAGGGAGGACTTGCAGAGACCCCATTCCATGACGGGGACACGGTGCTGTCCCCAGGGCTGGCCGCAGGGACACTGAGGCACAGGGCACTTCCGCACGCCGGGTGTGCAGCCGAGCGTGGCTGAGCCGTGAGCCCCATTACCCAGGGCCGTGCTCTAGCCGCCAGATAACGCATCTAAACCGTGTTTATTTCCATCCAGGCTGCTTCTCGATTTGATTATTTATCTCCCGTTTAGCCTCTGACAGATCAAAGGCTCGGCGGAGAGGAAGCGGAGCCGGGCCACGCATGAAAATGAGCCTTGATACATAATTAATTAACATAAAACAGTTTCATTAGGAGACGGTGTTACATGGCTGTTTGTCTTAAAAATTTAAGCTGTGTAAAGAGCACGGGGGAAAGAAAACACACCTCCCTGCCAGCCCCTTTCCTGGTGCTGCCCATCCCAAGCTGGCTCCCAGGAGCTCCAGGATGGGGCCGGAGCGTGGCCCCCTCTCCCTGAATCCCGTGCAACTTCTCCTACCCTTGATTATTAATCTGTTTTTAATTCTATTAAGAGATAGCCAGGAGAAAGAGTATCAATTTTAGATTAACAAGGTTATTAGCACTTAATTATGTGAGGTGTCTTTGTAATTGAAAAGGAAAAGAGGAAGCGCCATAAATATCCCGGCCCCCGAGCTCCTGGGGGTTTGCGTGTGGCTCTTTATTCACGAGGCTGTGGAACCATAAATATTAAATATCTGGTGGAAAAAAAATTACAAGGCAGAGAGAGGATGCCCTCTGGATATTCCGGCGCCGAATGCTCTTGCATTTACAAATATTCATTAGCTGGGATCTGCAAAGTTATTTCCACCAAGACTCGGTGAAGGGGGAAGAGAGAGAGAGGTTATTGAAAAAAAAAAAATAGAGTCTAGAGTAAATATTATTAGTAATTTTTATCTCTGCGTGTCCCTAATTATTCCATAATTAGGGAAAGTGCACATATGCATATACAATCACTAACCTGCCAGTCTCAGGGATTCTCATTCCCAGCCCCGCTGTGGGATGGAGTCACCAGGGAAAACTCTGCTTCCCCAAAAAGCAGTGGGGGTGTCTGTGCCCGGGGGGAGCCCCACTGTGCCCCCACGCCCAGGTGCTCCGTGCTGGAAGCCCGGGATGATTCAGGGAGCCGCCAGCTCTGCCGAGCACCCACGACCTGGAGCTGCTGCTGGTTAGAGAGACATTAAATGACAAATCTCAGGCTCTTTTTAATTAAAAAATAATAGAACTCAGCAGGAAACGGAGCAATAACACAACACTGCCAAAACCCACTTTGCTGGAGCTGTTAAAAAAACAACAGCCAAGAGGCAGCTGGGGGGAGAAGCCACATCCACCTTTGTGGGGACAGGTGACACGAGAGGCAGGGGTGGTGGCCGAGGGTCCCCTCCCAGGAGCAGCCCCACTCCCGTGGGCACAGGGCTCCCGGGGACAGGCGGTGTCACACCCCACGAATTAAGCTCTTAATCTAAACTAAACACATTACCACGAGCTCATCAACAAAAATCTAATTACGCTGCACGAGGCCAGGCTTAATTGCTCGTCCTTGACATGAGCGGTGCCCAGGAGCCAGGAGCCTGGGACTGGAATTATCCTGCTCCCTGGAAAAAGCATAAAAGGAAAACAGGGGGAAAAATACGTGCAATTAGTAGAGAAGCACCAGACAAATCAGCTGGTAATTGTTGGGGGGAGCTCCAGGGTCATTAGCAGCTGTGGGGGACACTGCTGGCATCCCCTGGCAGGCTCCAGAGGGACACACAGGCAGTGGCAGCAGCACAGGGACTCCAGAAAGTGGGAAATGGCTTAAACCTGGCTTTTCTCACAGTAAAGACAAGCTGGAGCAGAATCCCAGCCTGGCCTGGCCTCCCCCAGGCACCCCTGGGCTCCTCGTTTGCTGCTCCCACTAATGAGGAAATGGGGATGCAGGAGGTGGCTGAGCCCCGCTGCCTCCCCCGCACGCTCCTCCCCGACTTATCACCAGTCACAGGATGTTTACAATAATTTTTAATTTGCGCAATTATTAATCATTTTTCTATCTGTCTCATTTGCATAATAATTACTCTGCTTGCTGTTTGCCATGACTGTGAATGACAGTGGTTTAAATTAAATTAAGATTTTAATATTCATTTTTTTTTGGGTTAAAGCTAATCAAAGTTGCTGCTCGATGCCAAGACCAGGGCTCTGCCCTTCCAGAGCCACTAATGAAGAGATCCAGCCCCGGTGTCACTGCTCCATCTCCATCACCCAGCTCATCCCACAGCATCCCACAGCGTTTTCCAATTGCTTTGCTGCCAGAACTGCTCAGACAGGGCCCCAGCTGGGACAGGAGGTATGGGATGCAGAATGAGGGCACAGGGACAAACCCAGCTCCCTTCTCCCCAGGCAGCACACGGGGATGGGACCAGGGAGGGAGGTGTTCATCACGGGAGCCCCCCCTTTCCTCACAGATATCTCTTAAAAATAAAGTATCTGGTAGCAAACAAGTAACAGATGCATAAATCCAGCATTGTGATGAATGAGGGGGTCCCCAGGGTAGTACCTCTAAAATTTTAAAACCCCAGCCTTCAAAATCAGCTGCAAGGGCAGAACCTGATGCCATTTTCAGGTCCTAAGCACATTTTGTTTAGTACCAGCATTTAAAAGTGCTTTGCCTCCTTAAGAGCATCTTACAGTCCCAGGAGTGACACGAGCCAGCTGCTGGCATCTGCGGCTCTGCAAGAGCAGCCACTGTCACCAAGCAGGTGAGGAAGGCAGCAGCATCCAGCTCTGCTCACGAGGGCGAATCCAATCATTCCACAGCAGGTTCTTTACATCTCCAGCAGCACTCAGATTAAGTGAGAGCAAAAACGAATGTGTCAAGTGGAACTGCACTTGTGGAGGCTGCAGCTGCCTCAGGTTACGGGGGGAAATGAAACACGGCCTTGGTGACAGAAGGGGGGAGCACAGCTGGGAGCACCTGCCTGGAAATGTGCTGCCACCTCACGCCACCACCCCCTGCTCCCAAACCATCTCCCTGCCCAGCAGGTGCAACAGGGCTGGGAATGGTTCAGCCGCCTTGGAAAACCCACCACAGAATCGAGTAAAAAAAGAAAGGTTTTATTTACAGGTGAACACACCAATTCCAGGGCCGCTGCAAATGTGACACAGGGATGAAAAACAGGGAAGTCCCAAGAGTCTGGCACTCCAGAGCAGACTGTGCTGCTGTCCCTCCCACCCACGGCCCTCCCAGTGCTGGAGAATCCCTGAAAAGAGCGATCCTGCCCTGCCCCTGCCCGCTGCTGCAGCCCTGGCATCTCCATGGAAACTGCTGCCTGCATTTCATCCCTGCTCCCCGGGACCTCAGCAAGAACAACTGCATTTATTTCCACAAGTGCTTTTTCTGGCACACAGGGGATTAAGGGAAGCTCTGCCCGGCCTCCAGCTCTGAGACTGACAAATCTGACCACAGGAGAAGGGTTGTTACACCTCCCACCGGAGCGAGCCAAGTGCCGAGATCAGCCCCAAATCCAGAGGGGTCTGGGGGGACCAGCTGCTCCAAACTAGGAGGGAAGCAATTCCAGGCCTTAAGTCCTAATTCTCCACACATTTACTTCCACTAGAAACAGAGCCCTGAAGAATTGCTGAGGCTCCTGAAGATCTTGCTGCCCAGTGCAGCACTGCAGGTCACTCCTCCTGTGCCAGAGCATTCCCTGCTCAGTTTCTTGTTTGGACAAAGTCAGGAGAAGCCGAGTTTGAACTTTCCTGCACGTTGGTGACTCTGGGATCTACGTGGCAAAATAACTGCATAAGCTTGACAAAAGTTCAGAAGTTCCACTTAACCTGAGTTCTGGAGCAGACTGACCAACTGCATGAGGGTAGCTAGCCCAAGCCCAAGCATTCAGCAGATTTTCACCTGAGATTTAGGACACCTGAAGTCTTAGGAACTGCCCTCAGAGGTCAAAGCATTTGGTGTAGAACAGAAGTTTGTTAGAAAACAAACAAGAAAGCGGCGTCCTCCCCAGAGAGCTGGAGGCTCTGGCTGCTGGGAAAAGCCAGCCTTGCCTCTCGGACGATGGTCCAGTGGGCTGCTGAATCCGAGCACGGGGCTTGTTCCAGGGAGGACAGGCCATTCCTCGGGGCTCTGGCAGAGGGTGCTGCCTGTGGGGCACTGCAGGAGCTCTGCCCTACATGTCCTCCACGCTCCACTTGTAGGCGAGCTCCTGCACCGCCTTCTTGTTGGCAATGCGGGCGAAGCGCTGCTGCTCGAAGCCGTTGGACCTGCAAAGGGACACCCAGGTGACAAGGGCTGCTGGGCACGAGCTCTTCTGACCACTGCAACTTTTCCACTAATTTACTCTGGCTCGGTTTCCACCTGGACCTGTGGTTGCCAAGAGCTGATGCCTCCGAAGTTCCTCACCTCCCTTGTGCCATCACCCATTTGTAACTGAACCCACCCAACCTTCCAGCTGCCAACACCCTCACTCATCCCATTACTGGCAACCTTTACACTGGCAACTCCCTGAAGCAGAACTCCTTTATTTTTACTGTTATTCCAACAGGAACAAGTACCTGTCCACACCGTCCCAGCGATGCCCGGGCCAGATGTTAAACCTGTTGAGTGGAGGTGCTGGTCCCTTGTACCTGGGTTTTTCTGGAACACAAAGAGCAGAAGAGCTGTTTTCAGCACAGCCAGGTGGTCACATCCTCACCCACCCAGGAGGTGCCTGCAGGTGGGCACAGGTAGAGAGCACAGGCTCCTGACAGCCAGCTGCAGCTCCCCAAGGCTCAGTGTGACAAACTGCTGAGTTCTCAGTCAGCAGGACCTGCTCTCCCAGCTAACAACTCATGGAACCGTCACTGGTAACAAGCCACTAACTCCAGAGAGTCCAGAAGCCCCCCTTGGCTATTTACTGAACAGCAGCTGCATCTCTGCACTGCTGACAGCTTAAATACACGGGTGTGTTCCAGAGGCAAACCTTTCTCCTTGTTCTCCTTGGCCTTCCTCTTCTTGATGAGAGCGGCCATGGGGTCTCCTTCCCTCTCCTGTTCCCTCAGCATTCGATCCAGGTCCTGGTCATCGATGTACCGGGCCAAGGGCTTCTGCATCTCCTTGACTGCATCCTCCACGTTCTGCTGCTGCTGCCTCTCCTGCGCCAGCCTGGAAAACACACTGTGTCACCCAAAGCCCAGCCATCACTCCTTGGGACTCGTTCAGTTTGCAGGGTGGGGCACGCCCCTCCACTCCCACTGCCTGTGCAGCATTCCCACAGCACCTCCAGCGAGGGAAGGGGTTTTCAGACACGTGCTGGTCCCAGGCCCAACCTCAGAGCGCAGGGAAACGCAACACCAGTCTGGCAGCAGATCCAAACTAACACCAGGAGATGGGAGGCCCAAGGGCCGTGCTGAGAAGTCCCTCACTCACCCTTTTCCCCACTTGGCATATTGCTCTTCTCTCTTGGCCTCTGCCTCAGCCTTCAGCCTCTGCTCCAGCTGCTCCTGGGCCAGGTTCCTCTTGCGGCCGGACTTGTCTCGGAACACGGTCTGAGCGTTCCGGGATTCCTCTGGCAGGGACAGATGCCTCAAGTCACAATTTTGGAACGTTTTATCACCTCCAGACAATTCAATGACTTTAACTGTGACTTTTGCTTGTCCTAATCTCCCAAAGAGCCTGTCACCCAAAGCCAGGCAGGATCTCGGCTCGTGCTGATTTCCCTGCTGCCCCACACAGACCCTGAGCTCTCATTATCCATCAGCTCCTTCAGACTTGCAGAGGAAAAGCATTTCACACTCCCTGTGACTTCCCTGGCACTGCTCTGAAATCCCCGTGGGAACAGTGACCCTGGCCAAGGCTTCCAGCAGCATGTCCAGCTGCAGCTCCACAGGGATGCTCCCCACCAGCATGCCAGGGCCTGGGAGGGCAGAGGAGGAGGAGGGGAGCTGGGGCTCGGGCTGTGTTCCACACTCCCACCTTCCAGGTGCCTGGTGCTCCTGTTGTGCTTGCGGAGCTCCTGCTTCTCCCTCTGCAGCACATCGGCCGACACCAGGCCGGCTCTGCCCCCGGATGCCATCGTGCTGGCCTGCAGAGCACACAAACCCCGGGCTTACAGCTGCCCGAGGGAGGGGCAGCCAGAACCAGGGGTGACCCCAGCCACAGGGACAGCCCTGTCAGAGCCAAGAACTTTCCCAGTTTGTCAATCGCTGGGCTTCCACAGCTGGAAGGGAAAGAGACAACCTTTACCTTCTTGGGAGAGCCCTTGGCATCCTGGCGACGCGGGGAGTGCCCCGGGGGGCTCCGTGACCTGTGCTGGTCCTTCTGGGCGGGCGGGGTCCGTCCTGGAGCACACAAATCCCAGTGAGGCTTTGCTGATTCCCCCAGGAGGCTCGCGCTTGGGGCGTCGCTGTGCACGCAGCCCAGGCACTGCAGGCTGGCTGAGCTCTCACCCAGCTGTGCCCACAGGGACACACCCCTGCCAGCTGTGCCAGCTGTGCCAGCAGAGCAGCAGCCCACAGCACTCACCTGTGGCAGCGTGGATCCCAGGGGGTCCCCAGGACACGGAGGACACAGCGTGTGACACTCACCTTTCGTTTGGCTCTTCTTCCCACTCGGGGACCCCGGCTTCTCTCTCCGAGGTGACAAATCCTGACGCTGCCGCCGGGGAGGGGACAGATCTGGGGTGTCATGACGCTGTCTCCTGGGAGGGGACAGATCTGGGGTGTCGTGACGCTGTCTCCTGGGAGGGGACAGATCTGGGGTGTCGTGACGCTGTCTCCTGGGAGGGGATGGGTCAGGGGTGTCGTGACGCTGCCGCCGCCGGGGAGGTGACAGATCTGGGGTGCCAGGCCGTCGTCTCCTGGGAGGTGACAAGTCTGGTGTGTCGTGACGCTGTCGCCTGGGAGGTGAGGGGTCGGGGGTATCGTGACGCTGCCGCCGCCGGGGAGGGCACAGATCTGGGGAGTCACGACGCTGCCTTTTGGGAGGGGACAGATCTGGCGTGTCGTGACGCTGTCTCCTGGGAGGTGACATGTCAGGGGTATCATGACGTTGTCTCCGGGGAGGTGACAAGTCTGGTGTGTCGTGACGCTGTCTCCGGGGAGGTGACAGATCTGGGGTGTCATGACGCTGTCTCCGGGGAGGGGATGGGTCAGGGCTATCATGACGCTGTCTCCGGGGAGGTGACATGTCAGGGGTGTCGTGACGCTGTCTCCTGGGAGGTGACAGATCTGGGGTGTCATGACGTTGTCTCCGGGGAGGGGATGGGTCAGGGCTATCATGACGTTGTCTCCTGGGAGGTGACAGATCTGGGGTATCATGACGCTGTCTCCTGGGAGGTGACATGTCAGGGGTGTCGTGACGCTGTCTCCTGGGAGGTGACATGTCAGGGGTGTCGTGACGCTGTCTCCTGGGAGGTGACATGTCAGGGGTGTCGTGACGCTGTCTCCGGGGAGGGGACACGTCTGGCGTGTCGTGACGCCGCCGTCTCGGAGGACTGAGCTCCAAGGAGCCGTTGTGCTTCCCGGCCGGGCCCGAGGCCTCGGGGGAGCCGTGGCGCCGCCGCCTGCGAGGGCAGAGAAGGTGACAGTGAGCTCGCTCGGTGTTTGCTTTGTCTGCACACAAAGCAGGAGCGCGGCGCTGGGAACAGCTCGTGAACGTGGATTCCCCAGGATGCCGCAGCCCTGAGCCCCAGCCCGCCCAGAGCAGATCCCAGAAACCCTCCGAGGCAGCCTGCATCCCAGCAGAGCTGCAGTGGCCAAGTCCCCACCGCCACCATCCTTCACAGGGACAGGGACCGTGCCCCCATCCCTCCCTGGCAGCGTCACAAACACCCAGAGCTGCCAGCCCCCCGGCCCAGGCAGGGCTTATCCAGCAGGGAAAAGCATCCAGAAGTGCCCACGTTTCCCAGCCAAGCGCCTGGAAAGCGCAGACCCAGAGAGACAAAGGCAGAGCAGCAGAGAGCAGAATTCCTGCTTGGAGCCCCCGTACCTCGTGGCAGACTTGGCAGGTCCCGAAATATCCGAACTCTGCGAGTCCTCGTCTGAAGGAAAACAATTGCAATCACCATTACCAGGGCTCTGCACAGCTCAGCAGCCCCCCAGCAGCTCCAGGATTATTTTTGACTTGCACCGTTGCTTGGAGAAGCCAGGCATTAGGGAGAGAGGATGGAAGGGGCTGTCCTCACCTCCTAGGAGCTTCCATTTGGAGTTTGTTCGGAATTCCTCCATGAGCTTCACCTCCTCGGGGCGCTCATCGATGAACTCTGCCACCTGCAAAGAGCCAGCGAACACCAGGGGCTCGGCAAAAGGCACAATTCCCACTCCTTACACCAGCACCAGCAACCCCAGTGCCTCTGCCTGCCTCCAGCAGCCGCTCTGCAGCACACAGCCCCCGTGCTGGCCCACCGAGAAGGGGCTGCTGTGACCCGCAGGGAGCTCACTCCTTCTTCCCGAGCTCCCACCCGTGCCCGAGGCAGAGCACCACCCCACGGGGCAGGCAGAGGCGCTGTAGCGAGTTCTTCCCAAAGGGAGACGCGGAAGAGCAGAGTGAGGGGGACTCCGCTCACCACGGGCATGTCCCCTTCGTCCTCCTCCTCCTCCTCCTTCTCCGGGGCGGCGGCGATGCTGCTCCAGCTCACATCGTCATCCACGATCCGCATCCTGGCAGCGGGGAGAGGCCGTCAGGACGCGTCGGGAAGGGGGGGATGTGCGGCGGGGCAGCCGCGGGGCTCGGAGGGAGGATTGCAGAGGGGATTTCGGGCCGGCGCGCTCGGGGCGGTCCCCACGCCCGGGCAGCGCACAGGGTGGCGCCTGCCGCCCCCCTTCCCCCGGGACTCACCCGCCTCTGGCGGTGCCGCCCGGCGGCTTCTTCTTGCGGCGGCGGCGGGGCTGGGCGGGCTCGGCGGGGCCGCTCAGGTACCGCCGCAGGTACTCGGCCTTCGACACCCCCGGCGCCGCCATCGCGCTCTGACGCACAACGCCTGCGCCGGCAGGAAGAGGCGGGGCCTGGGCGTGGCGGGTATGGGAGATGGGTGTGGTCACTACCAAAAATGGAGTTGTACAGGGATGGGCGTGGCCAAGGCGCGGAGAGGCCATAAAAGGAGCAGAGGGCGGGGTTATAGGCGTGGCCAAACGGCAGGAAATGCCATAAATTGAGCAGAGGGCGTGGCCAAACGTCAGGAAATGCCATAAATGGACCAGAGGGTGGGGCTACAGGCGTGGCCAAACGGCAGGAAATGCTATAAATGGAGCAGAGGGCAGGGCTATAGGCGTGGTCAATTAGGTAATGCCATAAATGGAGCAAGGTGCAGGGATAGGGGTGTGGCCAAACGTCAGGAAATGCCATAAATAAAGCAGAGGGCGGGGCTATAGGCGTGGCCAAATGGCAGGAAATGCCATAAATGGAGCAGAGGGTGGGGCTACAGGCGTGGCCAATCAGGCAATGCCATAAATGGAGCAGAGGGCGGGGCTAAAGGAGTGGCCAAACAGCAGGAAATGCCATAAATGGAGTAAAGGGTTGGGCTATAGGCGTGGCCAAACAGCAGGAAATGCCATAAATGGAGTAAAGGGCAGATATGGGTGTGGCCAAACATCAGGCAATGCCATAAATGGAGCTGTGGGTGGGGCCATGGGCGTGGCCAGGTGACAGTCGAGGCCATAGCGGGCCCCACGCGTGTACGAACAGCAGCAGCAGGACACGACACCACGAGCGTTTTCCATCAGCTTTATTGGGGAGCCGCTCCCCAGGCCAGGAGGGGCCGGGGAGCCCTGGCCCCACAGCCGCGCTGGTCCCTGGGGCAGCTGGGGAAGGGGGGCTGGCCCGGCTCTACCGGCCCAGGGCCGGCTCCGGCCCGTAGCCCTCTGTTTTCATGTCGTTCAGCCCCAGCTCTTCGTTCTGCTCGAAGGAGCGCTCGTAGCGCTGCACGCGCAGCTCCGGGTCCTCCTCCGGGGCGTACACGTTCTGTGGGACACGGGCACGGCTCCTGCACTCCCCTCTGCCCGCGGGCTCGGCCACCCGCAGCGCCAGCAGCGCTTCCTGCTGCTGCCCAGAGCTCCAACGGGAACCCCACGGAAATAAACCCCCCAACCGGCCCAGGGAGCCCGGCCCGAGGGCCTGGGGCTGTACCTGAAGGTAACTGTTGCCTGCAGGGTCATCCATGATGAAGTGAGCCTGGGCCTTCCCCTCTATGATCTGCAGGAACAGAGCACGTCCCATTGAGGCTCTTCCCAATCCCTCAGCGCTGCTGGCACCAGGGCAGAGCACGGAAAATCCAGAGAAAACTCACGTCCTGCAGCCTCCCGATGAACTCCTGCAGCTTCCCTGTCCTGCTGGGCGTGGAGCTGTCCCCCAGCGAGAAGGGGTTCTTCTCCACCTGCGAGGGCAGGTGAGGCAGCTGTGAGGCAGCCAGCCCCCCCCCCCAGCAGGGACAGGGAGGGGGCTGAGCCCCCCAGGCCAGCCCGGGAGCGCTCACCAGCTCACGGATGTCCTTCAGCAGCCCCTCCAGCGTGGTGAACTTCCCCCCCAGCGCCCCCATGCCCAGCTCGAACTCCAGCTCGGGGATCTCCACGCTGCACGTCTCTGACTGCAAAGGCGAGCCCCCCGTGAGCCCACGCAGGGAGGGGAGGGTCCCCCGGGCCCCCCACAGGAGGACGGGGCGGGTATCCCTGGCACTGCACCTTCAGGATGTCCCTGGTCATGTCGGAAGGGTCTGTAATCCTGAGCGTGATCCTGGTGCCTTGCGGCTCGATGGCTCCTCCAGACTTCACCTGCAGGGAGCACCTGCAGTGAGCTCACAGCCCGGGCCTCCACAGGGCTCCTCCCAGCAGCCCGGAGGCCACTCCAAACCTGGGACAGTGGCCTCACCTCCCGGCACAGAGCACCTCCCCTGGGAGCAGAGCTGGGGGGACCAAGGCACAGAACAGCACTCCCTGCCCCACTGCCCTCCTCACCTCGTTGGTCCTGTGCCCACAGGAGTCACAGTTGGTGGCCATGATAATCACTTCCTTGAAGTGTGGGATCTCTGGGGTGGGGAGTCAAGGCAAACATCAAAGCAGCAGCAGCCGGGGGACGGCAGGACCCCAGTGGGGCGTTGTGAGCAGCCCTGAGACAGCTCTGCCCCGCCGGGCCCCACCCAGGAGCTGCTGCAGGCCCGTGGTGCAGCAGGCAGAGCCCAGGCCCCCAAGGATACGCACTAACTTCATGTTGGTGCTGGCCGGGGCGTTGCACTCGGGGCAGTTGGTGTTGAACTGCAGCACCTGGCGGGGGGAAGGGGCAGCCACAGCGTCCCAGGAGCCCAGGGCAGCCTGGCCCGGGGCTCCCCGAGCTCTGCAGCAGCACCCACCTCGTCCCTCAGGTCCTCGGCGGCGTCCGGCGGCCTGGCCTCGCCCTCCTCTCCCTGCAAGGGCGGCGTGAGCTCCTGCTCCCTGCTCCGGGGGCCCCGGGGAGCGGGGGCTGCCCCGCTCACCTCCAGGCCCAGCAGGGCACACTGCTGGGGGCTCCTCCTGTAGTGAGCGACCACCAGGGCCTCGTCCCTCTGCGGCGCCCGCGGGTTCTCCACAAAGCTGTTCCCGGAGGGGTCATCCAGGACCTGCAGGGCAAGGGGGGCTGAGGGAGCCGTCCTGCAGCCCCCAGCCAGCCAGGGCTGCCCTTCTGTGAGCACTCACAAAGGTGAAGGGGGAATTGACTTCCTTCAGCTGCCTCAGTTTACCAATGAACTCGTCTATTTTCCTCGCCACCTCTTTGTCCGTCGCCTGGAAGAGGACACGGAATCACAGAACGCCCCCCAAGGTGGGGTTCAGCTGCTGCAGGGGCAGCCCAGAGCTGCCGACGTGGCACAGAGCAGGGCCCCGGTGCCCTCCCCAGCAGCCCCGTGTGGCTCCAGCGGGCGGGGCACGGACGTGCCAAGCGTTTCCCAGCCCCGAGGAGTTTCCCCCCCTCGCAGCCCCTTACCCTGCGGGCGGGCTGGTCCTGCTCCAGGCCTGCCACAGCCCTGTCAATGATGCCCTCGATGGTGGTGAGCACTGGGCGAGGCGAGACACGGAGGTGAGGACAGATCCCGGGGCGCCCGGGGGCCCCCCAGGAGCCGCTCCCTCCACCCACCTCCCTTCTGGCTGAAGGCAGGGATCTCAAAGTCCAGCTCCGGAATTCGGGCCGAGGCACACTCGGTCTTCACCACCTCCCTGTTCATGTCCTGCGGGGACACCGAGGCAGGGAGCAGCCTGAGGATGCCCGGGGCGCAGGGGGGATCACAGCCGGGGCTGCCCCGGGGGGGGGCACAGGGCGGGGGGCGCTGCCCACCTGGCGGGAGCTGACGGCCAGGGTGTAGCGCACGCCCTGCTCCTGGATCCTGCCCGCCGCCTGGATCTCCGTGTTGGACCAGGAGCAGCTGGGGCACGAGAAGGAGCTGACGATGATCTCTTTGAAGAAGGGGATCCTGGTGAGCAGGAGCCGCGTCACTCCCTGCGGCAGCGAGGGGAACCCGAGTCACGGCCCGGGGCCCTGAGAGCGCCTCCGGCGCGGGCAGCTCCCTGCGCCCCAAACCCCCCTCAGCCCCGGAGCTCCTGGAACCGCAGCTGCGGCCCCCCTTCCTCGCTCCTGCCCCACCGCCCCCACGGGCCCTGGGGACCCCTGAGCCCGGCCCCCACAGCCGTGCGCCCCCGAGCCGCACGGAGCCCTGCGCCCGCCCTGGCCCCGCGCGGCCCCTGGTCCCCGCAGGCCGGCGCTGCCCGGCCCCCCAGGGGCCCCTCACGTTGCGGAAGCAATTCATGCACAGCGACTCGATCTCTGCCGGCTGCTGCTCGCCGTCCTCGGCGCTGAGGGGCCGGAACAGGGCCCCGCCGGGCCCGGCCGCCTCCACGGCCCCCAGCGCCGACATGATGGCGGCGCGGCGGCGGCGGCGCGGGGCGATGACGCGCGGGTCACGTGGCTCGGGCGGATCATGTGACGCGCCGCGATGGCGGCGCCTTTATTCGCGTTCAGCCCCGGAGCCGCGCCGGGCCCTGCCCGGGGCCTTCCCCGCGACCCTCCCCGGGACCCTCCCCGGGACCCTCCCCGGGGCCCTGCCCGCCGCCCTCCCCGCCCCGCTCGCTCAGGCTCAGCGCCAGGTCCCGCCACAGCGCGTCCAGCCGGGCGCGCAGGTCCTCCACGGGCGGCGCGTCCAGCGGCTCCTCGGGCGGCTCCGGGCGGGCGCTGAGCTTCAGCCGCATCTCCTCCGTCTCCCGGTCCAGCGCCCGGGTGAAGGCCTGGATCTGCGCGTACGTGTCCCGCCGGAACTCCTCCACGCGCCGCTGCACCTCCCGCGCCAGCGCCTCCCGGGAGCGGCCCGGGGGCGGCGCGGGCCCCCCGAGGCCGCCGGGGTACGGGCTCAGCTTCGCCTTCAGCTGCTCCAGGTTCTTCTGGATCTGCTGGTGCAGGTCCCGCGCGTTGCGGGTCAGCTTGGCGGACAGCTCCTGGATGTGCCGGTTGAGCCGCTCGGGGCTGGCGCGGGCGTGCGGGGCCACGCTGCGGTGCAGCTCCTCCACGTTGCGGTGGATCTCGGTCAGCAGCCGCTCCGCGTACGGCTGGAAGATGTCCTTCACCTGCTCCGTGTGCAAGGCGATCTTGTCGGCGTAGTGAGCCGCGAAGCGCTGCAGCTCGTCGGCGCCGTCCAGGAGCTGCGCCGCCACCTCCCGGCTGGGCACCAGGTGCCGCCGCAGCTCCCGGGCCCGCAGCGACACCTGCTCCAGGAGCTCCTCCGTGAGCGGCTGCAGCTGCTGCCGGAGCTCGTCCAGCTGCTTCCCGACCTGCCGGTGCGCCTCGTCCACGTACGGGGACAGCTGCAGGCGGAGGCCGTCGAGCTCCCTGCGGACGGCCTTGCGCAGGCTGGCCGAGTCCTCGTAGAGCCGGGGCCGCGGGCCCCTGCCCAGCGGCGACAGCTTCTCCAGGAAGCCCCCCACGTAGCTGACCCCGTCCCGAATGCTTTCCTTCGCGTTCCTGCACGACACGGTCCCCGAGTGGCCGCGGCCCCTCCGTGCCCCGCGCCCCCCGATGAGCGCCGCCAGCCCCGCGGGGCGGGCCCTGCTGCCCCCGGCGAGGGAAGAGCCGGCCCGGCCCGCCCGAGGGGACCCGCGGGCGGCACTCACGTCATGTCCCTGCCCAGCTTGCTCCGGCCGCGCTCCAGGCTGTCCTTGCCGCCCGTCAGCTGGCTCAGGTACTCCCAGAGCCCGCCCTGCGCCGCCTTGGCCGGGGACACTGCGGGCGGGAGCGCGGCTTGTGCTGCTGCCCGGCCGGAGCCGCCGGCCAGCAGCGACAGGAGCAGCGCAGCCTTCAGCAGCATGGTCGGGCTGCGGGAGAGTGGAGAGGAGCCGTCCGAGTGCTCTCGGCGGGGCGGTGCCTGCGCTGCTCCCCGCGAGGACCTCGCCCCCGGGGTCCCCTTTGACACCCGCAGCTCCCCTAAGAGCACCTGGGGGTCCCCGAAACACCTGGGGGTCCCCGAAACAAACACCTGGGCTCCCCCGCAGCCCTGCTGCTGTGCGCCTGGGGTCGCACCCCGTTCCTCCGGGCCGCAGTTAAAGCCCCCCCTCCCCGCCCCTCACCTGGCTCCGCTCGCCTCCCGTGTCCCTCCCGGCCGGAGGCGGCCGCTGGCCGCCCTTATATCGGCTCGGGGGGGCGGCCGAGGAGCGGCGATAAGGCGGCTCTGCTACGGGAAGGCTTTTTTGGACCTCACTCCGTGTAAACACAACGTGGAGGTCCGGGGAGGTGACCTGGGGGCCGGTCAATGATCCCCGCTGCCCCCCGGGCTCGGGGGACGGCGCTGGCCCGCCGCCCATCTCCGCATCCCGGAGGGAATGGGGACGGGGACAGCGCTGCAGCTCCTGTGGGGACGGAAAGGGAGCCCGGAGCCCCGCGGTGGGTGCGGGAGGGCGAGCCCGGCTGCGGCTGTGCGGGTCGGGCTCCCACCTTCCCGTCCCGTGGCTGCGCTCCCGCGGGACGCGCCGCCCGCCGCGCTTGTGCCCTTTCCTTTGCGCCTCGGTTCTTCCCGGGGATAAACCCGGGCCCGCCGCGGTGCGGGCGAAGTCCAGCGCTGCCGGGGTGAAACGCCGAGCGAAGGCCAGCGCTGCTCCGGCACCAAAGTCCGCGCGGCTCCCTCGCCCGGGCCGAAACGTGAGCTCGCTCCAGGCAGCGCTGGCCGAGCCGAGCCTCGTCCCGCCTCTGTCCCTTTCCCCCTCGCTGCCCGCGGAGCTCCCTCGCTGCCCGGGCCCCGCCGCGCTGCGCGGACGAGGCGTCTGTCACCCACCCGCGGATCCCCGCCCCGCCTGGGCGCTGCTGCCCGGCCGCGGGGGCGAAGTTTGGCCGCTCCCCGGGGCTCTGCCCCTCTGCGGCCACCGGGGTGCCCCCAGCCGTGGTGAGGGGACAGCGCGGCCCCGGGCCTGTGCTGGCCCATGGGCTCGCCTGGCTGCCACCATCGCCAGCCACTGCAGAGACCTCCCCCCCACCTGACCCCACCTCTGCTCGCTCGCCCTGATGCCCCAGAGCCCGAATTCGGGGTGGTGCTCCCCCCTCAGAGCAGCTGAGGGTGCCCCAGGTGTCCCATCCCGGGGTCGGATGGACAGCGGGATGCTGTGGGAAGGAAGGACACGGGCCAGCACGTGCATCACAAGGAGGTTTATTTCTACCACTGGAAGTGGCCAGGAACGCTCGGAATGTGTGTGGATGGCCGGGCGGGGTGGTTTAATTCTGTGGGGGTGGCACGGTGCTGAGGAAAGCAGCCACCTTCTCCCGCACCTCCTTCTCCAGCAGCTCCAGGTGATCCTCCACGCCGGCAGCGCCCGAGTCCAGCTTGCCGCGCATCTCCTCCAGCCGCTGCACCAGCTGCTTCCCGAAGGTCTCTCCGAAGGGAGCCGCCTGCTGCCGGAAGGTCTCCAGCGTCTGCCCCACGCGCTGCTCCAGCTGCTGGGCCAGGGGCGCCAGGCGCTGCCGCAGGCTCCCGGCGTCTCCGCTCGCCGCCTCGCGCAGCTCCCGGGCCAGCGGGCTCAGCTGGGCGCGCAGCTCCTCGGAGCTGGCGGCCAGGCGGGCGCGCAGCTCCTCGGCCGCCCGCTCCATCTGCGCGCTCAGGCCGTCCAGCTGCCGGTTGAGGCCCTCCTGCACCTCCTGGGCGTAGGGGCCGAGCCCGCGCCGCAGCTCGGCCACGCTCTGCTCCACCTGCGCCTTCAGCTCGTCCGCCATGGGCGACAGCCGCTGCTTGACGCCCTCCACGCCGCCGTCGATCTGCTGCTGCAGCCGGTCGGCGTAGGGGCTCAGCGAGGCCTGGATGCTGTCGGCGTTGTCCTGCAGCCGCTCCCGCAGCTCGGCCGCGTAGGGCTCCAGCGCCCGCTTCAGCTCCCCGGCGCTGCGGTCCACCTGGGAGCGCAGCTCCTCGGCGTACGGGCTCATCTTGGCCTGCAGCTGCCGGATGTTGGTGCCGATCTGCTGGTGCACCTCGTCGGCGTAGGGCGCCAGCTTGGCCTGCAGCTCCTGCAGCTCCCGCCGGATCTGCTCCTTCAGCCGCTGCGAGTCCTGCGCCAGCCGCGCCTGCAGCTCGGTGGCAAAGGGCACCAGGCGCTCCTGCAGGTCCTCGGCGTAGGCGCTGACGCTCTGCAGGTTGCCCTTCAGGAGGGTGCTGGGGAGAGGGGACGCGTCAGGGGCTGTGTGCCCGCACCCCCGGCCCCCCGGCCCCCCGGCCCCCCGGCCCCGCGGCTGGGCTCACTTGAGCTGCTTGCTGATCTCGGTCTGCTGCAGCTGCTCCACCGTGTCCTTGGCATTGCTGCCCAGCTCCGTGAAGTACTTCCAGATCACGCTGGCCACCTCGTCAGGGTTCACATCGGCCCGCGAGCCTGCAGGGGGTGCTGGGGTCAGCGCTCGCACAGTCCCGTTCCCCGGGGACAGCGGGGACGTTCCCATCACCGCGCCGGGGCTGCACCGCCCCGCCGGCACCAGGGACCCTCGGGCCACCTCACCTGAGATCGCAAGGAGAACCAGGACAAGGGCGGCCGCCTTGGGCGCCATCCTGAGTGCTGGGGACTCCTGCGGGAGCACACAGAGAGGTGAAGGAAGCCCCAGGGACCAGCAGCCCCCCTGCCAGAGGCCGTGGAGACCCGGGCTCCCTCCTGGCTGCCCCCAGCCCCTGCAGCTGCTCACCTGTGCTGCCAGTGCCGCGGTACCTGCAGAGCCGGCAGCTCCCAGCACTATTTATGCAGCCCGAGCGCTCCTGCAGCTTCCACGCAGGCTGTGACACAGCAAGGGCTTGGACTTTAGCACGGTCACGACGTGGAGGCACCTGACGTGTGCTCAGGCCTGACATCACCCGCGGCCCCGCCAGCCTCCGGGGGGGGACAGGGACAGACGGGGTGGGGGTACGCAGGACACACCGAGCCCCTCCCGGGGACAGGGACTCGGGCTGAGGGGACACCTCTGTTATGTGCATTTTGAATAATTCGTGCGTATGAGAAATAGACATATGAAATATGTTATGTTAAAAATATTCCTGTAAGTTCTCTTAAGCACTCACGCCGGGGAGGGGAAGGTCGCTTCACACATTTCGAAACCGCAGCTGGCGGCAGGGAGAAAAGGACCTAATTTGCAAGCGAGTAAACGTGGCTCGCTCGGAGATGGGTGCTTCTCCAAGGTGATCCGAGGAACACCCAGATGATGAACGTTCGATAAATATCTCAGACTGAGATAGCCAGAGCCATCAGGAAGACGCATCTCAATGCCAAATTCCAGTAACTCCCTGATGATCCCCGGGCTCGGCACTGACCTTTTGCTTGTGGCTATCTCGGACCGAATCTCGGTCGCGAAATAAAAATCTATTTTATTAATTATTAAATTCGGCTTGATCACTTTTACCTATGACACCTCAGTGCTCTGTGGCTCTGTCAGTGCTGGCAGGGCAGCACCTGGCATGTGTGGTTGTGGGATGGGAGGCAGTGCGACGGGACACGGGGGCTGGGGATGCTGCAGGGACCTCCCAGCTCTGCCACCGGCTGGGCTGGGCTGGGCAGCGGGGCAGGACACGGGCTCGGGGGCAGGACACGGGCTCGGGGGGACACACGAGGCTGTGCACAGGCAGGATGGCGTCGCTCCTTCCCGGTCCAGCCTCCTGGAGGAATCCCTGGCACAGGAAGAGGCCAGGACACTGCGGGGCACTGCAGCCACACGGTGCCTGGGAATGCAGCTGGGACCCGTGCGTGTCCCTGGCCGTGGGCATCGGGCTCTCGGCGCACACCCGGGGGGCAGCCCCCGGCCCGGGGACAGCGGAGCCGCGACGATGTGTCACTGCGGGCAAAGGGCACGGCGGGCAGGGGCAGGGACCAGCCAGGCAGCGGCAGTGGCAAGGTCCGAAGAGCCTCGCGGTGCCCGAGGGCGTCGTGCCCGGGGACGGGGCCGCTGGATGTCACCCTTGTGCCGTGCGCGCCCAGGGCTGTCCCCTCCGCGGGCACCGGGCTGGCTGCGCACACGCGTGTGCCCGCGGCCACGCTCGCACAGCTCTGTGCGCGCCCGCACAGACACGCGGGGCTCCAGCAGGCTCCGTCCCCGCGGGATTTCCCAACTCCTGGCTGGACGCAGCGCCCCTGCAGCCCCCCCCGCGCCCTGCCCTGACCTTTGCACGAATCCCCCAGGGCGGCCGTCGGGAGGGTATAAAGAGGGAGCCCGGGGCTGCCCCCGCGTCACAGAGCCCGGCACAGGTGAGTGGGGACATCCCTGGCGAGGGTTGTGCTGGGAAGGGGACGGGGTCAGTCGGGACCCCCGTGCCCCCCCTGCTGCCCCACATCGTGCGCTCCGCTCTCTCCCCAGCCATGAAGGCGTCGCTGCTGTTCCTGCTCGCCTGCGCGGCCGTCCTGGCGGTGGGAGCAAGTAAGGGCCAGGGGGCTGCGCAGGAGGAGGGCTCGGGGCTCAGGGTGCTGGGGGCACACACGGGGGGGGCACAGCCGCGGGACCCCGTGCCCCAGTGCCACCAGGCTCGTGCTTGCAGGGGCCGACTCACCCGAGGAGCCGAAGGCGCTGGTGCAGAAGGTGCAGGAGCTGGCCCAGAAAGCCACGGCCATGGCCAAGGACGCCTTCAGCAGGGTGCGGGAGTCGGAGGCGGCTCAGCAGGCCAGGTGCCCCCGAACCCCGCCAGCCCTGCCCCTGTCCCCATCCCTGTCCCCTTCCCTGTCCCCGTCCCTGTCCCTGCCCCTGTCCCTGCCCCTGTCCCTGTCTCTGTCCCTGCCCCTGTCCCCGTCCCTGTCCCTGCCCCCGGTGCCGGCAGGGAGCCCGGCCGGGGCCCCGCGCTGACCCCCTCCCCTCCCCTCCCCTGCAGGCAGTGGCTGTCGGACAACGCGGAGCTGGCGAAGCAGCGGCTGCTGTGGCTCAAGGAGCAGCTGGCGGAGCTCTTGAAGAAGACTCCGGCCGCGTAGCCTCGCCAGGGGCTGCCCGGGGTCTGTCGGGGCTGGGGACCCCCGGCTCCCACCCGCTGTCGTGGTGCTCTCAATAAAGCGGGGCTGACGCAAACGCTGTGGTGCCGTCACTGGGGGCTGGCAAGGGGAGTGTGACCCGCGGGGGAGGGGGGCTGGGACAGACGCGAGCACTGGGGTACACACGGCCGTGTCGGGGTGCTCAGGGTGACAGCAGCCGGGTTCTTGCTTCCAAAAACTCCTGCAAATTCAGTGCCACCATAGCCCAGCGCCCTGTGTGGGGCTGAGCGCGGCTGCACCTCGGGCAGAGCTGGACTCAGCACTGGGCGAGCCCAGGGCACCCCTCACCAGCTCCCTGCCTCCCCACTCCCTCTGGGTCCCCCAGTACCCCCAGCTCAGAGCACCCCTTGCCCCCTCCAGCATCCACTGCAAAGACTGAGCGAGCTCCAATAACTTAAGTCAAGTTTATTTCTCAAAAGGGAGACAAAGCTGAGAGCGACGCCGGGTTGGGGAGGCAAGTCTAGGGGAAGAGGGGGTCTCTGGGGAGGACACCCTAGAGCTGGGCTGGCCCGGGGCTCCTGCAGCCTGTCCCCAGAGCCCCCTGAGGAGAAGTGCCCGGGGCAGGACAGGGAGCACCGGGGCGGCTGCGGGGAGGGGCTGGGGTCAGTCCCTGGCGGCGCCGGCCGGCAGCTCAGGCCACGCTCTTCTGGAGCTCCTCCAGCAAGCTGAGGAAACGGGCCTTGAGGGTCTCGGTGTAGGGGGTGAGGCGCTCCTTGAAGTCCTGCACCAGGGGCGTCACCTTCTCACGCAGGTTGCTGAGCTGCTCCACCACCTTGGCCTGGTATTCAGCGGCCTGGGGGATGCCCTTCTCCCGGATCTCCTCCAGCTTCTGGCTCAGCTTCTGCCGCAGCTCGTCGCTGAAGGGGGCCACGTTCTTGCGCAGCTCCTCGACGTGCCCGCGCAGACGGTCCCGCGCCTCCTCGGCCACCGGGGTCAGCTTCTGCTGCAGCAGCTCCACCTTCTGCTTGCTCAGCTCCTTCAGCTCCTGGGCGAGGGGTGCCAGGCGCTGGCGGTACTGCTCCAGATCCTCCGTCCACTTGGCAGAGAACTGGTCCAGGAAGGGCTTGATCTTCTCCTTCACCTCCTCCAGGTCCTTGGTCAGCTCCTGGCGCAGGGACTCGGTGTCCTTCAGCCACATCTCCCGCACCTCTTTGTAGTAGGGGGCCATGTCCTCTCTCAGCTTGGCGGCGGCTGCGCCCAGCGTGTCGAGGTTCTCGCCCAGCTTCAGGCTGCGGGACGGGAGGGAGGTCACGCTCGGTGCCCGGGGCCCCCCGCCAGCCCCCCGCCACACACCTCCCACTTACTCCAGCTGTTTGCCCACGGTGGAGGCCTCGAACTGGGCAATGGCTTCCTTGCCGCTGGCCTTCACTGTCTCCAGGTACACATCGACCATGTCCCTGAGGCGATCCAGGGGTGCCTGGGGCTCATCGTGCTGCCAGAAGGAGCGGGCCTGGGTGCCTGCGGGGAGCGCCGCGTTTGCTCAGGACACGCCGCCCGGGGACGGCTCCAGCCCTGCCGGGGTCCCGCCCGGCTCGGGAGGAACCAGGGAGCCCCTTGGCTGCAGCCCGACTTGCAAAGCGCTTCGGAAACCGGCGGCTTCCAGCAGCGCTCGCGTCGGGCTCGGCCGCCCCATCCCGCCCGTGCTGCTCCGTCCCGCGGGGCTCCAGCCCCGTCCGGACCTACCCGTCAGGCAGAGCAGGGCGAGGGTCAACACCACGGCTCTCATCTTCGCGCTGGACCTGCGGGCAGAGCAAGAGAGTTGGGCGCGGGGAGCCGCGGCAAAGCCAACCCCGCCGGGGGCTGAGCCCCCAGCCCGGCTCGAGGGGTCCCCGCCGGGGCGGCGGGCGAGGGGCACCGCTCTGTCCCTGCGGCTCCTGCGCAGCAGCCCGGGCTCTTACCAGCTCTCTCTAGCGCTGCTGCTCGTCCCGTCTGAGCGGCCGGGGCTCCGCCGCCGCTATTTATGCCGGAGGGGCAGTTCCGCGGAGATAAGCCAGCGCCGCGGCCCCGGAACGCGCTCCCGGCGGGCGATGTGGCGCGCAGGGTTCAAGGATCGCGCAGCATCGCCGAGGAGCGCGGGCTTGGCAGGGGCGGCGAGCAAACAGGAGCTCCCCGCGGGACGCGCTCGCCGGCCAAGGAGCTGTTTACGCTCCCGGTGACCCAGATTCCCGCTGGCCCCGCGGCCTTGGCGAGGCCCCTCGCAGCCCCCAGGGATTGGCCGCCGGCCCGGGGACAAGGTTTATTCCCGCAGGGATTTGGCCTGCCGTACCCGGACCCCTCGCCTCGGCCGCGGGTCTGTGCCCCGTCCTTCACGGGGCCGCTCACGTCACCCCCTTTTCCCGCTGTGTCCCCAGCTCAGAGGTCCCGGGAGCTGCGCCCCTGCCCGCCCACGCCAGCCCTCGCTGGGCACCTGGGCAAAGCGAAGGCTCGGCTCAGAGCAGGCACCAGCACTGGCACGGCCGCCCCAAAACCCCCCTCAGCCCGAGCCAACCCCAGGTGCTTCCCTGTCCCACTGTCACCAGTCCAGGGATGCACAGGAATCAAGCGCACAGGGCTGAGCCCGGCCTGGCAAGGGGAGAGAGGGGACAGGGAGAGAGAGGCCACGTCCCCCGAGGGGCTGCAGGGGGTGTGCAGGGCTGGCGGTGCCAGGGGGAGCTGCTACAGAGCAATGATGCTCCTGTTTCTGGGTGGCACCGGCTCCCTGCAGCCCCAGCCCGTGCCAGCCCGCTGGGCACCTCAGGAGCACCGCACGGGAGCTGCCACCGCAGGTGCTGCAGGGTGCTGCGGGCACAGGCACAGCTCCCTGCGCCTCCCAGGCCCTACCCACAGCTGGAAAGGCCCCAGTGCAGCAGATGCCCGGGCAGGCTCTGATCTGCAGGGGGGCTGCGAGTGCCAGGGGGGCTTCGGGAAAGCCAGCCAGGGGGCTGCTGGAGCCCGGGGCAAGTGATGGACTGGGCACACAGCAGCTGCCGCCCCTTGAACTTTGGTGTTGAGCAACAAGGCAAACAAGAGCCCAGGGAAGATCATAATCATGGTTTTATTTGTTATGATCCCACTGTCCAACTAATTGACTAGTTGCAAGTGACCCACAAAAAATGGACTGAAGATTTACTGAAACTTTTTTTTTTTTCCTGTTCGTTTTTAGTCCAACATAAATGAGGAAGAAAAAAAAAAAATACTTCTGACATTTCCAAAAAACAGAAATAATAGCAAAGTATATTAATATACATTCAACATATACTGCGCGTATTGATTACTACAATACAAAGCCATGATAAAAAAAGTGTGATACTGCGGATGGCACGGTGACGCGGCCCTGCGGGGCAGCTGCTGCTGGGGGGGGCCCGGCGACTCTCCCAGGATACAGTGTCATGTAAACAAAAGGAAAATGAACCAAAGGGACAGAGCAAAAGGCTTTCAGCGTTTCCCACCCCTCCCGCGGGCTCCCGCAGCCCGGAGGCGCCGGGCGAGGGCCGTGCTCGGCCGGGCTGTGGAGCTTCCCTCCTCTCTGATTCCCGGGATCGCAGAGCCGTCAGCGTCCTTCTCCCGGAGAAGGGGAGGCCGGGAAGAGGCACGGGGTTAGGGAATAGCAAAGTCACCTCTGCCGTGCTGGTTTCACACTTCCTTCTGTGCAAAGTCAGGAGGGCTGGGTCGATGTTTCCTTTAGTTTTAAAAAATATTCCGGAAAAAATGTCACTAAGAAGGATGTGAGCTGGAGCTTGTCAAGTCCCAAAGGCAAGGGTGACACCACGTGCTCCTGAGCCCCAGCTGGGGGGGGCCTCCCGCTCTATCCACCACGGAAAGGATGGAAAAGGGACAAAGAAGAGACCTCTGCACATCCCGACTGTATAAGGAGAATTACCACTGTCGCCACTGGCACGAGAGAAAACCAGTCACAAGTACAATGTCATTAAAAGAAATAAAATACTTTGAACAAAAGGTGCAAGTCACAATTCATATAGAACAGAATCTAGTTAAAAATTTCTCTCAAACAGAAATTCCTTTTGCCTTTTATTAATAACAATAATAATAAAACAACATTTACCAAAAAAAAAAAAACAAAACAATTCCTACGTGATCAGGAGGAAAAGCGAAGGAAACAAAAGAAAAATCCATCTGCCCTATATTAGCCAGGAAAAGAAAAAACCCCAAGTCATGGCAGATTTGGAAAGAAAAGGGGAGGCAGGGCAGGGCAGGGGTGATCCTGTCAGCACCCCGACACACGAGAGGGAACAGAGCAGACAGAGGTGAGACAAGAAGTGGATTGCACCAGGGTGGGGAGGGCCCAGCCAGCGCTGCCAGGCCCGGACCCCCAGGGCAGAGGGACAGAGTGGAAGGAGAGCGTGGCCTCCGTCCAGGAGCGGCTCCAGCCCCCTTGGACCTGCTCAGGGCAGGCTCCAGGGACGCTCAGCCCGGCGTGGGGCCCCGGGCAGGGCCGGCCCCCAGAGCAGCCCCGGTGCCGAGGCCGATCCTCCGTGTGGGGCTCGGGGCTCTGGGTGTAGCTGGAGTTACAGGCAAGTGTGGCAGAAATTAAAGAACCCAAAGGAACGACACACTGGATGAAGTGAGGATGAGGAAAGGGGCCATGGTATTCCAGTTAGTCAGAAATACTACGGCAATTTGGCGCAATGCTGCTAGATACTGTTGGTTTAAAATGGACCTTTTCATTTCAAAGCTGTACACAAACCCTGCAAGAGAGAGAAAGACAGATGTCAGGGGACACCAGAATGGCACATCTCCTCCCACAGCCCACCAGCATTCCCAGGCCATTCCTGACCCTGCCCCAGGAGAGAGACCCTGCCGTGCAGAGGGGCCTGAGCGCAGCACAAGCCTGGAGGGAGGGATGCTGTCCCTGGGCAAATGGGGCACAGCAAACAGCTTCAGCACAGGAGCTCCGAGCGGATGGTCCCACCCCCAGCACTGCAGCAAGGAGCAGGGAAGGTGACCCATGGGAGTGAGGCCCGAGGTGTGGTGTGGTGTGAGAAGGACACAAGGACACTCACTCCCTCCTGGTTACACCCCTGCCTGCTCCATCCCAAAGGGCACCTCCGGGTGCTTGTAGCTCAGCAGCACGTCCGTGATACACGTCGAGGGGTAGCAGGAGGTGTTGAGGTGCTGGCTGCCATCGCCCAGGTTCGCGTGCTCTTGACCTTCCAAACTCTCCCCGCATTCTGTAAGGGCAAAGAGGTGACTCAGCACCTGTGGCTGTGACTCAGCTCCCCGAGGAGCTGCCCACACCCCCTGCCCCGTGGGCAGCCCCGGGCTCACCCTCGCCGTCCCTGTCGCGCAGCTGCTGACTGGCCATCAGCGACGACTGGCTGAGCACGGCGTCGGACATCCGAGCAGAGCTGAGGGCTTTTCCTGCCATCAAACTCATTCCAGGCAAGTTATCCAACTGCACCTGTGGAGATGGCAGGACACACTCAGGGGGAGCTCAGGATCCTGCTGTCCCCCATCTGCCCATGGACAGGGTGCCCAGGGAGCCACTGCAGACCTCCAGCAAGGGTTTGGACAGACAAGAACTGCATCAGGCACAGCTTGGGTGCAGCCTGTCCCTTCAACAGGAGGATGGACTGAATGGTCCAAACCCTCTGAACTAACAGCATAGCTGGGGGTGGAAGGGAGATCAGGAGATCATCCAGCACGAAGCCCCGCCAAGGCAGGGACACCTGGAGGAGGTGACAGAGAAACACATCTGGGTGGTTTTTGGATGCCTCCAGAGAGGGAGACTCCAGGCCCCACCCTAGGCAGCTTTCAGTGCTCTGCCACCCTCCATGGAAAGAAGTTCTTCCTAATGTTGAGGTGGAACTTGTTGTGTTTTAGTTTCTGGCCATTGCTCCCCATCCTGTCACTGGGCACCACTGAACCAGTGAAGCTGGCATTCTCATCTACAGCAGAAGGGAGCTGTAGCAAAGCACACGTCAAGATTTGGGCAGGACACTTCCCAGCACCCCAAACGGCGCAGAGCACTGAGGTCTGGGCTACCATGACCAGCTCCTTCACAGCAGTGCTGGACCCACAGCTGGGCTGGATGCGTCTGCAGAGCCCTGGGTGGCCAGAGCCAGGCCAGGCTGTTTCAGAGGGGGGACCTGGGAGGCAAAGGCACCTACGTAGGCATCATCGCTGTTCTGGATGGTGTGATGTCTCTGCAGGGTGCGGGGCCGCGGGTGCTCGCTGGACGAGGGGCGCACGGGGTAGCCCAGGCCGTTGTGGTCAGGCACCTGCATGGCTTGGCCGGGGGAGCTCCTGTCCATGCAGTTCCCTACGATGGACTCTTGAGAGCCAGACAGGACAGAAAAAGAACAGGTTAGTACAAGGAACCTGCAGCCACTGTGCCACTGCAGAACTGAGACGTGATGCCACACACAAACGCTCCTTGCTGGCAGAGCAGGGACGGGACCCCCGGCTGCTCCAGTTGGAGTGGTGCAGCACCACTGCCCCCAGTTGCACTCACACAGGCTTCTCCCTCCAGCTTCAATATCCTAAAAGTTCCCAATGCTAGCTGCCTTCCATCAGGTCTACAATAACAGCCTTAAGCTGGAGGCACTGGGGCAGGAGCACAGGAACCAGACCCTTTCCCACTTCTGCCTTCCCCTGGAGCCTGAGCTCGACCCCCACATCGTTACACAAGAGCTGGGGGAGCCTCCAACACGGGATGCTCCAGCAGGGCCCCTTGGCAACTGTAAGCAACATAATCCTGCTGGAAGAGCTGGCCAGGATCTTCACTTTTATCAGATGACTTCTCCCTGCCCTCCCACAATCTGGCTGCGGGAGCACACGAGTGTTCTGCCTGGCAAAGTCCATCTGCACTGCAAGCTCTTGTGACTGAGGGCAAAGGCCACATTCCTATCAGGCAAAGCCTCTCATCATTAAGTACACGATGTTTTGGATAAAGTCCTGAGCCATGGAGGAGCCTGTCATCGGGGCTGAGCTCGCTGAGCGCGGACCCTGCCGAGCACAAACGCCCGACGCGGCTGCGAGCGCTGGGGAGCTGCCCCGGGGTGACACAGCTGAGGTACATCCCTCACAAAGCCAGAGCTTTCCCAGGGCTTTGGCCAGTGGGAAGTGATGTCCTGCTGGGCTGGGACACTGCAACTACCACAGAACTGCTCCCTGAAGGCATGGCATAGAATCCTAGAACATCCCCACAAGGATCGTGCTTGCCCCTGCGCAGAGCAGTCCCAAAATCTGTCCACAAATCTAGCAGAATTCAAGTGAGACCCCATCCCATGTGGTCTCCAGAGGCAGCACATGGACAGAGCATGGCAGAGCGTGGACAGCACAGCCAGCACACTGCTCCCCGTGCCCTTCCTCCATCAGGAATGTGGCATTCCTGCCGGAGCCCTGTCCCAGGGCAGTCAGAGATGCAGTCTCCCCCTTCCTTTGCACAACCGTGGGGTTACGTGCGGTTAACAGTCAGCTTTCCCGGAAAAGCGAGAAGGAAAACATGAGGTAACAGATGTTAGCGGATCAGTGCCACCCACACACTGCTCGGGATGCTGCTCCAACTGTGGGAATAGTGGTTGGGGCCAGCAGCCTGCTGCTGCAGCTCCACAAACAGCCCCGGCCCCAGTCCCTGTGCTGCGGGTGACGAGTTCCCTCAGCCTGGAAGAGCCAGGACCCGAAAAACAGCTGCTTCCCAATGCCAGCACTTCACCTCTGCAGATGCTGCTCTGGACAGACACCCCGAATTCACACCCCCAGGCCTGCAGAGGAGAGCCTTTCATCCCCATATCCTTTGTGTCACCGTGGCATGTGACGCTGGCACCGCCAGCTCGGCTCCCTCCGCGCCGAGCCCAGGCAGGTTTCCCATGGGCAGCGCTCCCAGCCCCGGCACGGCCACACTGGAGCAAAACTGGAGCAGGGCCGTTTGCAGGCAGCTCAGTCACATCCCAAACAGATCTGGTCGGCTCTCAAGGTCCCCGGCTGCCATCCCTGGCAGATGCTCCACAGACATCCAGAGCTTTGTGATCAGCGCTAGCACGCGCCCTTGGAAGCACAGACACTCCCGAGCCACGGGAAAACTGCGCTCTGCTCCAGGGAAAACACATCTGGGAGCTGAGGCAGGGAGGGAAGACACCCCTCAAACTGCACCCTCATGACACAGTCCAGGGAAAAGAGTGGGAAAAGCCAGGGATGTGGGATTTGGTGTAGGGCAACAGTGGGAAAACTGAGTGATGCAGGATTTGGTGTAGGTCAAAACCACAAAAGCCCAGGGGTGTAGGATCTGCTGGAGGTAAAGGTACCTGGGAAACTCTGAGGTGACTCTGCCTGGACCCAAAGCGGCGCAGGCCTGAGTCCAAGTGGGTTATGGAGGCCATAGGGAAAATGGTACAAGCAGTTGCATCCCAGGACATAGTTTACTACAAACAACCCTGTCAGAAGGGCTTACACAAGCCTATTTGTAAACATCTATTTGCTTTTCCTCATTTACAAGGCTTTGCAGTCTAAAGTCCTTTTCCTTTGTGTAACCAGTCCTTGCACCAGCAGTGTGGGGGCCGAGATTTGGCTTCTGACTTCAGCAGACCTCACTGTCCATCTAACAGGCTTCAGTGACAAGATTCAGACTCGTGATTTCGTACCAAACCCCCCTCCAGAGCTTCCAATCTCCGCTGAGCCTGGGGCGATTCCCCCCACTCCAAGCACAGCAGGGAAGCAGAGCTCTGAGAGCAAACAGAATTTAGGAGGATTTCAGCACAGCCCAGCCTTGTCCCTGCCCCCTGCCCACGCACTGGGGAGTCAGGGCTTGGCAGCCCCACTCAGCCCTCCGAGCCAGCCTATTCCAGCCCGGTACTTTCCCAACAAACCCGTGCTGTGTCCCTGAACAAAGCTGGGCCTCCTGTGCCCTGGACACAGCTCCTCCGCAACAGGGCCCGAGTGCCAAGGGCAAGCTGGTGGCTCCAGCCCAGCACCCCGAGTCCTGCAGGGAATACTGATCTGCCCACTCAGCCTCTCCTCAAAGCCCTCTTTGCGAGGGGCTCGGAGGGTGTTTTTCCTGCAGAGGAGCCTGTAATTACAGCTCAGGCAGGAATTCCCTGACAGCCCAGTGCTGCCAGAGCAGCCGCCGAGGAGCAAAGGTGCAGCTGCTTCCAAGGAGCAGGAAAGGTCTTCAGATCCTAATGGCAAGTTTAAACTCACTCTCTCCAGAACCCACTGTTCCCAGTTCAAGCAGGGATGGAATCCTGCTGTTGCTGCTGCTTCCCAAAGTGCCAGAGACTGCAAGGCCGCTGGAGCCACAAGACACTGACTAACACTGTTAGTGTGTGTTTGTGGGAGCCTTAGCAGTCCCTGGGCTTGAGGGTCTGTGCTTAAGAGCAGGAAGAAATGGCTACACTGCCACAGCTGGGGTGTGCTGGCAGCTGAGCTGTTCCTATCCCGTGTTTACAGGGGATGGGCAACATCACCAACAAGAATAAATCTGTGGCCACCATGCAGCACCCCTGAAAAGATGGCAGCAAGCTGGGCCCTGGTCTTTACCTGCCTGCAGAAGTAGGTCAAACTCCCAAGGGAAGCATCCCATCAGGCTCCTTCCTTATTCAACCCTGTTTATTACAGAGGCTGTGCCTGCAATTTACTTCAGGCCACAAAAGCCAGAAAGAATCTCGGTAATTCTGTGCTACGCGGAGTATGTCAGGAAACCCTTGGTGTGCCGGGTGGGACGGTGTCCTGGGCAGGAAGCTGGCACACGTGGACACCTGGCCTGCACGGGCAGAGCAGGGAGCCTTACCTCTGCTGGGCACCTTATTCCTGAATCCGGGCGCGGGCTGATGCCTGTACGGGTGCGTTCCCAGCTCCTGCGCGGGATTAGCAGTTCCTAGCAAAGATTCGGGGTCCCCGTGCCCTCCTGCGTTTACAAGCAGAGGGGTCTCGTGGCAACCTTTGGTCAATGTGTTTGAACTCTTACTGTCAGGAAAGCTGTCCCTGTTTCCCTCGCAGGCGCAGTCCTCCTCCATGCTCTCCGAGTGGAACAGGGCTGGCTGGTGTCCGTATCCCTGCGGCGGTGGCACGGAGGCTGGGACCTGCTGGATACATTCTTGCGCCCTGATTTTTAAGAGATGTTGGGGGCTGTTCTGGGGGTGGTACGTGTCAGCACTCTGATAAGGCAAAGACAACGACTGGCGCTCCGAGAGGTTCTGTCCCATGCTGGTGCCCATACTGCCAGCATCCCCTTGACTCATATGCCTGAACAACTCTTGGAATTCTTGCTGCTGCTGCTGCTGCTGCCGCCGTTTGATGAGCTGTGCAAATTCTGCCTGGGGCAGCCGCATGTCCGTGTGCCCCGTGAGCGAGTGCCGGGGGGAAAGCAGTCCCTGGAGGATGTGCGGTACCTGCTGGTGTCGGCTGTAGTCGGGCGGGGTCGGGGACAACAGTGCCTGCTGTAGTGCCGATGCCGTGTAGTGCTGCTGCTGCTGATGTGCGTTCGGGGGGAAACTGGGGTACTGGTCAAGCTGTGGCACCTTCAGAGCTTGCTGGGCTGCAGAGAAGCCGACCCCTCCCGGCGGGCTGTAGCTGCTGGGGGAGACGCGGGGCTGCTCCGGGAACAGGTGGGGGTGTAAGTGCACCTGGTCGTAGTTGGCAGGGGGATACCTGTTCACGTTCAGACTGCAAGGACAAGGAAAAGGACGAGTGACCGCACTGCTCAGCGGGAGCCAGAGCTGCTCCTGCACGGGAGGGACTTCCCCAGGCACGTGGGACAGCAGCCCTGGCCTGGCTCAGCAACTCCTTCCCAGCGAGGGAGCAAGCACAGGGCAGACTGGCAAGGACGCCGTGCCTCGTGCTGGGACTGGCACTCCCTGCAGGAGTCCCGGAGCAGGCAGGGAGGGCTCTCACCTGTGCGAGTCGGCGCTGTCGGCGCTGAGCTGCTTGGACAGCTGCCGGTGGCCGTAGCTGAGGGAGGCCATCAGGTTGGCGCGGTGCTGCATCTGGATCTGGCTGGCGCTGGGGCTCAGGGACATCCCCCGCGCGTGGGACGCCAGGCCCTGCCCGCCCACCGAGGCCCCGGGCAGGAGGCTGCTGCCCACCATGTCCCCGGGCTCCTGCACTTGGATGGTGACCTGCTGGGGCTGCGACTGCTGCTGCTGCAGGGCCAGGCACGTCAGCCCCATGGCCGGGGGAGGGGAACAGTTACCCGACTGCGGGAAGATGGTGTTGTGGGATGGCATCCCTTGGAACTGGGACTGGGAGGCAGCACCTACAAGGAACAAAGACACTCAGCGCCCCTGGCAGCCCAGGGCGAGGCTTGGGAGCAAGATCTGCTCCATTTCCCCAAGTGCCAGACAGGGTTTGGATTAACCTGGTCTATGAAAGGTGTCCCTGCCTGTAGCAGGGGGATGGAGAGGGATGATCTTTAAGGTCCCTTCCAACCCAAAGCAGGCTATGATGCTGTGATTCATTCCACAACTCTGGGCCGGGATGGGAGCCCAGTACGTGTCCGTATGGGTGCTGTCATGCTGTGCCAGCGTGCAAAGGTCACAGCCAGAGCCCCTTGCACCAAAACAGAAACTCTGCGGAGCTGACAGTCATTTGCATAAACCTGAGAATATCAGCCCTTCCTCCCCACCCCCGGGAGCGATAAGTAAGGATCTTGTGACAAGGAACCCGACAGCACATTCCAGCTGGCAGCTTCTCCTGAGCTCTTGATAACACCAGCCCTTGCTGCCAGATGGAGAATCTTTTACATCATCAGCAAACTGTGCAGGGCCTGGGCTGAGGGGGGAACGGAGCCCTGGCAACCCCAGGCTGCTTCTGCAGGGTTTGATGGGCTCACACGGCCCTGCCCAGCTCCCAGAACTGCTTACCATGGGGCTGGAGCACGCTGCTGCTCACGGGGGGCGGGCTGCTGTTGGGTTGCCTGAAGAGATGATTGCTGGGGTGGTTTGGGGGTGGGCTGGATGGCTGGATCCGTAACCTACGCAGGGAAACAAGCACCTTCTCACCATGCCTGCTCCTTGTCAAGATGCCGTCTCAGCTGTGAGAACTGATGCCAAACACTGCGTGTCTTGTTCAAAATAAACACTGTAAAGCCCTTGCTGGGGATCCCAAGGTCTCTGCAGCTTGGCTTCTCTTCTGAGAGCCACCTCACTTGTCCAAGTCACACAGGGAGGGAGCAGGACCTGGTGGCTACCACAGAAACCTGGGGACAAGGACACTGCAGGCTCACCTCCTGACTCACTGCACCCGGTGAGACACCCTGCTCTCGTTTCCTGTAACTCAGCCTCCCTCACCCACAAGTCAGGGTGCTGAGGGCAAGGAGACTGAGCTCACCAAGGGCCTGGCAAGGTGTGAGACACCCAAGGAAGCATGAGAGAGCCTGGCTGCTGAAGTGGCAGCTTCAAGCCACTCAAAAGGCAGGACTGTCAATCCTCTGCTCAAAGCAGGTCTGTGCCTTTGAATCAGGTTTCTCTGATTCTAAAGTCCTTCTGAGAGAATCCAGCTCAAAGGACCAGGCACATTCACCTGGGAACTGGCAGTGTCATTCTGACTCCATAAACTTCCAACTCAGCCTGGCTTCTCCTGAGTGTGTCAGCTCATCCCTGGGCTTCAGGAAGAGCAAAACCCAGAGCTGTCCTAAAGCCATTTCTTTACCTCTGGAGCTGGTGAGTGAGCAGAGCTGGCTGGTTTTCACATGGAGCTTGCAAGGGTGGAGATGGCTGGGGAGGCCGGATACAGTCCTGAACCAGGCACCACAAGAAAACAAGAAGTGTTTGCAGTCAATGTCTCAGTCAGTAAATTTAGAAACACTGCTGGGTGAAGCAGGACATATCCAGATTCACTGAGTGTCAGTCCCTGACTGCAGCCCTGGCTGCCACAGCTACCACAGCAGCTGTGCAAACATCTCTGCTGAAATCCTTCAGCCTTCCCGCTACAGCACGCCCAGCAAACTCCCCTCCCTCAATCCCCCCGGGACCTGCTCACGAGTTGTGTCTGCAGCAACACAGGAAAACAGAGCTAAGCCTTCAGCAGCTCTGGCTCGGGCTGCACTACCTGAATCTGCTGATGAAGAATCTGGTGGTGCTGCTCCTGCTGGTACAACATGTGCTGCTGCTGCGTCTTCTCCAGCGTCCTCTCGTCCATGTGCCCACCGTACATCTTCTGGAGCTGCTCACACTCCTGCAAGGAATCCAGCACATCCCATAAATGACCTTCTGGTGCACAGCACCCTGCTGTGTGCGGAATGGCACGCTCTGCAGCCCACCCCTCTGAGAAAAGCTGGCAAAGAAAGCCTAATCCATTCCCTCTGACAGAATCAGGTGTGCAGTGACATGGCAGAAAGCCAGGAAAGCAACGGGTGCACGTGACACCGAGCTGGCACGGCTGTGTTCCCTTAATGCAGGCAGCAAGCTCTGCAAACGACACTTCAAGGTGAGGAGAGCATCTCGTTTGTGCCGTGCTGCAAAGGGAAAGGCCTGTCCTGGGGCCAAATCCTGCTCCAGCCGTTGGCAGGTTGTGCCTGGCTGCGCAGGGAATACCCCACAGTACACTCCAAACTCTGGTGGTAGGAGCTGCCCTTTCCCAGGACACCCTGGAACAGCCCCAGGCTGCTGCCAGAGGAAATGTGGGAGAGCAGGAGCTGCAGTCTGACAGTGCTGGTGGGCCCTGCAGGACACCCATGGGTGGGCACAGCATGATGGTTCTCCCCAGGAAAGAGGGGGCAGGAATCCCCCCAGGTGCCCAACTGCAGGTGAACAGCTCATACATCCAGAGGACACTCGGGGTTTGCTGCAGTCACTCAGGGCAGGAACAAACAAAGTCCCCGCTGCGTCCCTCAGCCTTCCGTGTAAAGATTCCTCTTTTGCTTCCTGAAGCAGCAAGACCGAGGCAGTAAGAATTCCTCGTGGAGGCTGTTCTGAGGACCCCCAGCCCCCTCTCACCTGCTGAAGCTGTTTGATGCTGCTGTTATTGCCCATCTTCTCCAGGTGGGCTTTGAAGGCCTGGATGCTGGCAGCCCCGTCGGAGAAGCGCCGGACCGGGGAGAAGCGCTCGGTGGGGAGGTGCAGAGTGTTGGAGTCCTTGTAAATAGAACTGAACACAGGGGGAAGGGGGTTACTGACGTGACACCAGCCAAAACACAAACTCCAGGACAGACTTTCCAGTTCCACCAGCCTCCCAGCTGCCTGGGTGCTCCACACTGGGCAATCAGAATGGGCACATCTGAACCAAGCTGTGCCCAAGGCACCTCAAGCACTTCCCCTTCTCAGTGAGGTTTTTTTGCCATCAGGGGGAGCCAGATTTTTTTCAGGAGCTGTTTTCTCCCGAAGTTGGGGCTCCCCATTATCACTGACCTCCTGCCCTGCCATTAGGTGCCACCTGTGTTATCAGGGGCAGAGATAACCTGGCAGACACTCGTCACAATGTGCCTCACAACAAACAGCTGGGGCTCTCTGCCTGCCCTCATTGTTTCTGGGCAAATGCTATCTCTGGAACCTGATTTCTGTGCAAAACACAGAAACACGGAATGATCTGGGCTGGGAGGGACATCTTCCACTAGCCCAGGTTGCTCCAAGCCCTGTCCAACCTGGCTTTGGACACCTCCAGGGATGGGGCAGCCACAGCTTCTCCAGGCACCCTGTGCCAGGGCCTCCCCACCCTCACAGGGAGGATTTTCTTCCACCACTAAAGGATTTATTTTGTAAAGATTCTGCAGATGCCATCTCCAGAACCCAGCGAGCAGCATTTAATGCACAGGCTCCAGCAGCAGCTTTTGTGTGTGAGAAGGTCATGGAGACGTGGTCTTTACAGCACCTCTGACACCAAACCCAGCAAGAGCCCACCTGGCTGCACCTGGAGTGGCCCTGAGCTCCAGAGGTCACTCTGAGGGCCTGTTCCAGGCTCCCCTTGTCACAAGGTGACTGATGCTGGACCACTTCCAGCAGGCTGGGCTCCACTTTGTCCCTGTCTCTGCCTTAGGAGGACACAGTTCAGCTTCCTTCCAAGGAAAGAGCTGTGCTCCTGCCTTTTGAAGCCATCCCATCCATTATCCTGATCCATTTGTTCTCCTGTTGCATTGATGGAAAGCAGAAGCTACAGATAAAATCATGCTGAGTTTTTGAAACCCGTGTGGGCAAGGCAGAACAGCTGCACTTCCCTGTACAGCTGTACTTCAATTCTGCTTTCAGATATTTAACGTGACAAATAAGAAGACACATAAGATGGCTTAAAATAGGTTAAGGGCTAAAATAAAACCCACCTGCCATTCAATAATGAGGTTTATTTACAGAGTGACTGCCAACTTCTGTGCCAGGTACGTAATGAACTCACTGTGGAACACTGTGTTTAGACCACGGTCAGATGAAATTTCTGTGATTTCACAGGAAAAACACAGAACAGGCTCACAGCACGTTACAACACCAAGAGTGGAACGAGCAGATACCACCCTGCTCATGATGCAACAGCTTCAGGACTCCAGAGCCAAGAGCCAGAGGTGACACCAACATTATTTACAGGGTAAGTGTGTTTAAAGTCTTGTAAGAATTCCGTTCCTGCTGTGTGTGAAGGACTTTGCTTACCTTTAGGATTTGCAGCAATCCTGAAAGCAGGACACAGCACATTCTGCTTGTTTTGCAAGATGCACTCTCCTTCCTGTCAAGCTGTGGCCCTAGAAATGTTTCCCCTCCTGCTCTTCCCATCCCCCAGGCACCTCTGAGGGAGCAACTTGAGGGCAGAGAGGTGCTTATCTCGGTTTTCCAGCTCCAGCGTGGCACTAGCACTGTCTCAGTCTGCTCAGAGTTCACCTGTCCCTGCTGATTACATCAGTGCTCAGCTCAGCAGGTCTCTGGCTCCAATAAAAAGGGCTTTGTCAAGCCTGCCAGTGTGAGCTGCCCGAGGGGCTGAACAGCAGCACCAGCCTGGCCTGGCAGCCGCTGCTTTCCCAAGAGGCAGCAAGCTCCAGTGTGCAGCTGGTTCGCTCCGAGCACTGAGGTGTCAGAGCACTTGCAAGCATTTTTAGGAGGTTTTTTTTTTTGTTAAGAGGAATTTAAGCTCCCTCTGTGGCATTAGCATCTCCGGTTGGCTGCTGTGACAAGGACTCTGTCACACTAACACCTCTCCATCAGGACTGTCCCTCCCACACATCCTGAGTATATTTAGATCCAATCCAAAAGTTCCCTCTTTCCCAGACACTGTGTTTTTTTTTTTTCCCTTCCCCACTCAGATTCCTTTTCTCACATCATTCCCATCAAGGGTTCAGGTGAGAAATGAAATTACTCTCGAGGAGCTTTGCACAGAGACTTTGCAGTCAGAACACACAACTCTGGTGCAGAACAGTGAGGGTTTTAAGCTCTGCTGTGGATGACTCTTGGTGCAATCTTTTGCCTGCATCTTCCTCCAAAAACGTTCTGTAGCAAATCTGCTACCTTGATGCCTAGCATTACACAGGGAAAAGCTTTCCTCTAAAAAAAAATAGCTTATTCCCAATATTCCTGTGATGGCAGCCATTCCAGCAAATCACGCCCAGCCACAAAAGTGGGACTGGAGGGAAGAGCCAGCTGATTCCTGCTGGTCCCTGCAGGCAGACACCCTCTGCTCTGTGGGTCTGCTCTTTGTCCCTGCTCCTCCTCCTCCTCCTCACCCCTCCCTGCCAGCGGGATGTCCTCAGTGCTCCATTCCAGGGCCACCTGGGCAGGACTCCTGGCGCACGCTGCCCGGCCGGCCGGTGCCGTTACTCACCGGTGCTGGTCGGGTCCCAGGTGTGGAGCCCAAGCCCGGGGTCGGAAGGGCTGCTGTCCTAGCTGCCTCTGCAAGTCTGGAGGGATTTCAGCTGTAGGGTTGGTCATGGCCAGAGTGTGCCTTTTTGACCTATTTGCCAAGTATCTGCAACAAGCAGGAGCACATTTTATAAGAGACTGATGGGAGTACTCCGAAAACAGGGAGTGTTAGATAACCCAGAGGAACGGGAAGGAAGAAGCTTGTGCAGCGCTCAGAACACGCCACGGACACGCTGCCCATGCCCCTCACAGCACTGGCTCACCAGTGCTTTGGGGACAAGTGCACTTGCAGCTGCTGGTGCTCCACTGCCAGCCTTGGAAGGAAAGAGGAGCTGTTTGCTCCTCCCAGCAGAAAGGCACGTTTCACCTCAAGGGGAATGCTGGTATGTCCCTTTGGGAATACCCACCCTCAGCGTGGATTCACTGCACCAGAGCAGGTCTGCCCCTCTGCCCCAGCCCGGGGAGGCAGGGCAGAGATCAGCCAGCAGGAGCTGGGCACAGAGCTGGGCACAGAGCTGGGCACAGAGCTGGGCACAGAGCAGAGCTGCTGCTCCTGCCCGGGAGCCTTCGCTCCTCAGAGCGACCCTGGGACAGCCCGGGTCCAGCCACCAGCAGTGTCCCAGCAGGGGAAGGGTGCGAGGGGCACCGCAGGCTGCCCGAGCAGCATGAGGAAGGGCTGGGCTGAGGCAGGGCTGTGCCAGCCCGGTCCAAGTGCGCCATCTAGTCCCTGCTGAAAGTCGGGAATGGCCCGGGATGCGCAGGGAACGGGAACCGAGCAGCGAGAGGGTTCCTCCCTCTGGAGACACCAGCACCAGGGCTGGGCTTGCCTCTCACACCTGAGCTGGGAGGCAACAGCTTAAACAAAAGCCCGCTCTGCACTGGAAAAGAGCTGCAGGTCTCCTGCAAAGCCCCCAAAGACCGTGGAGGGGGAACTCGGAGCCTCTGCTCCAGCAAGGATGTGAGGAAGGGCCAGGCAGTGCTGAGAGCTGCTGCCTGCCTGCTGCTCCTGGCACAGCCGAGCCCAGGGCAGTGGCAGAGAGGGGCTGAAGCCCGTGCCCAGGGCTGGCACTGCACCCAGGCTGTGCCTGCTCAAGGCTGCTGGGATGAACTCAACGCTTTCTGCCCTGTGAACCAGCGAGGCAGCTCAGGTAACCAGGCCAAGCACCACTCGGCCAGTGACACCTGCAAACCCTCACCTCTGCTCTGTTCCCCTGCAGCTGCCCCCGGGAAGCAGAAAGAGCAGCAAGCAATCCAGACTTGCCCAAACCCAGCCTCTCTTTGCTGCTGAAGCCACTTAAGCAGAAGAAGCAGGTTAACAGTGCCGTGGTGCCCCGCCAAAGCCCGTGCCATTAGCTGTTTAAGAATCATTTGATGTAGACAGGGAAAGGTTCCCAAAGAGCTTTACTGTTGTGGTTTGCTAAGATCATTTTATTTCAGCCCTCCAGGGAACAATCCAATCACGAGCTCTAACAGCGTTTCGGGTGGAAGAAAGTTTCCCAAAGCTCAAAGGAGATGTGACTGCTCCCTGGAACAGAGAGAAGACTGTGCTCTGCTTTCAAGGTCAGATTAAGGAGGGCAAAAGCTGCTCACTGGTGGCTGCAAACAGAGGATTTGGGGCAGTGTTCTGAGAAGCTAAATATTTGCATCTGTCCCTGATGTTAATGCTATTTACCCTTCTCCTCTGATGACTACTGACATGTCGCAACACAAGGGGGTGGAGAACAAGTTAACACACAACCTGGATGGTGCTTTTTCAAGGCCATCTGGTGGAAGAAGAACATGTGCTGTGAAAGAACTAAGGGCAGCACTGTCGAGAGCAGTGAAGTGACCTCTGAGTCCAAGGGGACTTGGTTTTCAGTGGGATCTGAACATTTCAGTGCCTTGCAAAACACTGCACAGGGGTTTCAAAATGTTTCCAGCTGAGCTAATGCTTTAAAGGCTCAACTGAAACCTTCAGGTTTAGAATAGTGAAAATCTGCCCAGGTGAGATGTGCAGGCATCCCCTTGCCAAGAATGAGATGTATTGTGTTTGCACAGCCAAGAAGACCACCTGCTGTTTGAGGTGCTGTCAGAGGACATTACTGGCCCTATATTAGAACTGTTAATGGCTGTTGAAGCTATAAATGAGGCTACAAGTAGACTGAGGTATGCAAAAGGAGTCTCAGTGCACAGCCTGTCACTGCTCACACCCACTGTTCCTTGGGAGCACTGAGAGGAGCACAGCTGGCCAAGGCTCTGGAGCATGATCTGCACCCACCCCAGTGTCACCCTGCCTGCAACAACCCCCAGTCTGAACCCTTGTGAGCCCCTGAGGAGCCACTCCCTTACCCAGGTGATCACCTGTACAAAGGGGGATCCAGAAAGCTCTTCCAGTTTGAGGTAAGAAGCAGGAGCACCCACCACACGTAGTGCCCAGCTGGTTAGCAGAGAAGAAACTATGCAAAAGCTCCTAAGAAAATGTTAGCAATGCCATGGTTAGTGTGTTCATGGACTGAGAAAGTACAAGCACATTCTACCCACTTCCTACAATTTGTTTAGAGCAGACACAGAGAACAGAAGTTCCCAGCCTGAGAGCTAATAATGCTTCCCTTATTGGAGCAGACTATTTTTAAGGCCTGATGCTAAAATTAGCAGCTAGAGGTACCCGTAATTCCAGCAAGCTCACTTTGTTTGAGGCATCAGAGTTGGATGTTTACTGCATGTCTTGATACAAAAGCTGCTGCACTGGCACCCAAGGCCACAGAGGAGATTCTCCCACCTCCAGCACCCAGCAGGGAGGGGAATCCCTCGGCACTCACTTGGCAGGTTAGTGTGGATCGCATGCTGGTGCACACTAAGCAAAGGAATTTAGCAGTTCCAAGAGTTTCTGGAGAACCTACTGCTCAATCAGCTACCCATTCCAGGGGAATCCAGCTTTGCAAGCACCCAGTAGTGCCAGAGGAGTAACTGCCTACAGTAATCAACACCCAGAGGAACAGGAGAAGTGTTGAGCCTTCGCTGTAAAATCAACAGTGGTGCCCTGATGAGGTGGCTGTGCTTGAATCAGCTCTGGAACAGCCCAAGGTGAGCCTTGTGGAGGTAGGAAGGGCAAATGTTAACAGTGGGAGTTACCTCTGCACAGCTTCCTGGTCCGGCTCCCCATCAGAGCTCTCCTCGTCCACAGGGGTGACGGCTGGGACAGCCTGTGGAGAGAGAAGCCACAGCTCAGGAGGACACCCAGCACAGTCCCCTCCGCACAGGGGACACCTGATCTTCCCAAACAAGCTTCCACAGGGGTGTGTGTTGGCTCCTCTGCAGCACCAAGGAAACCTGGCCAAGAACCCCTTCCAACATTCCTTCCCCAGTCCAACTGCCCGGGCAGGGCTGCTGCTACTTGGAGAATTCATTGATACAGACGGGAGCGAGAGCACGCCCCAGCGCCTGCGATGGACACTTGGGTTTTCTCCATGGGATCAGCAAAGGACAAAAGCAGCCATTAAAAAGTCACATGTGCTCCAGAGAGGAGCACACAACCCCACCTGCCACCTCCAGGAGAGCACAGCAAGTGCTGCAAGGGGGAGCAGGGGAACCTTTGGCAGCGAGCAGGCGCATCCCTGCAGCGCAGGACCCGCTGTGACCCGGGCACAGCCACCTCTGCCCGCGGGAGGGGGTATTTTGAAGCTCTCTGCCTTCCCTGTGCTACTCACTGGCGTCATGGTGACGAGCGGCGAGGGGCCCCGGGGCCGCTTGAGCAGCTGCTGCGCGTGCAGCTGGATGTTGGCCCCGCCGTCGGACGCGCGCCGGCCCAGCGGGCCCATCCCGTTCAGCAGCTGCAGGGTGGGGGGCTGCAGCAGGGACTGCTCCTGCAACACACACACAGCACCGTTACCCACCCCGGAGAGCCCCCGCTCACACAGCGGAGAAAACAAGCCCTCTGGGCTTCAGGGATGTCACCAGGGATCCTGGAGGGATGCGGGGCAGGGGCAGGCAGCGTCAGTGGACGAGCAGGGTTTAACTCTGCAGCTCCCTGCACGCTGCTTTAGCTGCCAGGCAGGCTGCAACCTGCAGCTCCAAGTCCTATTTCTCCCCAGCCCATTTCTTAATTTCATATTGCACTGCTCTTTCATTCTTTGGCATTTTCACAGAATCACAGAATGGTCTGGGTTGGAAAGGACCTTAAAGATCATCTCATTCCAACCCCCTGCCATGGGCAGGGACACCTTCCACCATCCCAGGTTGCTCAGAGCCTCATCTAGCCTGGCCTTGGACACTTCCAGGGATGAGATATCCGCAGCTTTTCTGGGCAACCTGTTCCAGTGCCTCACCACTTTCACAGTAAAGAATATTTTCCTAATATGTGATCTAAACCTACTTTAGAGAACCAATTGGAATCATACAGAAAGAGAGTAATTCTTGAGGCTTATGCAGTCCAAGGAGTGACAGAGGGAGCACAAACAGCCCTCCCAGCGGGCAGGGCACAGAGCACAGCAGGGATCATGGGCAGTACCTTGTACTCCAGCTGCCCCGTGGGCTGCAGGTTCTGCCTGGGCAGCACATTGTGCATGAAGTTCACATTCGGGGTCACCTGCAGGAACGGAGCCTGAGGAGTGACACGGGGGAAGCCAGGCAGGAGCTTCTGCAGGTCTTCCATGACTTCCGTCCTGTACAATCACATTTGGAGAGGGGAATTAGCCATGATGTGAGGAAACCCCTCACAGACCCAGCACACCCAGCTTCCCTTCACAAAAAGCTTCTTAGTGCTCTGGAAAATGGTCACACAGAGCAGCCAAGCCACTCTTTGGTTTTATTTGTCCCTTTTTTCCCCTCCATGTTGAGATTTGGCAGAATTGGGCATTAACCTCGATGGCATTTATCACAAAAACTTCACCTTGGACATGACAGCAGTGCAGCTCGGGTGAGACACTTGCCTTGACCAACAGCAGAGCCTACCCAGAGCTGATCAGGAAGAGCAGGAGGAAAGTACCTCATCCCCATCTAAAACACTGACCAAGCTGTGCAGGGGGACTGGCACCTTAAAAGAGCACCCAGAAGGACCAAAGTCACGTGCTGGGAGTGAATGTCCAGGTTGGAGTGCAGCACTCACCGTGGGTCAGCTACTCCCACTGTGTGCCTCCTCATGGAGAGGTAGCGGACCAGAGCCTCGGGTGATGGTTCCTCCCCTTCATCACTGTCCAAGTTCATTGTTCCATCCGTCTGGGCAGGACAAACATTGGAGATGTTGAAATGTAACATGGGGATCAAAGGAAAGGCTTCCATGTGAGCCAGAAAAAGAGCTTGCAGGGGTCATGGGGATGTGCCTCACCTCCACAATTTGGTTCTCAGGGTTGATGAGCTGGACTTGGGGCACGTTGATGTTCATGGTGTTGCCTGTCTGTTCTGTCTGCTGAGTGGAGAGATCAGGATCAGAAGACACAAACATAGCATTGTTTTACAAACACTGCTGGATTAACACCAGCCCTAAGCACCTGGAACAGAGAGGTGACCCTGGAGCCAGCGAAGGGTGGTTTATTCTCAAGAGGTTGCCTCGTTTACCCCCCCTCCTTCTATTCAGGCAGGGTCAGCATCTCTTCTGCTTCCCTTATGACCTGGCCTCTCCCAAAGCAAGTGCTCACTGCTCCATCAGCAGCACAAAGCAGGGAGGAAGCATCACACAGCAGCCCTGGGCTGGGAACTCCAGCTCCCAGTAACTCCCTCAGTTCCTTCCCCCCTGCCACTAAGCTAGCAGAACACTGTCTGAAGGGTGTTTAGCCAATGCACAAACTGTTCCTGACCTCAGGGTTAGGGCACCCTAAACACACACCAAATTCTCAGACGAGGAACGTTTTGACACTCCAGCCAGGGTGTGGACACCCACGAACAAGTCTGAGTTTGGCAGGTAAGGGACTGGCTGGCCTGGCAGGGCTGGAAGAACACTGGCAAGGGGGATGCACCTGGATGTTGGCCGAGGTGGGGAAGGTCATGGTGCGTGGGATGCTGGGCGAGGGCGCGATGCGCAGGTTCTTGTGCCTCTTGAGGCGGTCGCAGAGCAGGCTGTAGATCGCGCTGTAGTGATCGTACGCGTCGGCTCGCAGCGACTGCAAGGCAAAGCAGAGCGGTCACTCCCTCCTGGGCAGTGATAAAACACGTTTTGTGCTGTGCTGGGGCTGCTCAGCTGCCACCAAACACAGCCATTGATCGGCACGAGGAGCAGGCAGGGCACGCCAGGCCTCACCTGCACCGTGCGCTCCTTGTCCAGCCCCATGTCCGCCATGGCCAGCAGCACGTCCTCGTTCAGCGGCTCCAGCTGCCTCTCGGTCTTCAGGTGCTGACACTCTGCTATCAGCTGTGAGGGCACAGGCACAGAGTCAGAGCTGACATTCCCAAAGGCACGCTGATGAGTCACGGCGCTCCGAAGAGCCCAAGCACCGGGCTCTGGCTGCAGCTGGCGTGAGGTCTGATGGCAGCCGATCCGAAATCCACTGCCCCAAGCTCCCAGGGCCACGGGGGAAGATACAAAAATGTACGTAGATAAGGAGTGATGTGGAAAGCAAGGCCAGGAGACAGAGAAAAGGGAAAGGCCACGCCTGGGAATGAGTGTTCCCAAGGAGCAGAACCAACACTGCAGCATCACGTGCCCAGAGCCCGTTTGAGTCACTGAGCAGACCCTGCTCGCTGCTGCTCACCCTGTCAAACTCTGCATCAGCCTCCCCCAGCTTCATCCACTTGTGCTTGCAGATCTGCTCCATGGAGAGCCTCTTGCTCGGGTCCAGCACCAGCATGTGGCGGATCAGGTGTTCACACTCTGCCAGGGAAGAGAGGCCGTGTCACCCGCGGGGAGGGGCACGGCTGCTGCAGCACTGCCTTTCCAAGCTCCCCTCTGGGAAGTCACCTCACAGAAACAGTGCTCCTCCTCTGCACTGCACACCTGCTGGGTCCCCAGCGTGCCCCACTGCAGACATTGATTCCCCTGTGCTAGGAAGGAGGGAAGCCACCCTGGCTACACAGAGCCCTATCACCCTGTCCCTCCCCACCTTGATGTGAGTGGCTTTGGAGGTTGAGAGCAAAGGACACTTCGAATATTCTCCACTCCACAGCTGTGCCATTGTATTCCACATGTGCTGTCACCAAGAGGGACTGCTGAGGCTCTCCTGTTTAGGCTGGGATCTAAGTTTGCTTTGAAAGCTCCATGTTTTAGCAGAAATTTCTGCATGGAGAGAACCTCTTCCCCAGAGAAGACAGCAAGCAAGGAAGTCTTCAGCTGGGAAATTCCATGCAAAATTGTTCCTTAAGCTGACAGCAGGCAACCAAGTACCTACACGTGACTCTTTGTTAAGCTGATCAATATGAAAATTAATCACACTTTTCACACCCAAGATTTATTATGAAAGTGTTTTTGCAGCAGCAGGACACAAACGCTCCTCTCTGACGGGGCTGTTGCTGGAAATTCATGCCCCATAACGCTGTAAAAAGCTAAAACTGAGGGAGGTGCAGTGAAAACCCCTGAGTGCCCCCTTACCTGTGGACATGAAGAAGGGGATGCGGAACTTGCCGCTGAGCACCCGCGCGCGCAGGTTCTGCAGGGTGCTCCCGTCGAAGGGCAGGGCCCCGCACACCAGCACGTACAGCACCACGCCGAGGCTCTGCACCCAAAACAAACCCAGTCAGCAGCGCCAGACGGAATGCAAATCCAGCTCTGGGCTTTTGGCACCTCCCCACAGGGAAAATACAGGATGTAGTAGCCAGAATGCAGCTCTGGAAGCGTTTCTTTGGAAAACGCTTTTTGCTGTGTCAGGGCTTTTCTCCAAGACATGTACTGAGAAGTCAGGAAGCAAAGCCAAACAAACAGAGCAAAAATCAGATCAAAGTCAGAGAGAAAGAGGCTCATCACATACCCAAATATCAACCTTTGGCCCATCGTACTCCTTGCCTTCAAAGAGCTCTGGAGCAGCATAGGGAGGACTCCCACACCAGGTTTTAAGGAGCTGGCCAGGGGTGAAGATGTTGCTGAACCCAAAATCTGAAAGAACAAAGAGAACCGATGAGAGGAATGTGATTCACTCCAAGTGTCCTGAACAAATGGTATTTCAGTAACTTGCTGAGTCTGGTAAGGTCACGTACCATCCTGTAATGGGTAACTGGTACACAGACACTGGAAATGGAGTCACTGAGGTTAGAAAAGACCTCCAGGGTCATCAAGTCCAAGCTGTGCCCAATCCCCACCTTGTCACCAGCCCAGAGCACTGAGTGCCATGTCCAGTCTTTCCTTGGACACCTCCAGGGGTGGCGACTCCAAACCTCCCCAGTGCCCTGAGCTCTGGGCAGTGCCAGCAGGGACAGAGTGCAAAGGGAAGAAGAATAGGAATTTTGATTTTTCCAGAAAGCCCTACAGAGTCATGATGGGCAGCTCTACCAACAGAGTCAAATCCTTCACCAACAGCAAATAACAAATCCTCAAAGAGAAAGGTCTTCACCTCGCAGGCAGCCAACCATCAGCTTATGTGGGCACTAATGGCATTCTCTGTTAATTAACCTGCCTCCCTCTGGCTCACAGCTGGGACCTGCATTGCAAAGGGCAAGGAAACCAGTCTGGATCCAAGAGAAGGGAGCTGGTTCTCATAAAAAGAAAAAAGTTTCCTTCCTTTTTTTCTTCTCAATTGAACTGAAGCAATCACAGTCCCAGAGAGGAGTTCTGAGGTGTCCACATGTTTTTTCTAACACATTCAAGATTACCCAATATTACCAGTTAATTACCAATTAATTACCAGTTCCACACCGAATTCCAAGTGAGGATCACCAGTGATGCCAACAGCTCTGTGCCAGAGGCAGGAAAATCCCACCAGCACCGCCCAGAATGCACTAACTGGTGAGTCCGTGCTCCCTCTTGCTGCTCTCCTTACAGGATTTTCCATGACCTAATTTCAGGTGACTCCTCTCCTCCTTTGCACAGCGTCTGCAGAACCCAGCAGACCACCTGGCACTGCTCCTGCCAGCTCAGCTCCAGGGGGCCACAGCTGAATTCCTTCTCCCTGTCCCTTTGCAGGGAGGAAATTCTCACTGTGGAGATGATTTATGCATGTGGAGAATACCTAACGCAGGCTGTTCCTGTGGAAACACCTGGAGTACACACCAGGCTGCTCCAACCCCACTCCAAACAGAGCAGAGATGGTAAATGTCCTTTAAAGGCACCGTGGAATCAAAACAAGGCACTTACACGCCCGTTGGGTTTTTACTGTTGGCAGTGAAGCCATCTAAACCTCCAGTCAGCCTTTGGAGGACAATTCCAGGGAAATAGCACACAGCTGCACAATTGTCTTTTCCACCTCTGCAAGCTTTTGAGCTGCTGTCTCACGTTCAAAGCAGGATGTGTAACAAGTGCTTGAGTTACGGTCACCGGAGGCAGCAATAAACCCTGCAGCACTGGATGTATTTCCCAACACACAGCATTTGTCTCAGGTTTAGACATAAACTCCTTCTGACTGTGGAATTTTGGCACTTCCCATATATTGAGCAAGTTATCCTAGTTTAGTTACTTTTATTTGTCCTTGTAAGTACACAAGTGGGCCTTGAGCACCTGGGGAACCACCTGTATTTTCCAAGGAGTGCTCAGCCGGGAGCAGCTCCAGCCCTGCCCAGGTGAGAGGCCCGAGGTGCTCCCCACTCTGCTGCACAGGTCACAGCGAGTGTCAGCAGCAGGGGCAGGGCTGTGCCATTCCAGGGCTGTGCCATTCCAGGTCCATGCCATTCCAGGGCTGTGCCATGCCAGCTGGCAGCACTGCAGCCTCGGAACGGACACGCAACAGCTGCCTCCTGCACCCTCCTCTGCTTCCTGCAGATTGGTCGGCCGGGAAACTTCACCCCTTCCTCATCGTGCTGAACTTCATCCAGGGATTCACAGCTCTTTTGGACAGGGAGAGGAGGTGGGGAGAAGGGGAAATGCAGAGTCTGTCCTTAGGGAATGGGGCCAGCGGGTCCCAGAGCTCTGCGCTCGCCCCGCGGCTGCCCCGGCTCTCGGGTGAAACCTCTCTCCCTGTGCAGGGATGCTGCTGTGCCCAGCCCCTGCCAGGCTCAGGCAGGCGGGCTGCTGGGCTCTGCAGGGAGCTGGAGCCAGCAGATCCTCTACAGGGACACTGCTCCCAGGCTGGAAACGGCTTCCAGATCCCACCTGCGCTGCGGGACTCAGGTCAAGGCCGGGGAAAACAGCAGGGCTTTAAAAACCCAAAGAAAGTTCACGGGAGGACTTGAAAACCCCGGAGCAGCTAAGCACAAAATCTAAACCAAACAAAAACACAAATTACAACTTAAATAAACCTTCTTAAAATCTATGGCCAAGGAGATGCATAAATCCAAATCCTCAGGGAGCTATCAGGTCACATTCCACAAACAGATGCAGAGGGAAAGAGGCATTTTTGAACAGCAAGGTGAGTCACAATGATGTGATACAGGGAAAATATTTAAAACAAACATCTCTGCTACAAAACAGTGGGTCCAGTCCCTCAAGTTTCCTTGGAGCAGAGCTCAGGGAGTGGCTTCAGCCTCTGCCCAGCAGGGATTTCATCCTCAGGAGGGGAAGGAGCAGCTGACTCCTGCAGACGAATGCAAAGCGATGCATAGATCAGATTCCTCTCCGAAACCATACCCGGGAAGGCCGGGGTGTTTAGCAATCATCAACTCCTGGCTGAACTCTCCGGCTGGGAGCACAGGGAACGCAGTGCCAGCAGCTACTGACTCAGACTCTCAGAAGGTACACTGGAGAAAAAGCATCCATGGGAAAAATGAGAGCGAGGGTCACAGCATCGGGATCCGGCTGTTTACGGAAAAATAGCGAGGCAGCAATCAGTCACAAAGCAACCCAAACACTGACCACAGTGAGAGCAGCAGCACTGCCCACCCCGGGCTGCGGGCTGAGAGCTGGGACCTGCCTAATGCCAGGCAAGGGATTTAAAGCTGCAAATGGATGCCAGGCAGAAAGTGCCAGAAAATCTGCACTGATGAGAGTCTGAAAAGCTCCAAAGTTTGAGTTAGACACAGTTAACGGGTTTGGCCCAGTAAGTGAAGCTTCAGCTGGTTCTCCACCAGTGTGTGCATTTCTGAGCATTTCTCCTGGGAGGTCTGGTGTGAAGCAGATCTGTTGCTATCACTTTTTTTTTTTTTTTTTCTCTTGAAACAATGGAAGAAGTTGTCAAGTTGTAATTGATGAGTTATAGGGAGAAAACTTAATACTTGGAAAATCCTATACCATAAATCAGCTTTTCCAGGCTACTTTTCAAAGCACTACAGCATCTTCCTGCCAAGGCAAACACTGCCACCACCAGGGTGGGGACTATCTCCTGGAGTCATTCTGGGAGCACAGATTTGGAAGGAAAATAGTTTCCAACTCCCTTAGATAAAAAAAGGTTTCCACAATTTCCAGAGCTTCTCAGCCTGCTCATGTGGACATTTCTCCAGCAAACCCAGCTGAATTCCAGTTTCCACCTGGGTTAGTTTTTAACTTCTCGCTGTTTGCCAGGCTCCCTCCCCGTCCACACAGAGCGGATTTTTCCCGTGAACACAAGATGGCCTCAAACCATTAGTGCAGCCTTTGCATGAAACACCAGAAAGTGCTGCTCAGAGACCTCCCCAGCAGCCTCTCCCTGAGCTCCACAACCCCTCCACTCCTACTCCAAGGAGCTGCACTCCTGCTTCACCAGCGATGCGCCTGTCACTTATCTCCTGCTCCCAGAACAGTGAGGGGCAGGTTATCATCCCTGTGCCAAGGAGGACATGGTTCACACTGTTAAGCACCAGAGGGAAGTCCATGAAGTCCATCTCTCCTTCCTATTCCTTCCCCACTCCCTCCTCACAGATGGAGTGTGAGGGAAGTGTAAGAAATTACTGATGATTTTACCACAAACGGAGAGTTGAATTCTAATCTAACACCTCTGGATGGTACACAGAGAACAGCAACCATGACCTAGACTGTTTCCTTTCTTCAAGATGCTATCTAGACAGAGGAGTATGTCCCACCTCCCAGAAGTAAAATTGTTCAGACTGAAAAGTTTTGTAGCCCTCAGCACTTAAAAAAAAAAAAAAAAGTTATAAACCCTTGCAAAAGACAACAATCTCACCCAGGAAGTCTGCTGGGAGAGGGAGCAACCAAGTGCTTTCTAAAGGTGCTCTGCTGTGCTCTAGGCTCTGGGAGGATTAAATGCTGAGTACAAGATCTACCACTTCCAAAGCCCATGAAAGGAGATGACCAGGGCAGAATCACAGGATATTCTGAGTTGGAAAGGACCCACGAGGATTGAGCCCAACTCTTAAGTGTTAAATCTTGTCGGCTCAATTGTCATAATCCCAGCAAGCCCAATAAAGTCAAGCCTAGCCAGTGCCCCCCAGGGATGAGCCAAGGCTCAGTCTCAGGGTCAGAGGATCACAGACATGCAGCTCTGTGTTAGGTCAGGACAGAAATGCCCACGGAGGAAGCTCTCTGGAAGGGCAGTTAGTGACAAAAAAAACCCACTGCCCTGCAAAACTCTGGGAGCAGGCAGTGAGGGCCTGTGTGCTCAGCTGCTTCAGCTTCTCTCCCCGCAGGGAATAAAGCCCCAAAGCTCTGAGGCCACTCTGGCTCTGTCACACCACGTCGAGAACGATTCCAGGAGCGCAGTTTCCCCTTCACTGCTCCACCATCCACCTTGTCATCCCTGCTTTGCCATTCCTGCTCTCTCACCTAGCCTGACCTGCTCTGAAGAAGCCCTGAACCAGAAGCAGGACTCAGAACAAGGTCACTTTTGTGACACTGTCTCACCCACCACCCAGAGGAGTGAACGCCGCAGTGTCTGCAGCCTGGGAAGCCAAACCTGCCTTTTCTTCCTTCTTCTTTTACTTTGCACTACTTGAAGGGAGGTATAAATCTCCTGGCTACAACCTGGCAGTTCCAGCTCTGGGCAGCAGGCCACAGAGAAATCCAAAGCTTCCTTTAGCTGCACCGCGTTTCCTTCTCCCTGAATACCTGGAAGCAGCCAGTGCCTACATTTATTAACTCCTGAAAGCAGCTGCCTTCCTCCCACACCGCTCAGCTTAGCTCACCTGCTATTTTGATGTTCAGGTTTGCATCCAGGAGGAGATTTTCTGCCTTCAGATCCCTGTGGACTATGTTACGACAGTGACAGAAGTTGACAGCAGCCACAATTTGCTTGAACTTTCTCCGGGCTTCCTTCTCGGCCATGCGCCCGTGGGCCACGAGGTGATCTGTGAGGTGAAGGAGAACACAGGGTTATGGACACAGGGGCTTCTCGTGCTCCTGGAGAGAGCTGGGCAGGTGGGAGCAATGAGGGCACAGCGTGGTTTCCAGCTCCAGCAGCACACATGGAAGAGGCACAGGCAGGGATCGGGCACACCGCTGCCAACCGGCCCTCGCCTGGGCTGGCTCTGAGGGAAAGGCTTTGAAATTAATTTTAGATAGAGGACAGCTGAGGGGATGCCTGGAAAAACAGAACTGTTTTGTACACAAGGGCAAAAGTTTTAAAATCTTTTTCTACATCAAAATAAAAATGAAGCTTTCCCAGCCTTTGCCCTCAGTCAGACCCCAAGCCTGGTACCACATCACCTCGAGAGGTGCAGCTTCCTGGCCACGTGGCATCCTTCCTTCCCCCTGGTTTTTGACAGGAAACATGCCTTTGGTCTAACGTGCCTCGAAGGTAACTCCTGCTGGAACCAGCGAGCTCCCAGGTAGTCACAGCCACCAGCAGCTGCTCACCTCAGCTCTCCAGCCAGCACAGCTACCACCACTGCAGGAGGGATTTAACATCCTCCCTCTCTCTGCATCGATGCAACAACATCCTTGCGAAATCCAAGAAAGCATTTCATTATAAAAATGGAGCTGGCCTCCACTACGGAAATCTGAGCACTCCCAAATATTTTGCTGAAAGCCTGTACTCTCACTCAAAGGTAGTGTTTGTTGCCAGCTGGGCTTTCCTTGGAAGCCAGCACTGCACACACGGACAGGAAAAGCCTCTCCAAGAGATCACAAAGGCAGGCACACAGCAGTGACCCAGCTGAAGTTCAATCCACTTAAATCCTGGAAGCACAGAAGCCACTTGTCACTGTCCCACGAGTCGGGATGGACAGGCAGGAGGCAGGCAGCAGGAAAGGCAGAGAAAGGAAGCCTTACTTCAGGAGGTTGTAACTCCTTGGTCGGGCCATCGAGTTGGCCTCAAAACATCTCTGGTCAAAATTAGGCTGAAATGATTCACATCCCTCCCTCAACTCCATTAAACTGGGGGCTCAATACAGATATCTGTTCTTGAAAATAATAACAATAAATCACTTGTTCAGGTTTCTCATCAGGTGGTTGTGTTTTTCCCCAGTCACCCATTCATTAAAATACCTGTGACATAATTGACTCACAGTAAATACTAATTACCAAGATCCATCAAAGCAGTTGTGCTGCTCCTGACTGCACAGCAACCTCCTTCTGCCTTTGCCCACTCATGTTGTGCAACAGACTCGAGGTGTTTTCCAAAGAACTTGTCAATTAACTCTTGTTCATCGGATAAACTTATTCTGTAAGCAAATCTGAACCAGGGCTGGAGAAGGAAAACCATCACCAAGCCAAATCTGACCCTCAGCTGGGCAAAGCAAAGTCACCATCTCAAATTGCCCCGTCGTATTTCGTTAAGGCATTTGCATGGTCATAAATCTGTTACTCTAGGGAGAGTGACAGCAGAGCACAGCAAGGGCTGCTCCAATTTAAGCCACTGATCAACAGGTAATAGCTCAGCTCCTAAACAAGGTCATTCACACCTCCTGCTCCGCTGGGATTTGGGAGCCAGCCTGTCCATACAGTAAGTGCCCTTGAAACAAAGCACAAGGCTCCAATCTCTCAACAATTTTCTGAAATATTTTAGCAATTCTCCTGCAGGCAAGAAAGCAAACCCAGCTACTGCAGCAGGTGTCTTTCTGCAAGGCTTTCCTAAGTGTATTTCTGCCCAAACCAAGTTCACCAGTCCCGGCGCAGCCGGTGACACCCGGGTTCAGTGCTGGCACTTGGGGCAGCCCCTGCCCCATGCCCCTCACCCAGAAAACTCTGCTGCCCCTCTGCCCAGCCAGCCCTGCTTAGGCTGCAAAAAGCCCTTTTTAGGTTGGGCGTGAAATTTCACTTTTGATGAAGAACTGGGAGCGGAGGCCCAGGCTCTGCACGTAGGCACCGCGCTCCGAGCCCACTGACATTTCTGCACCAGCTCCAGAGGAAGGACACAAACAATGAGGCTACAGAATGCTTCACATACCACCAAGGGCAACTGCATGCCAAAATTAACCATTGAGAGCTTAGTCTGCACAAACCTCCCGTGCAGTGGAGGTTGCAGAGCTGACCTGAGTGCTGAGCTGGGAGCCAGCACCCTGCTCTGAGCGTGCCAGAGCACCCAGGGCCTGCCTGGGCTGTGCCGGTGTCACCGCGCTGCTCGTGCACAGCGATGCTCCTCTGGGTGTCTTGCAGAGGGGAAGGAATGCATCATTTCATTGCACAACCCCTACAGACATCAGTCACTGCTCCCCGTACTTACATGAGGCACCCGACGCTGCTCTCTGAGTTAAAAAATCCAATCCTACACTGGGGAAAAATCACCTTTGGTTCAGAGAGCACTGACACACAAGTTTCCACTCCCTGCCTCTGGACAGACGCCTCGTGCTTTTAAGCTGCTTTCTGTCTGGAAAACAAACGCTGATGAAGCTTCACATCTCCTCTGTGTGGGGGATTAAGTCACATTTCCAGTGAATTTGGTGACCTTGTGATGTCAGAAGCAGTCTGACCTTCTAGAGACAGGCACCACAACGTTGTTTAATGTGTCTGCCCAGTTCAGGCTCACAGTGCTCAGGACAAGCGGGCGGGCAGTGGGGAGACAGGGCAGACGTGGTAACCACATCAACCAGATGATAATTTTCTAAATTTCCTGTGATTTTTTTTTATAATCAACCAAGAACTCATATTCCATCAGTGAGGACTGGAGATTATTTACAGTTTTCATAGTAGACAGCTGAAAACAAACCAGATTTTTAGACTATGTTCCATCTGACCTCAAAAAAGGACACTCGAGGGACCTGGAAAAGAGACCACCCTATGTTTAAAAGGAGACATTCATTTCTTCATAATGTCAAACCAGCGACCCAACCACACGCAAAACACGGACAGGGACAAAAATAACAATTTACATTTGGCTGCTCAAGCCCACAGCAAACCCGAGGCCCGTCCCCGGTCCCTGCGCACCGCTACGCAAACAAAGTGAATTATCAAACCATTTCCAGTAAGAGCTGAATCAAAGACTCTTACGGCACAGCCTGGCCGCCGGAGGAGCGCTCAGCCCTTTTACTGGAACTCTGGATAAACAGGTGGTGCAGCCCTCCCAGGTGCTGACCTGGGGTCCCTGCGGAGCTCACACGGGCAGGGACCGGCCAGACACGCGGCCAGCCCGGACTGACCGTGGCCATTTCGAGAAACCATCGCTCTTGCAGCTGAAAGCTCTGACCTCCAGCACTGCCTGGGAAACACTGACAGCTCTTGGGTACCGTTTAAGCCTTGGGAAGTTCTGAAAGCATCACAGAAGCAATCTGTGCTCCTTACAAAAACCTGCAGTTCACAACGGCACAACGCTGCAACTCCGGTTCTATGGGGCTGCACTCAAATGCCCCATGGCATTTGGAATCCAGAAAACCACAGCTGTCAGCACCCCTTACCCTCCAGCACTACATTTTAAAGACTATGTCATGCAGGTGTTAAGACATGACCAAAAAAAAAAAAAAAAAAAAAAGATTGAAGAGACTCAGCACAGGCTGAGAACCCCCAGTGCCCAGTAAGAGGCACGGTGAGAGTGGCTGCACTGCCCACACACACCTCACACACCATCCCTGCAGCACATCCAGCCATTCCCAACCAGCCCAGCTGCCCCAGGAGGGACAGGCACCATGCAGGTGAGGTTCTACCCAAGAGGAGAGCCTGGCTGCCCACGCTGCCATCGGCTTTGTCTCCACCACACAAGGACGGGAGACCCTCCAGCACTGGAGATGCAAGGACTGCAAGGAAACCTCCCCAGAATGGGCTCCTGTTTCCTCCCTGCAAATTGCTTCCGCTGTTAGAACAAAGTCTTCATGGCTCCTCAGGAAACTCTGAATACAAAAAGCTGAGACTTGAGTTTTCCCCTCTCTGCTCTCGCACCGAGGGCAGTGCCCAAAAATCCTCAAAACTGGGTAGAGAGGCACGACCTCCTGGCTTGGGTCTGCAGAAGCCTCACACTATTACAGAGCTGGCTGCTCCCAGCTATCAGTGAGGATAAAATGCTGGGCAGCAACATGGAAATTAGCCATGCTAATGAGCTGAATTTACTACAGCAGAAAATCTTTCAGAAAGCAATTAGGTTTTCACTTCGACTCACGCAGAAGGCTATTTTTGTAACCAGAGAATTCATTCCAAGTTTGTATGTGAGCTTGCACATAGCTCTGGATTTAAAAAAAGATGAGCCCATCCCTGCCAAATGCAACAGAAGAGGGAGAAAAAGTAAAAAGAGATTTATACTTTTCTGTGGTGATACACACCCAAGCCAACTCCAGGACATGTGCAGGTGATTTTGCTGTGCATGGGAAGGTGAATTTCACAAGCCTTTGGAACTGCTGAGTGTGTCCAGCACCATGATTCACATCTGAATAAACAACTGGAAGGCTCAGCAAGTCAGTTTTTCACCAGGCAATCCACACTTCCCAAACATCAGCTGTCACTTGCTTCCCCTTCGGCTGTCACCTTCTCAGGGAGAAAGCCAAAGGACACGGACAATATTGACAAGAAGCCATGGCAACCATCTACAGAGGTACTGAGGAACTGGTGGCAGTTTGTAGTGGCTGGAAACCAGCACTTTTCACCTTTTGTTTTCCTTAATTTGGGGCTTCTCTTGCTTCACAAAAAGCTTCGTCTTTTACTACAACTCAGCTTCTCCTCCAGAGAAATGAGAAGTAAAATCAAAAGTGAATCTTCTGCAATGGCTGATGAGGACAGGGGGAGTGTTCCCAGGAGCTGACAGGCCACGTGTGACTGTCCTCACTTCCTTAACTGAAGCTAATTCAAGCACACAGGATTTTCCCCCTTTTTGGAGGCTCATATTGGCAAAGCCAGTACAGACCAATGTTGCAAAATCCCGGCTCTGTCACTCAGCACAAAATCCCAGTGTATAAGTAAATTCCTGTTTCTATAAGTTTTGCTATTGTTCACCAGACAAATGAATAAATCAGCCCACAGTTCTTTCAGTTGTGCTGCACAGATTCTTTTTTCCCTTTCAAGAACAGCTCCTGTGGTCAAGAACATTCAGCCAAAACTCTCTGGGACAACGATGCTTGGAAGGAATGTAACCAATGCTCGCTAAGATAACATCAGATATCAAAAAGAAAAGACAAGACATGGTTTTGAACACAAAACCCTCCAGAACTGCAGGACTGCCTGTTTCTTTGAAAGCTTCTAACACATCCCAAGAGTTCCACTATCATCAACAAGGTTCATATAACTTTCTGGGAAGCAAAGCACTCAGCAACACTAAAATCCAACTGCATGACTATTTCCAACATCTTTAATCCCAAAGTGAGCACGAAAGAGGAGCAGCACCACCTGTCAATGAAACCCAAAGAAGAAAGAGAGGTTATGGGGGCTATTTTCCATCGAGTTGGTCTCATTTATTCCTTTACTCCTCTTGTCAATGGAAAGTTTGCAGGCTGAAGGGCACCTCTCGGCTGAAACAAGAGAGTGTGGTGGCTATTTTCAGTTTACTGTAGTTGACCAAGTGCATTATCTGATTAAAGAATGCAATAAATGTACTTACCAAATATTTCCCCTCCACTGGCATACTCTGTCACCAGATAAATCATCCGTTCCGTCTCCATAACCTGCACACAAGGACAGAGAAGTGACACATAAGGAGACTGCTGAGTGCAACGAGAAATAGCTCTAAAACCACCTTTATTCCTTCTGTAACACACAGAACTGCTTTCATCAAATCCAAACTATCACCTTCCCGTGCTTCCCAGAGCCATGTGCAGGGATGGACAGGAACTGGGGACAGTAAGGATGAAACAGCGAGTTTCAAACACTAAATCTGTAATTACACATTACACTTCACCTGCACTTTCCTCCTCCTGGTCTGTTTCCCCTCCCATTAGCATCTGCTCCCAGGTTTTGTCATGTTCCAGCAGCCTGGGAGATTTCTCAGAGCTGCTACCCTGCTCTTCTCCCACCCTAAACAAAGCCAAGCCCCAGGTGTCACCTCTTCAGTATCACACCAAAAGCTTTAGATGGGATGGAACAGGTTTAAAAAGGTTTTTGGCTCAAAAAAAAAGGTTTAAGGAGTAAGTTTGCAAAGAAGCACTCCCTGGGTACCTTGAAAGTGCCACAGTCCCTGTAAGCATCTCACACACCGTTTGGCCAAAGGAGCTAAACATTAACCTCTGTCACTTCTACTCAGTTTTAACTCTTTGGAGTCCAAATAAATGTTCCTATCTCTCAAGAACAGATGAGAAACAGAATCCTTTATTCCTCTGCTCCCATCACTCTGCTGCACCCTCCTCACAGAGAGGCAGAACCAGCTACCTGTGTAAAGGGCAGGCCACGTGGCTCCTGCCTCTGAGGGTTTTGTTTGCAGACCAAAAAAACGTCAAACAAGCTGAAAAAAAAAAGTCTGTAAACAATATTCAAAAGCAGGTCTGCTGCCAGTATTGATCCCCTTCCAGGAAAGGGCTGAGGGCCTGGGGGCCACAGGGAGCTGGGCAGGGAGAGGAGAGCTCAGTCCTGCTCCCGGGTGAGATTTACTCCCTCCCTTAAAGTGAGAAGGGGAACCTGCATCCGGTTTCAACTGGGAAGCTGAGAAGCACACAATGGCCATAAACAAGTGGCAGGAGGCCAGCCCACAGCGGAAGCATCATGCCCCAGAAAAGAGAAGGATTTGCTACACGTTCCCCCTGCCCCTCCAATCAAAGCACTTTGAGACCTTGAAAACAGAAAGGGCTTTCCCACTTCCATGTAGAAGGAATGGAGGGATAGTTCTGGAGGAAGTGCTACTGCACAGTGTGGAGTCAAGGGATGGGAACTCCATGGCAGAATGCTCCTACCTGGTACAACCTGATGATATGTGGGTGGCAAAGCATCTTCATGATCTGAACTTCTCTAAATATCTTCTTCAGGTTCTCTTCATCCAACTGAGTCTTATCAATGATCTTTATGGCAACCTGGCAGAAGGGAAACAGAAGAGGAGTTACTGACCCAGCTGCATTATCCACACAGCAGCTCCTTCCACCAGGGCTGATAAACCCCAGCAGGGATGGGAATGGGGGACAGTGTCAGGCTTCTAACAATTGAGGTGTTTATTTATCTGTTTTAAACCAGAAGTGCTCTGTAACGCTACACTAATGGAGTTTACACAAGTCTAAGTGCTTCCAGTCAGCTGCTCTCCAGTCTCCAAGATTTTCCCTCCACCTCCCTGGTGCTGGCAGCTCCCAGCTCCTTTGGGCATGGACTGTAGAACCACCAGACTCCAAACGTGGAGACACTTCTGTACTAAGAATCACCTGTCCTCAAGTCCACTGGGCACCCTGTTTCATCCACACAGACAGCAAGGACGGGAATCTTTTCTGGAATGCCGGGGTGAACAGGAGAGAAAAGGCAGAGTGAAATCTTGATGGAGAAAACAGCTGAGAGAAAAAGCTGCTCTGCCTGGCAGAGGAACATCTGCCCTGCTGCTTCTAAATCAAATTTCAGCCTTCAGTGTCTTCCTCCCCACCACAAAACACCCTTGCGAGTGAGCAGCTCCAGTGTCAGGATTTGTGGGATGAGTTACCATCCCCCAGCAGGTCTTCTCGCTCGGAGAGGGCTCTCCCTGGGAAAAGAACTGCTTCTACAAATCTCCTGCTTGCTTTACTGGAGAGCCTAATTTGCACAAGTCCTGCCCAAGAAGGCTGCAGGATCATGCAAAGGCCTGGGGAAGGGCATGCAAAGCAGCACTGCCACAAAAACCGCTGAGGATGCACAGCCAGAAAGATCTGACACAGAAATGCTTGGCTTGTCCCAGAACCCAGAGCTCAGTGGGGACAAGGACAAGTGCTCTGTGCACAGCAACGTGCCACGACCACGGGCACAAACCCACAGGGGCACACACGACCCAAACACACGTCCCTCTCCTAGTGCCAGCCCCAAGGGCAGGGCTAAGGGATGCTCTCACAGGCACACACACAACCAAACAAAAGCAGCTTCAGATCCTTTAAGGGAATCTTTCTTTAAGGGAACAATCTGAAGCACATGAAAATTAAGCCCCATATTTTATGATCAAATCCCTGCCAGAGCAATAACCGCCCTGCATGTGAGCAGAACCCAGCAGAATCCCGAAAAGGCACCCAAGTACAATAAGCTGTTTCTTTCATTTGAAACCTTTAATTCAGAGCGCAGGAACGCTTCCAGCCTTCCAAGTCACTGAGCATGCTTCCTACAGCGGGAGCGGGAGCTGAACGGCAGCCAGGTCTGGCACTCGGGGCTGGGAGCTGCTGGCAGGAGCGGGGCTGCAGCCGAGGCACGAGGTGAAACGGCAGCAGGGGCTGCCAGGCACCGGGGCAGTGATGAACGGGGTGCAGAGCCCCGGGACCAGCGCCACGGGGATCCAAGCACGGCGCTCAGGAGCGGCCTGGGAAAGTTGAGAGAGCCAGAGGGGGATAGGGAAGCACTCTCCACATGCTTTTCACCCAAAGTTTTCCTGCAAGAACGGGCTTTTGTAAAGCTTGAGCATAAATACACATAAAAGCTAAGAGACGCTTCCTCCGAGAGCAAAGCCAAGATGTCTACCCAGAGACATGAGTCATTTTCAGGCCCAGAGACGTAAATGAAAATCCACAGATCTGGAGTATTCCTAAGCTCCTTACTCATTCTCAGCTCTATATTTGCTCTAAGGAACTCTCATTTCCCAGCTTAATTATATGGCTCGAGCTGACACTCTCAGCCAAGTTCAAGGTATGTAGAGCATCTGATTGCACCCAACTTGGTCAGTAGGGCCAGACACAACAGAACTGAATTCCTCTGGTTTTCCCTGATAACCCGGGGCAGGGAGGACCAGGCTGCCAGCTCCCCTGCCTCCTTGTGACGCTGTGGGATTTACACGCGGTGAGCGAAACTCCACACCCACAAGACACACAATACCAGGATGGGGAGCAAAGCCAGACCAACAGCGCTCAGGAGATGTTCTTCTTGAGAAGGACCTCAACCCGAGCTCAGCCAAGCAGCCCCAAACCCAAACCCACCCTCAGCACTTACGCGGAGGAGAGACCTGAAGGGGTTTCTTCCAAATGTTTTCATTCCACACAAATGCCTCCAGCAACTGATGCAACATGAAAGGCAAAAATCTCCTGAAAAATCCTGGGGAAACCACCTCGTGCTCCGGTTTCAGGAAATGCAGAGCTTCCTCAGGACCCTGCGAGGGTGAAGTAGGAAATCCCCTCTGCAGGGGCAGCAGGGACACGCAGGGAATTTCAGGGATGGGGGCTGATCTTCCACCCCAGGCTCTACAGCGGAGCTGCAGTTGCTCTGTTCCAGAGCTTTGCTCTTTGGGTTCTTTTGGAGAATCACTGCTTTTCCAGAGGGAAGGACTGGTTTAAAGGTTTTCCAGAACAGATCAGAGGTTGGTTTCTCCATTCCTGCATTTCCTAGCTGGCTAGTATTTTCCCTCAAAAGATGATTTGGGATTTCAACAGAAAAGGGACTGGCTGAGGTCCTTGTGTCGCACCAGCCACACCGACTCCATCTAAAGCTCAAGGGATGGCCACAATGAATTCAGCCCTTTATTTCATTATTTATTTATTTATTGGAGACTATAAATTGGAGAAAAGCAACCAAACAAAAGGATCTTTAGGATCTTTTAAGGGAAAAAATCTAAAGCACATGAAAATGAACCTGCATATTTTATGATAAAATCCTTGTCAGGGTGATAACTGCCCTGCCTCCAAATACATGTCTGTATATATATGTATAAATAATTATTTGAGCAAAAAGAATCAGTTTCAGTTAAAATAAACCCCAAACCCCAAAATCAAGTGCGTTCCCTCATGCTTACAAACACCACATAAAATAGAGAGGAAGACTAAACATCATTAAGTAAAGCAAAAATTCAGGCACAAGTAGAAGTGGAAGAAAACCATGATCTAAATTCTTCAACAATGAAATACTCTGAAAAAGGAGTCTGAGAAATTAACTATTCTTTTATCAGAAGTTAATGAAGCTTACAGGCAGGAGGATAAATGCCAAGCCTGGAGCCTGCATGCTGCTACCAATTAACAAAATGTTCCCGCCACTTGTAAACAGTTCATTTATTCCTTCTTGCATCCAAGTAAAACTTGCACCAGTAATTTGGGGAAGGAATTGTTACTTGGGAGAAATGACAAGTTGCTAAAAGCAATTGGTAGAGAGCAGGTAAGGCGTTCAAAGTGACAGCTGCAGGTTGCAGGTGGCTCGTTCGTTGTTTTTCCAGATTTTTCTTCTCCTGGTGCACCTCAGCTGAACACTGCTCTGTAATTCCTGTGATCCTAAAGCTGTGCTGGGTGTATGTGCACGCTAGGCAAAAGCCTTGTGGGGAGGAGTGGAAATTCCAACCACATGAAAGCAGAAGGGGTGGTTGGGAAGTGGAAGGAGGGGTACCGAAACTCTGGAAGGCCAAAAGGGAGCACCCAGATATCCCTGGTACCTGCACATCCCTCTGCATCCCATGGGAAGTCAGGAGGGACAGCAGGCACACGTCAGGCCCAGGCAGCAAGGTGGCTTCAGTCAGCCCAGGATGCTCAGAGATGTGAGCTCCTGGGGAGGAGCCCACGCTGCCCCTCTGCCCTGAGCACCGACCACTTCCTTCGGCCCAGCACACAAAGCCTTGACAATTCTTGCTCTCAAAATCACAGGATTCGCCTAAAGCTCCCAAAGTGTAACATAAACAACATTATAAATTCCTATTTTGCTCTGAGATACCAGATTTGCAAATCTGGCAGCAAGCAGAGCTAAATTTGCCAAGGTGAGGGGCTCTGAAACAAGGCACAGGGCTTGGAAGAGGAGAGAGGAGAATATCAACTTGCAGGAGTTAAAATTTATATGGACGTCCTGTTTCTCAGCTGAGTGTGGATAACAATCCAGACAGACTTCCTTGAATCCACAGTGCCCTGCCAAGAGGAAGGGAAATGAACTGCTGGGTGCCCAGGCGGATGGGCAGGGAGAGGACAGCCACTGTGCCCTGCACTGCTCCAGCTGCTTGGAAAGGCTCTGAGAGAGAAAGAGGTGGAAGCACGGTCTGTTTTCAGTGGAAAGGAGCCATGGGACACTGCTTCCTTTTATTCCTGTGCTGTGAACAAAGGAACAAGCCAGAGACCCTGGCTTGGGCTAAAATCTGCTCCTTCATGCCATGCATCTGCTTGGATCTAATTATAATCCAATGATAAATAAAATTTCTTGCATGAGTGATCATTCCATAAAGAAATCACCTTTTCCTTTTTAGTTCAGTTGTTTCTGCAGTGGCCTGAGTGAAAACCAGAAACCCCTACTTCTTCCAAAAGGAGCCCATGTGCTCAGTGTGATCAGTGATCACTGTAAAAGTGTAATTATGGCAGTGGCATTCCTGTAAATCAGCACGGATCTCCTCCATGGAATGGGAGCCAACAGATGGCACCGGCAAACCGACTGCATTGAGAAAATCAACATGTTTATTTGGGAGCAAGACATTTCCTAGAACTGTCCCGGGGAGTCCTCCTGCTCCAGACTCCTCCTGGAAAACGCTCAGTAAACAGTCCCTGGGTGTCCTCTGCCACGGATGGAGGTGTCCCTGCAGCTCGGCTCCCGTGTCACCCCGAGGGCACAGGGCAGACTGCAGCCACAGGAGAGCTGTCACCAGAGAGGGTCTCTGGAATAAATGAATAAGCCTGGAGAAGGCTCATCCACCCGAATTCCTCCTGCATTTGCAGTTAGCAAAGGAGCCCCCTGCTCCCTGTCCACCGCAGCCCTCCTGGGCTGACAACGGGAGCTGTCAGAGGGGCTGACAGGGAACAACTCTTCCAGCTGCTCCTGCCTGCCACAAACACTTGGGAAGCTCGGGAACACGGCCTGTTTGGATTAAGCAGCTGCTGGAGGGGTAAAAATCACTCCAGTGAGCAGATACCAGAGCTGCACAGGAGAACTCCAGCAGCAGAGACCAGAATTAAACGGAGAAGGGGGAGAAGCATAGGGATAAGGAAGCACACACTGGAGATATGTGTATGAGCCACACGCAGAGGCACTCAACTGGCATATGGACACAGGGCTGTGATAAAAACACAACGTCACCTCCAGGCTACTGCAGGTCGTGTCCTTCTCGGGAGCTCTGCTGGGTGGATGTCACCCCACAGCAACGCCGTGCATCCCTACGGACGCTCGGATGGCAGAGGCACATGTTTCTCGGGCAAGCTGTCAGCACAAGCCTGCTGGTGTGTTTGGGGTCACCAAAAGTGAGCTCCCTCCATGCAAACAGGCAATTTGTACAGTTTTCAGTCATAAGAAAGCGCTCGACAAAAAGGAAGCGCTGACACTGCCGATTCCCGGACTTCTCTTGGCAAGCTCATGGGTAACACAGGGGCATCTCCTCCTCGGAATTAACCAACCAGCAGAACCTACCTAAGTCAAAGTGATACAGCAAATAAAACTAGGCCAGTCTGCAGCAACATCAGTGGCTTTTGGAGGTGGCACAAATGCAAATATTGGCAGGAAACTGTGGACGAAGATGTGCTCAGAGAAGCTGCATTTGCTCAGGAAGGAAGTTCTCACCTTGTCCACATCCCTCTGCACAATCAATGCAGGGACTTGTGTCTTGCAAGTGAAGAAAATACTGATGGTGTTACGAGAAAAGTCAATACATCCAAATCCTCTTGGCCGGCTGCAATGTTAATACCCGGCTTGTGTGAGCGCCGTGCTCTGCCACGACCTTTCCTTGTCCCAGCGGGAGCACAGCTGGGATTTCAGCGGCCAAAGCACAAACCCCACATTCACATCCACGGCTCAGAGAACCAGACACGCCCAGGTAAGGAAATCTCATCATTTCAGGGCACGTACAGCAGCTTACAAATGTCACAGGGCAGGAAGCTCATCTAGAGCACCCCCAAGGATCCCAGCCTTTATCCATGCTGCATTCCTCCTTTCCCAGTCCTGGATTAGCCTATGCCAGCACCTGCAGCTTCTCTTTTCCAACAGAAGCCATCAAAAAGGCCTGAGAGGTAAGTGCCCCCCACCTGACACTTGCTGCTTCACAGCAGCAGCCTCAGTGCCAATTCAATGGTGATTTAATCCCAAATGCAAACTCTTGCCCATTCTGAAGCTGCAAGGGGTGACAGGTAAATTCTGTCATGTTCAGCCACAGCCTAGCTGTGTAAATAATGTCCTGCCAGCCACGAGAAAGCTTGGTCACATTGCTAGAGCTCTACTTGTCACACTCACCTGGATGCCAGGTCCCAAACCCTTCTGGAGAGTTTCTCCTCATTATTTCATCACCTGGGGCAACAGCGGGAAACAACAGAGACTTGGAGTTCCCTGCCCTGGCTGACACACACTACATCAGAGCATGCTGAACAGCATCAAGGGCTTTGGGATTGCACAGAAATGCACAGGAAAGGGAGCTGGAGATGCCAATTAGATAAACAAACCATCCTGGTGCACGAAGAACCTCCTGCTGCAAACGGGAGGTGCTGCGAGGGCGAGCGCCGTGAATCATCACCTGGGGCTGCAAACACAGACCTGGGAAGAGGCCGAGCACAAGGACAGGCCACAGTACTCCACACAGGGCTGGGAAGAGCGTATCCAGGCTGGATGGAATGACCACATATCCCCACAAAACCTGATGGCTGCTCAGCAAGTTCCCAGGGCTTCAGGCTGAGCAGGACTCAGAGGACCAAGCAGCGACCAAGGAGGTCAGCCATGCACAGCTTAAGAACAGGAATCCCTTAAGCTACACCACATCTACTTCTAGCCCTTATCCTTCTTAATGATGAGATTTCCAGCTCTTTTTAAAGTTCTGCTCAGACACTGAATCTCCTGGTCCCTGCCAGTGCTGCCTTTTTCTCCTGGGCTACAGCAAGAGACTCCACAGGACTGAGCCGAAGGCAGAGCAAGTCTCAGCACAGCAGACTGCAGGTAGCCACACCTAACCACCTCAAACACAGCACGGGATAGCCACACCACTCCTGTCTGCTGAATTCCACCGGCTTCACACCGTGCCCTGTCTGCATTCCCACTGACCTCCCTGTCTTTTCATGCTGCACTCTGTTACAGGAGAAAACCCCTCCAGCCCCAACAAGCTTCAGCTGGCATTTATGCCAGTAATTTGTTTTTAGTTCAGAAGCCTTGTAAAATTCCTGTAATGCTTCCCAGATGCAAGGCTGAGAACTTCACAGGAGTCAGAACGTGAATTAGAGGTGGTATGGAAAATTATGTATCCTGGTGAGGGAAGAGAGCAAACCACACGGACAAATGCCAGCCTACAGTGAGCACTGCCACCCTGAAACACATCCACAGAGAGCAGGCACCAAGAGCTGCATGCCTGGGACGTCAGTTCATCAAACTCCTCCATACCTAGACCGTAAAAGCAGAATATCTAAGAACAAGTATTAAAAATCAGCTTAAGCCAAAGGAAAAGAGGCTGAAGTAAAAGGCAGGTTGTAAAAGCTCCTGCTTGTAGCATTAGCAGAAATTCTAGTGGGATGTAGCAGGACACTGCTGAGCAGAAGGAATGAAGGCTGAGCCCTGAACACGGCTGTGGTGCAGCCCCACGATCTGCTGACAGTCTGCAGCACTACCTCCATGGCTTCCATGCAAATTAAAAGCACTCTTGGCACTTACTACACAAAGACTGCACTTGATAATTAAAACCGGTTTTTGGATGCACTTGAACTAGTGCAGAAGCTCACGGAGGTGCATTTAAATCACTGCAAACTGGTTAACTAACAAATGTGATGTGAAAAAGCAGAGCCCGGTCACGTAAGCTCGACTGTTTGGCCAAGGAGGCTCAGCCCCTGTGACAGCAGATGGGAACGCTGCAGTTCTGCTCAGGCCTGACTGCACTCCTGCTTGAGCTACAGCTCAGCCTCCCAGCCACCTGCAGGCAAGCAGAGCCAAGAGGTGAATCAAATTCTGGGAGGACACTTGCCCACCTTGGTCCCTTTCCAGTCTAGGTTGCCCGTTCAAGCCACTTGCTTCATCGTTCTCCCCTCAATTCAAGCACCGCGGCCTAAACATCCCATGGAAACAAATCCAGTTCAGCTTACCAACACCCTGAACACCCATTTGGCAGTATGATTTCAGGAGATGTCAGCTGAACACTGCAGCTGACCTCCGTGCAGGATTCTGCTTCCAAACCTCTCCCGAGACTGCCACTGAATCACTTAAAGAATCCCAGAATCACTGAGGTTGGAAAAGCCCTCTGAGATCATTGAATCCAACCTGTGCCTGATCCCACCTTGTCCCCAGCCCAGAGCACTGAGTGCCACGTCCAGTCCTTCCCTGGACACCTCCAGGGATTCCACCTCCTCCTGGGCAGCCTCTTCCAATACCTGTCAGGGATTTGTAGAGCATCAGAGGGTCCCCCCCTGAGCCTCCTTTTCTCCAGGCTGAGCCCCCCCAGCTCCCTCAGCTGCTCCTCATGCCTTACTCTCCAGCCTCGGAGAGAGTTGCTTAGCAGCAGAGTTTTGGAAATGTATTTGCACGGAGGAAGAAATCTGTGACAGCAGGAGATGCATCAGGAATGCTGCTGTGGAACAGAGCCCCAGCAGAGACCGTCCCCGAGAGCAGAGGGGCCACGAGACACGGAGTCGACCTGCCAGGTTTCATGGGAAAGGCCTGGCTCAAACATCAAGACAAGTCTTTAAAAAGCTGCCAGGATATTACAGCAAGCAGGTTTTGAAAGTGTTATACAAGGTTCCCTGGATTGTCATTTTGCTCTAATTCAGTCGTGACCCAAAAATGCAAGTGACAGGGAAAAACAGTGCATTTCAGGTACAGAGTGTACAGTCAGAGGCAGGTTTGAATTACTGGATTATAAAATAACACAGAGCTCAGAAATAAGGAAATTTAGAAGCTGGTGTGCATGAAGTGATGTGTTGAGAGCACACTGTTAGGGTTTGGATTTTTTTAAGCAATGCTTATCCTGCAAAGAACACTACTTGGACTGAGAGGTCTCCTGAGAGGAAATACCTCACCTCACTCCTGTCTGACCCGTATGGAGCACCCAGCACTGCAGCACGAGTTGAGAGTAGCTATTTTGTAATGACAGAAAATGGCTATTTTTTAATGACAAAACCAACACACGCAGCAGGAGCGCCCTTGGCTGGGCTCCCCAGCCTGCCGTGCACCACAGAAATCCTCCTGCTGTAAACTGCATCCTGGGAAAACACCTGGCACTGCACCAGGACGTGCAGCACAACCACAGAGTCATTTGGGCTGGAAGAGACCTCCAGGAGCATCGAGTCCAACCTGTGCCCCATCCCCACCTTGTCATCCAGCCCAGAGCACTGAGTGCCACATCCAGGCATTCCTTGGACACCTCCAGGGATGGGCACTCCAAACCTCCCTGGGCAGTCCCTGCCAATGTTCCACAACCCCTTCTGTGAAGAAATTCCTCCTGATGTCCAACCTGACCCTCTCTGGCACAGCCTGGGGCTATCAAGTCCTCTCTTCCTGCTGCTGGTTGCCTGGGAGAAGCTGCCAGAGCCACGGGGAGCCTTTGCACCGGCTTCCAGTGGATTTCCTGAGGCTCCCTAAGGGTTAAAGCCAAGGACTTCTGGAAGATATTAAGCACCAATGTCTTGGCTTCCCTTCTGCAAACAGCAACAAGCTCCAGAGGAATCTGTCATCCCATATAACAATCCCTTTCACTCAGCCCCAGCAGCCCGTCCCTGCTCCTCGCCGCAGCCCGAGCGCGGTGGCGGCTCCGTGCTGGGCTCCTGCCCCGGATCCTGCCCCGGATCCTGCCCACATTCCAGGGAGGAGGCCGGGCTCTGCAGCGGCGCCGGCATGCACGGGAGCTGCAACGTGCACGTACGTTGTGTGCAGCTCCACTCACCAGGGGAACAGCTCCTGCTTGCACGAGAGGGCTGCAGGAGCGCTAAATACCCCTCTGGGATCACCACACAAAATCTGAAGTGACAGAGAGGATGGAAGGAATCACTGCTGCTCTTCACGTGCCATCAGGTCCATTTGGGAATATGGGATTCTGGGCTCTGAAACAGACTAGCACAGGTATTTTCCTAAACCTGCAAGCATTGGGTCTTTTCTATACCAAAGTCAAACTTTGATTGTTCAAAACAAGTCAAAAGCAACAGCCACACACTTAGAGAAAAGGAATTTTCCCCCCAATATTGAAGATTTCAAATGCATCAAATGCCTTTTATTCAGTATTTATGATTTCCGTGTGCATCATCCTGCTGCTGGCAGAGACTGCAAACACTGCTCCCTTGCCAGCACCTCTGAGATCACAAACTAGGAGGTGACACCATCACCTCTAGCTCTAGGATTATTTTCAAGGTGCCAATTGCATTAACACTACGGGACCTGGAGCACACTGAGCTGGAAGGGGCCGAGGTTCTGCCAGGGAAGCGAGGAATAAAGCACGGTGCCAGATCTAGATGATACACTGAGGAATTTTTAGACGCCTTTGTGCAGTTTGCCACGATCAGATGGCAGTTTCTATGGGAACAAACAAGCAGTGGCCCTGTCACAAGATGTCTTGTAGAGACACTGATGAAGGCATTGAGTCTCAGGAAAGTTTCTTATGCTGCACTGCAGCCTGGCAAAGATATTCCAGCTCGGGTTTATCAGCTTGGGAGGCAGAACTATCAGGATACACCCGAAGTATTTTCAGTACAAAGTCAGTGCAGTTGCTGCACTCAAAATTTCGAATCCAGCCTTTGTGTGCACATAAAGCTTTGGAAGGCTGCAGTTTGCCTCTCAGACACTCCTCCATCAATAATGATGTTTGTTACGTGCCACAAAACCCAGTCACTGGAGTCTGTGCTTGGCTCCAAAAGCAGTAGAAATTATCAAACTAGTGAGACACTATTTTTTAGCTTCAAATATCAAAATTTTCATCAGTCACAAGACTACAGCAGAAAGCAATTTTCTTCTCAAAACCACTGCTTCTATTTACCATCCCCACCCCTTAAGTTAATTAAAAATCCTTCAATTAGCTGATTTAGGGAGGGTTAATGTTATTGTCAGGAAGACTGGTTCCCCTGGGCCTGGAAACAACTGTGGCTGCCTCCAGCCCCCGATTACACAGAACATTTTCAGACTCCAAGGTTCCTGAGGTTCCACCACCCCTCACTCCAGAACTGTTATGAAATGGAGTGGAAATTTTTAGAAAGAGAAGCCAAAAGTGAAACTGTGAGGAATGCAGGCTTCAACACATTAACCCTCAACAACCAAGATAAACCACATCCAAGCGATGGAGAGTCCCTTCCTCACCCTCATCTTGCCCAGGCTTTGCAGGAGAAGCAAACCAAATTGTGCCAGCTTTAGCACCATGGATTTACCCCCTGTTAGGTGTGAGAAGCTCTGGCTTCCCCCAGCCTTCTGCCTGCCCTCAGCAGAGTTTGTAACAAAGGAAGATGAAAGGTTGGCAGCTTGGGTCTGATCGTAAAGTCCAGCTTAAAATAAATGGATGTTCTACAGTGGTATTACCTGAGTGAAGGCAGAAATTCCCTCACTTTTAGCAAGGGAGAATCAGGGAATCTCATTCCAGCTTGCTGAGGACAAAACACCCTTGCAGTCATTTCCACTAAGACCTCCCAGTGATGTCAGAACACAGGAGCTGCCTCTTGGAACTTTAGGAAGTTTCTGCTCCCCCCAAAACCACAAAGATTTGCTTGAAATTTGAATTTGTTTCATAACAAAGCAAGCTTGACAGAAGAATCTTCCACAGCAGTAACTGCACGGACCAACTTGTTAAAGAATCACCTTTCACTTGGGCACGGAACTGAACTGCAACACTAGAGAAGCCTACAAGCCACTTCCAACAAGACTATCTGATTTCCCTTATCAGCAGAAATGACTTAAACCCACAGATTACACGCTCAGGAGCTGAAAGCCTACTTCAAAGCCAAAGCATGATCCAGCCCCGGGCTCTCAGGGCCGCGTGGCACAGCACGGTGTGAGCAAAAGGGCACCCAGCCACTGCCCTGTGCCAGGGCTGCCAAGCCACCCCAGGAGCCTGGCTCACAGGCAGGGCAGCGACCTGCAGCACAGGCTGGCTGTTGCTCCGTGGCAGAGGATGCACCTGGGGCTCGTGATTCACCTTCTGTGCAAGCTGCACTCCGAGGAGCGAATTCAGGTCTGGACGGGCAACTGGAGCGTCGCACTGATCACCCCAGCCGGGCTCCCAAATGTCACACACGGCCATTAGCCCCAGGTTGGTGACAGCACGTGGCAAAGGGCCAAAGAGCAAACGGCAGTGGGTGTCACTCTGATCCCTGCTGCTCCAGCCATGCAAATCAAACTCGTTCCTGGTGCCAACAGGCAGCACCAAGGGCTCAGGTGCCCCGAGACTTCGGAGGGAGATCCTGCCCTCGGCACCAACACAGCCCTCACGTGAGACGAGTAACCATGGCTGTCACCAGCTCTCAAAGCAGGGGACAATGGAGTATTTTTGGAGCACAGACATTGCTATTTTGAAAGCACTTCAGCGCTGTAGTACCCAAATTCTAATTGTGGCTGCTGCTTTGCTTTGCCACCATAAATCCTGTTCCGAGGGAGTAAGACAGCAGCCAATACATGAGCGTAGGCATTGCACAACTGGGCTTCTACAAGCACTTGGTGTGAAGAATAATGTTCTTAAAAGATTTAATTTCTAGGGAATGTTTAAATACTGAAGAGTAAACACTGAGTCAGAGACACGCACTAAATACAGGTAAATGCAGCAGGGGCACGTGGAAGCAAAGCCGCAGCCTGGAATTCTCTCAATGCCTCTCCTTGTACATGGGAAATTCAGGGCCCACAGAGGACAAAGCCTCTTTTATATGTGCAGAAACTGCAAGAAAACAAAAACCAAACAAATACAGCTAACCTACAGATCCGTTTGGGGGTTTTAAACCAAGTCTGCAGCACGCAGTTTGGAGTGGCTGAATTTTGGGCATTTGAGCTGTTCCACACGTACAAAGCCCAGGGCAGGCTGTGAGTACTCACAGCTCACGGGACCACTGAGTAACAGCAGCACAGAGGAGATGGGCCCCTGGCCAGTGCAAATGCCTGGGGAACTGCTGTGCATCTCTGGGGTGCACCAGTGCCTCTGAGCAGCACTGCTCCCCTCCACACACATGCACCGAGCTCAAAATACATCGCTTTTCCCTCATCACAGCATTTCCTACTTCTTCCAAGCAGCAGGTCAGGACTTATTGCATCAGGACACTGACCACACGTTTCCATTTGCTTTCAGTAGAACAAAAATATTTACTTTCACAAGCACAGGCTGATGTGCTACTAAATCATTTCACTTAGCCGAGACCTAACAGTCCAGTGAGAGCCATGGAACAGCAGAAGAACTGCGTATTAAGGTAACCCTCCAGTGCCAACAGCCACAAAACAGAGGTGTGTCTTCCCTGTCCACACAGCCCATGGCACTTTCTGATCCCAGACCACCCTTCCCAAAGTGCAGCAGCAGGAACTGATGCCACCTGGCAGCATCCAGCAGGAGCCGGGAGTGCGCAGCTTCCGAGCACATCACGGCTCGTGTTAACCCCCTCACACGGGGAAAGGCACAGCTGGGGCTCACAAACCCCTGTCACTTCAGGAACAGCACAGGTCAGTCCCAGGCAGGGCTTTCCCTGACCACCGGGGACTGCCCAGAGCCTGCCCAGCCCTGCCCCGCTCCGTGTCCCAACAAAGCCCAAACCACTCAGCCAAGAGATTTTTGTCTCCTGAGAAGGGAAAAGGGACCATAGATAGTTCACTGCAAACTTGGCAGGCCATGTGGGAACTGATACAGCCAGGGTGGGCAAGCTGGAGCCAGGAGAACAATTTTGGCTCCTAAAGTAGAAGCCTGAAAAATTGGAAGTGGCGCTCCATTTGTTTAAATTACCTTCTGAAACCATGCTCCATATGTGGGAATGAACAGTCACTCTGGTAGCCCTAAACACAACCAGGAGTAAATTGTTCCAAGATGCACATCTGCACTTACCAAAGATCAGACAGAAGGGCTGCCAAGGCAGGGCTTCATTTCCTTACAGGACTTTGTTTTAAGAACTCTTAACTGAAAATGGCAGCCCAGAAAGGTGCTGTGTATGGAGCAGACCACCATCACCCCTGCCTCAGCAAATAAAGGTCTCAGTCTGTCCTGCTGCCTTGGAATCATGGAATTGTCTAGGTTGGAAAAGCCCTCTACGATCAGTCCAATGACACTGCCAAGGCCACCACCAACCCGTGTCCCCAGGTGCAACATCTACATGGCTTTAAAACACCTCCAGAGACGGGGACTCCACCACTGCCCTGGGCAGCTGTTCCAGGGCTGGACAATGCTTTCGGTGAAAAAGTTTTCCTTAATATCTAAATCTCCCCTGGCACAACTTGGGGCTGTTTCCTCTCCTCCTGTCCCTGTTCCCTGGAGCAGAGCCTGACCCCCCCCAAGCTGTCCCCTCCTGTCAGGAGTTGTGCAGAGCCACAAGGTCCCCCCTGAGCCTCCTTTTCTCCAGGCTGAGCCTCACCTGCTGCTGGGGCTCCAGACTCTTCCCCAGCTCCACTGCCTTTCTCTGCACAGGCTCCAGCACCTCAGTGTCACTCAGAAAGCAGGTTTTTTTTTTTTTCGCACATCCACACAAAAGCACAATAAAATTCAAAGTCCAGATGCAACTTGAAGTGACTCTTTCTTATCATAAGGATGATGAGAGTCCCATCTTGAGGGAGGCAGCCTACTCCATCCCTGTGAACACAAAGCCAGCGCAGGGCAGGTTTGTCACAGGCAGTTTTTTACGTGGCCCTGGAGCTCGATGCTCTAAAGCCCTCCTGCCAGGGCTGTACAGCCAGAGGGGCCTGCAGCCAGCAGCTCACACTGTATGGCTATCGGGTGACGTGCCCAGTAAAACAAGCTGCCTGCCTTCTAAACCTGGGCTATCACAAGACCACTACATAAATGTCAGCAGCGCCCGCTCGCACCCAGCCCCGCAGCCAAAACACCAAAGCTGCAAGGGATTAGGCACAGACCTTCTGCATCGAGTCTTCATTTGCAACTCTGCTTATGTGGGGACATGCACATTGCTCAGGGCACGTCCAGAGAGCATCTGGAGTGCCTGGAGTAGGAGAGGTGGGCAGTTGATTTAACAAGTGGCTGACCAGTCCTGGGCAAGGGATTTATTGCAGCTGTACAAGAAAGCATGGAAAAGTGCAGCAATGCAGAAACACTGCCTTGCTTTATTCACTTATTCACATTGATATCAACATTTACCCAAATTATTTCCTTGCTTCTGTGTCCAGGGAAGGGAACGGAAGCTGGGAAGGGGCTGGAGCCCCAGGGGCAGCTGAGGGAGCTGGGAAAGGGGCTCAGCCTGGAGAAAAGGGGGCTCAGGGGGATCTTCTGGCTCTGCACAACTCCTGACAGGAGGGGACAGCCAGGGGGGAATTTGGGATCTTATCCCAGGGAACAGGGACAGGAGGGAACGGCCTCAGGCTGGGCCAGGGCAGGCTCAGGGTGTACATCAGCAGGAATTTCTCCATGGAAAGGGTGTTCAGGCCTTGGCAGGGGCTGCCCAGGGAGGTTTGGAGTGCCCATCCCTGGAGGTGTCCAAGGAATGCCTGGATGTGGCACCCAGTGCTCTGGACTGGGGACAAGGTGGGGATGGGGCACAGCTTGGACTTGATGATCCTGGGGATCTTTCCCAACCTCAGGGATTCTGGGATTCTGTGAAATATTGAGTGCTCAGCTTCAGGGAGCTGATTTACACCCTAACTGAATTCTTCCCCCCTTAAGCATTTTTAACCATTTAAGACACCTGCAAGAGCTGAAACCCCAAAGAAAATGGTGATCTATAGGGAAAAAAAAGGCATTAGGGCTGGATAAAGGTTCCCAAGCAGCAAGCCTTGCAGAGCCGTCCACGAGAGCTGTGCAGCTCTGCTGAGCACATACTGAACCAATTACACAGGAGCCTCCCAAGACCCACACAACCTCGGGAGCTATCACATTATAGATCCTTATGTAAGGCACAGTGACGTAAATCCAGGCTCCCTTGACACACGGAGGGTGCGAGATGAGCGAGCCTGCAGGAATTTCAGATCATATTTCCCATCTCCCCTATTCATTCATTTGTATCATTTGCCATGACCTTGCTCTCCAGGGACATATATCACCAGGAGGAGATAAATGAGATTTCTATTCATTTGAACGATAGCAGCAAGAAACTAAAGGCGCTGTCTCACCAGGCTGATTAGTATTTTTTCTCTCTTTAAATGCAGATGAAAACAAAGGCTTATTTACCAGCTGCAGGACTGGCCACACTAACTGATGGCTGCTCTCGGTGCCAGCAACCAGATCAGCTTATTTCAGTTCAATCCCAGCACCAGGATGCAGGAAGATGTCAGCCACCAGGAGAGAGGAGATCCTGCATGCCCAAGGATTGCTTTTTACTTGTTCAGAGCGTGCAAGAGGAACGCTCAGGCCAGGACTGCTCTCCACAGCCTGCATGGAACATGCAGAGTCCTGCTCCTGCTCCAGCCCAGCTGGGTGAGGGGTGCTGCTCCCCAAACCACAGCATGTACTGTCACTTTTCCAGGAAAATCATCCTCAACAAGGCATCAGTCCTGGGCGTCTGCCCCGTGCAGTTACAGCTGTGCTAAGCTGGGGTAGTGAGGAAGGGAAGAGTTGAGTGGAGCCAGCACAGCCAGAGGTTTGTGTGGTGCAGGAGAACTTTTGTCTCTGCAGCAACGAGCTCTGTCGTGTTAGCCTGACTTTCTATGATTCAGGTACAAAATGAAAATGAGTTTCTATTCTAGCACGTACCAAAAATTCCATAAATGCAACAGCTGCCTCAGGAAAAACAAGAATCTTTCCCTGGTTGCAGAACGTGGTAGAGTCTCAGACAATAAATGTGATATCTGAGATAACTATAATGGTGCAGGACCAATAGGTGCACCTTGTAAAGAGCCCACAAGGCTGATGGGGAGCCAGTCACTGCCATCAACAAGACTCCACAAAAACTTACTTCCTACAAGCCACAGCTTCTATGCCTCACATTCCTCTGCTCATTCCCAGACACAACCAGCAGGCTCCGAGGTCAAGCTACAAAAGCTGCTATAAAGTCATTAGCTGCACCCTCAGATCACACAGCCTTGTATCCTGGGGAGCTGCAAAACACAGGGCCATCATTCCAGCACGATTAACAACTTGGAGATGCTTTAAGTGACAAAAAAAAAGTCACGTTAGGAGGAGATAAGTGTTTAAATAATAGTTTCACAGCCTAACACAGGTGAATACAGCTGCAGGGCCAGCTCACAGGGGTGGTGTAGCCAAACAGTTCAATGGCCACAGAGGTGGCCAGAGCCAGGGGAGGTCAAGAGAACGTCACCAGAGGAGCAGGACACGAGGTCACTGCACACATAGCACCCACACGGTCCACAGTCCACAGCTCCCCATGGGCACAGAGCATTCCAGCACTGCCCAGCTGAAATCATTCCCAGCTTACTGCTCAGGAACAACTCGTCCAGGACTGCAGCTCAGCAGTGCACAGATAAACACCCCTGGAAACCAGCCTGGCAGCGGGAGCAGGGCTCCAGGAGGAGCAGGACACGAGCAGACAGGCGAGCAGCTCTGAGATAAGGCGTACACCGAGGGCAGTTTCACAACAACCAAGAAGAAAATCAACCCCACATGGGCAAGTCTTGAGGAACAGCCTGGAATTATCTCCCTGCAAACCTGGGATCCACTCATCTCCACAGTCGTACCACAGCCACCCAGGCTGTGATTGTGGCAGCTGTGAGGCTGAGCTGTGCTGCTCACACAGAACATGCCTCGTTTCTGGGCAGCAGCTTTGCAGCCTGCAACTCTCCAAGGAGCAGCTGTCGAGGGATGGAAGCAGGAACCAGTGCAGGGATGGCACTCCATCACAAGCGGGCACAGGCAGCTCCAAAGCCCCAAGCACAGTCCCACAGCTCAATGCCAAACCAGTCTGAAAGCCCAAAGAGAGCTGCAGAACAGCTGTCAAAGCAGAATGAGCAGCAGCACAGCACCTGAGCAGGTGAGGATCAATCTGCTCCCACCCCAAGCCTCTGCCCGTGCTCTCCTGTCCTTCCCCCTCGTGTTCATCAGTCCTGCTCTCTGAGGGGAAGCTGGCGAGCTGAGGGTAAACAGCTCTGCTCAGTCCCTCTGGGGAAAAAGAAAGAAAAAAGCTTTCCAACGTCACTGAAATGGAATGTGAGGGAACCAAGTGCACTTGTAGGGGGAGAGAAAGGAGAGCCTCACACTCCAGCCTGTGTGTACACAGCACTGGGCTGGGGAAGGCACACATGGAGCATCCAACAGTGCATCTGCTAAAGATCCCTTCAGCTCTGGGGGTCTGAGGAGATATTTTGGTTCACAGAAAAGTTATGTTAATCCAATGAATCATTTGATAGGAATGTACAGTCATCCAATGCAATGGAAAATGTAGAGGTTCGAGTGTTCACTGTACGCATCCAGAATAAAAGGTTAGGGTAACACTTCTTCCAAAGGCATTACTCATCCCTGCCTCAGCTGCACATCCCTGCAGAGGTGTGCAGGAAGGGGGATGAGCGGCATCAGTAACTTATCAGCTGCAAAAACCACCAGGTAAGAGCCATAAAAAGCAGAAAGCAGGACCTAAACCACCCCTAAAGTAAGGAGTCTTTGTGCAGCAGGGCCACCTCCTCACCACCGCAGCTCTGAGTGGGTGACATGAGCTCTACCCCACTCTCACGGTATCCCAAGACATTCATGGAATGGTGGGACTCATCCTTCCACAAGCATTGCGAGAAATTCCCTGTCTCAAAGAGCTGACAGGGTTTGCTGAAGCACTGTAGCCATTTACCCAAGGAGAAAGAAGAGAAGAATGCAAGTCTTGGTTGAAACCAGCAGCAATTCTGCATTACACACAGGCTTTCCTGGGCTCCTAAAGCTGCACTCCAAAAGAGCAGAGCCAGAGTTTTTGCAGTGGCTGCTTAAGGACATTAATTTAGAGAGATGAAGCACCCCAGCAATTCTAAATACAGCCCATTCTTCACTAGGTGGGGGTTTATTTCCAAGGCCATGACATGTTATGATGCGAGAGGTAACAGCACACAAGCAGATGACTCCCTCACACAGACAGGCAGTGGATTCACCCCGACAGGAGGTAAGCTGGAATGTCTCCCATGCCACACACCCTCCTCAAACCCCTCCTCAACTGCACTCGGCTCTGCTGAGAAGTAACGCAAGGAAAAGAGCATATGGATAGATCCAAAGCTATTCTGAATCACTGCTGGCTGCCAGCAGACATATTGCTGTCATTAGCCTCTAGCTCCGTCGCAAGATTTGTTTCTGAAAAGTCTTTGAGCCAACAGATTATATAAAGCTCAGACCCTTCCTCTTCCACACGAGCTGATAGTCTCCTCACGGGGTGACTGGTGTTTGTGAGGAAAACACTCAGCCCTGCACACACGAGGATGATGCAGCTAATCAAAACAACTTCCCCAGCCAACAGGCAGCGTGCTGCAGCCAGAGCTGGGCTGCCAGACAATACCCAATGACAGGAGCACAGAACAGAATCCCAGAATGGTTTGGGCTGGAAAGGACCTTAAATACCACCCAGTTCCACCCCCTGCCATGGGCAGGGGCACCTTCCACAATCCCAGGTTGTTCCAAGACCCGTTCAACCTGGCCTTGGACACTTCCAGGGATGGGGCAGCCACAGCTTCTCTGGGCAAGGTGCTGTGAGGTCTCCACAGAGCCTTCTGTTCTCCAGGCTGAACAGCCCCCACTCCCAGCCTGTTCCCGTAGGGGAGGTACTCTTACCAACTTCATGGCCTCCTTAGGACCTGCTCCAACAGTTCCATGTCCTGCTTGTGTGGGAGATCCCAGCCTTGTGCACTCCAGGTGGAGTCTGTCAAGAGCAGAGGGGCAGAACCCCCTCCCCACTCCTGCTGCCCACACTCCCTTGGATGTGTCCCAGGGCACCCTTGGCTTTCTGGGCTGTGAGCACTCCTGCCAGCTCACGGTGAATTCTACCATTCATATTGATCCTGTACAGAAAATCTGCAGAGATGAGAGTTTATTTACCCCAAACCCTGGGGCAGGGAATGGTGTGAGCCTCTCCTGGCCCCAGGGTCACACCATTCCTTGCCCCAGCCCCTTCCCAGCTGTGCTGCCTGACCCGCAGCCCCACAGAACCGGCTCATGAACTCACAAGCACTTGGAAATAACTGCAGGCTACTGCCCAGGGTTCTCTGTATCTTTTATCTAAGCAAAATGCTACAGGACCAGGCTTGTTTGGTGCAACGCCCTTGTAGCTTCTGCTCCAGGTAGCAAGTGAGCAGTTAGTTCTGTACACCTCACCTGGCTACCTTTTGCCATCTTTTACGAACCAAGGCCTGAAAAAATTAAAAAATATATTCTGTCTTCTGAGCTGTGACACGAAGACACCCCTTTTGCTTTCTTTATTAATACACAGCAGGACTGCCCCCCGCCAGGTTCTGATAAACTCCTTGTGGTTTAAGCTTTACTGGAAACCAGGCTTCCTACCTTGCTAGTTTTCCATATTACTCTCTCTCATTAAGCAATTTAGATACTCAAGTAGTAAATCAGAAGTGAAAGGAAGGTTCTTAATCGCCAGATCTAAACAACACTGGTTTTCGTCACCTCGTAACTCCTGATAACCACCATCTTCTGGTCCAAACTGTTTCACACACTGCATTATCTTTACACCTTCAGGTGTCTGAAGGAGGTCAAACAAACACACTTTAGATTCCCTGTAGAAGACTGGTAGTACTCCTGTGGCTGCTTAATACTTGCAGTGGGATGAGGTCTATTATTTCTCTAAGTTCTGGTAACTCAGCTGTAAATAACCACGGTCCCTGTCCTAAAAACAGTCTAAAAGAGACAAGGGGAGTGCAGAAGCCCCAGTGGTGGTGAGGCAGTCAGCCAGCCCAGCAGAGCCAGCAGTTACTCCTCAGTAACTCACTGCTGCTCGAGATGTGCTTCATCCAGCAATTCTCAACACAAAATACATAAACAGTCCCTGGAGCACAGATGGAAGCTGATCCCCATCCCCTCCCAGGGGAGTTCCCTCATCACTAGGCTACAAAATCATGTTCCCTCTTGCTTTCAGCCCTTTGATGATACAAATCTTACGTTCCTTCCTACACAGTGCCCCGGTTTCAACATGAGAGGCAGAGCCTCTCCTCCCTCCTCAACTGGTAGCTTGAGGATTTGAGCACTCTCAGAACTGGAGTCAGGGACGCCCCAAGGCTCGAGGAGATGCCTCACCTGGTATCACACTAAGTGCCCTTTCCCAGCTCCCTTTCACTCACCCACAGGGTGCAGTGCTCATCTGCCACTCGGGACACGGCTGCAGAAGGCCACGGAAGCACTGACCTTCCCTGCCCATGGATTTGCTCTTTTCATGAGAGCAGGATGCTGAAGGAAAAGGTCAAGTTCTTGAAGAGCAGAAGTCATTCAGGTTTTCTCCTCCCAACAAATGGCAGCTGTGGCATTTGGCTACAGGGTTTTTTTCAGGACTCCCACCCTGACTGTCATGACTCTCCTGTACAGCTGGTACTCACACAGCACCTCCTGCACCTGCCAGGCCCCAGGGTGTGCTGAAGGGAACAGGTGAGCTGAAGCCTCTCCTCATCCCCTCTTGCCTGGCTGCAAGGCTCAGTCCAGTGTCCCGTGAACGAGGACAGGGAATCCCCACTCCAGGTATGAGTGAAGTGCAGGCAGCTCATGTGCTTCAGGTCACAGAAGCAGCGGATCTTGTAGCTTGAATTATACTTTAAAAAATCCAACTGAAATCCAAGCTCTATCACAGCCTCGCACTGCAGCTTCCCAGAGTCCTCCAGCCGTTTGTTCTCTCCAGGGAAGACAGATAGGTTGCCAACCAAGACTGCACTGTGGGATTAGCCAATGTTTATGAAGTGCTTTAAAGATTAGAAGTGTCACCTATGTGCTAAATATTTCTCTGGCACTATCAGCTCGAACAGCACCCGAGTATCTTGTATCTCCTCCTGCTGATCTTGAGCTGGTTGCCGAAGGCGTCACTCAACCTGACTCCCAACCACTGCGCTTGGCACTAATTCCAGGGGCGGTTTGAGACATATCACAGGAGAGGACGGAATCAAGGTACCACTTAAACCCCAACTTCTGAGAACTACTAGCAGAGTAATGACAGCACTATCACCGGGAGAGGCTTAGGGATTTATGTTTTTACAACATTCTCATAGGTGCGTGTGAGATGGAACACCCTGGCGTGAAGCCCAACCGTGCGGAGAGAGGAACTCGCCCCGCTCACCCAGATGGAACTGGCTGGGCAATGGCATGAAAAGGCACTTTGTACACATCAGCTTGATAGGAGCTCAATGGATCCCAACTCCTGCACTTCCCTCCAAGCTTTTGGCAATGCTCCTGCAGTGCCTGGATTAAGAAACTGAGCGGTGAGTCCGAGCACACGGGACAGCAGCACACACTGCTCAGGCCCTCTGTGCTGTACACACACAGACCAAACTGCAGGGATACACCCATTTTCCTGCCTTTCTTGCTCTTGTTCCCATTTCTCTTCCAGCTAGAACACAGACAGAGCCTGTGTCAAGACCTCTCTACTGATATCACACAGAGCCAAGGTGTAAGGCTCATCTGGACATCTGTGTTTCCCATTGAGACACCTTTTGTTACCCAGATCCCATCCATCCTTTGAGGACCTACACTGCATACAGATCTAGAAACATCCAAAAGACAGAGCTCAGCCTTCCCCTCAGCCTGTGGGTTTCACCAACAGCAGCGGAATCCAACAACTATTATCAAGCAGTCGAAAAATGAAACATTCAATTCCAAGAGTTTACTCTGCACTGGAGAGAGAGAAAAACAAAGCTGGAAATCCCTCACTTTATAAACAACAGCTCCTCTGAAAGCACTGTCAATAGGAAGTTGTTGCTCTAAACTGTGTACACTTTCGGCTCACAGTTTGCCAACAATGAGGAAAATGAACTCCACTGAAGGATTCCCACACTGGGAGCTCAGTGTTGTCACCCAAAATGGATGCTGCCAGGGCCAGAGAGCAGGACCGTGCCAGCAGGAGCTGATTTGCACCTTTGTGTAGGGCACAACTCTCTTTGGGAGGGCATTTGGGGGAGGAATCCCTCCGAAGATGACAAGGTAGGAGCATGGCAGGAGGCAGAGCACAGCTGAGGTGACAGAGCTTTTCTCACCCAGCTTTAATGGTTTGTGTGTGACAGAAGGAGCAGAGCCCAGCCAGGAGCCTGCTGAGCGAGGTGCCCTGCTCGGGATAACCCCGCCAGGTGTACTGCACATGGGTTGGGCTGTGCAGGTCGCCGTGGCTGACAGCTGCCTCCAACTCCAGGTGACTCACTCAAGTCACACATCATAAACACTTCTTACTCCAGCCCTGAATTTGGAGCACAGGGCTCTGAGGATTCAAACAAAGCTCCTGTGACACATGCCATTCCTGCAGAGCTGCGCGCAGCCTCTCCTGAAACCAAAGGATCAAAGCAAACAGAGGACTGGAATTGCTGTTCAAGATCTTCAAACACATTTAAGATAAGGAAAAAAAGCCTAGCAGAAACCAAAAAGCTATCTCAATCACCATTTTAATTGGGAGTTGATACTCCTATTCTAACAAAACCACTGGAGCATCCATCCTAGCACTGAATCCCAACACTCAGATGCACGGCTGAGGCTTCCACCAGTGAGGGGCAGGAGGCACCATGGCAGACTGTGCAGAGCAGCCTTTGTTCTGGGACCCAGTGAGGAAAACATCTGCCAGGCCCAAAGCACCGCTCCCTCCAGGGCGATAGGATCTGACCTCGGAGCACAGGAAGCGAGCTTTGTTCCAGGCAGCAGGGAAGGCGGTGCTACCACACCAACCCTGCGCAAGGTTTGGGATTTGGGAGACCTGCAGGTGGTAGAACAAGAAGCGTTCTGCTGCTCACCCCAGACGGAGCAGCCGGCTGCCTCTGCAGAGCTGCTCTTGTTTGGACAAGCACGTTTGCTCTGGTGTCTATTTGAATGATGACTCACTCCAACAAGCCAGGGCACCCTACCACACACAGCCCCGAAGTGCTGACTTAGGGCTTGGGATGCAAATCCGGCAGGAAGCGGAGCTTCCCGACCAGGGCCACACAGGCCTGGTCCCTGCTGCCATTACCCTCCTCCAGTTGCAGTCCCAGCCTGGACGACGAATCCAAAGAGAAGATGACAAGAACAAGAAAGTAGTATAAAATACTCTTGCTCTTAGAGCGCTTCTAAAGTTACTTTTTTTTTTCTTTAAATATTCGTGCTCTGCAAAACTGACAGCCCAATTGCGAGTTCCTTGTGTGCCTCCGAGGGACCGGGGGCAGGTGGGTGCTGGGTGCCTGCCCAGCACCCTGTCCCCGTCTCAGGAATGCTGCCCAGCACCCCATCCCTGGCTTGGAGACGAGCCTGTGGCCACCCCGCTGGTGGCACTCCTCCAGCCACTTCCACTTTTGTCTCCCCAAGCATGTGAGAGTCACAACCCGTGACGAGCCAGGCAGTAATTGCCGTATCGATTTCGACGTTCCTCCGGCCGGAGCAACGCCTGTAACTGTAAACCGTAAACCTTTTAATATCCCGCTCAATTATGAGGAAAACAACTCCTGAGCAGCAGCACGGCGGGAGCATCGCTCAGGGCCCGCTGCTGAGCATGGCTGGGGATGGCCAAACCACACTGAGAGACGCTGTCAGGGGGACAGAGCACAGACAGCCCTTCCACGTGTCACTGGCAGAGTGTCGGTGCTCTCAACCCTTTTTGTGCTGACCCCACCAAAGAGCTGAAAATGCTGGAACACATGGAATGAGGGGACAGATAAGCAAACGGATGGTGTGCCATCAGAACGTGACTTAGTGCTCGTGCAACCTCTGGGCTGCTCACAAATCCAAGAGAAAGAGACGAGGAGTTAAGCAACTATGTCTGGGCACTGTCACACAAGGCAGACTTACAACCTCTCCATTATTTACAAACAGTTTCAGGGAAAGGGAAACAATCAGAGTGACTGTGTGGCCTTTAGAAAACATTCCCATCCACTGCAAAAAGCACAGAATCATAGAGCATTCTGAGTCAGAAGGGACCCACAAAGTCCAAGTCCTGCACGGGACAGCCCCAAGAATCCCACTACGTGCCTGAGAGCATTGTCCAAACACTCCTTGAGCTGCTGCAGCCTTGGGGCTGCGGGCACTTCCCAAGTCAGGTGCTTGGATGACATAAGAATGAGATCAGTGGAGCACACCTCTAATCCCCAACTCCAAACCCTGACATCGGTCACCTCAGCAGCCCTTTCCCCAGGAAAAGGGGCAGGTTTGGAGACACTCAGCCTGGAGAAGGCTCCCACCTTGCTCTGTGCAGACCTGACCCGCTTTTGTCTTGCTGTGCTGTGAGCCAGCCGGGCTTTGTTGCCATGGTGAAAGCTCTGACACGTTTAGTTTTCCCACTAATTTCCTGCTGTACTAAAGCAACTGCTGCTCTGCACCTCACTGCCATGGCACAGCAACAAGGAAACCCAAGGAACCCCAAGAGCCCCAGAAACAGGGAACAGATCCAGCCACGTGCTGGTCACTGCCAACAGCACTGTTCCAGGCAACTTTAGTTACACCTCCAACATATCCTAAACCCACCTGCCTTTAAGCCCTACAAAAGTTCAAGAGATTTGACCATCGCTCCAAAAGGAACTAGACAATTCAGTAATCTCATAATTAGGGGCTGTATCCCACCTTACCTTGAAAGAAGGTGGTGCATTTCAAATCCCAAACTGCAGTCACCAAACCACCACATTTTCCTTTGGGTTCACATGAAGGGACCGAGTTCATTCCCGTCTGTGTCAATGGTAAGTGAAAACAAGGATCCAGCTGTGTCTGTGGAACCAAACTGGGACCAGCAGCACACACACACACACGAGGAAAAGCAGAGACTAAGGCCCACACTGTCAGCTGATGACTCAGAAACTGCACAAGCGCCCACTGAGTGGGAAAATACCTATAGTCAGCCTTCACTTGTCATTTTACTGTGTAATGGGAGTCTCAGCTTGGATGAAAAACACATGAATATTTTGTTCTGACTAAGCACAGGTTTCCCCATGTACCTCAGCTCTGCCAGGGCAGTGGGCACACAACACCCACGCTGCAGCAAGGGGGAGGGAGAGACCGTGATTTCCTTCTCCACCAACTCTGCACTTTGTTTCTAACATAAACCAGCTGAATTAACCAGCAGAAAGGAAAAATCTTTGGAATTTTTAAAATCTTACACTTCCCAGAGCCGCTCAGGGGAAAAACAGCCTCTGTGGAAGCCAAGTATTAAAATCCTTGTGCAGAGAATGAATCAGAATGATTTTTATTGGTTTCCAATGAGATTGTGCTTGAAAACAAACAGTTGCTGTACGACTGACAACCCCCTCGCTGTGTCAGAGAGATGGGAGAACATAGATGGGCTTTGTAGAGCTGAGAACATGCTCCTCCCTGGCTGCTGGGGAGCAGTTCGATTTCATTAATGGTACATCTACATGTGCAAAGAAATAGAGCACAAGCTAAGCTGTATCATAATCGGTTTGCTGGGGGTGTCCTCCGACCTCCAAAACTGCTGAAAGCAGCCACAGCTGCTCCAGCCTCGGGGAGCAGAGGACACCGGCTACAACAAAAGAGCTCCACTGTCTGCCGGCCACCTGGGAACGAGCAAACCTGCCATAAATCACCCAGCACATGATCCTTTCTCTGTCCAAGGCAGGGGAGAGGCCAGGACAATTCCCGGCAGCTCGGTGGGAGCCGGGAAGAGCCGCGCAGGCTGCCCGGAGCCCGTCCGTCAGCTCAGCGGCACTCCAGCCAGGCTGATAACCTTGACAGAGCCACTTGCAAGATTACAGCCCAAGGATTTCCTACAAGCACATCTAGAGAGGAAGGACTAAGTACCAAGACTAATACTTTTCATCTTTGGTTGCTGCCAGTGCTGTGAGCTTAAAGGAAAATTTGGGGCAGGCAGAGACATGATCACACTGTCACAGTGACTGACAAAAGCAAACCCTTTCCTGTAGCACTAATTATTTCAGCTGAAAGGGGCACAAACAAACATCTGTAAGAATTTAGATATACACGTGACAAGAGGCATTTTTTCCCCTAATTTCTTCACTGTCACTGAAGACTGTATCACAGAAGATCCAAGTGGCTCTGCCTACCTGGCAAGGGTGTCCTGAGCATCAGCACCGCTCCAGACTCCTGCTAGCCTGCAGGAGCAGCACGACACCTGAACAGACTGTATCCTTCCATTCCACAGACAGGAACCAGCTCCAGTTAGGCTCAGCGCTGCAATTCAGCGTGTTATCTGATCACACTTCACACACAATGACACACAGCTCCTAAACGTACTCCTTCCATTAGGAACACTTCATGTTGCGAAATGCCGCAATTAGTTTTTAGGCATCGGCTTCAATGCAGCTGCTTTCGCCCAACAGCAAGAAGCCTCAGGGCTCTAAAGATACTGTCCCCTGAGAGGGGCAGAAACACACCTGGAAGTACCTGATGAGCCAGAACGCAGACAAAAAATTCAGAAATGCTTCAGGTTACATGACAGCAGATCCCAGAGCCTTAAAAATCCCCTTCTGCCCACAGTGTGATGGCCATGGGTCTGTCACACACCCATCCTTGCTAACCTCCATACACATTCCAAAGGTATTCCTGCAATTAACACTCTCTGCACAGACAGAGGTTACGCAGGAAAAGGCACAGCTGAAAGCCCAAGACAGCCAAAGAGCCAGGACCAGCTGAGACTGACTTGTGTAGGTAAGGAAAAACCTGGAAAAAATGTGTCTTCCCTTCTGCTGCAGAAATCCATGCACACTTTCCCAGCCTTGAATACACCTCGCTACGTCCCTCTCATTCAGAACTCCTTCCAACAGGACCAACCACATTTTAAAAGTTATTGGAAGGAGACAAGAAACATCCATCTGCTTGCTGAAAGGCAGCAGACGCACGCAGCCTCCAAATGCAGACTTTAATTGAAACACTTTAATCTGCTGCCGCGGCCCCGCATTCTCTGTATTCCCAGTAGTGCCGAGGCGTGCGCTCAGCTAATGGAGCTCTGACAGTCGTCCTGGGCCTGGCTCCCTGTCAAACCACGCTGGCCTCCAGCTCCGGGCCCGCAGTCGCACGCTGATACCCCACAGACTCCTTTTCTTCTAAACCATCTTCCAAATGTACTATAATTAATGTTCTATAACTGCAGCCGACGCTTTAAGGAGCTGAAGGCAAGAGCCAAACCATACAGGAGAGTGGCAAACGTCGAGGAGATCCCCAACTGCAATGGCAACACCCAACTGGGAGCAGCCACCCCTGCATTGCACAACAGCAGCGCTCAGGCCAGTCCCTTCATCCCTCTGCAAATCAAGGCGGTAACTCAACACACAGATCACTCCTGTCAGCAGGCCCTAGTTAGGCAGCCAAGGCAGGATTTGGGAAGCTGCTTAGGCTCCCACTCCAGTCCCTGGGAAGACATGGCCAGTTTCTGCCCGTGGCTCAGCTGACCTGCTGCAGGCTGTGCTGAATCACCCTGTGGACAAGCTGACCCCAGCTGCCATCCCAGGCCAGGTGAACCACAGCCCACTGCTGCTGCTGCGCCTTGCACTGTGCCAGAGCACGTCTGGTTTCTGCCTCTGCATCCCCACCTTCCTCGCCCGCTCCTTCAGACAGGTTCTCAGGCACTGCAGCTCCCAAATCCCACGGGGAGGTTTTTCCCAGAGCTGCGTTTGCCTCTGACAGCCGTCACAAACCCTGCACAGGCAGCCACTCCTGCACACGCTGCAGCTGAGGGCACGAGCCAATGCTCACGTTTATACCTTCATTTCAAACCTTCCATGGCCAAAGCACTTCCCAGAAGAGCATCTGCACTCTTGCTACCGAGTTATAGCCACAAAGTGCAGGCCCAAGCCCACCTCCCCAGGATAAAGTTCCACATCTTGCACATAGGGATGCTCGAGTCACTCCCAACACACCTGCACAGCACAAACACCAGCTCTTTCCTACAGCTCTTCCAAGCTGCAGCTGTCCTGGCTGGAAATTGTCCCCAATGCTGGATGCAGAGAAGAAACCAGAAGCATCAGCAGCATTTCTCTGGGATCAGACCACGCACATCTGAAAGGACTCAAAGCTTTGGGATAACACCCAGCCAGGTCCGACAAGCTCCAGTGAGATCCAGCTCTGCTGCGCTGCTCCAGGATCTCCTGCCCATCCTCTGATGTGCAGAGCAGAGCTCAGCTTGGCTCCCCCCACACACGCTGGGCTATTTTTGAGCTCAACGTGTCAGTTCCACTGGCTGTGGGAGTTTGTTTGTGTGGGATAGCATGATTCGACTACTTTGAAAGTTGGCTGAAGCCACATAATTCCCTTTTCATGGAACCCTTTTGATGGCCATTTAGCAGAGAGGGCGAGGTTTAGCCTCAACTAGAGAGACTTGGGGTCAGAATTATTAGAAAAAGACACATAATGACTAATAATGAATCAGCCTTCAGTGGTTTCTTCATTTAAGTGTTAATGCAGCATATTAAACCCCTGGCTTGGGATCAGCAGAAATGCCCTGAATGCATTAAATGAGCACAATGGCTTGACTAGAGAATCTCCAAATTGCTCTATTTAAACCTATGCAAGCTCCAAGCCAGTCCAACCTTTGCTCGTGCAGGTCCAGCTAAATGCAGCATCTTGCTGGGGGTGTGCAGAGCACGAGACCCACCATGGTCACACAGGGAAGTCACAACTCTCACGAGAATCTTTTCAGCCAGAAAGGAAGGGAGAACTTCCACCACAAACTGTGAATTCTACTCTGCTGTCAATGCTGGAGCTACTTCCCAAAGCGTTACTTTCACGGGGATAAACACAGAGTTGTTATGCAATCGTCTTGGTGAGAGCAAGAAGGGGCAGCACCCTTACAGCCACTGCACAGGGCTGATACAGGACCCAGAGAGAGGACATGGGGAAAAGGAGCTTAGAGCTGCTTCTCTGTGAAAATGTCTAATACCCAAGGAGCCCAGTCTCCCAGCAACACACTGCCATTTCCTTATTTCCCTCTCACGTAATTCCTCCTTCAAACACAAATGAGGAGACAGCTTCTAGAAACCCTCATCAGGCCTCTGCAGCATTCACCAAACCTCTGTGAGACCCTCCTGGAAAAGAGACACTGATCCCTGTCTGCGCCACAGCCCTTCCTCCTCCTGCTCCTGTCAGTGGCTTTTCCTCCCAGGGGCAGCCTCTGTACCTGCCCAAAGGTGCCACCACCTCACCAATCAGGTGTTGCTTGCCTCCTGCTGCAGCCGCCCCAAAGCTCTGGTACAGCAAATATTCGGGAGGAAGGGACTCCAGACAGGAGGTGGGAGGCAGCCAGGTTGAAGAGGTACAGAAGTTGTACCCACCTCACCCCACAAATAAGCTAAGGGCCACACAGCTGAGAAGTAGGTATTCATTATCCTGGCTCTCCTAGAATATTCTCCCTGCCCAGAAAGGCTCAGGACACATGCCACAGGCCCCCCAGCTCACCCTGCCCACTGTCAGCTGGCTCTCCTCTTTCTACCTGTTAGCATCTCAAGAAGCAGCCTGGTCTCCAATTCAGTCATGCTCTGGCATTAACATCTTGGTAATCAAATGTTATTTGCTACAGCAAGAAAAACATTGTAATGAAACATAAAATGTCAGTACTTCAGCCCACAGTTGATACAGGGAATGGCTCTCTGAGGTTTTAGGAAATATTCCCTCTTATCCTCACTGTGGCAACTCTGCTTAGCCAAAGTTCATTTCTAGCTTTTAGGCTTTTGCTAAATCTCCCCACCAAATGAGAACTAAAATACAAGTCTCCTGCAGCACAGAAGCGAGGAGAACAAAGGCCCTGTGAGCAGCAGGATAATGCTGCCTGAGGAGTTAGCCATCCACAGCCTCAGCTTTCCTTATGGCCAGGAGAAATAAGAAGCAGGACAGGTGAAGCACCACCAAACACTGCAAAAGAAAAGGAAAATGACTGATGAAAGGAGACCAGGTGTGGGTCATTACAAAACGTGTGGCACCGGTATTGAACAATCCCTTCTGACACGAGGCCGATGAGTCAGGGCAGCGCTGGCACGGGGCTTATCACACGGGCAGGCTGGCTGCAGGGAGCAGCCCTCAGTCAGCCCAGAGCCACGTGCCTCGCTGCGAGGTCGGCAAGAGCAGGACAGAGCAGCCACCAAGGCTCTTCCACCCTCTGCGCTGAGGAGAGAAATCCAGCCGAGTCCTGGAGCCCCAGGACTCAGAGACCAGAGTGAGCAAACCAAGCCTGAGCGCTCCCAGAGCAAAGCCCAACTCCCCATGAAGTGTGCCAGCCTGCTTTTCATCCTGGGTTCCAGTGTCACACTGCCCACCTCCAAGAACTCTGGCGAAAAACGTGTTCCACTGATGACTCCAACTCACCCAAAGACAAACCACAGAAACTAAGCCTGTTCTCTCATGGAAGGGAATGTCCTCTCCCAGTGAGGACAGAGCTGCCTCCCATTCTTCAGAAAAGGCTCAGCTCCTTAAAAACCTAAAAAAAAAAAATCTGCTCAATTCTAGCCTTTCTCCAGTCGTGCTTGTGCTGGTAGAAGGGCTGTGTTCTGCCAAGGATTAAAGCATCATGGATTTGGGTTACTCTCCACTAAAACAACTCCAGGTACCCCTCAAGCAGGGTCTCACAACAGACAGGCAGTGAAACGTGCTCTGAGCTTTGCCCATCCACATATTACTGAAATTCAACTCAAACCTAAGCTGACAACCAGCCCGCAAGAAGCGAAGGCAGCACAGCAGGAAGATCACTGCACTTGGGAAGGAGATGTGCTCTCCCAGGACTGTCAATCCCATTTCAAGAGAAAGATGGATATGAAAGTGACTCCTGTCTCCCAGTGAAACACCCCATGAGAGCAGTGCAGCCACGGCAGGTACACACTGCTCCGTGCCCCAGCTACGTCTCCAGTCACATGGAGCTGATGGAAGGGATGGAACCAGGACAGCAGAGAGCTCTCAGCAGTGCCCAGCGACCACAGCATCCCCCTCTGTCCTCCTCAGCCCCAAGAGCTCCTGCAGGCTGAAACACAACACCCAAAGGGCATGGGAACATAAGGTATGTGCTCCTTGGCACACTCAGAAATATTCCCTGACCAGCCCTTACGAAAAAATGTGGCATTAAAAACAACCCCACTGCCTGAACAGAGCTGGAATTCTAATGAAGTCACTTGGATGATTTATAAATGGAAATTCTGTGTAAAACAATTCATTCAGCAGGTCACTCTGAAGATTTTTAGCACAGAAACAAGAGTTTCTTGTAAAAGATGAGAAGAGACAAAAGGAAGGGGGACAGAAGGAGGGATGCAGCAAGATATCCCATAGGTGCCCAATTCATCCCAGTCAGAGCAGTGGCTCCAGCTCCTGCCCAGCCATCAGAGCAGCTCTGACAGAGCACAAGAGTCCAACTTTGCATGGGCAGGGACTGAATGCAAATTGCTGCCTTGGTTAATACGTAAATTGCAGACTGTTCCCTTCTATTCCATCGGCTCCAGCGGAGACAATTATGAATACAGGCCTCCTGCCCTTTGGGATGATTAACATTCCCCTTCCTCAGTGTCCCCAGCACTGCTGACCCACATTCAGCCCCTGAAATGCAGTTCTGTGTAAACTGCAACGTTCGGTGTCAGCAGAACGTGCCGGCCCAGCAGGGCTGGGCGCTCTGCTCCTCTCTCTAAATAAATGCACTGCTCAACTTCCCAAGGGCCAGGAAAATCTCGGTCCTTTAAGATCAGACCAGGCACCCAACTACTGTCCGCTTCTCTCTTTAGGGAAAAGGGGACACAAGCCAGGAATGCTCTGGCTGTTATCTCGAGCTGTCATGTCAAAGTCCACTTGACCTGGTAAACGTCCGTCGGAAAGGAAAACAGGATCCAACACCCATCCACAGACCACCTCTAATTCCAGGCTCAGCAATGGACACCAGCCCACTCCGTCACTAATTTCACCTTCTGGAAAAGGCCCAAAATCACGGGGTACATCTATTTCCAAGCTCACACAGACACTCACAGTGGAATTCCGTCTGAGACGGTGGAGGAGCGCGGTTCCCAAGGAGGGGCTGTGACGAGCAAACCCGCTTTTCTCTAAGAGAATGTGACACGGGGTCAAGTTTGTGCAGGGATTTGGTGGCTATATTTGAACCGCCCGGTTCTCTTACGCAGCTACTACTGGGAGAGCGGGATCACCTCAGGATGGGGCTGCCAGCACAGGCAGCAACCGGGCTGCGCTCGCGTTTCGTGATCAAAGAATTCTTTCAGATCCCTAAAAGGGACCATTTTGCCAAGGTTTTACTTGCTTCCAAGTTGTTTCCATTAAGTCGAAGTATTAAAAGTGTAACTGTGAATGAAGACAAGCTCGCAGTAGCATTGTTTTGTATTTCTGCTGCCAGTCAAAAATGCTTCCCCATAAAGATTTGCCCTTTCCAATGCATTTACATCAACACCTCCCCTCTAATCCCATGAGTCCCAGAGCCTGAACCAAGCAGCTCCTTTCTCCTTCCTCACTCCTCTCCCAGAGCCAACAGCAACAGTTCTGTCAGCGAAGGAAAAGTACTGAACCCACAGTGCTCAGGGTCTGCAAGCAGAATCCAATCCATTCACTCGCACTCCTCTCCAGAGGCTGGGATTTGAAAGGAAACCTGACCTGGGAGTTGAGAAAGCTTCCAGGTCAAGTTTCAGCTCCAAGCTATCCCAGCTCAGCCGAACAGATGGCAGTTGTTCCAGCACAGGTATTTCCCCAGGCTCAGGGAGCCCCCAGAGTTCAGAGGAACAGGGACTGACTGGATCTCCTCCGTGCAGGGAACGTGCTGCAGGTCAAACCTGCTGCTCCAGAGCCCCCAGCACCTCACCATCCCACCAGAAAGTCACTTCCTGAACTCCACAACCCACCCTCGGTCACTCCAGGGCAGCAGGAATGAGTGTACACTGCTGGAAAGCAAAGCTTTCCAAGCTTAGTATCCCCTTCCATCACCCAAAGCCAATGTGCAAAATCCAGCCTTGGCCCTGTAAACCTGGAACACAATTTCCAGACAAAATTTGTGTGCATATTCTGCCATTCTTCGGACAAAATCAACTATTCCTGCACAAAAGATGGTCTCTGCTTTGGTATTTTGCAAACTTCAGAGTCAGCACCACTGAGAAGAAACCTTGACCCAAGGAGGGAGTCTGGAAACAGGAACAGGAAAGCAACTTGGAGCTAGATCCCTCCTTTTCCAGGAGTGATCTCCACTCAGAGGGGTCAGCCCCCTGCACTCGGAGCACCCGAACCCATCAGCCTGTGACTCTCAGCAAGGTTCAGGTTCATCGTGGGAAGAACAGCACAGAACACCTCAAGTGCAGCTTAAATTGTGGCATTGAGCACTTGCAGGCACAAAATAGCCGTCAGGGCAGGCAAATACAGCCCAGCTCTGAAAAGAACTGTCCAGGAGGTGTTATAACTGATGTTTAAATAGCCCCTGAAATTAATTTCACTTTATTAACCGGGCAAAGAGCCAGAGCTCCAACAAACCAAGGCGATGGCGGATTTCTCCTCCTGTTTCAAAACAATGCTGCTGCAGAAACTGACAGAGGGGCAACCCCAGAAAGTGACAGAGGGACAACCCCAGGAATTCACAGAGGGACAACCCCAGGAACTGACAGAGGGACAAGCCCAGGAACTGACAGAGGGACAAGCCCAGGAATTGACAGAGGGACAACCCCAGAAACTGAGAGAGGGGCAACCCCAGGAACTGAGAGAGGGGCAACCCCAGGAATTGACAGAGGGACAAGCCCAGGAATTAACAGAGGGACAAGCCCAGGAATTAACAGAGGGACAACCCCAGGAATTGACAGAGGGGCAACCCCAGAAACTGAGAGAGGGGCAACCCCAGGAACTGACAGAGGGTCAAGCCCAGCCAACACCATCCTCCCTCTGCAGCGCTTCCAAGGAGCCAGCACGGAGCCAAGAGCAGGGCAGGCGCAGGGCTTCGGCTCAGGCCTGTCTGCTGCCCGGCCGTGCCAGCCCTGCTCCCCGCAGCTCCGGGAAGATCCCGGCGTGGCACTGGTGCATGCAGCACCACAAGCCGGGAGCTCGGTGTCACCGGCACGACCGGGGAGTACGGCGGCCACAGCGCCGTTCCTCACGGATCTCCTGCCGTGCTCCAGGGCTCGCCCGTGCCCGGATCCAGCCGGATCTCCTGCCATGTTCCGGGGCTCACCTGGGAGCGCGGCCGCACCTGGATCCACCTGGATCCGCCGCTCCCTCGGGAGGCCCTTCCTCGCGCTGCTCCCTGCGCTTTCCCACGGCCCTGAGCACTCGGCCACGATCGATTCCCACCGTCTCGGTGAGAAACGGCCCCGTCCCCCGCTCGCCCTCCGTGTCCCCCCCCCGGCTCGCCGGGAGCATCCCCGGGTACCACGGGAGCATCCCCCCGCTCCACCTCCACGTTATCCCGGTGCCACGGGACCCGCGGGGACAGCCGTGTCACCCGGCCCCGCGCCCCGGCAGCGCCCGCTCGGGGCCGAGGGGGGCTCGGGGCCGCTCCTCGCTCCCTCGCCGCTCACCGGGGCAGCGCCGCGACCCCCGCTGGGGGGGGGGGGGGGGGGGGGGCGCTCACCTTGGCGCGGGTCACCAGGTGCGTGGCGAGCTTCACCACGGCGAAGTTGCCCTTGCCGATGGTGCGCTCGATCTCGTAGTAGCCGATGCGGGCGGGCCCGGGGGGCCGCGGGGGCGGCGGGGCCGGGGAGAGCCGGGGGGCCGCGGGGGGAGCCCCCGCTCCGCCGCCTCCTCCCGCCGCAGCCGCCGCCGCCGCCATCTTGTCGCGCGGAGCGAACCCCCCCCGCGGGGCTGCGGCACCGCGTGAGCTCATCCGCGGGGGGGCGCCGGGGGGGCGGGCGGCTGCCATGGCGACGGGGGCGGCGCTCTGACGTCACCGCTCGCGTCACGCCGCGCGCGGGCCGCGCCGGGCGCCCCCGCGCGGCCGACGGGGTTGGGGTTGGGGTTGGGGTTGGGGGGGGGAGAGAGAAAGAGAGAGAGAAAGGCTGCGGGGTTTGGGGAGAAACCCGCGGGAAATGGGAAACTTGCTGCTCGTGACGTCACGCCGTCAGGGATATTCCAGACACACGCGCGCTCGCATGCACCCGGGTCACGCCTCACCTCGGGGGGAGAATGACGTCACGGGGCGGCAGAGTGACGTCACGGAGAGGGGCTGCGGTTTGGGGGAGAAAGCAGTGAGATATGGGCGATGAGTGTGACGTCACTCTCCAGGGGTGTCATGGCGAGAGCGCCCCATGTGGCGCAGCCCCGGGGCCGGGGAGCTGCTTCAGTTTTGGGGCAGAGCCCACGGCTAATTGGAAACTTGTGACGTCAGGGACCCCCCCCCCCACGTGCAGGTCACGCCTCATCTTGGGGGCAGAACGACGTCAGGGGCGGTCGAATGACGTCATGGCGAGGGGCGGGAGGTGCCGTGGTTTCAGGGTTCCACCCACGGCACGCAGGGAAAGGACTCCTCGCGACACCACTCCCCTCAGGGAGCGCCTCCATCGCCCCCCACCCGGGCGGCGCTCCGCCTCGGCGCAGCGCGACGTCACGGGAGCGGCGCCGTGACGTCACGGCGGGAGGGAGGGAGGCGCGGGGCGGAAGCGGCGGCCGGGGCGCGCGCGGGGAAGCGGAAGCGGAAGCGGCGCAGGCGCGGGGCCGAGCGGAGGGGACGCGCCCGCCATGGAGTCGCGGGGGAAGGAGCCGCAGCCGCCGTGAGTGTGGGGGGCGCCGCGGGGCGGGGCCGCGCCCGCCCGGGAACACCGGCGCGGGGCCGGCGGGAGGAGGAAGGGGAAGGGGCCGCGGGGGGAACCCGCCCTGCTCAGCCCTGCCCTGCCCGCCGCGACGGGCTGCGGGTGCGGTGTGCGCCCGGCGGGCTGCGGGCGGCGGCCGCGGGAAGCATCATCCCGCTGTGCATCCTTCGGGATTTTGAAAAGATGATGATGATGGGCCGGAGCATCGCCGCGATGGGGAGAGCGGGGAGCTGGGCCTGGTCAGTCTGGAGAAAGGAATCCCGTCATCCATACCAATATCTCCCGGGAGCGTCAGAGGATGGTTCCCGGCTCTCTTTAGTGATGCCCAGCAACAGGACAAGGAGCAGTGGCCATAAACTAAAACACAAATTCCACCCCAACGTGGGGAGGAACTTCTTTCCACGGGGGGTGGCAGGGCATGGAACAGCTGCCCAGGGAGATCGGGGGATGTCCCTCTCTGGACGTTCCAAACCCACCTGGATGCATTCCTGTGTCACCTGCTCCAGGTGACCCTGCCTCTGGATGATCTCCAGAGATCCCTCCTGATCCATAACGGTCCTGGGACTCTGGGATCAATCCCACCACGCTGTGCTGCTCCCGAAGCCAGATTATCCACCTGGCCTGTGCAGCTCAGCAGCTGTAAGCTGGATCTCTGGGCGCTAATAGCGACTTATCCTGGCAGTCTCAGCCGCTGTTGCTGAGCTATTAAAGCCCTCGTGGCTCAGGTGTGGGGCCGCAGAGCATCCTCGGAGCTGAGCTTTGTTCTCCGTGTCGGGGCCTGGCTCCAGGGGAGTGTCTGCTGCAGAGTCACTCTGGCGTGGAGCAGCATCCCTGGTGTTGCTCTCAGCCAGCTGCCAGCACGCAGAGGAGCAGGCAGGAGCGGCGGGTTCCAGCAGCCCTGTCCCAGCCCTGCCGCTGTGGGAGCTGCTGGAGCACCGGGTGTGTCAACTGCTCTTCCCACAGGAACAGAATGGGCATGGGGGACTCCAACCCGGCAGCAGTCCCGCACGCCGCCGAGGACATTCAGGGAGATGACAGGTGGATGTCACAGGTAAGGCTGGCAGGTGGATCCTCCTTCCTGGGGGGATGTTGGGCCAGTGCTGCCCAGGCCACATTTGGGACCCTGAGGAGCCTGGAGCTGGCAGCTGTCACACCTGTGTGTCCTGCCACGATGGAGCAAAGGAAGAGAAGTTTGGAGCCTCTTTCTGGTGAGGAGTGACTGCACAAGCTGAGCTGGCTTAGTCCAGAGAAGACTGAGAGGGGATCCCATCAATCCATACAAAATCTCCCAAAGATGGGGCCTGACTCAGCTCAGTGACAGGACAAGGAGCAGTGGCCATAAACTAAACCATGCCACGTTTCATCCAACCCGGGATGCTCACGGGGTTGTGGAGGAGTGTCCAGCAGCTCAGGGGTTAATGGCAGCAGGGAAGCTGGCTGGGCAGCTGTCCCTGACCTGCAGCAGGGATGGGTGCCCAGGAGCAGGTGTCACCTGGAGCTCACCTTGTCGCTCTCTTTGACAGCACAATCGGTTTGTCCTGGACTGCAAGGACAAGGAGCCCGACGTGCTCTTCGTGGGGGACTCCATGGTGCAGTTGCTACAGCAGTACGAGGTAGGGATGGAGGGATGGAGGGAGGGAGGGAGGGAGGGAGGGGTGGACTGGAGCAATTGGAGCATCTCTCTAAGCCAGTGGCTGATCATGTGTAACGCTGATGACTGCCACTGTTCCCGTTTTCACTGCTGTCTCCTGAGCCCTTCCTGCCCTGCTTCCTGAACTCCCCAGTGCCTGGACACTGCTTTACCTGGCTGCTTTTCCTCCCTCTCTGAGGCCACGACCGACTGCCTGCGTTTTGGCACATGTGCACAGCCCCTCAGCTCTCAGATTCCAGCCTCCTGAGGGCCATCGAGTTCCCTGTGGCTGTACCTGTACCAGAACACACTTAGCCTGTAGAACTCAGGGTGCCAGAGGCATTGGTCCACTAAAATTATTGAGGGAAAGAAGAGTTCTCTACTGCCGTGGTGGCAGCTGAGCAGCTTTGTTCTGCAAGAGCTGCTTCCCTTTGTTCTAGTTTTGTTACCTGGGGATGAGAAGGATTTAATCAGGTCACAGACTCCTTCTTCAAAGGCCCTGTGCTTAGGGACACCGTGGTCTGCAATGGATCAGCACTCTGGGGCTCTGATGAGTTCAGCAAATCACTGCTCCAGAGATCTTTCCTTCCTGTGTGCCAGGTCTGAGAGCTTGAACCTCAGCAGCTCCATCTCTTCTGACTCCAAATAAAACCTCGTTCCTTGTCTAAGTGCCCTCTGTGGAGTGAGTTTTCGGAGAAGGGCTCGTGGCTGCCCTCAGTGACCTTGAGGACACCGTGTGGTGTCTCTGCCTCACAGGCAGGATGCTGCTCTGAAGCAGCACATTGGTTTCTGCTTGCAGATATGGCGAGAGCTCTTCTCACCGCTCCACGCACTGAATTTTGGGATTGGTGGAGACACCACGGGACACGTTCTATGGAGACTGAAGAACGGTGAACTGGAGAACATTAAACCCAAGGTACGAGCTGCAGAGTTAGTGAGGGTATCCAGGTGTGCAGTGAAGGTCACCTGCAGCTGCAGGCCTGGCACAAGTGCCTTCCCTGAGGGCAGTGGGCAGTGCCAGCCCCGGGGCTGAACTCTTAAGCCTGAGTCTCCCTGCAGCTCCCTGGCCACAGATGATGTTTATGCAGGGATTTCAGGGTCATCAGCCCTGTTAACACTTGCTCTGGAAAAGCTGCAAACATTTTTCTCTCCTTGCAGGTCATTGTTGTTTGGGTTGGAACAAATAACCATGAAAACACGGCGGAAGAAGTCGCAGGGGGAATCGAGGCCATCGTGCGCCTGATAAACACCCAGCAGCCACAGGCCAAAGTGATTGTGCTGGTACGTCCCTGCTCCCCGGGCTCTGCCTTACTGGCAGTCACTGGGCGGTGCTGGGAGGGCAGTCCCCTGATCTGTCCTCTGCTTTGTGCCTCCCCTTGCTGGCTTGGCTTTGCAGGAGCCCTCCTTTGGCCCTTCCAGAGCTGGGGGGACTCATTCCCAGTAATATCCCACTTATTAATGTTGCTGAGGAAGTCCTGTGAGGGGAAAATAGGTGCCCAAATCCCAGTTGGCTTTGGGAATCCTAGTTGGCTTCCTTGTCCTAAGGAAGCTGCTGCCTGTCTTGCTGAGGAGCTGAAAGTGTATGGAAAGAGCACAAGCTGATACATTTAAAAAATAAAAGAAAGTTTCCCTGCCAGTCAGTGCTTGTAGTTCATCTGGCTCCTTCACTTGTGTTTCACATTAGGCCCGAATGGACAAATTCTGATTCAAGGGATGAGTTCCTCTTGTCACAGACATCCTAAATCTTGACAGGCAGCCCGAATTGGAAGGGAAAGCAGGGCTCCTGATGGCATCAGGGTCACACAAAGCTCTTTTCTGCCTCCTCTCGTGCCAGGGCCTGCTACCTCGTGGAGAGAAGCCAAACCCGCTGCGGCAGAAGAACGCCAAGGTGAACCATCTGCTGAAAGCCTCGCTCCCCAAACTGCCCAACGTGCAGCTGCTGGACGTGGACGTGGGCTTCGTGCACTCGGATGGCACCATCTCCTACCACGACATGTTCGACTTCCTGCACCTGACGGGCGGGGGCTACGCCAAGGTCTGCAAGCCCCTCCACGAACTGATCATGCAGCTGCTGGAGGAGACCCCCGAGGAGAAACGAGCTGCCCTGGCCTGAGTCGCTGCTGTCAGCGTGGAGAGCATCATCCAGCCCATCAGATCAGTTCTGTCACTGGCACTACAGAATCCTTCTTTCTTAAAGCACTTTCCATTGTAGAATGTTACCGGATGTCCGTACCTAGTGTTTTGAGGGGGAAGGCTCATGTTTAACTGGTCTTGTACATACGAGGGCCGGCTGGGTTGGTTTTATTGCAGGAGGAAATTAGCTGAAGAAGAGTTTTACTTTTAAACCATTCCTCATTTAAAACGAGAACAGGACTGTCACTCTGTGCCCCTCTCATGTCTTGTTGCCCTGTGGTTGTCCTAGACCCCTTGTAGCCTGTCCGACAGCCCGCTCCTGGCTCACCGTTCCTGGCTGCAGCCGTCGTGCTCTGTGTATTTGCCTGGGAACAAGAATCACATTCCACTTGCAAAAGCCAGAACAGATGCATTTTTCCAAACTCGGTTCCACCTTCTAGGCGGTTTTGGTTTTTTTTGTTTGGGGTTTTTGTTAGTTTGTTTGTTGTTTGTTTGTTTGTTTTACTGAGGGGGGGTTTAAATGACACGTGTTGCTTTCTCACTCCTTTCTGAAGCAGCTTGAAACTGGAATTCAGAAATTTAAAGAAGCAAACAGTTACCTGAACTCGTGTAACACTCCCCAGTGCTTGTCTCGTGCTCGTTTCCCCAGTCCTGCTAGCGGGGGCACCTTCCCTTCCTCCCACGCAGCTCTCCTGGGAACGCTCCCATTTGGGTGCTGCTGCTGGCCCCTGCTCCTGCTGCCCGTGATGTTGCTGGCTTTTAGCAGTTGCTCAGTGTAGGATTTTAATGATCCAGTAATTGGTAGTTATTTCCTCACTCCTCTGGAACTGACAGACATCCCTCTGAGGTGTCCGGGCTCTTTGCAGTTTTTGGTTTTTTTTCTATTTTTTTATTAAGTATGACTGTTACATCCTTTTTTTTTTTTCCTAAAGCAAACCCACATGAAGAGCCCCTGGCTGCAAGGCCTAAATCACTCTGAAGCTTTACAGATCCCAAGGTGTATATTTCCTTATCACTACTGGTTTACTTGTATAAACATTTTATTTGAGCAACTACAGCCTCTTAGAGTAAAAAGTGGAGTTAAGGCGTAGCTTCTCCTGCCCTGGACACTGCTCCTCACCTCTAGCAAGGGAGCCAGAGGGGCAGGTGCCCTCCTAAAGGGCTGTGGCTCACTGGGGTTTTGGTTTGGTTTGTAGTTTGGAGGGCTGGTTGTAGCGAAACAACTTTTCATTTCAAACTGAGAGCTTCTCTTCCAGAAAGAAATGGTTTGGACCCGAGAGGCAGAGCCCTAGATGAATTGATAACTTGCAAATAACCCATTTTAAACCAAATCTGTTCCTCCCTGCCTTACCTGCCGGAGCTGGGGCTCAGTGGTGCCACGCTGGGTTTGTGCTTCCCGTGGGATTCCAGGCAGGTAAACCTGGGAGGAACAGAGAGCTTCACTCCGTGCTCCAAGGGAGGAGTGTTCAGGTGTCAGGCTTTGCTGAAGCCCATAGGTACTGTACATAGTCTGTCTGCCCTTTGCTGTAGCCAAGGGGCTGGTGTGTAACTCTGACCTAGCGTTGAGGAATCCCCTAACGTCCCACCTCGTCCCCCTCCTCCTGTAGGTTTGATCATAGCAGGATTCCTGCCTGGATTGCATGCATAGTGTGTGTTTTGTTTCCAGTATATGTGATCTACACACAGATGAAGGAAAGGTGAAGCATTCCCCTGGCCAGGATCAGACACAGGGAGCTGCAGAGTGCCATGGGAGAGGAGGGATCACATGCTACCCCCACGATCCAGACCAGGGGTGCTGCTCCCTGGAGCTCCACGGCCTTGCAGGGCAGGCTTTGAGAGAAAACTGCTCACGCTTCCCATAAGCTTCTGGCTGGAAATATTGGGGAAGGGCAAGTGGAAAATCAAATGTTAAAAGTACAGTGCAGTGGAGAATTCCTGGGGAAGGGCTTAACCCGTTCTTGCTCCCTGAGAGCTTTCCATCTCCAGGCTTGTGAGAAAAGGCCGTGTGCTAGATTAATCTCTGCATCCCTGCTCCCTTCCCTCCCTGCTGCTGCTGCTGCATTTGGCTGAAGAGATGCTAACCAGGAATGTACTGTGCAGTAAAGCTCTGACTTCGCTCGGCACCCTGTGCTCGCTGTGAGCCAGCCCCGTGGGCAGGGTGCCCAGTGGCCCGGGGAATTTGGCAGGCTCTGGTATCACCAGGGAGGCTCTGCTGGCTCTGCTTAGGCTTGGCTTGCTGAGGTGCCATGCTCTGTGCTGGTTCAGTGCTCTCGGCTCTGCTTGTTGCTGCCTGGCAGGAAACTGCCCTGCTCACCTGGGCAAGAGGGGTTCTGCCTCCTGCTCACCCCGTGCTGAAATCCGAGTGCCTCCTGTGAGAAAACTTCAGTTCCAGCTCCGGATGTCCCTCGGGACAGGGCTGGGCTGGAGTTGTGGCCTCCTCTGAGTGAGCGTGTCCAGTTTTGTGTTTATGCAGCAGAGAGGAAAACAAACAAAAGATGTGAAATGACAGAGTCTTGTGAGGTGCCAGGGGAGGGTGAGGCAGGAGCGGGGAGGCCCCCATACCTCCCCTTGCTGCCCACCCGCTGCCCCGAGCCTTCCCCGGGACACAACCATTGTGATTCTGCTTTGGCAAAAATGCATCGGCTGGTAGAAGTCACTGTTAGTGCATATTTCGATATAAATGTCAATGTTTCACCCACCGTGTCGCAGCCTGTGTGTGTGTGTGTGTGCCCAGCCGTCTCCTGCCCCGTCTCGGTCACTCCTGGAGGTCTCCATGGGGCCGGGCAGGTGCTGCCAAACCTCCCACTGCGGGTCCTCCCCGGCTCTGGGAGTTGTGCTCAGCCACATCCTTGCTCCTCGTTTAATTCCTGCTTTCCCCTGCTCCGTTTGGGGCTGGTTTTGTCTGTTTTTTCCTCCTTTTCCCCGTGCAGATCTCGGTGCTGCACCCAAGCCTGTGAGCACGGTGCTGCAGGTGAAGGGGACTGGTTTATTTTGGCCCTCGACAGGACATCGGCTTGTGTTGGATTCCCGAGTGATTTATCTCAAATGGCCCTGGAACAAACAGGGAATCACATCCCCACGCAGTCCCGCTCACAGCCATCCTGCAAGAGGCGACTCGAGTTGCATCAGGGCCGAGGAGTCGGCCGGAATTCTGCTTCTCTTCCCGCATGTCTGTCCCTGAGGTCGTCCCATCTGCCGCCAGCGCCACCACCTGCACCTGGAAACCATGGGCAGACTGTCCAAACTGTGGGATCCTCAGGGACAGGAGGGCCCGGAGAAATAAAGTGCACAATAGCAGCAGTGCCTTGTCTCGTGGCGTTTGTCCCGTGGAGCAGAGCAGGAAGCCGGTGGCAGCGGTGCTGGATGTCAGAGCCAGCCCAGAAATGGCTCTGAGTGAGGTGACACGGGGCTGAGCCCCTTCAGAGGGGGATTTTCAATCAAAACGCCCAACTGCAGGCAAGTAAAATGTGATATAAAGATCACGGAGCTGTTGGAGAGAGGCCTGGAAGCGGGAGGCTCGGCAACAGCTGGAATCGGGGGATGTTTTGGGAGACACACCAAAAATGCAGTGTGGCATCACTCCCGCTTTCCCAAGCATGGGAGGACTCCCAAGGTACTTTGAATTATTCCATCTCTGGTGGTGAAGGGTGCAACAAATGGGAGAGGCTGCAGGAACCCCGGTAGGAATCCGGAGAGAGCAGCAAGAGAAAGGGATGGAGCAGATCCACCCCTTCCCTGACAGGATTCTTCCATGTTCTCACGGACTTTTGGGGCAGGGAGGCCGGGCAAGGGGTCTGGGTGGGTGTCTGGGGTGCTGCATGGCACCTGGGCTTCCCTGTTGGGGCAGGGACTCCATATGGGGTCTCCTATGGAGAAGAGGCTCCGTTATGGGGTGCTATAGAAGACAAAACTCCCTGGAGCGTTCTATATGGGGCAGGATCTGCCCTACAGACCAGGGCTTTTCCGTGGGGTTCCACAGGATCCCATATGGAGCAGGGGCTCCCCTTTGGAGCCGGGGTCCTGTCCTACACGGCCGCGGGGCTCCCCTACACCGCAGGGCTTCCCCTATGCGGTCCCATATGGAGCAGGGCTCCCTTGTGGGGTTTTATATGGGACAGAGGCTGCCCTGTAGGACAGGGCATCCCCGGCGTGGTTCCCTATGGAGCCGGGCTTCCCCCGCGGGGCCGCGCACGGGGCTCGGTGCCCCGGGGGCGGGGGTTCCCGGCCGGGCCGGTGTCCCTGGGCTCGGGCCGGTGTCCCCGGGCTCGGGCCGGTGCCCCCGGGCTCGGGCCGGTGTCCCCGGGCTCGGGCCGGTACTCCCGGGCTCGGGCCGGTGTCTCCGGGCTCGGGCCGGTACTCCCGGGCTCGGGCCGGTGCTCCCGGGCTCGGGCCGGTACTCCCGGGCTCGGGCCGGTGCTCCCGGGCTCGGGCCGGTACTCCCGGGCTCGGGCCGGTACTCCCGGGCTCGGGCCGGTGTCCCCGGGCTCGGGCCGGTGTCCCCGGGCTCGGGCCGGTGCTCCCGGGCTCGGGCCGGTACTCCCGGGCTCGGGCCGGTGTCCCCGGGCTCGGGCCGGTGTCCCCGGGCTCGGGCCGGTACTCCCGGGCTCGGGCCGGTGTCCCCGGGCTCGGGCCGGTACTCCCGGGCTCGGGCCGGTCTCCCCGGGCTCGGGCCGGTGTCCCCGGGCTCGGGCCGGTCCCCCCGCCCCGCCCGCCGCGTCACTTCCCCGGCCGGGCACTCAGCGTGCGACGGGCCTGACGTCACCGCCGGTCCGTGTTTACCGCGGTGCGGAACGGGAAGGGGACAGGGGACCGACACCGGCAGCGGCAGCGGCTCCGCGCCCCGCCACAGCGCCCGCACCGCGCCCGGCACCGCTCCGGCCCGGCCATGGCGCAGCGCGCCCGGGCGCGCCCCGGCTGAGCGCCCCGTCCGTCCCTTCTTCCCGTCCCTTCCCGTCGCTTCCCGTCCCGTCCGTGCCGTCCCGCCCCGCGGACCTTGGCCGGGGATGCTGGCGGGATGTCGGGCGCCGGGGCGGCCGTGCTGGCCTGGGCGCTGCTGGCCGGGGCACTGCTGCCCCCGCCGCCCGTCCGGCCCCAGCCCCTGCCCCGCGGGGACCGCCAAGTGCACGAGAAGGAAGCGCAGTTCAACACCACCTACAGCGACTGGGTGCACGCCAACCTGCTCAACATCTACGCCTTCAACCACAGCGTCCGGAGGAATCGGGTGAGCCGGGGTGGTCAGCAGCGCCGCGTCCCCCGCGGGCTGGCCGTGCCCGGGGGCGGCTGTGGGGTGCGCAGGGCACGGCAGCCTCTGCCACGGCGGCCGAGCAAAGTCCAGCCCTCGGTTCGAGCCGCCGCGGCCCGACCTGCCCGGCCCGCACCTCACCTGCCCCTGTCCCTGCAGACCGAGGGCGTGCGGGTGTCGGTCAATGTCCTCTCGGACCAGAAGGACCAGCCCGTCCTCTTCGTGGTGAGGCAGAAGGAGGCGGTGGTCTCCTTCCAGGTGCCGCTCATCCTCCGGGGCCTGTGAGTACCAGGGGGTGGGCAGGGATGCCCCATGCAGGAGTTCCCCATGCAGGGACACCCCATGCAGGAGTTCCCCAGGCTGGGACACCCCATGCAGGAGTTCCCCATGCAGGGACGCCCCATGCAGGAGTTCCCCATGCAGGGATGCCCCATGCAGGAGTTCCCCATGCAGGGACACCCCATGCAGGAGTTCCCCAGGCTGGGACACCCCATGCAGGAGTTCCCCAGGCTGGGACACCCCATGTAGGAGTTCCCCAGGCTGGGATGCCCCATGCAGGAGTTCCCCAGGCTGGGATGCCCCATGCAGGGGTCCCTGGGAGGGGCTGCTGGGCACACAGGGCTCTCCCTGCCCAGGTACCAGAGGAAATACGCGTACCAGGAGGTGAGCCGCACGCTCTGCCAGCCGCAGACCAAGGCCGAGGTGGAGACCCAGCACTTCTACGTGGATGTCTCCACGCTCTCCCTCAACACTTCCTACCAGCTGCGGGTCACCCGTGTGGAGAACTTCGTGCTGCGGTGAGGGGAGCCCCGCGCCCTTGTCCCCTTCCCTGCCTGCTGCCTGTGGGGGCCGCAGGGGCTGTGGACCCCCCCCTCGCCACCCATCACCTTTCCCGTGCTCTCTGCAGGACCAATGAAAGGTTCAGCTTCAATGCCACGGCCGCCCAGCCGCAGGTGAGGGCAGCTAGCACGGCGTGGCACGGGAGGGGGCTGCAGCCAGGAGGGGAGCGTGGCCACCGTGGCAGCAACGGGCCCTTTCTCCCCGCAGTACTTCAAGTACGAGTTCCCCGAGGAGGTGGACTCGGTGATCGTGAAGGTGACCTCAGCCATGGCCTTCCCCTGCTCCGTCATCTCCATCCAGGACATCCTGGTAGGTGTGGGCAGTGGGTCTCCTCCGTGGGTGACCCGTGGTGCCCGGCGGGGCTGACGGCCCCTCTGCCCCCGCAGTGCCCCGTCTACGACCTGGACAACAACGTGGCCTTCATCGGGATGTACCAGACCATGACGAAGAAGGCGGCCATCACGGTGCAGGTGGGCACGGGGCTGTGCCAGGGGGCTGAGCCGAGCCCGGTCCCTGCCTGGTGCTGCCAGAGCCCACAGAGGATGTCCCAGGGATAACCTCTGGCATGGGAGACCCCCGCTGGGCTCTGCTGACCCCCGTCTCTTGCTGCAGAAGAAGGATTTCCCCAGCCATAGCTTCTATGTGGTGGTGGTGGTGAAGACGGAGGACGAGGCGTGCGGGGGGGCTCTGCCCTACTACCCCCTCTCCAAGAATGCCTCTCCAGGTTTGCAGTGGGGCTGCCACCGTGGGCGGTGTGGGGACAAGGTGGGGACAGGGCAGAGAGCTGAGCCCTGTCCCTGCCTTCTTCCAGATGAACCCGTGGATCAGCACAACCGGCAGAAGACGCTGGAGGTGATGGTGTCACCCGCCATAACCTGTGAGTCTGCGAGGGGCTGGGGGGGCTGGGGGTGCTGGGCTCTCTGGGGACCCATGGCAGGGCCCCCGAGGTGCCACCCCCGCTGAGAGCCTGTCCTGGCTCTGCACAGCCGAGGCCTACGTGCGCAGCGTCCTCTTCTGCCTCGGCATCTTCCTCTCCTTCTACATCCTCACGCTGCTCATCGCCTGCTGGGAGAGCTGCCGGTGAGTGCCCGGGTGTCGCTGCCCCTCCGGGTGCTGAGCCCGTGGGCACAGTCCTGCTGGGGACCCTGGGGCTGTGTCCCCTGGCCCCAGCAGTGGCACAAAGGGGCTGACAGCCGCTTCCCTCGGCAGGCAGCACAAGAGGAAGGGGCTCCTGGCAGCCATGGATTCGCCCAGCCTGGACACAGGTGAGGGCTGGAGGCAGCAGCCAGCAGCATGGAGGGGTCTGCCCGGGGAGTTCCTCATTGCTCTGCCCTCTCGAGCCTGTGGCAAAGCCTCTGCAGGAATATCCTGCTGAGTCCCTGGGGGTAAATCCCAGTGTCAGGGGGACAGAGAGGTCCCTGCTGTGGGGCTGGCAGGGCTGTGCTGGGGCTTTGCATCTCACCAGGTCTATCTCTTTCTTCTCGTGGCTTTCCGGGGACTCCCAGCATCGCTCCTGGGTAGGTGCCAGCTCTGTCCTTGGCTCTGAGCTCACTCCGTGCCAGGGCAGGGGTGGCGGGAGCTGCTTTGTGCCCAATGGCCATGCAGCCCTGGGACAGGGGTGCCACAGAGGGTGACAGGGACCCTCTTGTCCCGCAGGTCACTCCCGTGGCATCCCCGACTCCTTCCTGAACCGTGGTCCCTACGACAGCTACGGTTACGGCTCCTTTGGTGAGTGCCACACGCTGTCCCCCACCCCTCACCCCCTGCCCTTGGGCCGTGCCCACCCTCTGCCTGTCCTTGTCCTTGCAGGGAACGGCTCCTCCAGCAGCACCGAGGGCATCACAGACAGCCTGGGCTCAGCAGAAGTCTCCTACAGTTACGTGGGTGAGTTGTTGGGCCACTGGTGTGGCTGCAGCCCTGCGGAGCCTCGTGCCCGCTGGCATCCTGGCTCTGTCCCCTCCATCTCCGGGAAGGGTCCTGGGGCTGCTGGCCCCTCCATGCAGCCCCCAGCGGGGTTTCCATCTGTGACACACCTCAGGGAGCTCTGCTTCGGTAACTCTGGCTTTCCTTTGAAGGGCAGGAGCAGTTCAAGCGGCGCACGCCCTCCGCCCCGATGAGGCCGCTGAGCATTCCCATGGGTAGATGCTGGTACCGGGCAGGGTCGGGCCAATCAGGGCGAAATCTGCCCAGCCCCAGGCTGTGCCCGGGGCACAGAACCCCTGCTCCCCTCCCTCAGAGCAAGGGCAGCACCTGAGGGGCTGCAGAGCAGGACAATGTCTGCCTGGCCCTCGGTGTTCCCCAGCGTGGCAGAGCCCCGGGCAACAGGCACGGGGCAGTGCTTGCCCACCTGGGCACAGCCACCAAACTGTCCCCAGGGCAGGGCTGTAGGGAGCTGAGAGCTGTCCCCAGTGTGAGTTGGCAGGGAGGCAGCCCAGTGGTTAATTGGGGCTGATTGGGGTTCTGCGGGGTGGGCACCGAGGCTCTGGGCCCTGCTGATGGCCGCGGCTCGGCCGCAGGGGAGCGGTCACTGGAGAACGTGGCCGGCCGGCCGCGCCTGGACTCGCTCAGCTCTGTGGAGGAGGACGACTACGACACGCTGGCCGACATCGACTATGACAAGAATGTCATCCGCACCAAGGTGCGTGTCCCCCCCAGCCCCCAGCGTGTCCCTGCTGGCCAGGCAGGCCCCTGACCCCCCTCTCCTTCCAGCAATACCTGTGCGTGGCCGACCTGGCGCGCAAGGACAAGCGGGTGCTGCGGAAGAAGTACCAGATTTATTTCTGGTGAGTGGGAGGCGATGGGGAGGGGGGCACCCAGCAGGGTCCCGGCCTGGGGTGCACAGCAGGGACCCCCTGACAGCCCCACCCTCTCCCAGGAACATCGCCACCATCGCTGTCTTCTACGCCCTCCCCGTCATCCAGCTCGTCATCACCTACCAGACGGTGAGTGTGGCCAGGGCAGCAGTGAGGGGCTCCTGGGAGCTCTGGGGGCTGCAGTCCCCAAACCGTGCTCTCCAGCATGGTGGGGACATCCCTGAGAGCCCGCTGTGTCCCTCACCCTGCTCGTGCCCACAGGTGGTGAATGTCACTGGCAACCAGGACATCTGCTACTACAACTTCTTGTGCGCCCACCCTCTGGGGAACCTCAGGTGGGCTGGGGGGACGGTGCAGGGTGGCTGGGGGTCCCCTGTGCCCAGGGCTGGGCTGCAGCAGGACCCCAGGGAGGGAGGGGGTTCACAGCACCCACACCGGGGCTGGTCCCTCGCAGCGCCTTCAACAACATCCTCAGCAACCTGGGCTACGTGCTGCTGGGTTTGCTCTTCCTGCTGATCATCCTGCAGCGCGAGATCAACTACAACCGCGCGCTCCTGCGCAACGACGCCCACGCCCTGGTGAGGGACAGGGCTGCCTGGGGGGCTCCAGCTGCTTGGTGGGGCTCAGCCTCCCGGGACCCCCCCATTTCCCCTTTTTCCCTCCCCTCTGCCCCGCAGGAGTGTGGCATCCCCAAGCACTTTGGGCTCTTCTACGCCATGGGCACCGCCCTCATGATGGAGGGGCTGCTCAGCGCCTGCTACCACGTCTGCCCCAACTACACCAACTTCCAGTTCGGTGAGTGGCCCCCCCGGTCCCCCCCCACCCACACCGGGGCCACCCACGCCCCTCTCACCGCTGTGCCCCCCCCCCAGACACCTCCTTCATGTACATGATCGCGGGGCTCTGCATGCTGAAGCTCTACCAGAAGCGTCACCCGGACATCAACGCCAGCGCCTACAGCGCCTACGCCTGCCTGGCCCTCGTCATCTTCTTCTCCGTGGTGGGCGTGGTGAGTACGGTGGGCACTGAGGGAGGGGGGCTGGTTGCCCCCGCGGCTCACTGCCCACCCCTCGGCTCGCCCTGCAGGTCTTTGGGAAGGGGAACACGGCCTTCTGGATCGTCTTCTCCGTCATCCACATCGTGGCCACGCTGCTGCTGAGCACCCAGCTGTACTACATGGGGCGCTGGAAGCTGGGTGAGGGGGGGGCACCGCGAGCGAGGTGGGAGGGGACAATGTGGTGGCCCCCCGGTGTCACCTCCCCTCTCCCCACAGACTCGGGCATCCTGCGCAGGATCCTGCACGTGCTGTACACGGACTGCGTGCGGCAGTGCAGCGGGCCCATGTACGTGGTGAGTGCTGGCACCGGGGCCCCCGGCTCTGCGGAGACCCTCCCTGGCAGCCCCCCCAGAGCAGCTTCCCCTGGCCCTTCACAGCCCCCTCCTCTTTTGCAGGACCGCATGGTGCTCCTGGTCATGGGGAACATCATCAACTGGTCACTGTGAGTGCAGAGCTGGGCACGTGGCAGATCCCACCCTGCTTCTCCCCGTCCCTGCTGCCGCCCCCACCCCTCTCCTGCGGCGCTGCCGTCCCTCCGTGGGGCTGGGCCGAGGACTGGCAGCTCATGGCAGCTGTGAGCCCAGCATGACAGGTCCCCCTGCACCTGTGGCACCCTCCTGGAGTCCCCACGTGCTGCCTGATCTCCCGGGGGCTGCAGACATGCTTTGGGGACAGTGGGCATGGCAGGGGGACCCCCAGGCTGACCCCACTGCCTGTCCCTGCCTCCCCAGCGCTGCCTACGGCCTCATTGTCCGCCCCAATGATTTTGCTTCCTACCTGCTGGCCATCGGCATCTGCAACCTCCTCCTCTACTTCGCCTTCTACATTATCATGAAGGTGGGAGTTGAGCCCTCGGCCCCCACGGGCCCAGCGGGCAGGGCAGGGCAGGGGTGGGCACTGCTGCCAGCTCCTGCCCACGCGGTGACCCCGGCCTCTCCCGCAGCTCCGCAGTGGCGAGCGCATCAAGCTCATCCCCCTGCTCTGCATCATCAGCACCTCCGTGGTCTGGGGCTTCGCTCTTTTCTTCTTCTTCCAGGGGCTCAGCACCTGGCAGGTGAGCAGGAGGGTGGCACAGGCAGCGGGGTGGGCAGGGTGGCCACGGGCAGGCACAGTGACGCCGGCCCTGTGCCCGGCAGAAAACACCAGCTGAATCCCGGGAGCACAACCGTGACTGCATCCTGCTTGACTTCTTCGACGACCACGACATCTGGCATTTCCTCTCCTCCATCGCCATGTTCGGCTCCTTCCTGGTAGGTGCTGGTTCCACTGGCACGGCAGCCGCTGTCCCCAGGTCACCAGTGCCCTGCTCCCCTCACTCCCCTCGCTCCACAGGTGCTGCTGACGCTGGATGATGACCTGGACTGTGTCCAGCGGGACAAGATCTACGTCTTCTAGGAGCCTGCAGCCACCCGCTGCCCTGGGACTGTGCCAAACGCCCGGCTGCAGCCCTGGGAGGGGCACCCACCCCTGGGGAGGGATGTCTGTGCTGCAGGTCCTGCCAGCCACTCTGTCCCCCTCCCCACACAGCGCTGGGGTCCTGGTTTGCCTCCTCCCTGTCAGCCGGGTCCCTCCAGGCACTTCGTGCCCATCCCTGGGCCCGTCACAGCCAAAAATGGGGCTGGGGGGCCACCAGAGCATCCGTCCTCTGTGGCAAGTGACACTGGAAAAGGTGCTGCTGCTGCTGCTGCTGCTGCTCCGTGTCCGTGTGCCCGTGGGCACAGCGGGGGGATTGGGGCGAGCGCCGTGCCAGCAGCCCCGTGGCCCCCCGAGCACGTGGGTGTGGGTCTCTCTTCAGTGCCTGAGTCGAGTGGGTGGGAGGTGGGGGCGCGTGGGGCCAGCACGGTGGTGGCAGTGGCTCGTGTCCCCTCCGGCGCCCCAGGAGGGGTGGCCGCAGTGGGCCCCCGTCGCTCCCCGCCGAGGTGCCGCGCTCCCCGCGCGTGGATCTGCTGGGAAGGGACTCGCATTAAAGTGTCTGCACTTTGCCCGTGCCTGCTGCTGCTGCCAGGGGTGCCGTGGGGCAGCTGTCCCCCGCTGTCCCTTCTCCCCACGGGATTTTGGGCGAGGGGAGATGCTGCAGGCGCTGGGAAATGCTGCCCTGGAGAGCACATGTGGGGAGGGTGGGGGTGGCCTGTGGGTCACGGGGGGACTGGCAGCCCCACGGGTGGGTGACCATGTCCCACTTCACGGGCAGCAGAGCTCCCTGGGGGCTGTGGCATGCTCGCAGCGCGGTGCCAGCGCTGCTGCGTGCCCCGCTGTGCCCTGACCCGCTCCAGCTGGTGCCCGCGGGGCAGAGGGAATCCCGGGATCTGCGGGCTGCCCAGGCGCGGTGCCCGTGGGATGCCGCGGCCTCGCTGCCGCTCCCGGCAGCCCCGAGCGGACGCCGTGGGTGTCACCCGTGCCCCCGCAGCATCCCCTGCGCGGGGGGGACCCTGCGCGGCCGCCGCGGCTCCCGGCGGTGAGCGCACGGGAAAACCAGCCATGAAGTCAGAGCAGGAGCCCTCGGCGCTGCCGCCTGGCTATAAAAGGATTTACTCCATCAGCCCCCGGCCCGGTTCCGCCCTGGCCCCGGCCCTGCTGGGGCGGAGGCACGCGGGGAATGCTCGAGCGCGGGCTTTCGTCGCTGTTTTTCGGAGTCTTTCCCCAAATATGGTGCCTGGGATGGAGTCACGGAGCGCTGCGGGGCCGGGCGGCCCGGGAGGGAGGGTTTTTGGGGGGGCCGGGCTCCGCGCCCCGCTGACATCACCGTCCCGCCGCCCTCCTTTTAGCACAAGGTCGGGGTCCCCGCGGGGCAGTGCGCTGGTCCCTCGCCGAGCATCGCCCTCGCTCCGTCCACAGCTGCTTGTGAGTCCTGCCGCGGGGGGAGGCGGCGGGGAGGGTCCCCGGGGTGGGAACGCCAGCCCCCGGCACGGGGGTGCTGCTCCCCGGGATGGGGACCCTGTCTGCACCTGGGCTAGCGAAGCCGCTGCCGGGACTGCGATCTGCGGCTCCCCGGGCGACGCGGATTCTGCTCCTGCGGGTGGGATGCGGCTCCCCGGGACGGGGATGCTGCTCCCCGGAGGAGGGTCGGGCTCCCCTGCTCGGGCTGGGGTCACTGCCGGGGTTCTGTCCTGCTGCTCCCCCCAGGACCGCGCTCCCGGCGGGGCTGCGCAGCTGCGGGTCCCCGCGGTAGCCGGAGGAGCCGTGCGGGGCTCAGGGCAGCGATGGAGGGGCAACTCCAGCTCCCAGCGCCCGTTTCTGCCCCGTGCTCGGCGGGGACGGGAGCTGGGCACGGGGCTGGCGGTCCCGGGGACAGGCAATGCCATGTGGCCGAGGGAGCCGTGCGTGACCCTCCTGAGCCAGGTCGGGCCAGGGCACGGAGTGGCATTGGCTGGGGCGTCTGTAGCATCACGGCATGTGCCCAGCAGTGCTCGGGGTCTGGGCACAGGCTGCCCGTAGGACCCGTGGGGTATCACCACATACATCACGGGGCTCGTGGGGCACCCCTGCATTGCTGGCAGCAAGCGGGGTCGCTGTTCTCTCCTGCACTGATCTGTGCCGGGTCTCAGCCCAGCCTGCAGGAGCCGGGGTGCCCAGCGGTCAGGATGTGATGTGGGATGTCCACACGGCTCCTGGAGGCACCCGGAGGCTTCATGCCAAGCAAGGAGCCAGGCAGGGAGCAGCGATGCCAGCTCCACCAAAGGCTTGGCTGCCACTCCCAGAGCGTCTCCCTGCTGGCATCTTCCCTGGCATCCCCTCTGGCACCCTCGGGGCCTGCCTGCAGCCGGCTACCTGCCATCACTGCCCGCAGCATGTCCTTACAAGGGCACGGGCACGGCTCCCGCTGCTCCCATCTCACCCGTGCTCCTCCCTGGCTCCCGGACCTGCCGTGCCAAGGCCATCCCACGGCCACCCTGCTGTGCCACAGCCACCCTACCATGCCACAGCCAGCCAGCCTCGACGTGGCCGCCCTGCCACCCTGGCATGGGACACACCAGGGACATCCATGCCAACCAAGAGCTGGCAAGGGACAGGGATGGGGCTGCTCCTGTGCACAGTCTGAGCTGGGGACGAGGCATCTCTGCCAGGACACAAACTGTCTGTCTGGGCAGATTTTGGAGGTCGTGGTGGTGGATTTTCCTCCAAACACACCTGGATGGAGCTGAAGGGTTGTTACCTGGAGAGGGAAGAGTCGGAAGGGCTTGTCCCCACTGCAGCAGAGTGGCAGGCAAATGACACAATGGTGTCTGTGGGGTCCCTGGATAGGAGACAGCATCTCCACAGCCTGACCATCCCTGTTGTGCCACCAGGTCTCCCACCACCGCAGCCATGGCAAACAAAGGGCCAGCCTACGGCATGAGCAGGGATGTGCAGTCCAAGATCGAGAAGAAGTACGATGACGAGCTGGAGGACCGGCTGGTGGAGTGGATCGTGGCGCAGTGCGGGGCCGCCGTGGGACGCCCCGAGCGGGGCCGCCTGGGCTTCCAGGTCTGGCTGAAGAACGGCATCGTAAGTGGGGCACGGGGCTGGGCGGCCGCTGGGGAGCTCCGAGGGCAGCACGGGGAGCTCCGAGGGCAGCGCAGCAAGCCCGGGCTCCCCTCTGTGGCAGGTGCTCAGCAGGCTGGTGAACAGCCTCTACCCCGACGGCTCCAAGCCCGTCAAGATCCCCGATGCGCCGCCCACCATGGTCTTCAAGCAGATGGAACAGATTGCCCAGTTCCTGAAGGCGGCCGAGGACTACGGTGTGGTCAAGACAGACATATTCCAGACCGTGGACCTGTTTGAAGGTGCGGGAGGGGGGCAGTCGGGGTCGGGGTCCCAGGGTCGCGGTGCTGTGCCCTTCCTCACGCCCCTCTCTCCCTGGGCAGCCAAGGACATGGCGGCGGTGCAGAGGACGCTGATGGCCCTGGGGAGCCTGGCGGTCACCAAGAACGACGGGAACTACCACGGCGACCCCAACTGGTTCATGAAGTAAGTGGGGGAGTGCAGAGCTGGGCGTGGGGACTCCCTCCCTTGTCCTGCGGCTGCTCAGAGCTGGCTCTTTGCTCTGCCTGCAAGCGCCACGGAGCACATGGAATTGGGATGCCAAACTTTCAGCTGGGGAGGGAGGGTGGCTGGGACATTCCTGGGGATCGGGGGTGGCTCCTGGGCAGCCGGGGGTGCGGGTGCCCCACGGCCTGTCCCCGTGGCCCGCAGGAAAGCGCAGGAGCACAAGCGGGAGTTCACCGAGAGCCAGCTGAAGGAGGGCAAGAACATCATCGGGCTACAGATGGGCACCAACAAGGGAGCGTCACAGGCGGGGATGAGCTACGGCCGGCCCCGGCAGATCATCAGCTAGGCACTCCCGCGCCTCCCCCAGCCCTCCCCAGCCGGGACCTCCGTCTCCGCTCCCCCCGGCCCAGCGCCGCCGCCGATCCATTGGTATTTATTGAGGAGCATCCGCCCGCCAGCCCCATCGCCCCGCCAGCGGCCGCACGCGCCCCGCCGCAGCCCCCGCCCCGGGGCCGCGGCCCCCAGCGCCGTGCCCCGGGCAGCCCCTGCCCCCGGGCAGCCCCTGCCCCCGGCCTCGCACCCCCGCCGCCAGCCGGTCCTGCCCTCGCCGGCACCCTCGGGTGGGACGGGCCCGCGCCCCGGCCCCCGGGGCCACCGCCCTGCCCGCCGCCCGCACCAGCCCCGCGCCACCGCCGCAGAGATCCCTGCCAACGGGGAGAAGAGAGAATCGAATTGGCCTCGGTTTTGTACTTCGTTTTTGTCAAAATTAAAAGGTTATATTCATCCAGCGTGGCCCGACGAGGTTTCCTCCCGCCCGCCCCGTTGCAGCTGGCCGACGGCACCAGGAAAGCCAAAGTCCTTCTCCCTAAAAGGGAGCTGCTCCCTCTGCCGCCTCCAAACCTGGGAAAAAAACCAAAGCTGGAGCTTGGATTTTCCCTGCCCGGCTTGGAAAACTCTGCCCTCTCCCCGTTGAACCATGACAGCCACTTTTATCCTTGCTCCTTCCAATGCTCTGGCCCGGGCCTTGCCTCCCCCTGCCCCTTTTACCCCAGGGCACAGAGGGCACACAGCCCCCCCAAATGCAGCACCCCAGCGCTGGGTCCACCCCAGCACCGGGGCTGGGAGCTGCTCTGTGACACATTCTTCCACAGTGAGGAAGCTTTGGGAGGGCAGAAGAGTGATGGATGGGGGGGAGAGGAGGGTTTTTCAGGCTTTATTTGGAAAGCTACACAAAAGGGCTTTGCTGATTAAAAAAAACAAACCCCAGCTTTAAAAAAATAAACCACCGAACCCAAAGACATGTGAACAAGCCAACCCTGCTCAGACGAGCCATTGCCAGAGCAACTCAGCCTCCCCTCCCCAGCCCAAACCAGGCCTACCCACTACCAGAGGTGCTCCTGTGCCCAGGGGCAGCCCCATTCTGCCCCCAGACAGGCTGGCTGCTGCCTCCCCCACCCCACAGCTGCTCTGTGCCCACAGGAGAGGAGGAATCAGCAGGATCGGAGCACGGGGGCAGGGAGAAGCGCTGGCTGGAGATGAGTGAAATAACTCCCTGCTCCTAAACTGGGATAACTGGTGGGTAGGGGCCGGCTGCCAGCCCGGGAAAATGCCAGTGCTGCGGGGTCCCTGCCTGCAGAGGCGGCTGCTGGGGCCTCGCTGCGTTTTCCAGGCTCGCTCTGCAGAAATCAGGGACAAAGGGACACGTCTTGGCCCTGCTGCAGTGGCAGGAAGGGGCTCGGTGGGAATGGCACTCCACTCACAGCGGTGCCCTGAGCGTCCAGCAGGGCAGGCTCCATCAGGAAAGGGTTTAAGGCTTGCTTTGTTTTCCGGAAGGAGGGAAGGGAAGCTCCCTTTCCAGTACCAGCCCTCTCTCCTTGTTTCCAAGCCGCTTCCAGCACCGCCTCCCGCAGGGCACAGTGGCAGTGGTCCGTGGAGGCTCAGCAGTGAGTCTGTGCAGGAAGGTCGTACCAAGGCAGGGCCCCAGCCCCAGTCAGCAGGGCTGGTGCTCCTTGTCCTCCCCGAGGAGTTCAGTCGATGCCTCCTGGCCCAGGAATCCCATTCCAGTGGGGGCTGCCTCATGGAAGCTCACAGCTCTGCCATTGCTGGAAAGTTTGGGGTGGGTGGAGGTCCAGGACCCCTCCTCCCCGTCCCGGGCAGGCTCCAGGTGCTCACACTCCATCTCGGCCTCCTCCACATCCTTCTCCTGGTACAGAGGCACCGACTCCATCTCCAGGTCGCTCTCCAGGGCTCGGTGCTTCCCGCCCTGCTGGTACCACCTGCAGCTGGTGGAGCTGGAGCACGCCAGGTCCAGCCCCGCCTCGTTCCTCGTCAGGCAAACCTCCAGCATGTAGTAGAACGTCCAGAACACCGCAAAGCATCCCAAGAGCAGGAGGGTCTGCAGAGGGAAACCCCTTGAAAAACACGGCTCTCAACCCCCTCAGGGCCCTGCCCACTGCCCAGCAGAGAGGGCACAGAGTACTGAGCGGGGTCCTGCTCACCCTGGGGGCTGCAGGGTTCCCAGCCTGCAGGCAGGCTCACCTTGAGGGTGTTGGCTGTGATGGTGTAACGCTGCTCCTCGGGGATGTCCAGCCCTGGGGGACAGGGCAGGGAGAAGTCACCGCTCAGGTACTGCCCACTCATGGCTTCCTCCAGCAGCCTGGGGACAGAGACCCCCCGTGAGGCTCCCATGGGGGTAGGGGGGCTCCGGGGAGGCTCCAAAATGCCCACAAAGGGTCTGGAGTGTCTCCTTCAGCACACAGAGCTGTGCCCTGCAGCCCATGGCTGCCCTGTGAGCTGCGAGGGCAGCCCCAGCCTCACCTGCCACACGCCCACGTGGCAGCAACACGGCTCCAGCCCACTGCTCACAGGCAGGGATAAAGCCCTCAGCCTCCCTCTCCTGGCTCCCTCCAAGCTGGGGACGTGGTGTCCTACCTCTGCCGTTCCTTCATCTCTGCTGGGGACCACGAGGAGCCGTACAGGGTCAGCTGCCACTGCTTCAAGGTGCCAGGCCTCAGGCTGTCGTCTCCTGGGGAGGAAACCAGCTTGGTCCAGTGGGGAACTCTCTGAGCCAGCCAGGTTATGAGCTGGCAGCTCCCTGGGACACGGCACGGAGCTGCCACCGCTCCCGAGGGCCCCCCTGAAGGCAGGACTCACCGATGTCCCTGATGAGCAGCCTGTAGGTGCCCTGCGCCTGCTCGCCCCAGCAGCGCACCGTGGAGAAGGTCCAGTCAGAGAAGCCATTGGGGTCCCTGCCGAGGGGGGAAGGGACACAACCCGTGAGGGGTCACAGAGCCCCCCGGGCACGGCCCCAGTGCCCCGCCCTGTCCCCTGGGTGCTCACGAGTCCATGCTGCGGGTGGTCCCGATCAGGGACATCATCCCGCTGGGGCAGAAGAGCCGGATCTCCAGGTTGCCACGGCGAGGGTGGGTTATGGTGACGGTGACAGCCACGTGCTCCAGGGTCCTCATGCCAGACAGCCCCAGGTCGGCAGGGGTGACTGGGAAAGGGAAGGGGGGGTTGGTCAAGGCTGGTGGCTTTGGGATGGAGCCCCCACTCCCAGCCAGCCCCACTGGGCTGTGGTGCCACTTCACAGGACACGCACACACACGTTGTCTCTGCCTCTTCCCAGCTGCCCTGTGTGGGACTGGGACAGGTGTCCAGGCTGGCCCAGCCCATCTCCAGCTGCTCCCAGCTCCAGGAACGCTCAGAGCCCCAGAGCTGCTGACCACAGCCCCTCTGCAGCGGGGCGAGCTGGCTGGGTGGGTGCTCCCAGCCCCTGCTAGGGGGGACGTGGGCACATGCCAGGGCAGGCACGTCACAGGCAGCAGTGTCCCCTGCGTGCAGGCGTGCTGGGGGCCGGGCAGGGCTGGGCCGAGCTCTCCTTGCCACTGGTAGCCCAGAGCAGCCGCTGGTGGCCCAGAGCAGCTGCTGGTGGCCCGGAGCAGCTGCTGGTGGCCCAGAGCAGCCGCTGGTGCTCTGCACGGCCCGGCCAAGTCGGGAGCTGCAGCATTCCCTAAAATGGTCAAAGCCAGCCGAGCGGCTCTGGCTGCTGCCCAGCCCAGCCCTGCTCCTGAGCCCGTCTGGCTCCCAAATGCATCAGTGCAGGGGATGGGGCTGTGGGGAGGGGATCCCCTGGGGATGGGCAGCGGAAAAAAGCCCAGGCAGCCCAGCACTTAACCCCTTGCTGCCCTGCTGCGGCACACGCCGGCGGGCGGGGCTGGCTCTGCTCTCCGTGGCACACCTGCTCTTACCGTTCCAGGCCACCTCCAGCTCCTGCGGGAGCCACGGGATGCTCCTGCCCTCCTTCAGCACGGGGCTCACGTAGGAGGCCAGGTACGGCACGGACTCCCAGATCTGCCAGGGGAAGGAGAGAGGGTTCAGCACGGATTGCAGCCTCCCTGCACGCCCATCCCTCCATCCACAGCTCCCACAGGCTGCTCCTGTGCTGGGTGTGGGCCCAGGCCAAGGGGCCTCTTCTGATGATGCTCTGGGACACACAGGCTGCTGTGACACCCCAGGGATGGGAGCAGTGCCCACACGTCCAGGAAAGGAGGGGAAGTCACTGCCTGGGAGCCAGGGCTGATCAAGGTTTGGCACTCCCCAGCTCTGGGTTTGTCACAGTGGCTTTGAGTGGTGTCTTGAGGTTGTTCCGCTCCAAGCCCTGGTACAGGGGACAGGGAACAGCGGAACCCAAGTGCCTGCAGGAAGAGGGAGCAGCCTGGAGGTCCCTGTGACCCTGAGGGCAGCGGCAGTGACCCGGCACAGCTGCACAGAGCTCCGCACACAGCTGGGACCGAGTGCCAAAGGGACGGGCCCTGGGCTCCGTGTGACAGAGGAGGAAGAGATGGGGATGCCTCTGCCTGCTGTGAGCACACCACTCCCCCGGAGCTGCCAGCTGAGAACAGTTTCTGGGGGCAGGACACCCTCCCTGCAGCCACTGTGCAGGGAGGAAGGTGCTGGGGCTGCTGACGAAGCTCCTGTTGCCATGATCAGGGCCCTGGCCATGGCTATATATAGTGCTGGAGAGCAGCAGCTCGGGACAGCTCTCAGGAGCCTCGTGACCTCATACCAAAAGCAGCCTCAGAGCCAGGGCCAGCAGGATGGTGGCCAAAGTACTGAACGGCAGCGGTGTCACCCCACGGCGTCACCGGGACAACAGGAGCTGTCCCTGCCATGGGGCTGGGCTGCTCTGCCTGCCCACAGGGCAGGTGTGGGAGGGCAGGGAGTTACCTTGGCAGCGTTCACCAGCCTCCAGGCGTTGAGCAGGCCGAAGCCATGCTGGTGGCTGTGGCTGAAGCCAGCCTGGTTCGTGTCCCACTTGGCGTGACGGTCCTCGTACTGCAAAGACACACAGGGTGCTCTGCTCACCTGGGGGACACCAGCAGCCTGAACCCCCAGGCCTGAAGGGAAGGAGGCCCAGACACATCCCACAGGGGTGGGGAAGCAAACCCACATGGCCTTATTAGAAAGGAACAGGTTGACCTTTGTTTGAAACAAATCCCAGGACAAAGCGGCTTCCCAGCTCCTCAGAAAGGAAATGGAGCAGCACGAAAGGGCACAAATGCCTCTGCTCTGAAACATCCCAGCTGCTCCCTGCTGCCCAAACCACTGCCTGTGGCACGGCAGAAGCCTTGGAGAGAAGGAACGGAGTCCTTTAAATCACCAAGAGCTGGGGCAGGACAGATCTGGGCCCCATCACTTATTGGGTTGTACTGCTCTGGCAACATTGGCTTGGAAGTTATGGAAAACACTGTCCCGTGCCAAAGAGAGCACAGCATCAGCTGGACACAGACTCCTGCTCCCCAGAGGGGTGAGGAAGAAGCCCCATCCCTCCAGTGAGTTCTCACCCCTGCTCTGGGTGAAAGGCAGGGCTGTGTTTGCTGCCCAGCTCCATGTTGTGCCTGTTTCCAGGAGCCCAGTTCTCTGGAGAGCCCAGGAAAGGCCAGGGCAGGGCAGAGCTCCTGTTTCCCACTGCCTGGACCATGAGGTGACATTGCAGAGGTGTCAGCCCTTGGGCTGGGCCAGCCTCACCTGCTGAGCCCTGGAACTGGCTGAACCCTGGAACCTGCTGAGCCCTTGGAATCTGCTGAGCTCCTAGAACCTGCTGAGCTCCTAGAACCTGCTGAGCCCCTGGAACCTGCTGAGCCCTGGAACCTGCTGAGCCCCTGGAACCTGCTGAGCCCCTGGAACCTGCTGAGCCCCTAGAACCTGCTGAGCTCCTAGAACCTGCTGAGCCCCTGGAACCTGCTGAGCCCCTAGAACCTGCTGAGCCCCTGGAACCTGCTGAGCCCTGGAACCTGCTGAGCCCCTGGAACCTGCTGAGCCCCTGGAACCTGCTGAGCTCTGGAATCTGCTGAGCCCCTAGAACCTGCTGAGCCCCGGAAGACCCCTACACTGGCAGACGGAGGCATTCCTGAGGCAAATAACCCATTTGTTATCCTGACAGGGGAGAATGCCTCAGCCACATTCCTGGAAGGAGCACGGGGCGAGGGGAGAGCGCAATCCCCGTGCCGGGAGCCAGGCGAGGCAGAGATTTACGGAGGGGCAGCAGCCATAAACAAGGATGTGCACAGCAGGGCCACCCTGCAGCACCCCTGAGGAGAGCGCTGGGAAGGAGAGAGGGAGGAGGAGGAGGAGGAGGAGGAGGGCCAGGCCCTGACCTTGGTGGCAGTGAAGACGATGACGTGCTGCACGTCCCGCCAGGTGAGGCACGGCCGCACCTGCAGCATCAGCGCGATCATCCCCGCGGCCAGCGGAGCCGCAGCCGACGTCCCCGTGTGCCCCTCCGTGCAGCCCGTGCCCTTCTGCAAGTCCCAGTCTGTTGTCACCTGCCGAGGAACGGGAGGCAGGCCTCTGTCAGGCCACTGGGCTGGGCTGGGGCGGCTGCACGGGGAGGGACGTGCGCTCCTGGCCCCGAGCGGCGAGCTCAGCCTGTGACACAACTGTCCCTGCTCACTGCCAGCCAGGAAGGGTCCCTGGGACAGCCTCACTGCAGGGACAGTGATGCCAGGTGGGAAATGAGGCATGGAGACAGTTCCCTTTGGGGGGAGAGAGAGAAACCAGCCCTAACTAAGCAACTTTGTGGGAAACTCCCAGCAGGCACCGTTTGGGCTGTTCCTCACTGTCACTGCTGATCAGTGTCACAAGCAGACTGCAGCGGGGCCCCATGGGACTGTGCAGAGCACACACAGCCTCTGAAGAGGCATCAGGAAGCTCTCAAATTTTGCCACCTCACTGCAAAGCAAGTGCATCCATCTCCCTCTGCTCCCCGTGGGGAGAAAGCCCAAAATCTGAAGGGTTTCTTGTGTTTTTGTTTGACTCCACCTCATTTTTCCAGCTGTGAGTGGCTCCAGCTCACGCTGGGACACTGAGTGTCCCACACAGAGCACCCCGAGAGCACAAACTTTCAGTAGGAAGCACATCCAGTGCCAGAAGCTGTATTAAATTCTTCCCATTAAGGAAACCACACAAAGTTTATGGTCTGGTAAAAGGAAAAAAAAAATAAAAAAAGCTGGAGCAGATGGCTGCAGGGAAGTTAACTCTGGCAGCACTGCAGCAAGCTCCAGGGTGCCCAGGAGCAGACTGTGCTCCTGAGAAAGGGCTGTGTGGGGTTTAGCAAGGCACGTGCTGGCTGAAGGAGCCACTGTGGCACAGGCTGTTCCCAGGCTACGTGTGGATCTCACCCTGGCTGCCCCATGGAGTGCCAGCTCCCCTGTGAGTGTCCCATACAGCCAGTGTTTAAAATGAACGTGCATTTGTGACCTCCAAAGCACTCACACCGTGCTGGGGGAAGCCAGACCAGCCCATGAGCCCAGAGCTCCTGATGGAATGCAGCAGAGCCCTCGCTGGTTCCCTTTTTTCCCAGGGTCAGCACTTTCCAAACCAGCCTGGGACAACTGCAGTGATTTCTGAAAGCAGGAATCAGCCCCGTTCTGGGTTTTACTGTCCCTGTGGCAGATTGTGCCGTGCCCTGGCTGGGCACAGATCCCTGCCCTGGCTGGGCACAGATCCCTGCCCTGGCTCTGGGCTGCAGGAGGAGCTTGCTGAGTCCCAGCCAGGTGCCTGAGAATCCCAGGCTCTCCCCGTTCCCCAGGTTTCCCCAGCACGTGGGGAAGCCTGTTGGACAAGCCTGGATTCAGCTGCTCTGTGGCAGGCACAGAGCCACAGGAAGGTGCTTTTGGGAAGTCCTGTCCTGCTGGGAGAGCCTCCAAACATGGACAACCCAACCCTACGTATCAGGAGCCAGCGATGTTTCCCCCAAGCTGCCCTGGGGTGGGCAGGCTCTGCAGTCCCTGCTGGCCCCACAGGACAGGAAGGGGTCACACCACTGGGGTGGGGGCAGCCTGGCACCAAGGCAGGGACAGGCTGGGTCAGGCCTGCAAGGGGGAAAACAGCCCTGGCTGCTTGGCTCGGGCAGAAAGGACGTGTTGTTGACAAGAAGTCATTTTTTGGCAAACAAAGGGAAAAGCTGATAAAAATATTCTTAAAAATTCGACTGGGAGAGGCCCACGTGCCAGAAGAGAGGAGAAGCTGGGGCCAAGTGGTTTAAAGAGCCCGATGCTCTCCCTGCATCCCTTGGGAGCAGAGCAAGGTGGGCTGGCCGGGCAGGGGTGAGGGGGGCTGAGAAACAGGACCCTCCCTCTGTTTGTGTAGGGATAAAAGGGATAAAAGGTTTGTGTAGGGATAAAAGGCACCTGCACGGCTCCCAGGGGAGCTGTGTGGGGACCGCAGGGGACGGAGCGATGTCCTGGCTGTCCCCGGGGTGGCCAGGAGGGCACAGACAGGGGACACAGGTACTCACGATGCTCCTCATCATCTTGTCCCCGCCGCTGAAGGTCACGGCCAGCATGGAGGCACACTCCTCGGCGTAGAAGGGCATGGAGCCCGTCTCATCCACGGCTCCTGGGGAAACGGGAGAGGCACCGACTGTGAAACCTGTCCTGCTTCCACTGCTGCAACTTCAGGCTGTTCATCTCTCCTGCCAGATGTGCTCTTCCAGGGCCTGGGAGCTGGGCAGGGAAATCAGAACCAAGCCTGTGTTTTGCCCACCTGGAAGATCTACAGGAAGGGCAGCCACAATAAATAATCCCTCACTGTGCTCAGTATCACACACATCTTCCGCCCCTCATGCAGCTTCTGTCTGGAGAACATGGATTACACATTTCCCCTCTGACACAAATGATGGGAATGCTGCATTCCAGGTATGGCAGTGGCTGTCACAGCCCCGGGAAGGAGGCCTGGACACGAGCAGGAGTTTCACTGGCCTCCCCTTGCTCTGTAGGTCAGAGGCAAACTGCAGGCTTGGGGACTGAAGGCCAGCACACCCCAGACACTGCCATGCTTGTTCCCAGACACTTCCCCACAGATTCCCACCATCCAGCCAGCTCCCAGCCAGGCAGGCTCTGTGCTTTGGGGATGACCTCACTGGGCTGGGAAGGGAGGAGACAGAAGGCTCACCTATCGTGACAGTGTAGATGGAGTTGGCATATCCATCATAGTTGCAGTTGTCACTGTGCTGGCCCCCGTTGCCACTGGCCACCACGAAGATGCTCCCGAAGCCCCGGCGACCCGCGATCACGCCGTGCTGCAGGGCAGCCTGCGGAGAGGGACAGGGCAGGGGGGCTCCTTCCAGACTGATCCCAGTGGTTTCTGCCAGCAGCCACGTGTGGTCAGGGCTCCCCCACAGAGCCACTGCCCCTCTCTGAGTGCCCAGCCCCACAGACACTGGGGCTTTGCCTTTGCTGGGACACACCACAGCATGGGCCCCAGCTGGAGGCACATTTCAGCCCAGACACCTCTCCCAGCCACTGCTCCCACCTAGGGAAAGGACACGTCTGATGGATGAGCAAAAACACAACCCCACTGGAAGTGACCAGCCTGCTCTCCCTCCCCTTGGCAGATGAAGGTACATTCTGCCCATTCTGCTGTGGCACAGCGAGCTCTGCCTGTGCTTTGTGTCCTGGAGCCTGTTCCAGCTGTCTCTGCAGGCAGGAAGGGAATAAATTAACTTGCAGAACTGGAAACCATTTGTTATGGTGAACGAACGGCTCGGTTGTCAGCACTGCTCTGAAGGGCGCAGGAACTGCTGAGTTGTGGTTGGAAAAGCACAGCAGAAGAGCACTGGAGCAGAACCACACCCCACTGCTGGTTTTGGGGCCCCTCGGTGACCCCTTGCTGCAGCACAGGCGGGCTGGGTGTGTTCTGCAGCAGATCTGCAGCACAGGAGCTCTGAGAAAACCTTAATGGCCTGGCAAGGAGCAGCCTCAGCTCTGACTCTCCCTCCCACTGCAATCCCACCCCCCCTTATTTACTCCCAGTATCCAAAGGCACCATCCCTGCCTCGAGAGCCACCCTGAGCACAGGGAAAGCTCGGCCTCCCGAGCAGAGAGCATGCTGAGGGCTGCACGAGCTGTCAGCGCCACACCGCAGGCTGCCAAAGAGCCTTTCCCTGCTGGAAGCAGCCTCTCCTTGCACAGCTCATCCTGCCCTGCCTGAACGCTGCCCTCCCGCCGCAGCGCCGCCTCTCACAGTGCCAGGGAAACCCCCGCTGGCACCGAGGGACACGCACAGACGTGCAGAGTGTCACAGCCACGTCCCTCCCCGCCTGAACGGGCAGGCGAGAAGCCACAAGCCCTGGAGGCTCCCCCAGCGCTGCTGGGGCTGGGTTTTACCTTTCCCAGTTGGTGGGGGCCATCCACAGTCTTCCCATCGTCATCGGGACCCCAGCTGCAAAGAGAGGCACTGTGAGGTGACAGCCCCAGGAGCCCCAGGAGGCTCTTCCTGCCATCACAGCGAGCTCCCAGCAGCCACCAGCTGCTCCCAGCGCCACGACTGGGATTGCAGAGCTCTCCACTTTCCCACCCATCAGGATGGCCCCTCGCTGCTGGGACATCGCTGTTGTGTTTGCACTGTGCCCCTGGGTCAGATTCCAGCGGACAAAATGTTTGATTTTTATTTAACAAGCGGCTTCTCAGACATTCCAGTCCCCGTCACACGGGGCTGCCTGACCACAGTGGGGAGCACAGCGTCCCCTCCAGCACAGCCAGCCCAGGGGATGTGCTGCAGCAGCACACAGGGGGACACCTCACAGCTGTAGGTGCTGTGCAGAGCCCGGGACAGGTCTCCAGGAACAGGATTTTGGTGCCTCAAGGCTAACTGCAGCCACAGGAGGATGGGAGCTGTTGTGAGCACTCAGCCATGAGCCGTGACCCTGTGCCCAGGCAGAGCAGGGCTGGGAGCCAGCTGAGGGTCCCCTGGGGGCTCACCTGCAGCTGTAGATGTCATTGATCTGATAGTGCTTGTTGAAGGCGATGGCCTCCATGCTGTCCGTGAGGGGCCCGTCCAGCACTCGGATGCCTGCAGGACAGAGGACAAGGAACAGGACAGAGGACAAGGAACGTGAGGAACACGGGTCCCGTGAGCTGCATAAACTGCAAACAAACTCCTGGCTCGAGGCTGCCCCGCTGTGCTCACCCTGCAGGGCCATTCCAGCTTTGGAGGGCTGAGGCCTGAGGCAGCGCCAGGTCCCGCTGGACCCGGGGCAAACCCTCCCGTTCCCTGTGCTGTGGGCACACGATGAGCTCATCCCCGCTTCTGCCAGCTGGGAGCCTCTGCCTGCTGCGCCCTGGGCAGGCCCTGACCACCCCCGGCACCCCAGGGACTGTGGTGTGACCAGGTAAGGATGGAATTGTGTCCCAGCATGGCTGTCTCCTGCCCTGCCAGGGGCACATCCTGCAGGGCACAGAGACCTCGCCTCCCTCTGCGGAGCAGCTCAGGAGCTCTGGAGGCAGCTGGGGCACAGCACACATTCCCTGCCCTTACAGGGGAGAGGCACAGCACTGGCTCTTCATCCTTGTCCATCCCACAGGGCAAAGCTGAGACCAGGGGCCAGGGCAGTGAGAGGGGCTGGCCAAGATTTGCTGCCCCAGTGCCTCCAGGCACAGCCCGGGCACGTCGTGGCACAACTGCCTGGCTCAGCCAGCACGGCACGGCTGCTCTGCCAAAACCTGGGCAGCCAGGGAGGCCTGGAACACTCTGGGAAAGCTGCCAGGAGCCAGCTCCTCTGGAGGGGAGCTCAGGCAGGCGCCGGGCCCTCCCTGCAGCAGCCCAACGAGCCCGAGCACGGCCTCAGAGCCGCTCCAGCCCGCGGAGCCGTGTCGCGCCCCGCGGATCCGGGGGGGAGGCAGGCGGGGGCTGCCTGGCAGCCTGACCTACCCGCGATGCGGCTGCCGTAGGCGACTCCCACCGTGCAGAAGCTGTTGTTGGGCACAGCCGCGATCTCCCCGGCGCAGCGGGTCCCGTGGTGGTTCCCGTTCTCCTCGTCGGGGTGAGGCATAGGGTCAGGGTCGTTGGAGTTCAAGTCATAGCTGCCTTCCGGGCTCTGGAAACAGACCCGCAGTCAGGACCTGGGCTCTGCTCTCCTCAATTTGGGAAAAGCAGGAGTTGAGAGAACGCGACATGGGCTGAAACACAGGCTGGACGTCAGGGGAACTTGGAGGCTGCTTCCTCACAGGGCTGCAGCTCAACACTGCTATCTGCTGCTGCGGGGAAGGGACCAAGCAAGGCAGCTCCAGGCACTGCTGCGGGTCAGAGGGATGCCAGCCGCTTCCCATGGGTTGCACAAAGGCGGGTAAACCCGAAACCCGGGTGCAGAATCTCCCAGGAAAGGTTTGTTGCTGGCACTTCCCGCCCTGGCTGAGCCCAAGGTGACGGTGCAGGCTGGACTCTGAGCTCTCACACGCTCCTGTCACACTGCCCAGCCTGCAGCCTGCGCAGGCACTCACGTAGTTTGGCTGGATGTCCTTGATGGTGTGCTCCACGCCGTCGTCCACCACCACCACCGTCACCCCGCGCCCCGTCACGTTCCGCTCCCACACGCCCGTGACGTTGATGTCCTTCCCGGGGCTCTTGTGGTTGTTCTACGCACCAGAAAGGACAGTGAGGGGACAGGGTCAGCGCTGAGGGGACATCCTGGGTGCACTGGATATGATGTGTGGGGCTGGGGCCAGCACGGGAAGGAGTCACAGGACTGTCAGGGGAGATCGTCTGAGGCTGACAATGAGCAACAGCTGCTTGGGCCATGACGTGGAGGGCACAGTGTGCTCTGCCCACCCCAGTGCACAACCAGCTGCAGGAGCTGCTTCCTCCCCTTATCACAGCGAGCACGTGGCAGGCAGGGCGAGCTCTCAGCGAGCTCCCTCCTCACCAAGGAGCAGAAAGAGGCTGTTCTGCCTCCCGCATGACAGCTCGCCCGTGGCCACGCAAACAGCCCGAGGCTGCGAGCACAGCAGGAGCCGGGAAACCACTCACCAGATGCCACTGCTGGGGGTATTTGGGATCGTTAAAGTGCAGGCTGCGCTTGGAGCGCTTCAGAAGCTTCTGTTCCGAGTGCCACCGCACGCTGTCGTGCTGTGCAAACAAAGTGTCCACCGACCTCCGTATGGCTTCGTGTTCAGTCGCCGCGCGGCCATCGGGCTGGTAGGCGAAGAGGTAATGGCCCTTGAGCTCCCCGACACGGCCCATGTTCACCAGCCCCGCAGTGCGGGCCAGCTCCTCTGCCCGCTGCTCCAGCTCCTCCTCGGGTGCATCCAAGCTGACCGCCCACGTCAGCTTCCCGTGGCGGCCCTCAGTGTCCGGAGCGCGCTGGTGGCCGCAGGCCGGCCCGGCCGGCGAGGCCAGGGGGATCCAGGAAGCGCTCAGCCAAAGGCACGTGTGGATGCAGAGCGTGGCCTCCATCCCTGCACTCCATAGCGGCGCTCCCCGCCTCCAATGCGGCATCAGACAGGCGGGCTGCAACAGCAGACGTGAAACTGGTGAGAACCCCTCCTGATGAGCGACACGGTGGCCAGGGCCACCTGAATGTCCCACAGAGCCCCACCGGGCTTGCCACCAACCCGCTACATGGCAGATCCCCTTCCCGGGAAACCCCAGCCGAGGCGGCTCCTTCCCATCGGCTCAGAATGGGAGGCACACCCGGGCTGGGCAGGGATCGATCCCAACCCTGCCCTGCGTGCTGGGTGCCAGCCCCGGGCCAGGAAACACCGCGCTGGGCTGGCTGGAGGAGCCACTTCCCCCTCTCGCCTCTGATAAGGAACTGATAAGAAACTCTCGATGCGTAGTTCCCCAGAACAAACACCACGGGCACCGCCGTGCTCCGTGGGCAGCCGAGAGCCGGTTCCTCTCCTGCAGGAGCCCCACCGAACTCGCTCCTCACCTGCTCCGCGGCCGGAGGAACCTGCTTTTCCCTGGCACGGGCAGAAATCACCACCGAGCCCCGGTTCAACCCGCAGTCCGTAAGCCACGGCGCCGCAGGGCAGGGAAAACACCTCCCGAGATCCCGGAGCTCGACACCCCCGGCCCTTTTCCTCCCTCGACCCGCTCCATTCCCCCCTGATACAACTCATCAGCCGCTGGACACCGAGCTCCAGGTTTCCCTCCCCTCAAGTCGGGCTTTAAGCGCCTCTCGGTGCCCCCCGGGAGCGGCACCGCGCAGCGCCCCGGGGCAGCCGCGGCGCTCCCCGCTCCGCCGGGCACCGGCACCGGGGACACTGCCGAGGTCACCCACGGGCAGAGCGACCCCGCTCCCCTCCGCCACCCCCGCGGGGAGCCGGCGACAGCGGGGCCGGCGCTCCCCGGCCCGGTGCGCATCCCGCCGCCCGCCGGTGCCGCCCCGCAGCGCTCACCGGGCATGAGCCGCCGCCGCCGCCGCCGCCGCCGGAACCCCGGTGCCGCTGACAGCGGCGTCACATCCGCCGGGGCGCGGGGCGGAAGGGGCGGCGCGGCGGGGGCGCGGGTCGTGCGCTCCGCCCGGTGCCGCTCGGTGCCCCCCCCCGGTGCCGCTCCGCCGGCCCGGCCCAGCCCCGCAGCCGCTCCCCATGGCGCTGGAACAGGCGCAGGTCGACGGCCCCGACCCGCCGCGCCTCTGCGAGCCCGGGCCCGCCGCGCCGCCCGGCAGGTAAGGGGGGGGCCCGGCGGGGCGGCAGCGGCACCGGGATGGGGCGGGGATGGAGCGGGGATGGAGCGGGGATGCGGCCGGGATGCGGCCGCGGCGCGGCGCTGAGCGATGTCCCCGTTCCGCGCAGCGGGAGCCCGCTCTCCGCCCCGGAGAGCCCCAGCGAGCCCGGGCCCGGCGGGGACGCGGAGCCCGCGGCCGGCCCCGGCCCCGGCGGCGATGCGGAGCCCGGGGCCGGCGGCGCGGAGGCCGCGGGGCAGAGCGGAGCGGCGGCCGAGGAGCCCGACGAGGAGGCGGCCCCGGGCAGGCCGTCGCAGAACATCGCGGTGCAGGTGGGTGCAGCTCCCCCGGGGTTTGTGCTGTGCGGGGCCAGGGCCCGGGAAGGCTCCTGTGGAACCTGGAGGACAAAGAACTGAGTGAGCCGTGACTGAAGGGTAAAACACGTGTACTCGCAGCTTTACAGCCGCTGCTGTGTGCCCGGTCCTCCGCTTGAATTTTAATTAATGTTTAATTAAAATTCGACCCTGGTGAGGCCACACCTGGAGTGCTGTGTTCAGGTCTGGGCTCCTCAGTACAAGAAAGACAAAGAGCTACTGAAGAGGGGTGCAGCAGCGGAGGCTGTGAAGATGAGGGGTTTGGAGCATCTCTCTTAAAAGGAGAGGCTGCAGGTGCTGGGCCTGGTTGGTCTAGATAAGACTGAGAGGGGATGCCATTAATGCATATAAATATCTTCAAAGGGTGTCAGAGGATGGTGCCAGCTTCTTTTTGTTGGTGCCCAGCTATAGGATGAGGAACAATGGCCATAAACTAAGATGATAAGTTTCATCTCAATATGACAGAGAACAACTTTCCGTGGAGGGTGGCAGAGCACTGGAACAGGTCCCCAGGGAGGGCCTGGAGTCCCTCTGTGGTCACTGCAGGGGCTGATCTCAATCACCTCCCTTCACAGACTGACTTCAAGGCGGCCGATGCGGATGTGAACACGGACCAGGACATCGAGAAGAACCTGGTGGGTATCGAAGCCCTGCGCTCAGGCTCTGCCTGAGCAGGCAAAGCAGCTGGAAATGTTCTTCCCACTTTTCTCCTGTTAAAATACAGTCATAGAATCATTATGGTTGGAAAAGAGCTCCAAGACCATCGAATGTCAGCCTCTAAGTCCTTAGGCTGTCCTTGTTACAGGGGAGTTTTGCTCTCCACTGCAGGACAAGATGATGTCCGAGCGGGCCTTGCTGAAGGAGCGCTACCAGGAGGTGTTGGACAAACAGAGGCAGGTGGAGAATCAGCTGCAGGTGCAGCTTAAGCAGCTCCAGCAGCGGAGGGAAGAGGAGATGAAAAACCACCAGGTACTTGTTTTTGTTTAACCTGCCCTGTAATTAATTTAAAAATCTTTATGAAGGGGCAGGAGAACCTGCAGTCCAGAGCATCAGTTTGCTGAGTTTCCTCATATTAACCAATTTATATCTTGGCTGGATCTGCTAAAAAGAGTTTGCTGTGTAATCTCATTAATCAATTAATTAAAAAAAAAAAAGTATTTTAAATCAAAACCACTACTTGGTAATTTTTCTCTGTATCTGTGTGGTGCTTCTTTTACTCCAGGAGATCCTGAAAGCCATTCAGGATGTTACGATTAAGCGAGAAGAGACTAAGAAAAAGATGGAGAAAGAAAAGAAAGAATTCCTGCAGAAAGAGCAGGATCTCAAAGCTGAAATTGAGAAACTCTGTGAGAAAGGCAGAAGGTATTTGTACAGGAAAGAAAGTGTTTGTTTTTGAGGAAGAAGACCTTGCTTAACCATGATATAAACCTGATGGAGAAAAGAGCTTTAAACTTTTAGGAAGCAGCAAGTATTTAGGTCAGACCTGTATATGGATGAATTCAGGATAAGCCCTATATTTGGACTGGCATTTTTATGGAGCCGTTCTGTCATGTCATAGAGGTCTGGTTTTTATTCTGAGGGCTCAGCGGTGTTTTTGGGTAAAACTCCTGCAGTGATGGCTCCAAGTGCTCAGCCCTTTTCCCCCAAGCGAGCATGGCAGAGCACGTGCTGGGGGAGCAGCACAGCTGCCTGCAGCGAGCCCAGTTCTGTGCCACAGCCTTTGTGCAGTGTCACGAGGCAGCAGGATTTGTGCTCCAGGGGCTGTTGGTGCCTGTTTTCCCACGCACATTGCAGGGAGCCATCCCCAGCCCGTGGTGTGGGGTTGTGCCCGGGGATGTTTGAATGTGGGCCCTGCTCCCTTGGGATTCCAGCTGTGCTGTGCCTTTTCTCCCCTGCAGGTTGCTGAAGGAGCAGGAGGAGAAGGAGAACAAGATTGCCTCTCTGATCGCAGAGCAGTCTGATGAGAAGTAAGGCTCTTGTCCCTCACCTGATAGTGCTGCCCAGAGCACTGTTCCTTCCTCTCAATCTGCCTCACGGTGAATCCGATGCTCTTGGTGGGGACAGAGCAGAGACACTGATGCAGCAGTGCTGGCCAGTTACGTGCCCTAGAGGTTTTATCTCCTCTTTCAGCATCAGGGCTCTGGATTAAATCTTCTTTGATCCCAGTCACAAGCAGACTCCTGGATACTTGTGACATAAAGATCCCATAAGATTAGAGTTTGTGCTTGGTGGATTGACTCAGTAGCTTGTAACTGCTACTTCTGGTTGAATTTCAACTCCCCAGAATTAGGGCAGACTGATTTCCCTGTCTGTTCCCCACAGCTGTCCAGCTACACCAAACTCTGGCATGCTGGGGTATTTAAAACTGAGCAGGGATGCTCCAGGTGTTCCCAAAGCACAGGTGGAAATGCCCAGCTTTAAACTTCTCCAGGAGCCCAACAGCATAGCTGCTTGGGCTGATTCCTGGTTCAGATCTTCCCTGGGATTGGACTGAATTTTGCCGAGGGGAATTCCCCTCGTTTGGCCCAGTGTCTTTGCACACTGCTTGTTAGTGTGCTCTGGAACAGCTCACTGCTGGGACAGTGACTCACCCAGCCCAGGGAGCTGGGGCTGCTGTCACGGGCTGGACACTGCTGATCTTCCATGTTCCAGCCCATCCAGAGCTCCTGGGATCCATCCTTTGGGGCCATTCTGGTGCCTGAGCCTGAGGGGACTCCTTCTGTTCTGTTCTGTTCTGTTCTGTTCTGTTCTGTTCTGTGTGCAGGCAGCTGTGGGAGATGGAGCTGGACAAGCTGAAGAACCAGCACAATGAAATCAACAGGAACATTCTTGAGGAGACAGAGCGGGCCTGGAAAGCAGAGGTGAGCAGGTGACTTCTGCCCTGCAGAGTGGTTGGTTTGAGATTCCAGCTGGTTAAAGGGCAGTTCTGTGAAATTAGGAGCAAGGCCAAGAACCACTCTGTGGGATAAGAGGAAAGATGAACACGTGTCAGTGCAGGGAGCAGTGCCCAGTGCCTGGTCTGGCAGCAAGAAACGGGAGTACAAAAGCTGAGCCTCTCTCCATAGATCCTGTCCCTGGAGAGCCGGAAGGAGCTGCTGGTGTTGAAACTAGAAGAAGCAGAAAAAGAAGCAGAGCTACACCTCACCTACCTCAAGTAAGTCTCTGTCGTGTCAGAAGTGACAGGAGGGGTCACTCAGGTCCCATCTCCTCTTCCTCTGCTTACGTTGGAGGTTGGACTGGAATAGTTCAGGATTTCCTGTGGTTTTCTTACTGGATCAGTGTGATTATTCAATAATGTCCCACAGCAAGGGTACGTGGGGCTGTGCTTATCCCCTGTCACTGTTCATCTGTCAGGCTCAGTCAGTGCTGTTGGCTGTGGTGTCCCTGTGTGTCCCCCAGGTCAGTCCCTCTCCCTTGTGGGGTGCCTCACCTGGGGGTGAGCCCTTCCCACCCTGCTGGAGGAGGGGAAGCCAGGAGGGTTTGGGGGTTGCCTGTTCCCACTTTGCTGCCAGTGAGAGCACAGTTGCAAGTGGGAAAGTTCAGCTGTGCTTGCAGGTCTGCGCCACCCACGCTGGAGACCATGAGGCCAAAGCAGGAGTGGGAGATGAGGCTGAACAGGATACGTATGACCAAGCAAAGCGTCCGAGTAAGTTCCTGCTGACCTCTCCCAGCCTAGCAGTGGGCAGTTCTTCACACACACAGTGCACAGCTCTTCACATACACTGTGTTTCTTCCTTCAGCTCCTCTCCATTCTTCTATGGAGCCACTTCAGGGCCTGCCACCCCCTGGCTTAGAATGCCCCAAACTTGCTCAGGTTTGATAAATGTGCCCGTTTTCTTCCCTCCCTGCTAGGATCAGTTCAACGACCACATCCAGATGGTGAGGAATGGCACGAAGCTGAGCAGCCTCCCCCAGATCCCGACGCCGACGCTGCCTCCTCCGCCTTCGGAAGTGAGTGCCTCTCCAGCCCCACAGCATTCCTGCTGCCAGGCCCTGGCACAGCCTGCCTGCTGCTCTGCATGTGTGGGGTGGCCCATTCCCTGTCTGGGCTTACCAGAGAGGAGGGGAAGGGTGTCCTTTTCCAGCTGCCAGTGCCTGCAGTTCCCACCTCGCTGCCTGGAGAAGAGGGCACTCTGCTTCCAGGTGATCTTACTCTAACCAGCCTTTCCCTCTTGCCCTGTTTTTCTTTCTCAGACAGATTTCATGCTGACGGCATTCCAGCCCAACCCATCCCTGGCTCCCCGGCTCCCCTTCCCCATCGGGCCCGTCCCCGTGCCCATGGTGATGCCGAGCGCCGATCCCCGGGCGCTCTCCTTCCCTCTACTGAACCCCGCCATGTCCAGGCCCAACCAGCCCTCCCCACCCCTGCCCGCTTCCCAAGGAAGGAGCAGCCCGGTGGTGGCGTCGCTGATGGGCACGCACAGCCCCCACATGCCCCCCGCTGCCCCCATCCCTCCTCCGCCCGGCCTGGGCGGGGTGAGCGCCGCCCCCGAGTTCCACAGGCCCCAGCCGGCCGACAAGCTGGAGAAGCTGCTGGAGAAGCTGCTGACTCGGTTTCCACAGTGCAACAAGTAAGGGTCCGGTGGTGGTTTTCGGGAGGGCAGGGGCTCCTTGTGGGTGGAATGGGAGCTGGGATCAGCTGGGATCAGTGGAATGGGGATGGGGGGTTCCTGGTGTGAGCGGGGTCTGCGGGAAGCGAGGCAGGCAGAGGTGGTGGTCTCCATCAGGTTTGCTGGGGATGGGGATTGCTGGACAGCAGGGATACCTGGGCACAGCCAGGAGCCCCCCAGCCTGTCTCTGGGGGTTCCCTGCTTTTTCCCCAGTGTTTTGGGGAGAGAAGCTCCTCAGCACGTGGCTCACCTCACTTGGAGGGTGGAGGGGAAGCACACGGTTTCCCCCAGGCAGCGCTGGCCGAGGGATCCCAGTCTGTGAGGACCAGGAGCTCTTAGCAGGCTGCTGTCCACGCAGGGCCCAGCTGACCAACATCCTGCAGCAGATCAAGACTGCCCGGAGGACCATGGCCGGCCTGACCATGGAGGAGCTGAACCAGCTGGTGGCAGCCAAGCTGGCGGAGCAGCAGGAGCGGGCAGCGGCCGGCGCTCAGGTGGGACAGCCTGGGGGCTGCTGGAAGGGGGGCCTGGGGAGCAGGGAGGGCTGCCTCTGCTCCCTGGTTCCCCACAGAGCCTGGGCTGCACGTCAGGGCTGTCCCCTGGGCTCCCTGTGCTGCTGACTACAGCATAACCAGGGAACAGTTTTCCCTGGGGTGACTTTCCTCCCGGGCTGTTCTGATGTGCCTCCTCTGCCTTGCTGCAGCCTCTGGGCCGGATCAGGGCCCCCATGTTCTCTGCTCCCCTGCCTCAGATCAGCACACCCATGTTCCTGCCCCCGGCCCAGGTCGCTTACCCGGGAGCAGCGTCACACGTAAGGCTGCTTGGCTTCCCTGGGGGGCAGGGAGGGGGGAGCCTGCCGGGATGTCCTGAAGGGATGAGCCCCTGGAGCTGGGAGCTCTCCTCACGCAGCTGCCTGGGCTGCTGAGGTGAAGGGGACTGGGGGCACAGACCCTTTGGGTTTCACACTGGAACAGAGGGACACGAGACATGGTGGTGGCTCTCGGGGTGTGATGGCTGTGGGCAGAGGGGACTGTGGCCTTGGGCTGCAGCTGAATCTGTGATCAGAGCTGTGTCTGACTTCCCTGCCTGCTCCTTTCTTGTCCTCACTGCCCATCTCAGACCCCAGCTGCCTGTAAGCTGTGTCTGATGTGCCAGAAGCTCGTGCAGCCCGGTGACCTTCACCCCATGGCCTGCTCACATGTGCTGCACAAGGAGGTGAGTGTGTTCTGCTGCTCAGGGCCTCCTCCTGGTCCTTCCAGGTGACCTTTCCCGAGTCCTTGTTGTCCTGACACCTTGCCAGCAGAAGGGTACGATCAATAAACAGCTTCCCTGCATCCTGTCATCCCATCCTTTCTGTACTCTTGGCTGGGCCACCCTGCATGGCCAGTGGGTGGTGGCTTTAGGAACAGGCTGCCCTTGTGTCCCTGAGCCTGTGCTGTGTCTGTGAGGGTTGGATGCTGGAGCAAGACAGTCTGGAAGGATCTGGAACACAGGGTGAGGCAAGAGCTGCCACTGCTGCCCAGGTGTCTGGGCTGGGGATGCCAGACAGGAGCTCTTGGGAAGAGGAGGAGACATTCCTATCCCATGGGTCTGGCAGTGGTCACCTGTGTGGGCAACCCCCCATCCCAACAGCTCTGGGGCCTCCAGCAGTGCCCCTCAAGGAAATGGAAACTCATGTTGAGGAGGGCCTGATGGCCCTGCAAGGGTGACAAGGGCTCCTTCCTCACGGTGACCTCGTGATGGAGGCTGCAAGGAGCAGAGGAAAACACCCCTGAAGCGAGTGCTGTGAACAATGATGGCACCTTCGGGTTGGGCCAGTGGCTCTTGACTAATTCTCTCTCTTCCAGTGCATCAAATTCTGGGCACAAACCAACACAAATGATACTTGCCCCTTCTGCCCAAGCCTCAAATGACGGCTGCTGGGACAACGTGGGCCCCTGGGAGGAGTTGCTGTGAATAGACAGGATCAGTTCTAAGATTTCTACAGTTCTATATTTATACGATCATGTATACACATGTACATTTTTATTATATAGGTAATGTGTGTATAGAAAGTCTGTAAACATACAAATTCATAAATAAAGTGTGTATATTATGCAGTGATTTGCTGCAGCTCCTCATTTCCTAGTCTGCAGCCTTGCTGGCTTCTTCCAAATGAGGGTCAGTGTTCCCTGCTTGCTGGGAACTGCCTCAGCCACCTCTTCCCACTTGGATCCCATCAGCTCCTTTCCTAGGGCCATTCCTCGTGACCTGGTGCCTCACCACCCCCACATCCCTGCCGGTCATCACCTGTTTTTTCCCCCCCTCTTGCCAGCGAACAAGTTGCAGATGAAGAGCCAATTTTTTGTGGTCATTTATTTTTAATGTCATAATAATTTACCGTGTTAACATTCATTGTTCTTACATAGACACTGGGTTACAGAGTACTGGAGCCTCCAGCGACAGCCCACGGTCCCATCCCGTCCTGTCCCCTCCCCTGCTGTCACCGGGCCCCGGGGAGGGAGCGGACGGACGCGGCTGCGCTGCAGCTCAGGGTAAACCAACCTGTCAGCATTCCTGCGCTCCCCTCTCCTGTACTTCCCCCCCAAAAGCGCGGGCTGACACTCCAGCCCTTTCTCCATGGATTCCGGTGGGATTGCGAGGCGCTCAGCACCACTGAAAATCTTGCAATGACTCTCTAAAAATTCCCCCCACCCTTTCCTGGCGGTCTGCGGCAGGAATTGGGCACTGCTGGCGGCCCCTGTGCCCCGGAGGGCAGGGGAGCCCCCCGGGCGCCGAGCCCGCCGCAGGCCGGCTCCTCCGACGCGCACGCTCGCGGCGTGTTTTAAGGCAGTGGTCCACAACAGAGTCTCTGGGGTCCTGGGGGTCCTGGGCAGGCACGAGGGTGGGGGGAGAACGTTGCCCTCTTGCAGGGAGTGGCTGGAAGGGGTTTGGAGCGAGGCTGGGGCCGGGGGGCTCCGTGTGAGCGCGGTGGGGGTGAGCAGGGGCAGCGTGGGGGCTGTTGTGGCAGTGCCCCATGCCAGGGCTGGCTGGTCTCCTACTCTGCCTGTGCTTCCTGGCTCCCTCGCTGCCTTCCCAGAGAATCCTGGCTGCAGGATTTAGTTTAACAAGCTCGGTGATTGCTGCGGGTCCTCAGTCTGTCCCTGCCTGACCCGGTGGCTCCGCGGGGCAGCCGCCAGCTCGTCCCTGGCACTGCAGGTATCCCCTCTTTGTTCATGGAGGAGTGATGCCTTTCAGTTGTGGAATCTCCGTGTCTGAGCTCTTTCCTATCCAGGCTGGAGGCAGAGAAGCTAGGGAATACAGCACTACCACTGCCTGCAAGGTCACGGGTGTCTGCTCTGGGGAAGGGACGGTGATCCTGCAGCACGGGGAGGAGGGGCTGTCCTCACACACTGGAAAATCCTCTCTGAGGACAGAGGTGCCTTCTGTGCTCAGCGTCCTTTGGGCTTGCTCTGCGTGCTCCAGCCCTGCACCCCCTCCTCAAGCCAGCTGGGACCCCCTCACCATCCTGTGCCCCCACCACACACGCAGCTGCGGCGTGAGCCCTGGCCCAGCGTGGTGCCCACAGTGGCCGAGCGCTGAGCAGAAGGCCAAAAACATTTAAAAAAACTCCAAAACTAAACAGGACCGACCCCTAATGTTGGAACAGTGGCTTTCAGGGCTACAATTAAAAATAGAGATATATGGATATACTGTACAGGTGAGAGGCAGCCGTGCTCTGTACACGTGGGACCGGCTCTGTACACGCTCTCAACGCGCAGCTGCGCTACCAGTGACACGCTTTGTAAAAAAAAAAAATAAAAATAAATACAACCATGTGTTTAAAAAACAATAAATGCTGCAGTTCCCGCAGCTGCCGCCTGTCCCTGGGATGCCAGGGTGTCTCACAGCCAGGCCTGGACGTGTGGAGTGAGCAGGGAGGAGCTGCTGCGCCGTGGGATGCGCCGGCGGTGAGGTGGGGGGGCTGCAGGGGGGGCCCAGGCTCCCCTATGGCTTTCGAAGGGCTGGGTGGGCTGGGGAGCAGCCGGTGCCAGGGCTGGGAACTTCACACCTGGCACTGGCTTCTGCATGGCAGCCACTGCTGATGCTGGAAGCGAGCGCAGGGAGTTTCCCACCCCCATGTGATGGGTGTGGGAGAGGATGGGTGCCTGCTCCTGCCTGTCCCGGGAGGGTGCAGGGAGTCCAGGGGCTGGCAGAAGTGGCAGCACGGCTCGGGAAGGCAGGAAAATGCAGGGAAAATGTGAGAGCGAGCAGCGTAGGGGCAGCAGGGTAGGAGGGAAAGCCCTGTCTGGGCAGCCCAGGCTGGCCCTGCAGGGCGGTCTCTGAAAAGCCCAAGGCTGGACGGCTCCAGGATGATCCCCGGAGTCTGGCTCAGTGCAGGGAGGCACAGCTGCAGCACAGCTCCCTGCAAGAGAGCCTGGGCTGGCAGCTTCCCACCGGGGAGAGCTGGAAAGGGATGCACAGGCATGGAGGGGGACAGGCAGGGGACGGCTCATCAGCGTCACTCCATCAAGCCAGGCAAGGCTGGGTGGGAGAGCTCGGTCCTGTCCTGGCTCTGGAGCAGAGAAGCTGCCCTCAGCTCCCAGGATGGGCTTGCTGAGCTCTCCCACTGCCCGGCTGCCACGCTCCTGCTGCAGGTCCCAGACGAATGGAGCCCGGGCCTGGGGCTCCCCTGGCTGCTGGCCCTGACGACACCGAGTCCCCAGGCCCCGGGCACGGGGCCCGAGCTCCCCACACAGCCCCCGGAGCAAGGCCCCTGCCCTGCTGCCTCACCTGCGGCCCCGGGGCTGCGCCCGCGCTCTGCCGTCACTTCAGCAAGGAGATGTCGTCGGCGAAGTCGTCGTGGTCCCGCCGCAGGCAGCGGAAGCAGCGCCACTGGAACACCATGAGGCACAGGGGCAGCATGAAGAGGGCGCAGATGGCCGCCATGACGTAGGCGATGGTCATCAGGGTGGACTCGTCCGTCTGCGGGATGTTGTAGCCGCAGTCCTCCATGTTGGAGTGCGGGTGGGGCCCGTCCACGGCGGCCGTCCGGAACTCGTCGTGCACTGTGCGAGGGGGAGGCAGGGTCTGGTCTCTGCACGCCCGCGTCCCCTCCAGCCCCCTCCCCGCGGGCCCAGCTCACCGTGGCAGGCGCTGACGGCGAAGCCGATGCGCTTGCGGGTGCGGTCGAACACCACGTAGAAACCCTCCATGATCACGGCGCCCATGACGGTGCCGGTGGAGGACTGGGAGATGGCGAACTTGTAGCAGTCGTCCTGAGAGGTGGCCACGTCCTCCACCGGGCGCAGGTATTGCTGCAGGGGGAGAGGAGCAGTCAGGGAAGGGGGCACGGGAGGCAGCTGTGTCCACCCGGCGCGGTCCTGCTGGCGCTGCCCTCTCCAGCCCACGCTCCCTGGGCAGGGTCTGGCCAGGCCAGCACTCACCTGGGGCAGGATGGTGATCCGGAAGGACTGGTTGGTGGCCTCCCCCATCAGGTAGAGGGACAGGACCGGGAAGATGTGCCAGGGGGTGGTGCCGACCTGCCAGCAAACCAGCTGCTCGCCCAGCCAGAAGCCATCTGGGAACTTCTCCGTCTACCAGAGGGAAAGGGAAGGTGAGCGGGGCCAAGCTGGGCAGGCAGCAGAGATGCCAGGCTGGTGAGGGGCAGCCACACTGCCCACAGTCCTGCCCTGGCCCTGGGCTGTGCCCATGGGGAAGATGGGATCCACTGACCGAAGATGCTGTTTTGATGGATTTCACCGCAGCCTCAAACACCTTCTTTGGTAGCCTGAGGTTGGTGGTCCCGCTGTCCACAATGCTCTTGTCGTAGTTGTACTGGGGGGCAGAAGAGGAGGAGTGACCCAGGTGCAGGACCCCAGCCCACTCCCCTCCCAGCCTCCTCTGACCAATGCTGGGTGCCTGCAGTGCCCGTGGGACAGGTCCACCACTGCCTGCTCACCTCTTTGCAGTCCATGTTCAGGTCCTGCCCGTTGACCTCCAGCTTGACGATGATGACCTCGTAGTACCACTCCTTGCGGATGGGGGTGTACCAGATGTCACCCACGTACAGCGAGCGGTCGATGCCACCGATGATCTGCAGAGGGGACACAACAGCGCTGCCACCACGCGCTGGCAGCGCCACAAAGGAAGGCCCCAGCCAGCCACCTGTGGTGCCCTCACCATGCTGCCTCCCACCGAGGCCACGGCCTCTGTCTCGTTGGGAGAGAAGCCTGTCCCACACAGCTGCAGGGAGAAGATGTTGGGCACCCGTGTCTGCTTCACCAGGGAGTCAAAGAAGGGCTCCAGGCTGTCGTCGGGCTGGTGGGAGGAGAAAGCAGAGGCAGGACAGGGATGTGTCAGTGCTGTCCCTTCTCCAGGAGCTCTCTGCACCCAGGGGAGTTCCCCTCGCCAGCACTGCTGTGCCCCCGGGGACAAACAGGGACAAGGAAAAAGGCAACTGAAGCGTCTGGTGCTGACACCCAGGACTGTCAGCCAGGGCTCACCCGGGCAATCTCAGCATACGCCAGTCCCAGGATCCCTTCCCAGTTGGAGCCGTTGATGAAGAATTTGTCCGACTCCGTGATGGCAGCGATGTTGGCTCTGACAGTGACGTTGGGGCCGTGGGGGATGGTGACAAGGTCAGTGCCCAGCTCCCCTTCCCACTTGCCCTGGGTGTAGGGCACGTACACTCCCTTCCGCAGGTCGCGGTAGGTGCTGGACCTGCAACAGCGGCAAAGGGACGAGTCAGACCAGCAGGGCTTTTGTGCATCCAGGCATTCCAGAGGCCAGGTCGTACCTGGCAGGGTCTGGCCAGACCTCCAGCCAGGAGAAGCAGTGTGCCTGAGAGGCTGTGCTCTGTGTCCCCCCAGAATACTCACAGCTGCCGCTGGTAGTATCTCCGGAGGAAGGGGTGTGGTGCAGCTCCCACAGCGAAGTTACTGCTCCCTGTGTCCACCAGGATATTCAGCTGGAGAAGGAAGAAAGACAGGAAGGCTTGTGAGTGCAGTGGGACCCTCTTTTGTTGTGCCCAGAGAGAAGAGAAGGAGGTGGTGGAGCAGGAGGCAGCGATATCAGGGAGTTGCACAAAGAGCAAACACCATCCAGCACTGTGCAAACAGACCTGAGCTCCTCGCTCAGCACGGCCCGGCCTCAGCCCCCACATCCACAGACAGGATTTGGGAAGCACTTGGCAGGTGTCTTGGGGCCGGAGAGCAGCAGCAGCAACTCAGGGTGCACAGGCTCCCCTTGGCAGGAAAGCAGATTTGCTGGCACAGCCGGTGGGAAGGATCGCTGGTGGGCAGCTCCTGTGGGGCCCTGTGCCCGCTAATCGCCACCCATATGCCGAGCCCTGCTCCTGATTCATTCCTGCCTGGGCAGGATTACCACGTTTGGCAAACATCCCACTGGCAGGGCCGGGAGCGAGCCAGCCTGATCCTGCCCTCAGCTGACCCGTGCCTGCGGCCCCGGCGAGGAGAGGGGTGGGATGGCCGGGTGGGATTGCCGGGGTGCATAGCCCTGGTGGGATTGCTGGAGTGGGATTGCTGGGTGGGACTGCCGGGGTGCATAGCCCTGGTGGGATTGCCGGGTGGGATTGCTGGGTGGGATTGCTGGGGTGCATAGCCCTGGTGGGATTGCTGGAGTGGGACTGCCAGGGTGCATAGCCCTGGTGGGATGGCCAGGTGGGATTGCCGGGGTGCATAGCCCTGGTGGGATTGCTGGGTGGGATTGCCGGGTGGGATTGCTGGGGTGCATAGCCCTGGTGGAATTGCTGGAGTGGGAGTGGGGCTGTCCGAGCCTCCTGGCTGTGCTGGGCAGCAGAGCTCAGGGTAAGCCCTGGCCCCAGACCCAGGAGCTGCTTCACAGCACCACCCCGGGCAGCAGCACCAGGGCTTTGGCCCCTAATCTGTGGAGTCAGAGGGAGAGGAAGGAGGTTAATGCGCTTGTGTTAATCGCAGCAGCACCGGCTGCAGCTGCCGAGTGCTCTCCCTGACAGGGGCAGGCATGTCCTGAGCGCCCCAGCTCCTTCTCCCTGCCAAGGGGAACGTTTCAGGCCGTGGGTAAGGATCAGAGCAGCACGCTCACCCCCCCAGTACCCACCCTGGGCGGGTGCCAGCTCAGCACCCACCACACAGCCTGGCAACGTGGCACCTGCGCCGTTCCCAGGGCTGCTCCTGGTTCTGTGCCATTAGGGGCCACCTGCTCCACACAGCTCATCTGCAATCCCCAGGGCACCCAGAAGAGACTGGTTTCCCTGGAGAAGGACCTGCTGAGCTGACGCTGCAGGGAGAGGAGGCAGGGAGGGCTTTAACTCTCGCAGGCTCCATCCTGCTGAAGGGGTCACGCACAAGACCCACGTGGAGAGGACCCAGATCCTTGAGACTCAGCCCAGCCATCCATTCAGGCCAGGACATGGCACGTGAACTGGGGAGGCCAAGACATGTGTGGCAGGGACACTGCCTGAAACCTGTCCCTGGAAGTGACAGCCCCTCCAGGCACCTCGGCAGCAGCACTGGCTCTGTGCCACGCGTGTCCCTAGAGCTGTGTGCTGCTCATGGGGCACCAAGCCTGTGCCATCTGTCCCAAAACACCGGCTCCTGCTGCTCAGCTCACCCCTCTCCCCTGTGTGTTTATGAATCAGCCCGTTCTGGGGAGCCAGGGAAACCAACATGCTTGGACACATGGAACGTGTGAGCAATCAGCTGCTGACGGTGACTTGGCAGCGCAGCACGGCTCAGAACCAAAATCAAAGCACAAGGGGATACAGAAACTTCCTTGTCAGCATCGGGAAGGTGAAAGGAAAGGTGAGGAGATGGATCACCATCCCCCTGCTGCGTGTGAGCCTTTGGGAAGGATGCACGCACCCCGGGGCAAACACGCTCCCAATTTCCTGCAGAGGCACAGCCAAACTCTTTCATACGAATCCTCTCATTCCACTGCAATGCCTGGAGGGATTTTGCTGCACACACACACACACACACAGGCACCACGTTTGCATTTGGAAGCAATCCAAGCTGGAAGATGCTGCCCAAAAGGGTGACTGGCTCCGGAACGCGCGAGCGCCTGGAACAGGTGGTTCGCACGGAAATTATCTGGCAGCTGCGACACGTGGCAGGCAGGAGATGATGAAATCACATTTGAAACTAGATTTTAGAAATAATCTCCTCCCCCTTTTTTTTTTTCCCCTAAACACACCCTGCCCCCTGCCAGTCAATATATCCCAGGCACACAGGGACAACACAATAGTGCTCCCAGAGATGCAGTTTCCACGGCAGTGGTGTCATTCCTCCGTCCACCTCTTGCTCCCATCGCTCTCTCCCACCACGCACACAGAGCACAGCCAGCTCGTGGGGGAAAGCCAGCCTTTATTTCAGTGCCTGTGTGGGTGCTGGCTGTCCTGGCAGCACCCAAAAAGTGGTGATGGCAGGCGTGATGGAATGTGGCCCTGTGCTTGGAGGAACCTGGAGCCTCGACCACCGAGCTGGAGCCCTGGGCCAGACTTGTTGCTGGTGACAACGGGGATCAGGATGGGCGCAAGAGGATTTAGCAGTGGGAACCTCCCCGAGCCCACCCATAAAACAGGGGAGGAGCTGCTTGCCCTGTGCTGTGTGACTGGCACCCGGCCCTCAGCATTCACCCTGTCCCCAGCGCGCAGGCACGCGGTGCCACATGAGCTGGGCAGCATGTGAGGGATGCTGACAAAAAGATGGAGCAGGATCAGAGCCTGGTGACGCACCAACGCCTGCTCTGCCGGCTCTGAGGGCTCCCTTTCCATCCAGGCCATCCCATTTTCCTGCGCTTTGCCTCCCCACGCTGCCCCAACTCCTGCGCGGCGACAACCGTCAGGAGCTCCCCGGGAAAGCCGAGCTCCGGAGGATTTCTGGAGAATCCCCCCGGCCGCAAGCAGCACGCAGAGGCAGGCAGCAGCTGCTCCCGGGGCTGTGCTGGCAGGAACTGCCCGTGGGCTCCTCCGTGCCTGCATGTGCCCGCTCCAGGCGGGCACGGGGCTGCGCAGCCACATCCCACCCCCCTGCCGCCCACACCCCGCGCCAGCTCCAGCGGCATCCTTCGGCTCGGGAGCGGGGAGGGAGGCAGGGAGGGAGGGATGGAGCGGGAAGGGAGGGATGGAGAGGGAAGGGAGGGATGGAGCGGGAAGGGAGGGATGGAGCGGGAAGGGAGGGATGGAGGCATGCAGCCTGGTTCGCCCGCACGTAGAGGCACACGCAGCACCGGACACCCCGCCCGGAGAGCCCGGGCAGCCCCGGGAGCGCTGGGGTCACCTTCGGCGGGGGCCTGCGGACAGTTTTAGCCGAAAGCCAGCAGGAAAAAAGCATCGCCGGAGCGATGAGAAGCAGGAACGCTGCCCGGGCCGCGCGGCGAGGGTGGCACCCGCAGCGCCTCTGCTCTGCGCCCCGCAGCCCCCGGGCGTGCGGGGAGTGCAGGCGATGAGGGAGATGCGGGGGTTGCGAGAGATGCGGGGATGCCCTCCCACCTCACCTTCTGCGGGGGGCTGCCCACCGTCATCTCCACGTAGTACCCCTGCCCGGACTTGCCCCGCAGGTTGTCGATCATCTCCACGAAGCTGCCGGCGCTGTCGGGCTCGGTGTCCGGCGGCGCCCGGCGCTGCCGGAGCCCCGACGGCGGGGCCGCGCCGCCCCGCAGCGGCAGCCGGATGCGCGGCGGGGCCGGGAGGGCGCGCAGAACCCCCAGCCACAGCAGCAGCCAGGGCCAGGCGGGCGCCATGGCCGCGGGGAGCCCTCGGGGGACGCGGTCAGCGGGCCCGCAGCGCCCCGCGCCTCGGCGGGGCGGCCGCGCCGGGGCGGGCGGGCGGCGCGGCGGCGGCGGGCATGGCGGCGCGCACGGACCCGCCCCGGAAAGCCCGCCCGCCGGCGGAAGCGCTCACCGAGAGACCCGCCCCGGCCCTGCCCGCTGCCCCCCGGCCCTTTGCCGGTCCCCGTGCCCGTCCCCGTCGCGCTGCCCCGTCCCGCCGGGCCGGGCCGGGCCGGGCCGGGCCGGGATGTGCCGCGGGCGGCACCCACGCGTCGCCATGGCAACCGCAGCCCCCCGTCGGCCCCGCCGCGGTGACGTCACGCGTCCCGCCTCCCCGGCGACCAATGGCACGGCGCGCATCGCCCCGCCGGCCAATGGCGAGGAAGGGGCGGGCCCCGAGCCGCGGCCGCGGCGGCTCCCGCGCTCCCGGCGGCACCGGCGGAGCGGCGGCCGCGCCCGCGGCACGGTGAGCGGCGGGCGGGGAGGGGCCCACACCGGCAGGGAGCCCGGGCCCGGGCCCGGGGAGGGTCCCCTCGGCGAGCGGAGGCCGCGGGGAGCGGCCCCGCGCCGCGCGGTTCCGGCCTCCCGCCGGTGCGGGTGTGGCGTGGGTGCTGCCGTGATAAGGGCGAAAATGGCTTTTTTCCCCCCCCCCCTCCCCGTTTTTAAAATACCCTGTTAACCAAAGCTGTTTGTCCTCCTTGCCAGCCGCGGTTTCTCCGTGGCTCCGGGCTGGCGCGGCGGCGGCTGCACTGAGGATCCGCTTCTCTTTGCGCAGAGCTCTGGAACGGTTTTTTGGGTTGGGACGGGCCTGAAAATCATCCACGTCCGCCCCCATGCCATGGGCATGGGCCTTCCGCTGTCCCAGCTTGCTCCAAGCCCCCCATCCGACCCGGCCTTGCACACTTCCAGGGATGGGGCTGCCGCAGCTTGTCTGGGCACCCTGTGCCAGGGTCTCACCACCCTCACAGGAAAGAATTCCCTCCACAGATCTCACCTAAATCCTCCTCTTTTGGTTTAAAGCCGTTCCCCCCTGTGCCCATCTATTACAGCTGCCCCTCAAGCACTGAAAGGTGGCACGAAGGTCTCCCCATTTGTGGCGGGGCAGGTTCCCCAAGAGAGGGGTGAGCCCAGAACTCATCCCCCAGTGCCAACGCCAGGGGTGGGAGAAGGGGCTGAGATAGTTTGGGGAGAGGAAAATAGGAGCAGGAGGCCCCGAGCGAGTTGCCCACACCCAAATGCTCTAACTGGGGACATTTGGGCGGGGGAGTGGTGCGAGCTCCGCGGTGCTGGTGTGGTTTGGATCTCCTGAGAATATCTTCACCTGGAAGCTGCCAGGCTTAACTGCTGCTTCTGAGACTTACTTTACGTAAGAGTTATAAATACAGAGTGGGCTGAGGACACGGGGAGGTGAAGAGGGCAGTGATGGCCGTGTCACAGGTGGTGATCCTGCTCTGGGTGCTGTCACTGGGGGTACCTGGCAGGTACCACAACCCCCGGGTCTCACGAGGAAAGCAGAGGAATGCTTTTTGCGCTGAGAATTTGGGAGGGGGTGGGCTGAAATGTTTGACCTTGGCATTCAGTTGTGTGTCTGAGCAGCAGTTGTGATCCCCACAGTGCTTGTACTGGCCAAATGTGGCCACGGCTGAGGATGTTTGGGGTGAGCTGGGTCAATTCCAGCTGCATGAACCGGTGTGGATGGGTTGTCAGGGCCCAGCTGTGGTGTGGTCTGGGAGTTAAATCACCAAGCAATGCTTTGGGAAGGTTGCTTGCTTTCTCTTTCTTCCCTGCCTCATTTCAGCTTATTTTTTACCTGGTTAAGAAATGCCTGAAGCATCTTTCCTGCAGGAACTGGAAGGCCTGGGGGATCTGATTATGACTTTGCTCCACTTCAGCTCTGCTCTGTGTCTCCACAGCCCTTGGAAGTGTGTGTGGAGGCTCTTTGATTCACCTCTGCTGCGCGTGCTGCAGCAAGAAGGGCTCTGCCATGTGCTGGGGGTGAGGAATTCCCTTTTCTGAGGGCAGCTGTGACTCTGTGCTGGTTCCTCCCCGCTGCCAGGTGTGGATCCATGGCGGGAGCCGTGCGCATTGGGGACCAGCTCATTCTGGAAGAAGACTACAATGAATCCTACGTTCCTATGGAGCAGGGTGAGCGAGGCCCGTCTTCCCAGGAGCTGGGAGAAGGGATTCAGGCATGCAGGTCACTTCTAGGTGTGTTCAGAAGCCAGGGATTGCTTTCTGGAGTGGCTGGAGAGGGTGGAGCACACGGGATTTTAGCAGAGGCAGAGCTGAATGTCACTTTGAGGTGGCACTGCCCGTGTCCCCAGCCTGGCAGGACGGGCTCTACAGGCACACAGGACTTTGTTGGTGGCTTTGGGCTCAGGATTTGCCAGCGTGCCCACAGCTTTAGCTCAGGAGGGTGGCTCTGTTGGGTAGACCAAGTTCACAGATTCCCCTTCTGTTTCCCCAGAAATCCGGGATTTTGCGCCCACAATCGGGATCGACCCCGACAAGGAGTCAGAGCTGCTGTGGCTGGCCAGGGAGTGCCTGGTGACCCCAATGCCCCCGGAGTGGAAGGCCTGGTGAGAGCTCTGGCAGCAGCTGTGCTGGGGCATTCCCAGTGACAGGACAAGGGGAATGGCTTCCAGCTGCCAGAGAAGTGGGTTCGGCGGGGTGTCAGGAGCTCAGGGCTTTTTGGGGTGCTGGAAAAAGGGGAAGAGCTGTTTGGGAAGCTGGATATGAGCATCCTGGGAGAGCTGCTTCCCACACTGGTACATTTGTGGCCTCCTGGAGGCATCACACTCCTCTTCCCTGAGCTTCAGCTGCTCGCACCACCAGCAAGGATGTTGTGGCCTGTGCAGCTGTATTTTTAACGTGCTCTTTCACCTTTCCCTGCTGTTTTTGCCGTGCAGCCAAGATATCGCGGGTGGTGACATCTATTTCTTCAACTTTGAGAGTGGCCTCTCCTCGTGGGAGCACCCCTGTGATGAGCACTACAAGCAGCTGGTCATCCGGGAGAGGGAGAAGCTGCTGGCACGGGGCAGCGTGAAGAAGGAGAAGAAGGAGAAAAAAGAGAAGAAGGACAAGAAGGAGAAGAAGGAGAAGAAAGAGAAGAAGAAGGACAAGAAGGAGAAGCAGCTCCTGAGGCAGCTCCCTGTGAGAAGGCTCTGCCTGCAGTGCTTTGGGGAGGGCTGGGCTGAGGATGACAAGTGGCTTCGAGGACACAAAGTGCCTTGTGACCCCAGAGCCTGGTCTGGGCAGGAATCAGCTGGGGTGGGAGCACTGAGTACAGAATCACCTTTAATTCTGGCTGTAAGACACTCTGTAGTCAACACACGCTCTTGGTGTGTCTGGGAGGGAGAGGAGTATTCAGGACCCACTCAGAGGGCACTTGGAAAGCAAAGTGTGTGAGTGAATCAATGTAGGAATGTGATTTTTTTGTTGATGGAGTAAAATAAGTTACTTTTTGGTTTTTTTTAAAGGAAAAAAACTTAGATTTTTTTTCTTTAATTTGGTTAAGAGGCACTTTATAAGACTTTAGAGACTTTAAACTTAAGGAAAACTAATTAGACAAGAGCTAAAAAGTTTCACTTAAGTAAAAAAGAAGAGAAAAAAAGAGTTAATCACTTTTGTGAAGTGTTTTAACAGGAACAAAAACTTTTTAGCTTTGCTCAGTTTTTCTCTGTAAAGAGCTTTTTTTATTTTACTGTTTATTAAAACTTTTTGCTTCTAACAGGGGGCACATTCCTACAAAACAACCCTGTTTTCCTTACCTGTGCCGTGTGCTGGTGCCTGCTGGGTGTGGGGTCTCTGAGCAGGGTTGGTCCCACAGCCCCTGTTTGCCCAGGGGAGCTCCTGCTTCTGTTCCAAGGTCAGGAGTGTGAGCTGCACGCCCGTGCTGTCCTGCCACTGACTTGCCTGTGCTCCTCCAGCCCCCAGGCTCCCAGCTGGCGCCCCTCCAGCCCCCCCTGGGCACCCTCTCTCCTCTCCGGGGCCTCACCCCCTCTTCCTCCCTCGCCCTTCGTGGCTCCCTGAACCTGGACCTGGGCAACGTGGTGGACTCCAGCCTCATCCCCAAGGAAGGAACGCTGGTGAGGCTCCCTCTTCCCTGGGAAGCAGCTAAGGGTCCCAGGCACTTAGGTGACAGGATTTGTGATCTTCTGTCAGTTTTGAAATACTGTTGTATGCTAAAAAAAACCTGTATTTCTTTTCTTCTTCTATTTCTAGTGCTAAATTAGTGGTGAGCTTCCTTCTGCTGTGTTTGGCAGATTGAAAGAATTGTTTCAATAGCTGTTGAAGAGGAAAAAAAGTGTGTTAAGTCTCAGTAGAATTTGGTGTCCAAATGAAGCATGACAAGCAATGCAGATAATACAATTTAATCAATTATTTTCACTCTTCCATTTGAGAATAAAATTTAAAAAACCTATTGTCCTGACGAGTGTAAGGTTTACAACCATATTGAATGCTTTGTTTATTTATTAGTAGAAAGTGACCTGGGGAGTCAATAAAACTTGTTAAATGCTAAGAAATTGACCCTATAAAGGAAGGCAAAGCAAAATATGTGCAAAACATAGACATAAACACCTTAAAAAAAACCCCAAATATGTTAAGTGGTAGGAAACTGACCTCCCTGCCAGAGCCCAGCAGCTCAGTGCCTCAGTGGGTCTCTCTCTCCCCTCTCCTGTTGTCTGAGCTCTCACTTCCCTTTCTCCTGGTCCTCACAGCCTGCAGAGATCCCGAAGCCCAGCAGCCACACCAAGAACCTGCTGGATTTGATCTGTGAAGAGAAACGTTCCTTGAGCGTGGCAGTGCCAGAGAAATGGAGAAATGAAGAGGAAGAGAGTGAAAATGAGGTATTGGTGTGCCCTGGCTGTTGCTGTAAGCAGAGTGCTGAGGCCTCCTGAGGCTCCCCTGGTAATGGCTGTTCCATTTGCCCCTGGGCTTTCATCTGTGCTCTCTTTTCCTTGCGCTGCTTGGTCCCCAAAAAGCATCTGATCCTATTTTCACATGGTAATCCCTGTAAGTGAGCATCTGCCCTGGTGTCATCCCAAGATGAATTGGCTGTAGGTGCATTGCCATGGCTCTGCTGCCTCATTTCACTGCTGAGGAACCCCTCCTGTGGCATTGCACAGGTCAGAACTCAGTTTGGGCCATTTATTTATTTATTTATTTATTTATTTATTTATTTTTAATCCTTCAGAGTTTCCATGGGACCTCAAGGCTGCTAAAAAACGTGTACCTGGATGTTGAAGCCCTGGCAGGCAGCTTCGACTTTGAGGTGAGACCACGGGATGGGATGGGCAGGGGAGGCTGCCCAGGTGGCAGAGGCACTGCCAGGGGGTGAGAGTGCAGGAATAGTGCCAGAGGGACGAGTTTCCTTTGTCACACAGGAGCAGGGTGATGCAGAGCAAGGCACAGCAGCAGGGCTGGGGGGCTGTGAGAAGCCCACAGGGAGACAGTGGGGTGGGGGTTGAAGGGAAATTTGTGCTTGGAGTGGCTGTGGTTTGGTAGCTGGGACTTGAGGAGACGTCTTTGCACAGGCTGGAGCTCTGCTTCATCCTCAGACAGGAAAAATAAAGGCAGGTAGGTGGAGTGGGCAAGGGGGAAATCTGTTTTTCCAGGGAACAGCAGGAAAAGGGTCTCGGGTCAGAGGTGCTGCTGCACTTGGGGTGGGGGAAGGCTCGATGAGGAAGAGGCACTTCCATTCTGCTCTCTGTTTGTCAGGGGGTGTGGAGGAAGGCTCCTTGCCAGCTGAAGCTGCAGTGCTGGCACTGGGGAGGGGAGAGGGGAAGGTCCTGTGGGAATGCTTTGGTGCTGTCACTCGGTTCCACGGGGATCCTCACGCGGGCTGCACTGCAGCAACACAAAACCTGCTTTTCTTTCTTCTCGCCCTGCTGAGGAATCCCGTGGCTGAGACACAGAGCATGCAGTGCACCCACGGCCTTGTGCAGAGGCTGTGCTTTCCCTGAGCTTCCTTAGCTGGGATCAGGCTTAAGATGACAAGGGCACAATGGGAAGTGCGTTGTAAGCAGCTCTGGTGATTTGGCCTGACTGTTTGTGCTGACATTAATCCTTTCTCACCGCTTTGAAAATCCTGTTCCAGTATCTGAAAGGCAAATTAATTTCTTTTAAAGTGTTTTAGAGTATTTTCCTTATCCTTTTCACAGCACAGGAAAATTAAGCTGTAGAGTACTTTGCTGGAGAACCTATTCACGGTGCTGGGCAGGATCTGCAAAGGCTTATGCTAAAGTGGATGTGACAAAGAGAGCCCTGACTCTCTCATCTCCAGACAACTGAGCAGCCTGTGGGGGCCCAATTCCTCACTGAAATGTTAATGTGTGCAGGAACAAAGAGCTGTCCTGGCATTTCAGTGCCGTGGGATGGGGCTTTGGCAATCTATTGTGGAATGGCAATTGCTGCCCAACAGCCAGGCTGGTAACCCAGACCAGAGATAGCCTAGTCCTGATAAGACAGCAGTGCCCCGAGTGGAAAATAGAATTCTTTTGTAGGTCCATGAGATGGCAGTAGAAAAGCATTCCTAGGAGCAGCCTCAGCCTGCTCCCCAGCGTTCTCCAGCTCCCTTGCAAAGCAGCAGACAGGGGTTTGTGTAGCAAGTCCTAAGGGGGAAAGTGAAGCAGTAATGGGTGAAATCACGAAAAAACTGGCTTCATGTAGCCCCCAATCAGGGTTGGATGTCTGTATTGGAAGGAAATGGGAGGTTTTAGTGACTTTCTGAGCCAGGATGTTGGGTGGAGTGGAGGCAGCATCAGACACAGCTCGCAGGGACCCCGGAGCTGGGGAGAGTCCGCAGAAAATGTGAGTGCGTGGAGCTGGCCAGCAGGAAAAGCAGCAGTGAAGCATCCAACAGCTTGATGTTTGGGAATCTGGGCCTGTGAGCTCCCTGGAAAGCTGTTCAGCTGGAGAGCTTTCTGCTCCAGGGCTACCTGTGGTTGGGTGGAAATGTTGGACGAGTCCTCCAGCTTGGGAAGGTGCTGTGGGGAATTCTGCAAGTGGCTGTGTCCCCCCAACTAGGAGAACAGCAAGGAGGAGCAGGAGGATCGTGGCAGCCCATCAGCTGGTGCTGCTGAAGCTGCTCCCCAGCCCCACGGGAGCCCTGAGGAGGAAGCTGCCAGCCTGGGAGAGGTGACAGTGGCTCCCTGGCATCCCTGTCCTGCTTGCACGGTGCCACCCAGGCTTTGCATGCAGTAGAGGCAGCTCCTGGTGTTGTGCTGTGTGTCTGCAGCTGCTTGGCTTGTTTCTGTTGTTGGTTAAAGTTTAATGCTGACCACTGGAAGCAATGATTTGATAGGCAGGGATTTCCCATCAGTTAGTGCCACTCAGGGTGGGTGGAATGTTACAGCTTGTGAAAAGATCACCCAAAGCCAGTTATAACCCAAGTGTCTTGTGCAGCTCTGAAATCCACAGAAAACCTCCAGTCTGTTGTTGCAGGAGGAAAAGCCTTCCTCCTCCTCTGTGGCAAGCACATTTCTCTCTGTGCACCTCAATAAAAAATCCTGAGAGAGAGAAATGTGCTTGCCACACTCCTGCACCTGTGTGTCTGACTGGCACGGGTCCCTCTTCTGCAGAGTTCATTTGTGATTGTCAAGGTGTGAGGCTAGCAAAAGGTTTGCCTGTTATTGCCACTAAAATAGGATTCTGCCAGCCAAAGAGATTATTCTGGGATATTTTAGTAGCTGAGGTGAACTTGCCTGCAGAGAAGTTCCTTTTGTGTGCACACCACTGCTGGTGTGCTGATACATTTTGGTGTGCGTGTGATCCTGTGTTCAAGCATCAGATCCCTGCTTGGCTCACTTGGGATTTCATGGATGCTGCCAGGTCTCCTGGTGGGAGTTCTCAGGAGAGTTCCTGGTCCTCATGAGAACTCTGAAGCAAGTTGTCCAAAAGGAGCATAACTTTCCAGCCACCCTAATCCCACAAAAGGGGGAGCACGAGGGTGGCTAAAGAACTTCCCTGTGCCCACCTTGCTCTGGTGCCCCCAAGGAGCCTCGTGTGGCTTTTTGGTGACTCTGGGAGCCTCTGCTGGACAGGACCTGTGAGCTGGCAGTACCAGGGGATTGCAGGTGAGGCCCAGAGCTGCAGGATTTTTGGGAAGTGCCTGGAGTGGGACTCCTCTGTCCTCTCCATCCCCGGGGAGGTGTGGCAGAGCAGTGACACACTCAGAACATGATCCCGGAGCGCTGCAGCCCCGGCCTGGGAGCTGAGAGCATTCCAGAGGCACTCTGATAAAAATACACCGCTAAAATATGCGCTCAGTGTACAGAACACGCCGTGCACAGGATGCAGGGAATGTTTGACAAGACACCGTGGCATTAATAAAACAGTGAGGAAGTGGGACGTGCGAGCAGCTCTGTTTGCATGCTGATGAGGGAGCCTTCCCCTGGCTGTTCCCCTCTCCATGGGCAGTGTTGTGGCCTCCCCACTGCTGGGAGAGGCAGCTGAACCTTTGGGTGACTAAGCTTTCATTCGGGGCTGTTTTTTCCCCCATCTCTCAGCCTCCTGAGTTAGTCACGGGCTCTTTCTGTGCTCCGAGTGGTGCCTTCACTCAGTGCCCACCCTCCAGTCTGTCCCACTGGAAGGTGGGATGGTGATCCTGCCTGCTCTCCTCTGCTTGAAATGTCAGGCAGAAGTGAAATGTCCCGTCACGGTCTCTTGCAAATTTCCATCTCTCACCAAACAGATCCAGTGTGGAAGCATAAGTGGGCCTGCAGTGGGGCACGTGGGGTGCTCGCAGGGGCTGGTGGCCTTGCACAGCCTCTCTTATGCACTGAGGCCCTGTGAATAAAAAAAAGCAACAGATCAAAAAAAGTCAGAGCCCAAGAAATGAATGAGATTATGTCAGTGGAGTCCCTGGCCTTGGAACGGGACTGTGTGAAAAGAAGTCAAACAGGTCTTGAAGTCACCCAAAGATTTGTGGTTTTGCTGCTTGCTGTAGGAGAGCCTGTGCTGTTCCTGACTCCTGCATCCCCCAGAGAGAATATTGGGTCTATAATTGTGTTTGACTTGCTGCCTAGAAGGAATCTTTAAAATCGAGACATCCTGAAGAAGTGGCAGAGTCTTCCCTGGACTCTGGTGCCGCGTGCCCTCCGTCTCCGGTTCAGCTCCTCTCCGGAGACGCTGACAGCAGCCTGTCTGCCCAGGAGCCTGCTGGGGGTGAAGCAGTGCACAAAGAAGATGCTGAGGTGGAAGGAGACGCCTCTGCAGCTGAGGAGCTGCCTCAGTCTGGGGGGGAAAGGAGCGCAGCAGGGCCGGACGTGCCCAGCTCTGCCGGGCAGCCCCGAGCCGCCCCTCCGGCCACGGAAGGGGCTGGGGCAGATCAGCTGGCCAGCCCGGCTGCCACTGCTGCCACCCTGTCCTGTGGAGAAAAGGGACTGGATGAAGAGAGGGAAGAAGCAGCAGCTGATTCAGTATCAGAGGACAGGCTGGATGATGGCAAAGTAAGAGACCTGCCTTTGTGGTTTTGGTGTTGGCTGTTCCCACCGTCTCGTCAGGCCCTGGCTCAGGAAAGCTCTTGGGGCACTCTCTGGTTTTCTGTGAAGCCAGTCCAAACGCTTTCCTGGTCAGCAGGGCAGTCATTCCTGGGGGGCATGAGTGCTCTGAAGTCCCAGATGGGCATCTTCAGGACTGAGCTGGGCAGTCATTCCCTCCTGCACACACCGAGTGCTGCCCAAAGCCACCGAGAGGCAAAGCCCTGGGCTGCGCCGCATGTTTTGAGTCTGGGAGGAGGAGCAGACCCAGCTTCAGTGCTGCCGTCTGTGCTGGGCGAGCGGGGTTGATAATGAAGCTCACGCCGAGCCCAGCTGTCCGTGCTGCTTTGTTCCTCTCCTTCTGTTGTTTCTCTCAGCTTGCTCAGAGCTGCCTGGCGCCGCGTTCGCGGCTCCGCGCGAGGTGCGAGCTCGGAGCGGGGCAGGACGGAGCCTCAGGGCTGGTGCTGGAGCTGGAGCTGGGAGCACAGAGCCTTCCAGCCCTCCCAGTCTGGGAGGAGAACTGGCCACGCTGCAGGAGCAGGGGCTCGGGCTGTGTCACACACTGCCTGGCCCTGCAGCTGGGCTGCCAGACACGCGCTGTCCGCTCGTGTTCACGCTCCAGAGCACGATCCGAGCCAGAACACGGGATCTGATGAACGATCTCTCTCCAGTCTGGCTGCCTTCCTGCTGATTTTGATGATTTCTCAAGTTCACTGATGCGTAATGTCTGTAAGAAATGATAAACTACAAAACCCAGCCTGGAAAACGCGCTCTGCCCCGAAGAGCTGCGGGTGTTGCTTTCCCAAACTCACCTGTGTGCTTTGTGCACCCGAGTTGTGCTGCTGAAGTCAGCAGGGCCACGGGGTGTTCCCATCGAGCAGTTCCTGCAGCTGGGAATGCAGGAGCCCTCGCTGCACTTAGGCACAGCAAAGTGGAATTTTAAAGTGCTTTTATGGCTCCAGTGCTGTGCTGTGAGGTGGGCTGGGAGCTCTGAGAGCTGCAGAGATCCGTGCAGATGGAGAGGAAGCAAGTGCCTTTTATCAGGGATGGTTGAAGAGCACTTTGCCCTCCCCAGCCCCACCTCCTGCCCTTCTGGTGTTTTGTGCTTGTCCCGTGGGTCACACATCCTTGGTGTCTTCCCCAAGGTGTTCAGTCACCTTTTCTTCCCTGGGAGAGGCCAGACTTGTGCTGCCAGCAGCAGCTGCCGTGCTGGCAGTGCCCAGGTGAAGCTGCAGGGGTAGGACACGTGCAGGCTGTAATGGGTTTTCCCTCTCAGCTTTCAAAGGCATCCGGGGGCAGCGGCTGCGAGCAGGACTTGCCAGTCTCCAAGTGCTCTGACCATGAGGTGGTTCAGCCTGTGGTGAGTCACCAAAAGCTCCTTTTTCCCTGGGTTTGGCTTCAGCTCCCCTTGGGATGGTGCAGTGCCCACCTCTCACAGCTGTGTGTGGCACGGGCCAGCAGTGCCACCCTGCACCTCGCAGGCAGGGGCTGTGGGTGAGGCAATATCCCTGGAAAAGTAGGTCATGTAGAGCTGAGGGCTTACTTGGCTAATTGCAAAAAGGAAAAGAATAAGCAGTGTAAGAATTGTGCTTTAGGGGCTCAGCAGCTTTTGCTGAGGGGGGTGTGCGTGGCTGGAGACCCCACTCTGGAGGGTCCCTGCAGCAGAGCAGCCCTGGGCTGGGGGGAGATGCCCATCAGCATCTCTTCATCTCCACAGGAAGCTGCCATTGCCATCTGCCAGTGGGAGCAGAGGCAGCGTGGCCAGCAAATGGCTGAGAATGTCATTATTTCCTGCTTTATACAAACCTGTGCTGGCCAGGGGCTCTGCCAGGGCCCCCGAGGCTGAAAGGAGCAGGGATTGTCTCGAGGGGTGGATAACCTGTGGGGGCTGGCTGTGAGGACAGAAATCCCTGGAAATGTGCAGCAGCATCACAAAGGGGAGCACCGGAGGCTGGGAAGATGTGCCCCCTTTGGCTGTTCCTTGTGCCACCCTCGCTGGTGGCTTGGGAGGGTGCACTGGGAGCGTGGCAGTGCCCGCCCTGGGTGGCTCTGGTGTCCCTTGGTGCCACAGGGAAGGGAAATGCTGCTGAGCTGCTGTCAGCAGGGTGCTGTGCTGGGATGTTGGTCTCAGGATCTCTGCTTGCTCATCAGAGACCAATCCTGCTTTCTCTTTTAGGGCTTGAAGAGCCAGCTCTCCGAGGAGCTTCTGGGCCTGGGGACTGTGTCTCCTGACTTGGACAGCCCCGAGTGCAAGGTCAGTGCTGTGTGGGGGTCAGGGGTGCTCTGTGAACAGGCAGCTGGAATCCTGAGGGGGGATGCTGTCAGTGAAGGGGTGAACAGGGGTTGGTGTGTGAAGTGTCAGGGGTCGCAGCAGTGCCACCAGTGCATTGTTTTTTTCTGCAGAGAGGAGGTGCAGGTGGCTACACAAAGAACATAAACCCTGAGCAGAGGTGGCTGGAGGGGTGTACACAGGCAGGCTGCCCTGGGTGCTCTCCCTGCCCCAATAGGAGAGCCAATAAATGGCTTTCCTGGGGAATGGAGGAAGCAGAATCTATTTTCCTTTCTTCTTTTGTGAGTGTATTTGTCCCTTTCTTTCTCTTAAGCAGATGGGAAGGATTTGTGTGGCAGAACACGGTAGAATCAATGGGAAGAAAAGGAGGTTAACTCCCTCTGACAGATTTTGGTAGAGGGAAGCTTATTTTTAAGCATCTGGTTGCCTTGCCTGCTTTAATGTAGGGGGGAAAGGGGCTCCTTTCAGTGAGTCTGTGGCACATGGAGTGTACGTGGTGTGCACACGTCTGTGTCAGCCTGGCGTGCAGCACTGGTCAGGCAGCTCTGCCTGGAGATTGCTGTGCATCTCTGGTTTATCCTTGTCTTCTCAGCATGGTTCTGAGTTGGTTTGCTCAGCCCCACGTTCCTCTGGAGCCCTCCCACTCCATCTCCGTGGTTGGAGGCAGGGCCCAGGATCCAGCTGGGGTTACTCAGCCTTGCCCTGATTGTGAGCGCATCAGCTGCTCTGGAGGAGAGACCCTGAGTGGCAAACTCCCCACCTGTCCAGCAGAGAGGAGAAATCCTGTCTGCAAGGTTGTGTCTGGAGAATACACCTGTCCTCTTGTGCCTAATAATGAGCATAATCAGATGTGAAGGGAAAACAAAACATATGCCTGCTGTGCTCCCCCTCTCCCTCCCCGCGGCGCAGGCACTGTGCATGCAAATGCTGCTTGGAGCAGCCACGTTTGGGTTTATTACAGCCCTGTTTGGGGAGAGGTGGGTGTGAAATGGTGCTCCCTGCAGAACTGCAGCTGCTCTTTTGTGTCTGTGCACAGAGGCTGGGCTGGAACGGCTCGGGGTTGTAGGAATGTGCCTTCTTCCATGTGAGGAGCTTGCCTTGCTTTGAATGCATTGGCAAAATATTCTGTTGTTCAAAAAAGAAAATAAAAGACACCTCTGGCAGCTCTGTGAGCACAGAATTGGAGGGGTTTTGTTGGTGTGTTTTGGCAGGAGCTGTGGTGGCTGCAGAGGCTCTGTGGGATGTGTCCTGCTGGACCTGGGAGACGGGAGGCCCTTTTCCCTTTTCCCTTTTCCCTTTTCCCTTTTCCCTTTTCCCTTTTCCTTTCCCATTCCCATTCCCGATGCAGAACTGTGGAACCACAGAATGTCCCGAGCTGGAAGGAACCCACAAACACCATCAAAGTCTAACTCCTGGCCCCACACAGACACCCCAAAATCCCACCCTGTGCCCTGTGAGAGTGCCCTGGCAGCCTCGGGGCTGTGACCATTCCCTGAGGAGCCTGGGTAGTGCCTCAGGAAAAAGGCAAAGCTGTCCCAAGTGCTCAGTGCTGGCACCTTGCAGCACGATCTGAGCTGATGTGAGAGGCTCCCTTGGGATCTGGGCTGTGCAGAGGGAGGAGGTGGCCCGTTATCTGTCATCCCCGTGTTCACACAGCTGGTTCTGTGTCTTGAGCATGTGAAGTGTCCTCCGGGGATGCAGCTGGGCAGAAAACAGAGCTGCTGGGGCAGCAGGAGGGGCAAGGATCTGATAATTCCACAGCCAAGGCTGAAAGTCTGCCCTTGTTCCCTGCAGCTGGGGGCTGTGTTCACCTTCCCAACGTGTCCAGAGGTTCCTGCAGCCTGTGGTTCCTCGGCAGGGCTGCCCTGGTGGCAGCAGGAGCCCTGTGCAGGGGCTCAGAGGAGTTACCCTGAGAGCAGTCACCCTCTTTCCAGGGTGATCTCCGTCCCCATTTGTCTGGCCCATTCCCGTTCCCGGCTGCGGTGACAGAGCCCATTTGGAGCAGGGAAACATTTGCTGAGCTCCTCGGTTCTGGGGAATTGGAGTCATCACTTAGAGGGGCGGGGGGGGGGCCGGGGCTGGGGGCTCTGCCCAGGCTGATGTGATGGGAGGTGACAGCACTTGCAGGGAATCCTTCTGCCGTTTGCTCTGCTGAGCATTTGCATTAATTACTGCGGCGTTAATTCCGCCTTGTCCTGGCCCCGCTCCACGCACGGCCCTGCGTGGCAGGGGCTGAGCTCACCTGCTGGCGTCCCCAAAAATTTATGAATGGGCCCCTCCCTGCTTCCCGTGGGGCTGACAGGTGAGGAGGGAAGTCCTTCCCCTCCTCAGGTTGTTCCTGCTGCAGGGACAGAGGGATCTGGGAGCTGGCAGGAGGGGCAAGGAGCACCTGACTCTTTCACATTCACATATTTTCTATTCATATTTCTGGTGTTTAGTGTGCCATAAATGAGCCAACGGAGTGCTCAGTGTGCTGCCAAGGGGGCTGGATTGCTGATGTGCCCTGGAGTCAGGAATCCCTGGACTGGTGGCTCTGTGCAGCCCATCACACCCTGCCCTAGAACCTGGATGGGAGGCAGGGCTGAGTCCTGATGTGGATTTTGGTCCCAGACAATGCATCCTTTGCTTCATTGCCACAGCACTTGGTGTGTGTGACACTTCTCTTTTAGGAGATGTCTCTCCTATGCTTTCCAGGGAGTTCACTGGGACTTGGGATTGTAAAATGACCTTCAGGAAAGAAAGGTCAAACCCGTGTCCCAAGTTCTTAGTGCTGGCAGGGAGTTCATCTTTTATCCTGAGAAAGCTGAGCTCCTAGGCCTCCCTTCCTGCTTCTGGAAGGATTCCTGGGATGGTTGGAGACCCTTGGATACCCTCAGGAGAGGAGCCTGGCACGTCCAACCTTCTGGAACAGCCTGTGGGTGCCACGTGGCCCAGCTGATTCCAAGGACCTTCAGCAGAACTCCTTTGAGGTCTTTGATGGTGAGGGAGCCACAAACTCCACCCTGTTTGCTTTTACCTGCAGGCCCAGGAGCTGGGAGCAGAGGAAAAAGACCAAAGCAAAGCCAGTGTAGAGGAAGAGCAAAGGGAAAGAACAGAAGCTGCTGAGAGGTATGGTACAAACAGAGGCACAAGGGAGGCGTGGGCAGCTCCAGCTCCTGCTGCCTTTCCTGCCTCGCCCTCCCTGCTGTGCTCACTGCAGCCTGCCCAGGTGTGCCCTGTGCAGCTCCCCCAGGTGCTGCAGCCTCTCTCGGGGGCTTTCCCACTGAACCTCTCGCTTCTCCTGCCGCCTCCTTCGCCCTGTCTCTGCAGCTTCAGCTTCTGGCTGGGTGGGCAGTGCAAGTGCCAGCCTGTCCTTTCCCTGGGGCTGCCCCAGCTGTGGCTCTGGTCTCTGCCTCCCTCACAGCTCCCACTGCTCTTGCCAGGATGGTCTGAGCCTGGAAATGCCGTGTGCTGGGCCCTGGGCTGTTAAACAGGGCAGATGTGGCCACTGGCCATTGCCTGATGACAGCCTTACTGGTCCTGCTGGGCTGAGCCTGTAGCTAAAGGCTCTCAGGCTCTGTTCCTGGTGCCAGGTGAGTCCAGCTGTGATGGGAACAGTTCTCTTCCTTCCACAGAGGTGGCCTTGCCCGGGTGTGAGCATTAAGCTGTTTTCTGTGCTGGGATATGGACAGATCACCCACTGTTATCCCAGGAGGAATGCTGGCTTCCAGACCCCAGTTACCACAAGGACTGGGCTGTCCAGGGGAGCTGTTTTCAGCCTCTTTGTGGGGATTTGTTTGGAACAGTTGGAATGCTGTTCTGAGCAGTGAGCTCTGTGCTCCCTCGAGCTCCTCCTCCTTGGAGAGCCCCAGGCTGGCATTTACAGAGGAGTCGTGTCAAAGCTCTCGGCCTCCACGCAGAGTTACACGTTCTCCAGGGCACTGGGAGCCAAGGAGCTGCTGCCCATGCCAGGAAAATCCGTGAGCAGAAACTGCAGTCCATCTTAATGACTGGCTCTGTGGGATTTGCAGCCTTGCTCTTGGAGGAGCTGTTCGTGTGAGGGTCTCCAAAAAACGTGTTCTGCCCGCAGGAATTGTCTCCTTATCACTTGGTTCCTGCTTCCCAGCTGAGCATCCTCTCTTTCTCTCTGCCTGTGAAGCTGCTCGTGCTTGCCTTGTCTCTCCTCTCTGTGCTTCTGAGATGAAGTAGGACTGTAGATACAAGCATGCCTGCCAACACTTCCATCTGTAATTTGGACAGCAGTGTGAGTATGGCTGACAGGGCTGGCGCACCTTGGGGACGTTCTCCAAGGGCCTGCAAGGAGTGGGATAACCCAGGGAAGGGATCCAGCAGCCTGAGGCCGATGTCCATGATATCCTCAGCTGCCTGTTAGTCCGACATGAGGTGCTGGGAATGGTGTGGAGCTTCCCTGTGGCGCTGGCAGCCCCGTGTTGGCCAGGCAGGTCCTGTTGGCAGGCATGGCTTGGTGCCCACCTGTGTCACCTGCACGTCCTTGTCCACCTGCAGCAGCCGCTTCACTCTGACCTGAGCTAATCTGATCTTCTGTCCCCTCTTTTGTGCTGCCAAGTGAGAGGGATCTCAGTGCTTGTGAGGCACCCGTGGAGCCTCTGGGGTTAGAAAATCCCCGTGGGGCGGAGGCTGCGCAGCCGGAGGAGGGAGCCCTGGATAGCCTGGTGGATCCCGAGGAGCTTCCTGCCCCACAGAACGTATAAGGGCTTCCTATCAGTCCCCGGTGGTGTGACTGTGGCAGCTTTTGTCCCTTTGTCCCCCCGTGGTGGCTGGAGCTGGCGTGTGAGGCGGGAGCTGCGGTTCGTGGGCACGGCGGTGCTCCAGCAGCTCCCTGTGCCCCTGCCAGAGTGCCAAGTGAGCAGCCTGTGCTGGGCAGGGCCAGGGCAGCACTCAGCCCTCGGGGGCTGTGGCTCAGCACTCCCTGGGATGAGGGGGAGCTGTTTGCTTTGTCTTTGGGAACGCCTTCCCCGTGCCGGTGTCGCTGCCAGCGCTCTCCCTCCCCGAGAAACTTCCACACAGCACCTGCTGAGGGATGCTGAGCTGGGGGCAAGGGCAAAACCCCATCAATTCACCCCGTTCTACAGCCACTGGGCACGTGGGTGGCGTTGAAATAACGGGGTCAGAGCTGAGCTCCTGCCCAAGCCGCTGTGCTGTGTGCTCCAGGGGTGGTGCTGGTGGATTCCTACCTGCAGCTCCCTGAGACAGAGCAGCTCAGTGTGAGTGTGCTGACTCTGCATTCCGTGTCAAGTGGCACATCAGCAGATGCAGCTGGAAAAATGAGGCAGCGTGTCTCTGGGGACAGGGTGATGGGGAAGGAATCTCTGTTCTCCTGGAACTGTGGTGCTGTGTAAACGTGTGTGTGCTGCCTGGGTTTCCTTTTGAGCAGAAACTGGGGCAAAAGGAGCAACTGATAACCAGGTGGAAGTGGCTGAATTGCTCTGCAGAGGAGCCTGCTAAAGGACACCTGCTGCAGGTGGTGTAAGGGGGGCACCAGTGAAGGGGGATTGTTCCAGAACCCCACCACTTTTCTGTCTTGCCCTTTTTGCTAATGGCTGCAGAAATGACCTTTTCTCTCCTGACTCGAGGCTGAAGAACTGGGGCTGTTATTTCCCTGATTCCTGGCAGAAGTCCCTCTGCCTTGCACTGCCAGTCTCACAGCATGGTGAGACCTTCCTGCTCCAGCCTTCACTAACAAAGAACAAAAATCTTTCTTCCTAGACTAATCTCAATTTTCCCCTCCTTTCCCTTTAGCTTCTCTCAGACCTTATAATTTTGCTGCTGTCTGTCTGAAAAAAAAAAACTTAATTAGAACCAGATTGGGTTTGAATTTTTGGAGTGCTGAGGGCTTTCTCTTGCCTGGAGCTGGCAAATTCCCAGCACACTTTAGGTTGCAATTGCAGAAAAATACCTGGGCTGGGAGCAGGTACTGATGGCATCTGCTCCTGTGCCTGGCAGCCTGGCCAGGGCTTTTCATCAAGTGAGATTTTATTGACCTCACAAGGTGAGCTCTGGTGGGCCAAAATTGGAGTTATTTAGGCCTGGAGTGCAGCTGGGGCTGGGTTCAGTTTATCAGCTGGAGATTCTCTGGGAGTCACCAAGAGGATCCACCAGTGATCCTCAGGATCCACCTGAGGTCAGCAGTGAGGCTTTTGGAGTAGGCAGCTCTGAGATTTTTGGTTTGGAGTTGATGCTCTGTGGAGGAGGTTGCTGCTCCTTTTATGTTACTCTGTTTTCTGTCACCCTTTTGCCAAAGGAGCTTTTTGTCTTTGGTAGGCAACCTGAGAAGGAAATTGAGCAGTCCTTGAACCAGCCTGAGGATGAATCCCTGGAGGAAATAGTCAAGGAGGTGGAGACAAAGCTGGAGCAAGAGGAAATACATTTATTTCAAGCAAAGGAGGAGAAAATCCAGCAATTCCAGGAGATGAGGCAGAAGGAGGAGGAGGAGGAAGCTGAAAAGCTTCATCAGCACAAAGAAAAGCCCCTCAGGTACTTTCCTTTCTTACCCATCTCCTGCAAGCCTTTCCAAGGTGGGATTTCCTTGCTGCTGGCCACAGACTCGTGCTGCTGTAGCCACCACCTGGGAAGTGGTGCTGCTTTGCAGAGCTGGGGGAAGGAGCAACATCAGGGCTCTCAGGGAGGAGGAGGAGGAGGAAGGACAGGCTTTGGCACAGACAGTTCTGTGTGTGAGGATCTGCAAACCCAGTGGAGCTCAGGAAAGGGCTCTGCCACCCTGGCAGGAGTGGCAGGAGAGCATCCTGCAGGGTGAGCTGTGATCCCACACACACACAGGGCTGTGGGTTATGGTTAACCTGGGAGGAGTTTCCAGCTCAGGGCTTGGAGCTCTCCTGCCTGGCAGCTCTTCAAATCCTGGGCTCAATGGTGGCAACAGGACTGGAAATGGGAGCATTAGAGGAGATGAGGTTACCCCAGAGGAGCTGTCTGGAGTTCTGACAGGGGATGTTTTACAGAGGACCTTCCAAGCAAGGCTTCTAGCAATAGAGCAGGGATGGCTGTGGGAAAGCAGGATCTGAGAGCAGTGCAGGGGTGGAACAGCACTGGGAGCTGTGCCCTTTCTCTGGGGGAGTTTTTCTCTTGAGGCTTCTGTGTTATCTTGCTGGACTTGATGCTTATGTTCTGAGCAGCCAGAAACAGAATCTTGATATGAGACATCATGGGATGCAGTCTGGGTGGGAAGGAAGATGCAGAAATGGCACCTGAAGGGAAAAAAAAAAAAAGTGTAGCAAAAGATATAATATGGAAATATGGAGCTTCCAGATGTGCTAATGCATCCTGCCTGGGAGCCTGCATCCATTTAATGAGAGTGGATTTCACTTACCTGCAAAAAAAAAGAACAAAAAACCCCAAAAGAAGTGCAAGCTATGATGATATAGCAAGTTTTAAGCCCCTACAGCTCAGGTTTGATGCTGGGGCTGCATCTCCCGTGCCAGCAGCAGGTCCTGCAGGTGTGGGGGGAAAATGAATGTGTCACCACAGCCAGTGAGATCCCCAGCTGAGCTGAAGCCCTTGGAGAGGGGCTGGGAGATATTGAAGCCTCCTGAACCTATTTTCTTCCTTTTCATTTTCTGTCTCAGCGCTCCAGAAGAAGATTTAGCAAAATCTGAGCGGGAAGAGGAAGAGATGCTTCTCAGAGAGGAAAAAGCCAAGAGACTCGAAAAGCTGCGAGCCCAAATCGCCGCAGAGATCGAGGCAGAGGAGGAGAGGATGAGGTGAGAGGTTCTGCTGCCATTCCTGGGGGTGTGCAGTGCTGGTTTGGGAGGGAAGGGTCGGGCACATCCCCAGCAGCTGCTCAGAGGGAGCTCCTGAGCCTCCCTGCCGTGGCAGCAGCTCCGAGCCCAACTGCCCAGTGCTGGATCCCCATTTCTGTGCTCTGTTCCAAACCTACCAGGGCAGAGCAGGAGGCCACGCTGCAGCAGCTCAGGGAAGAGTGGGAATCCCAGCAGCTGGTGGAGAAGGAGAGCCTGCAGAGGAAGCAGCAGCTTGCCTTGGAGGAAATGAAGCTGGCAGCGGAGGAAGCCCAGCAGAAGGAGATGAGCAAGCTGGAACAGGAGAAGGAAGAGTTCCTGAGCGAGCTCAGGGACAGGTTAGACAGGGAGAAGAAGAAGGTGAGATCTTTATTGCCAGGCAGGGCCAGCCTGGAGCTGTTCCTGCTGGCCTGGCTGGCAGGGCAGTGCCAAGTGTGGGGATTAACTCACACCTGCGGTGCTTTAGTGACAGCTCACTTAGGGCACCAAGGGCAGTGCCAGTCTGTTGGAGGCACGGGGAGGTGGGCAGGAGAGCTCCCCCAGTCGTTATTACAATGGTGATTAACTAACAATTACTTCAGTGGCCACTCTGCATCAAGATAAGGATCACTGTGGGCTCCCCCGAGCTAAACCGAGCCCTGTTATCAGATCAGGACTAAACTGAGCCACTTTATCAGCTCCCAACACCTCTTTGGCTGCTGCTTCAGTCCTGCAGGGACCCGGGGAGCCTTCAGTGGGGCAGTTTCCAGTCCCTGCAGCACAGCATGGCTGGGATTCATCGAGATCCCCGGGAGGGAAAGCACAGAGAGACTAAAGGCTCCTTGCAGTGATCCCGTTTGGAGGGGGCGTCACTGCTGTGCTTTTGATGCTTTTGGATAGAATTTAATTGCAAATGCACCTTGTCCCCACACAGGGGTTTCCCAGCAGACTGTTTTGCTCGTGTTTCTGCAGGCAGCAGAGGAGCTGGAAGAACAGTTTGCCAGTGAACTCCAGCAGCTGAAGTCTGCAGCAGAGGGGAAGCACCGGGAGGTGAGGATGGTGTCCTTAGGATGTAATGGTTGGTTTTTATTTTTTGCCTCATGCTGTCACCAAAGGTGGCCAGGGAGGGTGGCATTATTTTTTTCCCCCTCCCTAGCTGTGGCTCTGGTCTGGCTCAGTGTTTGGCCGTGCTCCAGGCAGGGGGTGGTGAGGCTGTGCCGTGCCCTGTCGAGGGCATGGAATGGATCCTGTGAAAAGGCTGATGAGTCTCTGTGGGTGGCTTTCCTGACAGGTCATTTCCAGCCTGCAAGCCCAGCTGGCAGAGGCACAGAGCAGCCAGGAGGCCCAGCTACGTGAGGAGCTGCAGAGAGCAGATCAGAAAGTGCAGGAAAAAGCCCTTAAAGTGAAGGAATACGAGCGTGAGGTGAGTGTTGGTTTTGTGCTGAAGGTTCTTGACACTCTCAGATGTGGGGTGAGCTCTGGGTGCCCACATCCCCTGCCTCAGGGAGCAGGACACCCCCCAGCATCTCGCCTCAGCGGGGTAAAGGCTTTGTGCTCCCCAGCACGCAATCCCTGATCCCACTCTGGGCTTGGGCTCGGGTGGGAGGCTGATTTTTGGGAGGTGCAGTGCTGCAGTTCAGGGAAAGCTCTTTCCCTGCCACCCCTGCAGCTCAGCGAGCTGATGAGCGACAAACGGCGCGAAGTGGAGAAGGAGCACGAGAGGAGAACGGAGAGGATGAGAGAGGAGCACCGGGAGGCCCTGGCACGGATCCAGCAGCAGCACGAGGAGGAGGTGCTGCGGGTGGGGGCTGCACTTGCAGCGGGTGCAGCGTGCCCGTGCTGCACTGCTGGAGAGCCCTGTGCCTCACAGAGGTGTTTCCCTGTGCCCTGGGCCGGCAGGAGCGGAGGCAGAGGTCGGAGCTGCTGCAGGGGCTGCGCAGCGAGGCCGCGCGGCTGCGGCAGCTCCACGACGCCGACGTGAAGGGGCTGCAGGCAGAGCTGGAGGGGAGGCTGACTGCCCTGCAGCAGAGGCACAGGGAGAAGGTGAGCAGCAGGCTCTGCCTCTGGCCCTTGGGACCTCCTGAGGGATGGCCTGGGGGCTCCCCACCTCGTCCCCCCTGCCGCCCTGCGCGGACACGAGTGGCAGGTCACGCTTCCCAGCTTGTGTTTTCCTGGTGAGGGAGGAGCTCGTGCCTTTCTCTTTAACTCAGCTCCCTGTGCAGGAAAGAAAGCTCCAGGATTCAGAGAAGGAGCTTGAGATCCGCATGAAAAACATCCAAGCCAGATCAGAGCAGCTCCTGAGCCAGGTGAGCCTCAGGTGAGCCAGGTTGGGCTCACAGAGCTTCCCGAATCTGTGACAGTCCTTTGGCTGCTTCCTCACGGGGAGCTGCTCAGGAAAGCTCAGCCAGGGCTTCTGCTGCCATCCCACTTACAGGTAAAACTCTGTCACCAGTCAGAGCAGGGCTAAGCATTCCTGGTGCTGGGAAAGTGCGAGCTCTGGGTTTGCTCAGTGCTTCGGGGGACAGTCCGAGGGGTCACGAAGCAAACCTGACAACACTCCTTGTTTTGGAATGGTCTTGAGACTCAGGCCTGAGGTGCTGCCCAGCATCAGCAGTGTCCTGGCTCTGACACTGCCCCGCCTGTCCCCTGTCACAGGAGGAGTCCCTGCAAAGGAGGAGGCAGCTGCTGCTGGATGAGGACGCCCGGATGCAGCTCGAAAGAGACGTACGGAGCCCTGGGGCTGGAGAGGGGCTGTGCTGCTCTGGGGCCCAGGGCAGCACCTCAGGGCTGGGGCTTTAGGGAAACAAAGTGCTGGGTGGTGGCTTAGTTCTGAGCTCCCCAGAGAGAAGAGCCAGTCCTGTTCTCCCAGGATTGGTGTGTGGGTGTGCAGCCCTGGGGCCCCGTGAGCTGTGTGCCCCTTGTTTTGCTCTTGGCCAAATGACCGTGAGGCATTTTCTGGTTTTCTTCTAGGAAGCTGCTCTAGCCTCTCAGCTGCGCCTGGAGGAGAGCAGGAAGGAGCACTCCAGCCTGCTGGAGTCCATCCGGCAGCTGCGCAAGACCCTGCAGGAGCTGCAGGACCAGAAGGCTGAGCTGGAGGCCCAGGTGGACTTGCTGCAGAGCCGGAGCCAGAGGCTGCACAAACGCATCGGGTGTGTGTGAGAAATTTCCTCTGATACCAAAAAAATCTGCCCTGTGCCCCTGACAAACCTCTCTGACCTAAGCTGGGCCTCTCCCCGACCTCTGAGCTCTGTGTTTTGGGCCATGTTGCTTCAGAATCCTGAGGTGCCCACTGGGGGCACAGAGTTGCTGGGGGATTTTTCATTAATTCAGGGTGTGAATTTCAATTTGCTCCTTCACCTCTGCATGTCAGGTTCCTTTGTCTCCTCCACTCCTGCCTTGGGAGGTTAACGAGGTGCTGTGAGAGGGGTGCTGAAATGCAAAGAGGTTTTCCTGAGGGGCTGAGCTGCCCAGGAAGGGTGGGAAGCAGTTTCCCTGCCCAGCCCTGCTGTTGTCTTGCACACCTGTGGCCCTTTCCCTGCTGTAATCTGGAGCTCACTCTGGACACCACTGCAGGCTAATCAAGTGCCTCTGCTGTTGCTTTTTCCTGTGGCAGAGAGCTGGAGGAAGCAATCAGGAGCAAGCAGGAGGCTCTGAAAGAACTGGAGGCAGAAGAAAGTGTGGAATCTCCAAGAAAGAAAGCCGAGCTCTGCGTTGAAGACCTGAAAGAAACTCCTCAAGCTGTGAGTAAAGCAGCCTGTGAAGGTGTTTGCCTTGTGAGATCTGAGGCTGTGAAACTCCCTTGAAAAGCCCAGCATTTGTTCCTTCTGTGTGAAATCATTTGAGATGCAGAGATGGATTTCTCTTTGCTGGTGCGTTCAGTAGTATTTGCAGGTGTCTGTCTGTTATTAGTGGCTGGAGTGGAGTGTGGGGTACTCAAATCAAAAGCAGGGCTTGTGTCGGGGTAGAAACGTCTGTTACCTTCAGAAGTCACATCAAGACCAGCCTTGGTGCTGTGCTTGGATTTGGGCAGTGCCCTGGTGATGTCATTCCAAGCTTTTGGTCCTCATTGGATTCTTAGGGGGCCCTGGGCTTCTGTTCCCCCCATAAACACTCAGTTTTTGCTCTCAGCACTCGTCCAGAGAGCCTCCCCCAGCCTCTCAGAGCCCCGAGGAGAGCGACCTCCAGCTCGATGGGTGAGTATCCCTGCGCCAGGAGAGCTCCCTGCTCTGCTTTTCCAAGCCCAGCTTTGGGTTCGCACAGCGAGGGCTGAGTCCCCGTTTGTGGGGGTGCTGTGTGAGGTGTGCAGCAGCACGGGGAGCCAGCACAGCCCTGCTTGTTCCCACAGAGTGCAGAGCTACATCTCGGCAGAGGGGCAGTCCCTGCGCAGCACCAAGGAGTTCCTGCTGCGCCAGAGCCGCTCCCTGCGCCAGCGGCGCTCGGCGCTCAGGGCTGCCAGGCTGCAGTGGGGCCAGGACCTGCGCAGGGCCCGGGAGGCCGTGCAGGACCCCCACAGCTCCCAGCTCCTGCAGGGCGTGCGCCAGAACCTGGAGGAGGTGAGCCCTGGGCGCTGGGTGTTGGGTGGCACAGACTGCCCGCAGCCCTGGCACCGACTCCTGGCGCTGCAGCTGCCGTGGTCACCCTGGTGTGGGCTCGGTGACCCCCCAGTGTGGGCTCGGTGACCCCCCTGGTGTGGGCTCAGTGACCCCCCTGGCCTGGGCTCGGTGACCCCCCCAGTGTGGGCTCGGTGACCCCCCCAGTGTGGGCTCAGTGACCCTCCTGGTGTGGGCTCAGTGACCCTCCTGGTGTGGGCTCAGTGACCCCCCTGGTGTGGGCTCAGTGACCCTCCTGGTGTGGGCTCGGTGACCCTCCTGGTGTGGGCTCGGTGACCCCCCCGGCGTGGGCTTGGTGACCCCCTTGGTGTGGGCTCAGTGACCCCCTTGGTGTGGGCTCAGTGACCCTCCTGGTGTGGGTTCAGTGACCCCCCTGGCGTGGGCTCGGTGACCCCCTTGGTGTGGGCTCGGTGACCCTCCTGGCGTGGGCTCGGTGACCCCCCTGGTGTGGGCTCAGTGACCCTCTTGGTGTGGGCTTGCTGACCCTCCTGGATGGGGGTTTGGAAGTGAAAGCTCCTTTTCCTTGGGCTGACCCTGCTTTGAGCCGTGTGCTCACTGCTCACATCCCTTCCCACACTCTCGAGGACTTGGGAGCGATTTCAGTGCAGCAGCACTTCCTGTGCTGAGCAGAATGAGGTGATGACAGTCACCCCAGCTGCTGACAGGGATGATTTCCTGTCATTCCTGTTTAATTTCTCTCCTTGGCATGGCAGGAGGCAAAGGAGTTGGACAAGATGAAGTCGGCCATGCAGAAAGGACAGGTGCTGCTGAAGAAGAAGGAGGAGAAGCTCAGCCAGCTGGAGTCCTCGCTGCTGGAGGAGGTAAACTCTCCTGGTGTTTGCAGCAGAGCTGGATTTTGGAACCGCTTTTCTGCTGAGTGTGTGGCTGCAGAAGGCAGCTTGGAAAAGCTGCTTGGGTTGAGCCTGGAGGAAACAAGGGCAGGTCACCTCACGTGAGCTGGGATGGAGCCTGCTCTCCTGACCAAGGCAAACCTTGGAATCTTTGGCTCTGCCTGGGACCACGTGGCCTCAGGCAGGGCAGCAGCAGATGCAAGAGAACCAGACCTTTGATGGTCAAACTCTTGCCCTTGGCACAGAGATCCCAGCCCTGCAAGAGCTGTGAGGTTATTCACAGCACAAACCACGCCGACTCCTGCTGGAAGGGCTGGTTCACGTGGCTGCTGGGGTTGGCCTCTTGCACTCTGAGAGCCAAAGCAGTCTCTGGACATTCAGACTTTGCTGTCAGGGGCTGGAGACAAGTTTGCCTTCACTTGACCTGAGCCTGACTGCAGTCCAGCTCTGTAGACAAGCTGTAGGCAGAATTCCAGTAGCTTTTATGTTCCAGGGATGATACAGCAGGTTTTACTGGCATTGTTTTCCTCCTCCTGACCAGCTCTCAGATGAGGATACACTGAAGAGTTCAGCGTGCAAGAAGGTGGTGACGTTTGATCTGAGCACCTCTGAGGACACAAGCAGCACGTCCAGTGTGAATCTGGGCCAGTTGAGATGTAAGTGCCCAGCATGTGAGGCTCTAGGCCTGTTCTGCCTTTCCCTCTCACCTCTCTGATGTCCCTGGTCTCAGTTGTGCTCACCTGTGTCCAAGGCAGGTCTGGGACTGCTCTGTGTACCACACCTGATTGCAAAAACTTGTTTCCTGCCTGTAGTGGCAGATAAGAGGGATGAGATCTGTGAGTGAACCTGCCTTTTAAACCTCTGTGGATTGTAAAATCTCTCTGATTTCCCTCTGATCCTGCAGATCTGTACTGCTCTTCTGCAGGAGTCTGGGCTTCCCCTTCCTCACATGGTGGCAGGAGAAGCTGCTGCCATTCCCTCTCTGCTGCTCGTGCTTTCTCTTGGGCTTTGGTTGCCTGGAGTTGTGCTGGGGGAAGAAGGGCAGGCAGGCAGGAGGGTTGGGTTGCTTGCACACAGGCTGCTCTTGTCAGGGCTTGCCCGTGATCCCTTTCTTCCCCTTTCTTCCTTCAGCTGACTTGAGAATGGATTTCTGGCCTGCCCTCCAGCAGGACAAGATCCAGCACCTGAGGGACTCCGTGCAGAGCATCACCAGCGAGCTGAACGGGGTCCTGGGGTTCCTGAACTCCCTGAGCCAGCACCAGCCCCCTCTCCTCACCTCCACAGCCCGTGAGGGCATCCCCCTTCCCACCTATCCCTCCTTGGCAGGCCTGGGGGGGGGCAGCTCCCTGGGGAACCCCCCCAGGGTGTCCCCCCTGGACCAGTGGGCCCGGAGCAGCAGGCCCAGCTCTAATTATTCCATCTCAGGGCAGTCAGTGGACAACATGCTGACAGAGAAATGGCACAGGTATTTCCCAGGTGAGTCTCCTGGCCTTGTTCCACCTGCTTTGCTGCCTGCAACTTCTGATTTTGTCTCAGGCTCCCAGTGCTGGGGAGGGTGGGTGCACTGGTGCTGCTGTAGGAAGGGTGCTAAGGGGATAAGGGATGAGAAGCTCACTCCAGAATGCAGCATGTGGCTGAGCCTGTCTTCCTGCTCTTGAATACCCGAGGAAGCAGCAAAAGAGGAGCCAGCCCTCTCCACTGGCTCACCTAGGGATCTCCACCTGTTTCCTTGGTGTCCTTGTAGGGACGGCGTGCCCGTGGTGCAGGAGAGCAAGCACAGCTGGGTTTGTGGATTGTGTGGGCTCTGTGTTTGATGTCTGTTTTGCAGGTGGGTTCCCGTCGCTCGGTGGGAGTCCTGTGCCTCTGGACAGCAAGCTGGGCTATGTCCCTGCAGGGTAAGGGCCTTCCTCCTTGACATTTCCACTGTGCTGCTTTGTTCCTCTGCAGAGGCTGTTAGGTCACTGCTCACGTAACAAGTCGATTGCAATTTGATAATTGCTATGAACTACTTATTAAGGAGAAAAGGTGAACTATCAGTATGTTTGTATTAGAGGAGGTGGTTTTTTTCTTCAGCAGCCCATCACTTTCTCATCTCTGGGATATTTTCTTTTCAGACATCTTTTTTTTCCCCATTTACCCTCTCTCTCTCTCTCTCTCTCTCTCTCTCTCTCTCTCTGCCACAGTGAACAAATCAGGCTCTTCCAGCATTCCAAGTTCAGTGAGCCAGAGACAAGGAATATTGAGGGGATGATTGAGAGCAACAAGAAATGGCTGAAAGGCTTCAAGAAGGATTCCAAAGTGTATCTTTTACCTGGGTCTGGTCTTTAATTGCCTTCCTGCTTCCTGCAGAAGGTAGGAGGAGGGTGGCAGGAGGGGTGTGAAATGAAGAATTGAGCAGCAATTTCGAGGCCTTGGCCTCTGTTGCAGTGCCTGGTTCTGCAGAGGTGTTTAGCAGATGGAGCAGGAGTGATCTGTGTGCTGCTCTCTGAGCTGTACTTGTCTGAGGGAGTTTCCCTTCCTTTCCCTGTGCTGTGATGCTCTTTGGTGATGCTGCTCAGCTGTAGAGGAGCACTTTGAGCAGGGAGTGTGAGGATTTAAAAATATGGACCAAACAGTGCAGAGGGGGGAGGATGGGGTGGGCAAGAAGGGGGTCTGGCTTTGCAGGGCTGCTTCTGGTGCCCTTGGTGGATGGAGCCCTGGCACGGGCAGGCCCTGCTGAGCAGCCTGGGAGGAGGTGAGGGCACCTGGAGATGTGTGGACTGGGCCCTGGTGGGGCAGGGAGGGCTGGGCTCCCCCCAGAGCTCTCTCCAGATCTGTTTTGAGGAATCTTGTAGCGTGGGGCTGGATCCAGGGAACAAGACCTCTCTGTGCTGTGAGCAGGCTGTGGTACCAGCCTTGTGCTGGGGCTGTGGGTGTCTCCTCAGTGTACACTGACATTAGCAGCCAATCCCTGCGGGCTCTGAGCTGCCCTGAGCGTGGTGTGCCTCTGAATTCCCTAATCCCCCTCTAATTCCACTTGGCTGGGATGCAGCAGGCTAAATACAGCCTGTGTGCCCTGGGCTGGCTCAGTACCTGGTACCTGTCCTGTCTGTGCTGGTTCCTGCCGTGAGCCAGGCTTTTCCTTCACCCAGCTGTCAGACCTCTCTCCCCACTGGCAGAGAAGCCCCCAGGCAGCAGCCCCAGCCTCCTGCAGCTGGGACTGGATGAAAACAGAGAGATCAAGGTGTACCAGTACTGAAAGGTGGGGTTTTTCCCTGCAGGGAGGGTGGCGGGGGGGGCTGTGCAGTCTCCCCATGATGGGCTGGGTTTTGGGGATGCCCACCCTGGCACCTCCACTGTGTCTGTGTGGCACGTCCTTGAAACTGGGTATTTTTGCAAAGAGAGTGGAGGAAGGAGGAAAAGAACTTCCCAGGCGGGTTCTTCTAATCCTGTAATGTGTCCAAATATACTTTATAGACTGTTTAATCCAGCGGTGACATATCAGGGCTTCAATAAATCAACATTTCCCTCATTAGTATTCCAGCGATGGCAAGGCAGAGCTGTGAATCACAGAGGACTTTGAGTAACTGGTCAAGGGGGAGGATGTGAATCCTGCTGAGGCTCTGCTGGAGGAAATGTGGCAGGAAATGAGCCTGCCCTGATGCCCAGCAAATGCTTGGGGCGGGTGGGCCGTGTCAGGTGGCCTCTGGCACGTGGGAGCAGCGGAGAGGCTGCGGAGTCTGGGGGTAAATTCAGGGAATGGCACGTTCTGGCTCCTGGGGAATGTTCTGCTTGTTTGGGGTGGAAGCAATAGGAACTGAGCCAAGAGTGGTAGATCTGGACGGGCCCTCCCTGCTCCTCTCAGGCCCGGCTGGCCAGAGCTGTGCAGCAAAGCAGCTGCTGCAGCTCTGTCCCCTGTGATGGCAGCGGGAGCAGGGCTGATGGCAGGGCATGGGGAGGGTCTGTGCAGGCACGGCTGAGGAGTCCTGTGGGGGCTGGGACAGCCCCACCTGTGTCCTCCACGCCCTGGGGAGAGGGATCCAGAGCCTGGCTCAGCAGCTGGGACCTCTTTCCATGCACGGGGCTGGGGAGCCCCTGCCATAAATCCTGGAGCGCAGTCTGGCTGCTCCTGCAGCAGCTCTGCAGGGATCCTGGGAGAGCAGGGGGCTGGGAAGGCTGGAGAGTGGCTGAGGAGTTGGGATGACCCTGGACCTCAACTGGGACTCAGTGGCTCATGGCTTTGCTCACCAGGTGCTGTGAGGTTCCTCTGGAAAGGCCACGTCCAGAGGGTATCCCAGCCCGTCCAGAGGGTATCCCAGCCCATCCAGAGGGTATCCCAGCCTGTCCAGAGGGTATCCCAGCCCATCCAGAGGGTATCCCAGCCCGTCCAGAGGGTATCCCAGCCCATCCAGAGGGTATCCCAGCCCGTCCAGAGGGTATCCCAGCCCGTCCAGAGGGTATCCCAGCCCGTCCAGAGGGTATCCCAGCCTGTCCAGAGGGTATCCCAGCCCGTCCAGAGGGTATCCCAGCCTGTCCAGAGGGTATCCCAGCCCGCTGGGATGCTTGGGACTGGCAGGGGTTTCACTCTGCCCAGCGGGGAGGAGCCAGGCTTTCATGGGAATGTGCTGTTTGGTTGTCTTTGTCAGTATTTCCTCCGAGCTGACTCTAAATATTTCATGCTTTAAAAAGCTGCCGAGCCACTCGCCCGTTCTGGCTGACGAGGACGCTGCACTTCAAGGGAGCCCATCTGTGAGAAACCATCTTCAAAGCCATTCTCCTGAGACAGCTGCTGGGGGCAGGCTGTGAAGCTGCTGCCCCACACCCCCCGTGCTGTGAGAGCCCCTGGGGTGGGTAGGGTGGGCAGTGGGGGGAGCCCCCCTGCTCTGCTCCCTGGGTGCAGTGTGCTGGCACACGCCGTGAGCCTGGCACGGGGATGTTTACATAGACATCTATTTTTGATGAACATCATTTTAAAACTCTGAAGAATGTCTGTATTTTATTTTTCCTTGCTGTTTTTTCTAGAATTTTTGTAATTACTCAATAGCCTTATGCCTTCCTAGGAAAGGAGGGATCCAAACACGGGTATCCCATCTGCTGTTGGATTGCACAAACCCCTTCCTGTAGGGATTTTGCTTTTAGTTTACTGGATACTCAGAGGACACGTGGCAGTCCTTCCAGTCAGGGGTTTTAGAAGGCACCCCACAGTTGTGGTTGCTGTGGCCAAAGCCATATCACGGAGTCCATTCTGTGTTTTGGGAGAAGCATGCATTAATGGTGCAGGGAAATGCCAGTTTTTATTAACAATAACTTGGTTTGAAACATGCTCCTTTTTCCTGTTAAAACCCGGGATAGCAGCTGTATCTGTTTTTGTATAAATTATATCAACATGAATCTGTTTTGTATGATGGTGGTCGTTGTCACTCTGTTTTTTTTGTTGTAGCTGGGTATCCAGCTGTACTTACCTCTCACATCTCCCCTTGTCTCTGGGCTCTCTCATGTTTTGTCTTGCCAAGGTCATTTCTGGCAGTTCCCAAGACCACTTAAGCTCGCTGTGCCTTTGTTACCATTATCCTTTTAAGTATCTGGACAGGGTAGCAAATGCAGAGGCAGAGAGAAGAAAGCTGAAAACCAAAACTACAAAACAAGGCATGGCTCTGGCAGCCTGGGATCTGTTAAAGATGTCTCACTGCAGGTTGGCTGTGGCTGCTGGTTTCCCATGGCTTTGGGAGCAGCCAGGAATTGCCCCAGCAGTGTGCTGGGTGCTGCTGGGATGGCTGAGTAACGCTCTCACCGGGCATTGGGGAGGGTTGGTGATGTGTTCTTCTCTTGCTCCCATCTCCTGCTCGCCTGTGGGAGCTGGAGGGGCTGGCACAGGGCGAGCAGGGTGTGCATCAGCTGCTTGTGCACAAGTGGAGGCCGAGAGTTTCGTCCTTAAAAAGCAAACAAACCACCACCAGGCTTTTTGCCCCTCTGCTGCCCAGAGCCTGAGCTGCTCTGGTGTGTCTTTGCCCTCTGGAAAGCTGGAGAAGAGCTGCTGGAGGAGCTCTGGTGGCAGCACACGCTGTCCAGGCAGGCACTGCTGGGGACAAGTCTCCCACCGTGCTGCTGAGCCGTTCAGGGCGGTTCTGAGACATCCCAAATCCCTGCTGGAGTGTGCTGTGACGCTGCTGAGATGGGTCCCCAGGGAGCAGGTGTGACCCCAGGCTGGGCTGGGCTCTCTGTCCCTGCTCCCTGCCGTGCCTGTGTGCATGGAGCAGAGGATTTGCCTTTCCTGGAATGCCAGCACTGTGTCTGTTGGAGAAACTCTGCGATTAGAAGAGCAAAAGGGCAGGGCCTGATTATTCAGCGAGCTGAGCAGGGGCTGTAAGCTCATTAAGGGGCTTGGCCTCTGCCTGCCCAAGGAGGCACAGCTCAGTCCTGGCTGGTGGAGGTCCTGGCGTGCTGCTCCCAGAGCTCCCGGGCCGAGGGCACCCTGCACACCTGGCCATGCTGGGCACCCTGATGACAGCGCTGTTCTTTGTGGTGAGGGTGGTCAGACAGGTGAGTGCCCAGAGGGAACTGCTGTTGCTGCAGTGCTGCTCTCACCTGCCTGGGGCTGCTCTCTGCTGGGACGGGGAGAGCAGGCAGCAGCTGCTGCTTGCCCTGCTGGGAATGGCTTCTGTGCCTCCCAAACCAGCCCGGGCAGGAGGGCTGGGAGCTCTGTGGGGGTGGTGTCACCCCAGTGAGTGGCCAGGGAGGGCTGGGATCTCTGGTGATGATTGTGGCTGAGCAGCTCTTTCTGTTCCTCTTCCTCTCCTGTCCTCTTCCCTGCTGAAAAACCTTCCCCGTGTGCAGCTGGGCACCAACCTGTTCCGTGAGGAGCCCCTGCCTTACCTGGTGTACCAACCCCTGCCCTGGCAGATCCAGTGCGTGTCCCAGAGCCGCCGCACCAGCCGGGACAGCGAGGTGAGGCTGCTGGCACTGCCAGGACAGAGAGGTGAGGCTGCTGGCACTGCCAGCACAGCGAGGTGAGGCTGCTGGCACTGCCAGCACAGCGAGGTGAGGCTGCTGGCACTGCCAGCACAGCGAGGTGAAGCTGCTGGCACTGCCAGGACAGCGAGGTGAGGCTGCTGGCACTGCCAGCACAGCGAGGTGAGGGCTGCTGGCACTGCCAGCACAGCGAGGTGAAGCTGCTGGCACTGCCAGGACAGCGAGGTGAGGGCTGCTGGCACTGCCAGCACAGCGAGGTGAGGCTGCTGGCACTGCCAGGACAGCTAGCCCAGGGGGTGGCAATGCTGCTGCAGGGGCAGCTGTGAGCCAGGCAGCCTGGAGGTGTAGGCAAGAGGGAAATGTGATGCCAGGAGGGCAGGGTAAGCTGGAAAATGTTGGAGAGGTATTTGCAGACAAATTCAAGCTTATTTTTAGAAATGGAAATATCCCCTGGAAGACCTGGCAGCCCAGGAGTTGCAGGTTCATGGTGCAGGGGCTGTCTCCTTGCTGGTTTGAAATGCAGATCCAGTGAGGATAGCCCGTGCCAACATCCATCCATGGACTGGAGCATCTCACAGCTCTGAGTTTGGATGCAAAGCAGTTTCCTGCCTCTCCTTGGAGGTCTTTCCATAAATGCAGATTAATTAATCAGTACTCTTTAAGGGAACAACAGTAAGCATGCTCCAGTTTCCCAAAGGGAATGGAGAGTGGAAGGGTTCCTAGCTGGCCTGAAAGGGACTGCCCTCACTGCCTCTGCCTGGGAGAGAACTAACTTTTATTTTATTTCTCTACCTTTCTAGAGAGGCAGGAACTCCCGACACAACAGCATCTACTCGCTTTCTGGAGAGAAAGGTGAGTGTGGAACAGGCAGAGAGACAGGAAAAAAAAAAAAAAACAATTTACACAAGTAATGGGTGGAACTCATGGCTGGGACTGGATACAGCAGAAGAGCAGGCATTGCAGTACCTGCATCCTTCTCGGTGTCTTTCTCCTTCCGCAAATCTCTCTGTGACATTATTAAGGGGTACTTGATGATGAGATAGTTGTTAATGTGTGTAGCCAGGGAAGGTCCCAGTGCTGCAGGGCTGAATAGAGAACCCCTCACATGTGTCTGTGCAGAGCTCTTGCCTGGAAACCTGCCCCACTGACTCAGCCGGGGTCATGCTGCCCCATAAAACAGCCCCCTTCTCCTCGTTCTGGGAAAGCCCCCTGGCATCCACCCCCCTCCTGCCTTTGCTCTTGTCTCGAGGCTCTGCAGTGCTCAGCAAAGAGGATTTGAGCCGTTCTATTCCTGAGCGGATGAGGGGCCCCGGGGGCTGGGGGTGCCATCCCTGCTCGTGGCCCAGGAGCTCTGCCCAGCCTGGCTGCTGGGCTGGGGTTTCACTCCAGATGCGGGTCTGGGGATGCCAGGGCTGAGCCCCTCGGGCACGTCAGGTTGTGGCAGAGCTGCACGGCCGGGGCTCACCCTGCCAGTGCCCTCAGCCTCTGCCCCTGGGCAGGATTCACAGCTGGCAGTGTCTTGTTGAGCAGGGCAGGGGGGAGCCCACTCCCTCCTTTTATTTATCCTTTTACTCTGCAGCTTCTCGTAGGCAGTGAAGGGAAACGGGTTCAGGTGGCAGCGGTGAGTTTATTCAGCAGCATCTGGCCCCAGGATTCCTGATGGCTGCTCGGGGGGTGCTTAGCAGTGACACACTGGCTTAGAGGAGCACTGCTGAGTGGCTTTGATGCAGTTCCTGTTGAATTTCACAATACTTCCCTAATGCCACATTAAGCGGGAGTGGGGAGGGCTCCCATTTGTCAGCGTGAGAGCTTTATTGCTGCGCGGGGCCGGGCTTTCTTTCTAATCTTATTTGTGTGTGCGAAAGTAAGTGAGCATCATACGTGGTGATTAAACGTGGGGAAGCTGCGGCCTTCGGGGAGTGGAGCTGTGTAAATAGAGGGCTTAGCACTGCCAGGGAGGCTGGGCTTTGCCTTGCCTCCCGTTCCCTGCTCCTTGTGCCCTGGAGATGCCCCTGGGAGCCGGCGGAGTCGTGGTTTCATGCTGTGAGCTCTGCAGCAAGGACAGCTGTCCTGTCTGAGGAGTGGGGAGGCACTGACCCCATGGGAGCCTGGTCAGGGCTGCTGGCACTGTCTGTGCTCACTGGGATGCTCTGTTTGCCCCCCAGGTGACGTGACCCCCGATGCCAGCAAGGAGAGCAAGGTCACTGACCCATCTGAGAGGGCAGCCATCACCATCCAGACCCACTTCAGGAGGTACCAGCAGCAGAAGCAGGAGAAGAAGTAGCCACAGCAGCCACCTGTGGCCTGCACCGTCCCTCCTGTTTGTCTGTTCTGTACCCCAGAGACATTTGGGGCCGTGGTGACTGTGAACCTGCCCCCGATACGTAGCTCCTGGTGCAGGTGTAGGTTCTCTGCCCTTGTGTTGGTGCTCACAGGGAGTTCTCGGTCCTGCTCAGTCCTTCCCCAGACAGAATCACTTCATGGGCCAGGTCACAGCTGCTGAGGGGCTGCTGGGGGCAGGGCACAGGCGTGACAGCACATTTGGCAGCCCTGGAGTGATGCTGAGAGCCCCAGCAGCTGTATGGGTGTGGGAGGGGGTCCTGCACAGTCTGATTGTGCAGGCTGGTCACTGCCCAGCTGGGGCTTGTTTCACCCCAAGAACCCTCCCCTGTGCCTCCTCCTCCTCCACTCTGCCTCTGGAGCCGGGTGGGAAAGCTGCCTTCGTGCCCTGCTCTGTGTGGCCAGCAGGGTGGCCAGCAGGCGTCTGGGCCAGCCTGGAGTGGGACATTGCCAAGGGAACGTGCTGCAGGCTACGAGGGGAGCAGGAGGCGAGCTGGGAGCTGCTCTTACCTTTGCTTGGGGAGAACTGGTTGGGGTGTCCTGGTTCCAGAGCAGGCACTGGGTGGGACTCTGTCCTCAGGGTGACCCTGCTTTCCTTCCCCAGACGTGGCAATGCTGGTGTTGGGCTCGGAGCCCACCCAGCCCCCTGGCCTGCTCCTCTGGTGCATTCCTGAGCTTGATGGTTTCTTCTCTGCTCTTGGAAGGCAGAGCTGGGCTGGCATGGCCTGAGCGGGCTGTTCTCCTTCCCATCCTGCTGTGGTGAAGGGCAGGGGGCTCCCTGAGAGCAGGGGGGTGGTGGGGCTCATGGGGGACTGCTGGGAACTCGTGCTGTGTTAAACTGTGCAGGGCCAGGGCTTGTGCCTACTGGGGAAGGGAAGGGGGAGTCCTTGCTGAGATGTAGAAGGAAATCTGCACCAGCCAATTCCAATAAAGTTGTATTAATCTCTGTTAATCTGTTCCTCTTTTTATCTTGCTAATCTGCTTACTCTCACAGCTGAACACGGCTTGCCTTTTCTTGCCTCTTCTATTTTTAATTATATTTTCCCCTTCTATTTCTATTCTAAGCCTGGGGTTGGTATTTTGGAGGTGCTGCCTGGCTGTGACCCTGGTTTAAGGGCTTGGCACTTGGTTTTCTTTAAAACCTGTGTTATGTAATGGTTTATAAATGTTATGTGCTCTGATGCCTCCCCACCAGCCTGGCTGGGAAGGGTGCCCCTCTCCATATGGGATCTTCCTTGACAGAGGTTGGCTCTGAGAGGTACCTGAATAATGGCCAAAAATGATAAAAAAACGGGCACAAGAAATTGTCTTAGCAGCTTGTTTCTCAAGCCCCAGAGGTGAACAGCTGCCAGGCTCTGGCCAAGGCGCTTCCTGCTCTGCAGGATTCCAGGAGTTACCTTAGTTAGGAAGAACCAGATGGCAAAGGAGGATCTGCTGGCCAGTGTGCCAGCAGGCTGGGAAGGGCACTGCAGAGCTGCACGTGGAAGCTGCAGTAACATCACTGTATTTGCATGTCATTTTAATTCGGGTACTCCAATTAAAAAAAAAAAAAAGAAGTCAAGGAGAGAGAGAGGTTGAAAAAATGACCTCTGCAGTGCTTGATTATAGCTGATGAATTAAACCCTGGCAAGAGTAGAAATAAAAAAAGAGAATGGTACAAATGTGTGCGTAGATACTCAACTGCTTTGGGCTAAAATAGGAAATGGATCTGTTTGTAAGGAAAGAGCTGGAACCAGTTGGTAGCAAGCATGGATGGGAAAGTAATAAAAAAAACCACCAAAACTTGAGCTTATAAATTACAGGAAAAAAGGAAATGAAAGTGCATTTAGTTAATTACACCTCAGACAACACCAGAAGCTCCTCAGAAAGGGGAAGTTCTACTTTGGATAACTAGAACAAGAGTTAATAATGGCCTGAGCTGTTTTTTGCCTTTGGAGCAGGTAAGGAGGGCTGGCAGCCCTGGGGTTTCAAGTTCTCTTGCTTTCACAACCTTGTATGAAAGGGGGGAAGCACCAGCATTTCTTTGGTCTGATATTGGTGTGGCTGATGGTGAAAACTAAGGGGAAAATGAGAACAGATTACAGGCTGAAGCGGTTCTGGGTCTCACCGTGGTTCTCAGTGCTGCCCCGTGTCCTGGGGCTCCTGTGCAGTGCTGTGCTGCCCTGAGCCACATTCACCAGGATCCAGGGAGGCAGAGACACCGCGGGTCAGGGCTCTGTGCTGCATTCCCCGGGCTCCAGGCTCTGCTGGATCCACCAGGGCGCGTTCCAGCGTGACCAAGGACAGCAGTGCTCCTTCTCCTGCTCCCGGGTGGGGCTGGGACACATCCCAGGGACCAAGACCCTGCTTGGAGGAGCTGCTGTGCCTCGCTGGGTGCTGGATCTGATGCTGGAGCCCCCCTGCACTTACCGTGAGCTGCCAGAGCCGTGCTGTGGCTCACGAGGGTCTGGGCAGCCGTTCACCCCTCCGGATGAGCTGGACCAGCATTCCTGTTTGGCACCATGGTTTGTCCTGGGCTGGAGCTGGACTTGGTACTGCTCTCTCAGTGCTGTGGCACACTCTGGTCATGACTGGTCTGTCCTGCTCCATGGAACCATCCCCAGGACCCTGCTCCAGTTTCTGACCCTCCTCCTGCCCCACAGCTCTGCAGGTGGATACGTGCTTTATTATTCTTTAATATTCAACCCCTTGTCTTTGTATTTCTGTACTTTGGCTGCCCTGGGCTGTCCCTCTCCATCTTCCTGCCCTGTCCTGCCCCAGCCCTGCTCTGCCTAATTCCCTGCTGACTTTACAAACGCCCCACGTATAAACATAACCTTTATTGCACACAGCGCTGGGTTTTTTTTCATAGAAAAAGGTATTAACACATAAGCATTTGCAAATTGAAGCAACTCCTGCTGTTTTCAGAACAGTAAAATAGCATGCAATGTCTCGGAGACGTTCCTTTTTTAAAACCACCAACAAGATCAGGGAGAGAAAAAAAAAAAAAAAAAAGTCGCTGAGTCTTTCCTTGTGCCCCTTTCAAAATGATGTGAAATATATATATATGTTTACATATATATTATATTTTTAAATCTGTAACATCAAATTCTTTGTGCCCTGGTTTCTTTTTCTGTTCGGAGAAGAAGAAAATAGCTTCATTTATACAAAAGAGTCCGTTATGTACAAGTTTGTTAATTAAATATAAACGGCGCGGGGAAACGAGCAGCATCCGGCGGCGGCCCTACACCAGCGTGTAGGACTTGGAGTAGGCTCCGGCACCCTGTTTTTGAGACCTGCCTACCCCCGACGTGCTCATCTCCAGCAGCGAGTCCCTGGAGCCCCCCACTTTGGAGTGCGTGGGCACCCGCGCCTCGGCAGCGGCGGCGGCCACGGGGGGCTCGGCGGCCACGGGGGGAGCCGGGGCGGCGCTGGCGGCGGGCGCGGGCGCGGGGCCGGCCGGGCCGGGCATGGGGAGAGTCCTCTGAGGTAAGGTGGTTGCGGCGGAGGCCGGGGGAGGCAGCCCCAGGGGCTTGGCGCCGGGCTCCAGCGTCATGTGCCGGGCCTGCGCGTGGTACGCCCGGGCCAGGTTGCGGATGGAGGCTTCCCGCGGCGGCACCACCGGGCACGGCTCGTGCGCGTCGGGCTTGCGGAAGAAGGCCTCCGACTTGACGTACAGCGGGAGGTTGCAGTAGTCACCTGCCGAGGGAAGAGCAGGCAGGTAAGGCTCTGCAGGGACCCTCTTGCCCCCCGCCCTCTGCACATGTTGGCGTTGGGCTACAGAGAACACGTTGGGCTACGGAGAACACGTTGGGCTATGGAGAACACGTTGGGCTATGGAGAACATGTTGGGCTATGGAGAACACGTTGGGCTATGGAGAACACGTTGGGCTATGGAGAACATGTTGGGCTATGGAGAACACGTTGGGCTACGGAGAACATGTTGGGCTATGGAGAACACGTTGGGCTACGGAGAATGAGTTGGGCTACGGAGAACACGGGCTATGGAGAACACGTTGGGCTACGGAGAACATGTTGGGCTATGGAGAACACATTGGGCTACGGAGAATGAGTTGGGCTATGGAGAACACGGGCTATGGAGAACATGTTGGGCTATGGAGAACACGTTGGGCTATGGAGAACACGTTGGGCTACGGAGAATGAGTTGGGCTATGGAGAACCTGTGCTATGGAGAACGTGTTCTATCAAGATCGTGTTGTGCTACAGAGAACATGTTAGACTATGTAGAACCTGTGCCATGGAGAACCTGGGCTTCAGAGAAGGTGTTGTGTTGAGAACATTTTGTGCTACAAAATGTTGGGCTATGGAGAACCTGGGCTACAGAGAACGTGTTCTGTTGAGAACATTTTGTGCTACAGAGAACACGTTGGGCTGCAGAGAACGTGTTCTATGGAGAACGTCTCGTGCTACACAGAGCAGGCCCTGCTGTACAGGGAGAACGTGTTGTGCCATAGAGAACGTGCTGTGCTATAAAGAACGTGTCACATTGTCATCCCAAAATTGTCCTGCTCCGTGCAATGCAACGCCTGGGATGCGTCAGGCTCTAGCGTTCAACGCTGTACACGATGTCCTGTAATGTGTCATGATGTAATAGTGTTAATTATAATGCCAAATGTACAGTGATAGGTGTTATAATGTGATGTAATACTGAATGCACAGTGTCATACACTATTAGAGTAGCAATAACGTGATGCTGAAGGTCTGATACAGGACAGGCACAGATCCTGTTCTGTACAGGACGGGGGAAATGCTCCTTGTGCTCTGTGTCCCACCTGTGCCAGCACCCAGCAGTGGGAGTTGGTGTGTCCTACACCCAGCTTTACCCTGCCAAGGTGAGTGGCTGTGCTGCCATAAACCACAGATTCTGCTGCGTTGTGTTATGGCATCATCTACAGTTAGTGCCCTAATTTAAGGGTTTTATGTCTATGTATGGATAAGAGCCCGCGTTGTTATATTGGCTGTTATTGGTGTTATAGGGTTTATTTCTGTTCTATTACACTGCTCCCTTTGTGTTCAGCAGCATCACCTCCAGCTGTAGGGCCTTAATTTAAGGATTTATATGTCCATAGATGTAAAACCCTGTTATTAGTTTGCCTTTTATATTTGCAACATATAACACCTCTAGCCCAAGAGCGTTGCTCCTTTAATTGTATATATTGTGCAGTGTGTGCTGTAAGGGCACGCTCCTCTCTTCACAGGATGTGGAGAGAATGTAATTAATGCAGGATCTGTGGTGTTAATATAGGATACAGCACATATAGATGTGGGATTATATGTGTCAGTACCTTAATTTTAGGAGATATGGTTATGTGTATATATATATAAAGTTTTACATTAAAATATAAATATTATTTTTATATAAATAAATATTATATGTAATAAAATATAATTAAATAATAAATATTATATATAATAACGATTATATATAATAAATATATATAATAACTATTATATATAATAAATATTATTTATATATTAAAAAGTACATAAATCTCTATATAAATACATATAAATGTCTGTATTATAATACAAAAAATCTATATAGATATATACATAAATCTCTATATAAAGATATTAAAATTTACATGTAAGTATTCAAAAACCTATATATAAATGTATAAATTTTTATATGGCAATATATAAATTGCTATGTAAAATATAGAAATTTGTAGATCAATATATAAAATTCTATATTAAGAATATAAAAATTTATGCATAAATATATTTTATATACATGTATATATTTGCATATAAACATATAAAAATATATAGTTAAATATATAAAAATAATATTATATAGATTTTTATATATACATAAAGCCCTGTGTTATTATATTGTCTCTTAGAGGTATTATATTGGTGTTATTATAGCACTATTGCCTTAAATCTTGTATGCTTTATAATAGGTTCTGTAAATTCCTTTTTTTTTTTTTTAAGGTTACAACTGTGTTATACCTAATACACTCTGTGCTACTTAAACCATGCCATTAAAATATGTGGTCTAATTTGAGGAGAAAGATGATCCCATTATATTGTGTGTTATATAATCAGTAAATAAATTAACTATCAATTCCCACCTATGGTTTTTTCAATCTCTCTTCCAGGTATTGTTCTATTTTGAGGTAATAAAACTCCTGGGGGTGAGAGATTGTCGGGGTTCTAGCACTAAGGATAGGGAAGAAATACTGAGGAATACCAAGGAATACTGATGAACACTAAAGCAGGGGGAAAAATACTGATAAACACTGAGGAATACTAAAAACGAGGCAGGGAAATACTGAGAACACCAAATGATGGGGAAGGTACTGAGGGTCTGGGGCAGTGCTGAAAAATGGGGGGGAGATAACAAGGAATACTGATGGATATTAAAAAATGGTAATGAATACTAAGGAAGGGGAAGGAAGAGTAAAGAATAACCAGGAATACTGAAAAATGGGATGGAACACTAAAGAAGGGAAAAGAATACTAAAAAACCAACAAAAAATAATGGAAAATACCAATGAATGAGGAAAGAACAGTAAGGACGCCAAAAAATAGGAAGGAATCCTAAAGAATGGGAAGGAACAGTAAAGAGTAGACAGGGATATTGAAAATGGGAAAGAATAATGAAAAAAAAACATGGGGCAATATCGAGGGATGTGGAAAGAACAGTGAGGAGTGCTAACAAATAGGAAGGAAAACCGAAAAGTGGGAAGGAACAGTAAAATACAGGGGGAAAATACTAAGGTATGGGACGGAACACTAAAGAATGGAGAGAAATCCAAGGAAATTGGCAAAAAAAACGCCAAAGATTGGGTGGAATACCAAGCAATGGATGGAATGCCAAAGAAAGGATGAAATACCAATAAATGGGGAACGACATTAATCAACAGAGAAAGAACATTACAGCGCGGCGAGAAATACCAAGAATGCCGAGGAGTACAGGACTGGGAAGGCCTCTTAAGGATTTTGGGAAGCTCTGGGGCGCTGAGGCCGGGCAGGACCCCCACATAGCCCATGGGAACCTACTCTTGCTGGCGCGGTGTGGGATGGGCACGGCCACGCCCTTGCCGCGCTCGCTGTCCTGGGGCTTGGGCGGGGACGCGGTGAAGCGGCAGATGCCGGGCTCGGACGGGGTGCTCATGGAGGTCATGCTGTCGGCGTTGTCCGTGGTGCCCGTGGTCATCTGGTCCGAGGAGCTGTCGGAGATGAAGCACTCGGTGATCTCGAACTTGGCGTGCTGCAGCTGCTCCTCCAGCTTGGCGTGCTCGTAGGCGCGCGCCAGCTCCTCGTAGGTGGACGAGGCGCTCTCCGTGGACACCATGCTGTTCCGCCCCTTGTCTGTGGGGAGAGGGTGTGTCACCTACCTGCGAGTTCTCCCTGGCCTGGGAGCGCCTTTTTCCATGTCGTGGGAATGCCCAGGCTGTCCCTGCTGGGATACACCTGGCCACCTTCAGGGACAGGACATAGAGCAACCCGGACTAGTGGGAGGGTGTGGATATTCTCAGTTCAGTCAGAGAGAAAAAGAGAAAGATTTCTGCCAGACTAAGCCTGGGAAAAAGTCCGAAAAGAATGTAAAAAATCTATCTTGCTTTCCATTCACGTTTTTTTTAGATATGTTCTACCACGCTGACCTAAGTCCAGTGTACCAACCAGGTGAAATGTTTTTACTCTAAGACCAATGGAATTAACGTTCACAATGTTCTCTATAAAAGAGAGAAGTGCTTTTGAATAAACGCTCATTTTGCCTTCTGAAATTGTGTGTCATTTTGCCTGTCCCTGGCTCAACAGCATCAGAAGGGTGGAACAAGATGAGCAATAAGGTCCCTTCCAACCCAAACCACTTTGTTTTTTAATGATCCTATCTGTCCCCATAGCTGGGCATCGCCCTGGCTGCTCAGAGCCACCAAGTCACGGTTCCACAATCCCACTGATAAATTCTGCCGTCACCCTGAACTCACAGTTTGGGGTCTCTGCGAGCCCCAAAGCAGCAGATTGCTGCCAGCAGCCGTGCCAGGGAGGCGGTGGCCCTGCCCACCTGTGTCCTGCGAGAGGCTGGCGCTGTAGCTGTCACTCTCGGTGACCGTGATGCCGTGCTGGGAGCCCACTGTCCTCCAGTCCGAGGTGAGGGTCCGCGCGGGGGTGGACGCCTGGCACTTGGTGAGTGTCCACTGGCTGGAGTACCGGTTGCGGGTGCTGTGCGCAGACTTCACGCTCTTCCTCGACACGGGGTCTACGGCACAAAGGCGGCAGAGTCACGGTGGGGCCCTCCCACTCACAGCCAGGATGCTCTCCTCTCTCCCTGGAGCACAGCCTACCCCTTCTTCCTTCCCAGCAGCTGCTTTTGGGCACAGCCAGTGCTGGAGGAGAGTCCCCCCACACCTGCCCCGTGTGTGCAGCCCCCAGCACAGCCAGCCCGGCCCCACACACACTCACTGGTGCCGGGGCGGATGTCGGACATGTCGATGAGGGGCCCCGTGTTCTGGATCAGGGCCGGGTGATGCAGAGAGACGCCCGTGCAGAAGCTCTGGGGGTTCACTGCCTGGCTGAACTCCGTGTCGGTCACCGGGATGGTGGCTTTGTCATCCCCTGTGGGAGGGAGCTGGAGCTCAGACCTCTCTGGCCAGGCGCTGTAGGCACCTGCTGGCCCACACTCAGTCCATCCATGGGACCCCAGCGCTCTGGGGCAGCAGGGGATGGGAGCTTTGCCTGTGCTTACCCAGCTGCTTGATGCCCTCCTTGTCCTCGATGAGGAGCTGCACCCGCGGGATGTCGATGTGCAGGCGGGGGCCCTGTGGGGGCCCCTTCACCGGCGTGTCAAAGCTGCGGTTATTCTTGCTGTGAGGTGAGAGGGGACGCAGACCCGCCCATTACCGGACAGAGCCCCGGCGGCTCCAGCCTGGCACGGGCTGGGGATTGCCACCAGCCAGCCCACCCGGGGCTCAGCTCTGCCCAGGCAAGCTCCAGTGTGGGTGCTGGGAGCCTCGGGCAGGCAGGAGCATCCAGCAGCACTGGGCTGCTGCGCCACAGAGTCACTGCCGCAACCTTGACGGGTGTGAGTGTGAGAAGGTCTGAAACTGGGTGAGGGCTGGACCTGGGCTTAAAAGCAGCCACGACCACCCCCAGCACCACCTATTCCCTGCCTGCCCACCCAGTCCCAGCCACAGGCAGATGCAAGACTCACCTGATCAGCATTTCTGCCAAACTCTTCGCATCTGTGCAAGAGACACAAAAACCAAGACGGTTTTTTGTAAGGGAGCAGTTTAGGGCACAATGAGGCAGCCCAGGAACACAAACTGGGGTCCCCTTTGCTGTGCCTCTGACTCCCATCTCACCTCGAAGCCTCTTCAGCCGCTTCTCCTTCCTCTTCTTGCGGATGATGAAGAGCAGGGCCACTCCCAGCGTGGCCAGGATCACGGGGCAGGCGATGGTGAAGAGCTTCTTCACGTCATCACCTTCCCCTTGGGCAGACTTGATCGGGGGGATGGTGCCTAGGGCAGAGCACGGGCAGGTGGGCACTCGGCGTGCCGGGACCCCCCGCTCTGGTGGCACTTCCCCCAGCCCGTGTCCCCACTCACTGCCGTCGTAGTCCAGCGTGGCGAACTGCGTGGTCTCGTTGCCGCAGCCGGCGCTGTTGCAGGCCTTCATGCGCAGCTCGTACCAGGTGGCCTCGCGCAGCTCGGTCAAGAACACCTCGCTGGAGCTGTTGGTGCGCAGGCTCTGCCACACCCAGTTGCCCTTGGGCCGGTACTCCAGCACGATGGCGGTGATGGGGCAGCCCCCGCTGCTCCAGCCCTGCAGGTTCAGCCTGGCGTGCGTGGAGTTGATGTGGGTGAAGAGGTGCTGGTCCTTGCTGAAGGAGGGCTCTGCGGGAGAGGAGCTGTCAGGAGGGTGGGGAGGGGACCCCCGTGGCCTCTGGCGGGGCAGGGACACCGCAGGCCAGGCTCACCTCTGCCGTGGGTCTTGGCCTCGATGATCTCGCTGATGCGGCCGGCGCCGACGCTGTTCTTGGCCGCCAGCTTCACCTTGTACCAGGTGCCACACTTGAGGCTCTCCAGCTTGAAGGAGCGCTCGGAGGAGCTGATGAACACGTCCTTCCACTCCTCGCTGTTGTCCACCGAGTACTGGAGCACGAAGCCTGTGGGAGCAAGGAGGGGGTCACCTCTGGGCACACAGGCGAGGGGAAGGGGTTATGGCTGGCACAAAGCCTCTGCCCACGTCCAGCACAGCCTTGCAGTGCCAGAGCACCCATCAGACACCAATTCCTGCACTACTCTGTGCTCACGAGCGGTGGTGGAAGCTGCTTGCTGTGCCCACCACACAGAGGAGCCATGGACAAGAGAAGCGTGGGCACACCCAGAACCTCCTGAGAGCTCTGCCAGCGCCCCTGGTCACACTTCGCCTGCCCCCAGCATGCCCAGGATGGCCCCACTGCTCATTTCCACATGGGAGTGCACGCTGTGATTGACTGGTGAGAGGCTATAAAGGGAAAGCTGGAATTAAGCAGCTCCCTCGGGAGGCTGCAGGGAAGTTGCTTCTGTCATTGCAGACCGCCTCCTCTCCCGTGATGAAGAGTATTAGGAAGCACACTGTGTCCTAGATGAGCAAACTTGTTACGCTGCCATCAACAAGGCACCTGGAGACGGCTGGTCTGGGCTTCCCGGGAGAGCACAGGGGCACAGGGACAGCCCCGAGGGCATCGGGGCACCTCGGGACAGCACATCCCTGCTGCCCTGGCCATGCCGACCAAACTTTCCTGGTGCACTGATAGGTTTGGCTATTTCTGCAGGATATTTAGCCAATTCTCAAAAAAAAAATAGCAGGGAAGAGTAGGCTTCCTGCCTTGCTGTGTGCATAATGAGCTGCACCAGGCAGGGCTGGCAGGATGGCCCCGGTGCCAGCACCACCCAGGTACCACCATGGCAATGCCAGAGGGTTCACGTGAAGGAGCTCTGTGAACACCCAGCTCCAGCTCGGGCAGAGCAGTGGGGACACTGCTCACACCTTCCCACCGCCAAGGATTCCCTGTGGATGGTGACACCAGGGGCTTCCCAAAGCCATGGGCATGTGATTCCCAGCCATGTCCACACCAGCCTTGACACCCCCACACCATCCACCCTGGTGCCTGCCACTGCTTATTTATTTATTTTGTACATGCGGTTTGTTTTTAATATTTCTAATCCAATTATAACCAAATTTATCAACAGAGTCCGCTGGAGTGAAAGGCTGCTGGCTGGGGAGATTTGCTTGTAATTACTTTCATGCTTTTAATTAATTGTAAGCGAGGTCTCCTTCCTCGCTCCCCGCTCCCCCCTCTGCACGCAGCTGTTTCAACCTATAATTCATGAGATGAATCAGAGCAGAAAGGAGACTTGGGAAAGCTGGGATGCTCCAGGAGCCCTCCCAAAGCCCCCAGCCTGTCAGGGATGTGGGACACCTCCTGCTCTGCTGGGTTCAGGGTGGCACCAATGCCAGGAGACACGGAGCAGCACTGGGGCTGGCCCTGGCCACCACCACTTTAGCACCCAGTGATGTGCCCTTCATTAGCTACACCAGTCCCTGCAGCTTGTCCAAAACCCCTGACCAAAACCTGACAAACCCCTCACCAGGGCTGGCAGCCCCTGCTAAGAGCTCAGAGGCATCAACCTTACTCTGAATCATTTCCGAGGCATTTTGGAGAGGGGGAAACTGAGGTGCAGATACAAAAACGTGGCACAGTGCGCCTGAAAATATGTTCCATGAGAGCGAAACCAGTCATGGTTCTGGGGTGAGCTGCTGGCAGCAGTCCCATCACTCACAGCAGCCCTACCTCGGATGGAGCTGCCCCCATTGTCCCCAGGGATCCAGGCCAGCGTGATGGACGATGCCGAGGTCTTGGAGACGGTCAGGCGGGGCTGGTCTGGGGGCACTAGGGAGGAGGGAAAGCCCATGAGCACCTCACACATGCAGAGTGCCCCAAACTGTGCCCCCCAAAAGTGGCAAGGAGACCTCGCCCTCATGCCTGGGCCAGCAGGAGCCCCTGGTGCAGGACAGACCCCGGGCACCGGTCAGTGGGGATGGAGCGTGTCCGTGCAGGGCAGGCACGGAGGTGGAACCCTCACCTTGCACCAGCAGGTTGATGATGATGGTGTCGAAGCCCCAGGTGTTGGTGGCAGTGCAGGTGTAGTAGCCGGAGTCCTCGGCTTTCACCGAGCGCAGCACCAGCGTCCCGTTGGCCTGGATCAGGCGGTGGCCGTCCACTGTCACCGGGATGGCAGAGTCCTCGCTGCCAGGAGGAGAGGGGGCACGTCAGCCGTGTGTGGCACAGCCAGGGCTGGCACCGGCCCCCAGCACGGCTGGCAGCCGCCTCCATACCTGTCCTTGGTCCACTTGATGGCAGGGACCGGCTCCCCGACGGAGTTGCACGGCAGCCTCACGTCCTTCATCCACGGCGTGGTGACGGTGCCTCCGAAGGAGATGATCTTGGCGGGGGCTTGGGGGCAAGGAGGAGGTCAGCTTGGGGGGCAGGCCCCGTGCACAGACCCCCCCCGAGGTGTAAGGAGACCTGGGACCCCCAGTGCTGCCCCTCCTCTGCCCTGGGGTCACCCAGCCGTGGCTTCCTGCGGGCCACGGGGCAGGGCACAGCGGCGGAGCTGTCCCCCCAGGCTGGCAGCCCACCGTACCTTTGCCCGCAGGCTCGATGGTGACCTTCTCGCTGATGTTCCCGCGGCCGGCGGAGGTGACGGCGGCCACCCAGAGCAGGTACTGCTGCCCCCGGTTCAGGTGGGCGATGCGGTAGAAGAGCTGGTCCGGGCTGGTCTCGTACTCGCTGGGAGCCTGCGGAGGGAGACACGGGAGAAGGTGAAGCTTCTGTGAGACCCTCAGCAGCGGCTCGGCTCCGCTCACATCCCTCAATGCCGGGCAGAGCCAGCTGGTGTCGTGATTCCTCCAGGGAGCCCGAGGAGCAGATGGCTGCGCCGGCATCCTTGTTCCCGGGAAAGGACGCTGCCCCGGCCCCGCCGAGCTGCAGCAGAGCCAGCCTGGAGACAACCCCAGCCGGGATGGCCCAAACCCTCTGCGGTCACAGCGAGAGGCCAAGGGGCCCCCAAAAAACCCACGTGGGGTCACCGCATCGCCCACAGCATCTTCTCCAGCCCTGCGGACTGTGTGCGGGCACTGGGGCCAGTCCCCATCACAGCGGGGACAAAGTCGCCCTGCCCCACGAACGCCACGAGGGGAAGGACTGCCTGGCACAGCACCCGGCTGTGCCACCATGCCAGCACCGGGCAGGGATGGGCTCCACGACCCGCGTGGCACAGGATGGGTCCATTAAAACATGACTTGGCAGGTACCTGTGTGCTCACTGTTGGCACACGTGTGCCCTTGCGGGGACACGGATGTGAGCGTACCCCAAAGCAGACACACCTATATGAATATTGTATAGTATACATAATTTTTTTTTTTTACCCAAATGACAGTTTTGACAAGATGCCAAGAAAACAATATCAGATCCCAGCGGTTTTACCAGTTGCTTTGATGAAAAGATTATGTTGCCCTGGAAACCAGAGGCTCAGATAGTGAAATGAGTTTGAGAAGGAGCTTTTGATAAGCACTAGTCTGCAGACCTCCCATCAACCTCTCCCTCACCAAGGAGGGATGGGGCCAGGTTGGATTTCTATTTCATTTTCGGTCAGCTGCTGGCATGTTTCCCCCTCTGGAGCAAGCACTGAGCAGGGCAGATGCCAGAGAATGGGAACAGAGAGACGATGGGACCATTCCCTGCTGCACAGTGCCCATGGATGCCCTTGGACAATTCCGCAGTGCACCCCAAGAGGTCTTTGCTGCGGCTGCTGCCTGGCATCAGCTCTCCCTCCCGTTCCTGCTTGGCCAGCTCAGCATTCCCTGGCACACTGTGGCGATTCCCAGCCCCGTTCCCATCGCGTACCGGCTGCCCCGAGCCGGGGCTGGAGCAGAAGATGGTGTACTTCCGAATGATGCCGTTGGGCTTGGCCGGCGGCAGCCAGGACACCACCACGCTGCTGGCAGAGGACGGCACGGCCTTGATCCCAGCTGGGGGACCTGGAACTGAGGAGGGACAGCGTGGCAGAGCTGGTGCCAGGAGGTCTCCAAGGTGTCTGCCCAGCTGGGAGATGTGACAGCACCCTGCTGCGGGGCTGGCATCCCAACCGCACCCTGGGGAGCAGCTGCAGTGGTGGTGTCACACACAGGCAGGGACAGGTCTGCCTGCAGGACACCTCTCCACGGGTGGCTCCGGTCCCCGTGTGAGCCAGAGGCAGGAGGGTTAATTGCAGCCCAAGCTCTGCTTTAGAAATCATGATTGGCTTTTAATGGCCATCTCCTTAATCTGTCAGCCGTACCCTGCCCAGCTGCACCTCCCTCCCAGCATCTGGCGCTTCCTAGGACACAGGCCCAGGGATGCTCTGCTAGCGAGCTAATGGCATTAAAGTAGGGCAGGCGGGGTGTAAATATTTAAATATCCGCACTTAAGGAAAAGGAAAAAAAGGGAAAGGGAAATGCCCTGCCCATGCCTGTACACGGGGGGTTTCCTCTGTGCCCCAGCAGCCGCTCCAGCCCCTCGGCACGAGCGGGTGGCAGAGCCACTTACTGTCCTCCTTGGTCTGGATGTAGAGCACGCTGCTGCGGACGCCGTCGCCTGCCTGGGTGTAGGCCAGCACCTGCACGCTGTAGTTGGTGAATTTCTCCATGCCCCGCAGCTCCACTCGCTCCCGCGTGGTCGTGATGTTCTGCATCTCGCCCCACTCTGCGGGAGATGGGGCCCGTCAGCCCCCGTGCCCCCCAGGTGCCCCTGTCACCCGCTCCCCACGTGTGCTCACCTCCGTCCATGTAGAGGGACCAGAAGATGACGCGGTACCCCTTGAGCACCCCGTTGAGGGTGCTGCGCGGGGGCTCCGACCAGGAGATCACCGCCACGTCCGAGGTGATGGAGATGGCTCGCACGTTCTCGGGGGGCTGGCTGGGAACTGGGGAGGGGAGGCACGAGGAGGACAATCAGCAGGAGGCTGGAGATGCCAGGCTGAAGGAGCCGTGTCCCACACAGCCGCCCTGGCTGCACCCACACGGACCCCGCTGTGCTGCTGGAAGCCCTCAGCCAGTCCTGCCCAGCAGTGCTCTGCCTCCAACATGCAGTTTTCCTTCTCCTGGGCCAGCGAGGTGGGTGTGAACCCTGTGCTGGTGGTGACAGGGAGGATGCTTCCCAGCGAGGGGAGAGTGGGAGAGCTGACTGGATGCGAGGTAATTAGATCCCATTGCCCCGCAAGAGGTAACTCTAATTTTTATGAGCATTTAAATGATAATACATCACCGTAACGATCCTCTTTGAAAATGATTATTGTTTCATATTACTTAGGTGCAAAAATATAAGCACCATGTAATTAGGGACAGAGTATAATAAACTAATACAGATAGTCCGTTTGAACAAAATGAAGGTAATATAATTATGGAAAAGACACTATTGCTAAAACAGGGCCCCTTGAATACCCCGGGAGGAGTGCTAATGCAGCCAGGAAACGATCGCGGTTTGACAGGCTAACGAGAGCCTTAATTAAGTATGAAAAACTGCTGAGCAAACGCACTGCAAAACTTTTTCCTCATTGTTTTTAAAATGACCGAGGCCATCAGTGACCGTGTCCCAGGCGGAAACCTGCCTGGCACTTCAGCACTGCCAAAATCCACCTCGCACCCTTTAGCTGTGCCACGAACCCAGTGCCACGGGTGTCCTGATGGCCCTGTGCTCCCGGTTCCTTCCCAGGGAGCCGTGAGGGGGCACACAGCCGCTGCCCCACACCTGTGTGACGGGATGGGCATCCAGTGAGGGTCCCCTGGGTGGCACCTGGACCTGGTGTGGGCACTGGGCCATCCTTACCGTCCTCCAGCGTGGTGGCGTTGATCTCGCTGGACGAGGGCCCCGTGCCCGCGCGGTTGAACGCCTGCACCACCACCCCGTACTGCGCAAACTTCTTGAGGTTGTCCAGCGTGTAGACCTCGCTGTCCCCCGTGGCCTTCATCTCCACGATGCTGTACTGCCCGTTGCTGCCCGGGCTGTTCTCCCGGTAGCCAATCTGGTAGCCACGGATCACCCCGTTCTGCAGCTCCTTCTTTGGGGCCTGAGGGACGACGAGGGCAGGACAGAGCAGTGTCACAGGGGTGGGAGGCTCACAGGGCTCCGTGCCCCAACCTCCTCTCCCCAGTGGCTTTTTTCAAGGCTTTGAAGGTATCTTCCCTCCCCGCTTTTCACTGAGCGGCAAAATAGCGATAAAAAAGGTCCAGCGGGTCCTTAGAGCCACCAGAGAAGAAAGTGCTGCCTGGACAGCAGCAGTCCTCAGCTGGAGCAGGAGAAATCCCAAGTCTGGCAGCCTGAGAGGCCAGGTTGAGATCAATCTTAACAATATTTCTCTGAAGCATTAACAAATCAATAGGGTTGATTGCAAATTTATGTTACAATGCCAGGGCGATCCATCTTGCTGAAATACTCCTAAAATGAAGTGACTTATCTTTCAAGTGAATCTTACTTTTCATTAATCTGTTTTTCAGTGCTTAAGGGGAGGTGGGGGGAGAAGCTGGAACCCTAAATTTATTGACTTAGCAGTTCATTCCCAAGTTCTAACTTTATAATCAATTTTATTTTTCATTAGGCAGCTTTGGAAAAATAAATCCGATTCTAAGTTTTATTGATCTCTTCTCAAACACTTTGCAACCCAGCACCTGAGTTTTACATATTTATCCTCTCTGCCCCATGGTTCCCCACAGACACCCTACGAGATAATGAGCTTGTTGTAAAACATGATTGATAAGAGCCCTGAGCAATAAGGTGAGCTGCTTGCCCAGCCTGCAGGTTTTCCTTTTTCCTGAGGAATTCTTCCTGATTCTTGTAACATTGATGACATGCTGGGTCTCAGGACAAGCTGGGACAACATTTGGCCAAGCCCTCATACCCAAAAAAAGCCCACACACCATCCCAGCCTCGCTCACCTTCCAGGTGACCTGGATGCTCTGCGACGTGATCGGCTGCAAGGTGACATCCATGGGAGGGCCATCGGGAGCTGAGACAGACCAGCACGAAAGGGCACATTGAGAAGGTTCAGGAGCTCCTCACCAGGAAATCCCCTGGCTTCAGGAGAGCTGTACCTCAGCCAGCTTCCCCCCAGGCTGCAGCCCCTGTGTTCCCCTGCCCACGATGCCCACCACCCAGGCCAGGAGCCCAGGGAGGCACCTGCTTCCTCGGTGCTGATGGTGAGCTCCTTGCTGGGCTCGCTGCGCCCGATCTTGTTGAAGGAGTACATGCGGATGCTGTACACGGAGGCGGGGTGCAGGTCCACGATGTTCGCCTGGTTGATGGTCGGGGAGATGTTGCGTGTAGACTGCTTAAAATCCCAGGAATCTGGAAGAGGCAGAAGGGTCAGAGCCTGAATCCCTCAGCAGTGCTGAGGGGGCCGTGCTCAGGCAGGTGAGGTCCCCAGGCTCCTCCAGCTCTTGTACCCCTGGAGAGGTGCTGCTTCTCTCTCTCGCTGTTGTGTGCTGGGGTTCAACTTTTTGCAAATATTGTCTCTTTTAATATTCCCTTTCAAATGCTCCCATCCAACCGAAATTACCATAATTCATTAATGCTGCTCTCTCCTTTCTTCATCAAAGGAACCGGGATGCAGAATATTCCCTTGGAGGCAGCGGTGGGGCAGTCCCACACCTGCCTGTGCAGGCCAGCCCCCAGTCCCACTGCGGCGTGGGGAGGGGACATCCCTGTCACCTACCTGACTTGTTCTTGTACTCGATATCGAAGCCGGTGATGATGCTGTTGCCGTCGAACCGCTGCGTCCATCGCAAATTCATACTCCGGGCTTTCACCTCACGGATCTCCAGCTCCGGCGGGTCAGGGGGCTCTTGGGGACACGTGGGCAGGTTAGGGACACAGGCAGAGGAGGCCCCCAGGAGCAGGGGGACCCTCTCAGGAAGGCTTTGCACCGCAGGGCTCACGCAGGGGGGATGGAGTACCTTGGACAGTGAGCTGGATCAAGCCTCTGTCCTCGCCGTAGGAGTTGATGGCGTGACAGGAGAAGAAGACGGAGTCCCCGCGGTCGGCTGGTTTCAGCTGCCAGTGTTCCAGGGAGAGGAGCCAATTGAGGCTGAGCCACCCCAGCACTGTGCCCTGCCTTCCCCTGCCATCCCTGCCTGCTCCCACCACAGCGCAGTCCCTCCCATGGCACTCCTAACACCCCTCTGGGCTCAGCTTTGCTACTCAGGGAGCCCAGCGCAGTGCCAGGCTCTGTGACACCCCCTGGGGACCACCGCACCCTCCCCACACCTTCCCTTCTCTCCAACACGCAGCGAGACCCCCGGCAGCCCTGGCAGGTGCAGGACGCCCAGCCCTCACCTTGAGGGTGGAGATGACCTCGTCGCCGTTGTCCTTGGTGGTGATGGCGTAGCGCATGTTGCGGTCGGGGTCGATGACGGTGTCCCCCTTCTCCCAGCGGATGATGATGGGCCGCTCGCCCCGCGCCGTGCAGTTCAGCTCCTTGGTCTGGCCCTTGATGGCGATGGTGGTGTTGGGGTGGGAGGTGATCATGGCCGGGACTGCGGGGAGCCAAAGTGTCACCTGTGTGCCCGGGGGGACGGGCGGGTGCCACCTGTGGCTGCCGGGCCCCGCAGAGCCCGCGGGCCCACCGAGGACACGGCGCATGCGGCTCTCACCGAGAGGCCCCGCGGCCCGAAGCGGAACCGTCTCGCTGCATTATACAGCTCAGGATCATAAAATAATGAAGCAGATAAATTTTATAATGCATAGCATTACATCGGGGTAGACAATAAAACGTGAAAGACAAATAACCAAGTGCACACTATAATGAAGAGAAAGCCTCCAGTCTGAGACTGCGGGTATGAATTATTGACTAAGGTTTTACACTCCCGAGGATGAGAGGAAGAATGTTTTCCATCACGGATTTGCATAATTCACTCGTATAAACCTGGGCAGAATACAGAGTGTGATTTCCCATCAGCAAGGCCGCCTTTGCATTGCAGATGCCAGAGATGATTTTTTTTTTTCCCATAGCCACCCCAATATACAAACAGGGCCAGTAGGGACACCTTGTGCCGTGGTCACCACCTGGCAGGGGTGCAGAACCCTGAGGTGCTCGAGCAGTGGGTGCAGCACAGATGGGGATGGCTGATCAGTGAGGGTGCTGCACTGATCCCTGGCCTGGCTCTTCCCTGCTCCAAGAGCCAAGCCCTTTGTGCCACCCCAGTGCCGTGCAGTGGGCTGGCTGTGGCAGGCAGCACACAGGAGGAACGGGCTGGGGGACCGAGGGCAGGCTGGGTAAGCAGAAAAAAATGTAATGCATAAACAAACAGCAGTGCTGAGTCCTGCAGTAATGTATGATAATGACAATCCGCAAAGGCAACACACACTGTTCTAATGGGACACAAGAGGCTCTAATGAGCTACGACTCCTCGGCTTTCTGTGGCAATGTAATTCAATTAACAGCAAAGGAAACCTTTCCTCCGGAGCTGCTGGAGTTTGCGGGGAGCAGGACAGTGCAGTGCCCAGCCTGGTGCCCGTGTGACAGTCCTGCCCCAAAGGGAGCACGGCCACGCGAGCTGGCAGGGGCTGGCAAAGAGCAGGGATGTGGTGGCGGTGCAGCCTGGGGCACTGAGAGTTACAAGAAGCAGCCCAAGACTTCTCCAAACTCTGCCCTGTCCCACCCCCAGTGCTCTGACTCCTCTGCCTGCCCCAGCCCCAGGTCAGGGACACACCGGGACAGAGGCAGGCCTGGGAAGGACTGTCCCAGCCCAGCAGCCCATGTCCCATCGGGTGAGGACAGAGCACAGGGACAGCTGGGGGCTCTTGCACTTGCCCCAGAGCAGGGCTGACTGCACAGCACAGCACAAGGGCACACACAGCTGGAGTAGGGGCTCAGCACCCAGTCCTGGCACGACAGCAGCCTTGCCAGGCTCCTGCCCACTGTCCCCTGTTCTCCTTTTCCCTGCCATGGAAAAGCATCGAGGGGCCACCCTGCTATTTGGCAAACAGGGACACTGGGGATGTGGTCCCTGCACGCAGCCCTTGTTCAGGCCAGGCTGGAGGGTAGTGCAGCAGCAGAGGGTGTGGGGCCGTGGGGCCGTGGGGCAGGACAGCCCCTCAGGGCTGCAGCAGCCTTGGCTACACCGGCCCCTTCCCAGCGAGCAGAGGCCCCGGGAGAGGAGCTCCGTTTCAGGCTCTGCTTCACTGAAATGCACTTATTGATGTTTGATTAAAAGCAGCTCCTTGGATGTAAACATATCAACTTCTCTCAATTGCCAGGGTCCCACGGGAGCTGCACGTAGTCCAGAGCAGGAAAAGAGCACAACAAACCCCAAGAAAACCCCAAGCAGCTGTGAGGCTAGCACAGATTGGGGCATTGGTGCCTAGCACCTGCCCTGGAGCAGCTCTGCAGCTTGCAGAGGGACCACATTGCTTGGGACTGGCTGCAGGGACCTCCAAGGGTGGCTGGGGGCTGCTCCTAACCAGTCTGTGATCCCTTCCTGGGTGCAGGGGCATCAATCACCTGGCATGAGCCACAGCTCACGCAGCACTCCGGGCAGACAGGCTTCCTTCGAGGAGAGCTCACCTCCAACGCCTCCTGTGCCCTCCGTTCTGTGCCCACCGGGGCGCACCCCACCCACCCAGCCTCTCCCGGTGCCCACGGCCTTGTTAACAAGGCCACAACCAGGGGCTGGTCCCTCTGGCTGGGCAGAGATGAGCCTGGGAACAAAGGAAGGCGACAGCCACCAGCACGCTGCCGTCCCACACCCGGCTGGGGCACGAGCCGCTTGACAGAGCGCTGGTGACAACTGAATGAGAACGGTGACAAGGGTGACAAGGGCTGTGCCTGCCTCCCTCGCCCCCCTCTTTCTTGTTTGGAGCTGGCTCTGTGATGTTAATTTGATTGCACCCGTCTCAGCTTCCTTTCTACACTGATTAGCTGAGTTTCACCTGAAGCATGAGATTAATTCAAATTGCATGGAAGCAATCAGTTATGCTCGTGCTGTGTGGCAGCGAACTTCCAAAGAGGGCTGTGCCATGGCCACGGACAGAGACCCCTCTGCCTGGCCCCTGGCTGGACCCCTGGCATCGAGGAGCTGGCACGGAGCAGGCAGAGGAGCCCCCTCCCCAATGCCCAGGGTGCTGCCGCTCCGGCACAGCCGGCAGGACCCCCGGGGACGTGACTGTCCCCATCCCACACGCTCCCGACAGCCGGGCAGGTGTGCAGCCATGTGCTAAATGGCATTTATCACGCGCTGCTGGGCCCCTCACCTGCACCCAGCCCAGCCCGCTGTCCCCTCGGGCACACGCTCAGGTACTCCAGCACTCCCCACCTTCCACTCCCCACTGGGTGCTGGTGAGTTCCTTGCCGAGGCAGGGAAGGACAGGCTGTGGGAGCCCAGGGGCCGTGGCACCCAGGAAAGCCTCAGCCCCATGGGTGACATTCCCCAAGCAAATCTGGTGGCTTTCCCCACCCCCCACGCCCTGACAAAGGCAGCATCCAGCTGCTCCTGGCTCTGCCAAGCCCAGGGAGCTCAGGCACACACTGCCCAGCGTGGCACCTGGCTGCCCCAGCTCACCCCTGGCGCCCCTTGCTGTGCCAGCAGGGCAGGGGACGTGTGACACCAGCTGGCTGTGGCACTGGCCTTTCCCCTGCTGACCGCCAGCACGCTTTGTTTGGGCTCTGATTAACTCTCATTTAACTCAGTCCGCAGTGGCCTGACTTTCAGTGCTGATCTCCCTTTAATTGGGCTGACATTTCACTAAACAAACAAAAACCCCAAAATGAAACAAAACAAAGAGCCCATCTAATGCTTAATTGGCTGTGGCGCTTCGTCTACCTATTCATCCAAACCTTTTCAAAGGCAGCGAGGGCTCCGAGGGCTCGGGGAGATGCAAAAGCACTCGCATAATAAGGTTATGTGCTATTCAAGTCAGCAAGCAACCTGTCCTGGGATGCAATTACAGGAGATAGCAGGGACACGGCACCAGCTCGGGCTCCCAGACTTCGCATGCTCACTCGGGATTAATCGCCTCGACTTTGTACCTGCACCTCATTGAAGTGCCTTGTTTGAAGTCGCTGGGTTTGATTCATCAGTTGCAGGGATAAATTAAACAGCTGACAGGGAGGGGAACAGGAACCTGGGAAGGCAGAGGCTGGGTGGGGAGGGGAGAAGCCCCTGAGAGAAACAGCTGCTGGTGTCAGGGAAGAAAGCACCAGGCTGGGGAGGGGAGGCCAGGGCATGGGGGTGACCAGAGAAGGCTGCACGTCCCCTCTGCCCACAGCATCCTGGGTGGACAAGCAGGGGGTGGTGGCTCCCACGGCTTCACCAGCAGCCTCCATCCCCTCTGGCAGAGCCTGCTCACTGCCTCATTCCCATGGTCAAGGCAAAGTTTAGTCCTTCTGAGCCCAGTCCTGACCCCAGCCCCTCCTGGAGACACCAGGAGTGAGGGTGATTGCTCTGGACCCCCTCCACCACCTCCTTGTGGAGGTTTGAATGCTCCCAGCGGCAACGAGCCCAATAACTAACACGGAGCTGGCAATTATACATTCTGCTGATAGCAACGGGAGAGCAATCCAATAACACACACAGTTCAAACACGGTGTCTAACAACACTTCCCAGCCCATCCCTGTCAAAGCAGCCCAGCTATTTCCTTTCCTCCTGGATGATGTAGATTGATTGCCTGGTTTTATTAAAGACAAAGTGTGTTTAATAGAAAAAGGGAAGCAGGTCCCTGGAGGGGAAGAATCAATGCCCTCCCGTGCCCTGCATTGATCGTGGGGATGCGTGGGGCCGAGGCTGGAGCACGGCTGGTGTGGTTGGAGCCCTCAGAACAGAGAGGGAGGCTGTGCCAGACCAGGCTCTGTGGTGACCCCATGTTCCAGAGCCACCCTCACCGTGCCCACCTCTGCTCCTCGGGTCACCGCCGTGGCCATGCCAGGAGCAGATCCCTGTCCCCGTGACGACGCCCCCGGCACAGCCCTGGGTACTTACTCTTGACGGTGAGGAACATGGACTTGCTGATGTCTGTGCCCACGCCGTTGCTGGCCTGGCAGAGGTAGTAGCCGATGTCCTCCTCCAGCACGTGGCGGATGAGCAGGGAGCTGTTGGGCAGGATCTGGATGCGGCCCGTCAGGGGGATGGGGTGGTACTGCTGGGGGTTGCCACTTCCTAGGAGGGGACACAGAGCCACAGAGTTCAGCTGAGGCAGAGCAGCTCTCATGAGCTGCCAAGCCCGAGGGACTCTCCCCAGTGTGCACTGACATCCCCACACACTGCCGTGACCCATCCCTACCTTTAGCGTGCTTCCACATGACTTTGGGAGGGGGGTACCCATCAACAGAGCAGTTCAGCACCCCAGCTTTTCCATAAATGCCATCTTGGTTGTTGGGTTGGACCACAAACCGAGGAGGCACTGAGGAGTTTGGGAGAGAGGACGGTCACTGCAGGAAAATCCCCATCAGATCCCTACCACCCCCCACTGCCTGTGAGCACGGGGGTGCCGTGGCTCAGCCTTGCTCCTCACCCTCCCAAATTCCCTCTGCTCCCCGCTGTGCTGCCCTCCCTTCCTCTCCCACCAGGACTGGGGGGGATGTGGTGGCCGGGTCACCCCCGGGCTCACCCCGCACGATGAGCTGCCGCTCCCGGCTGACGGTGGCAGCGTCGTTGCTGGCGATGCAGGTGTAGTTCCCGTTGTGCTTGAGGGAGACACTGGAGATCTGCAGGGAGCTCATGAACTCCTTGCTCTCGATGGTGACCCCAGAGCCGGAGAGGATGACGTGCCCGTCCTTCCTCCAGGTGATGTGGATGGGCATGTCCCCAGAGGAGACCACGCAGGGGATGTAGAGGAGCTGCCCGATGGAGGCTGGTGGGAACTCGAAGGGCTGGATCAGCGGAGGGACTGTTGAGGGGAGAGGCAGAGAATGCTGGAGAGCCCATCCCAGGAAAGCCTTCCTTTAGTGGAGATGGGCTGCAGTGGGGCTTGGGGAAGATGCTGTCCCGGGAGGAGAAGCAGCCAGAAACTGACAGGCTTTTGATTCCACCAGGAACAAGGCCAGGGGACAGCAGGAGGTGCCATCAAGCAGAGAACAGCAGAAGACTTCTCCCACCTGGCAGGGCCACCCTGCTGAGAGTGGTGTAGAGAAACGCTGACCCTGCACTGGGGAAAGCCCCGGCCACCCCCAGCACGTGCCACCCGAAATTCCACCTCAGCATTTATCCACTCCCAAAAAAGCCATTATTAGATAGATGCTTTTCTTAAAGGCGCTGGATTCAGAACCAGCCATTATCTTCCTGATAACTTAATTAGGCAACTGCAGCATCTCTGGCAATGTGGGAGGGGGAAGAAAGCGGAGAGAGGGAGACAATTAGCTTAACAAGGCTCAGCACCTGGTAGATGAGATCCTCGTTCTGCAGTCTCCATAATTAAATTAGCAGCCTGCCAATTGTCCCTTCGGCAGCAGGGAGCTGCCCTCTCGTGCAGGCACGGGGCAGTTCCCTGTACCCCCACGCACTTCCCTGGGCTCCCACCTCCATCCTGTGCCCGTCCCATCACTCAGGTATTGGCACTGCTGCCTGTCCAGAGCACGGCAAGCAGAGGCTGTCACTGTCCCCCAGGTGGGAGCCATGCCACGGGCAGGCAGGTACAGGCAGGGCTGGCCTGTCCCTCTGCCCGTGACAGCAACGTGGCTCGAGCTGCCAGAGCCATGGAGCCAGTGCTGCCTGTTTTCCATAATTAATGAATAATTAATTGGGAATGCACTGCAGTCTATTGCAGAGCAGGGATGGGCTTGTGGACCACGCCTCTCCAAACACGCCCCTCCGGCCGCTCTCCCTGCTCCAGCTTCCCACAAACAGAGCTCACAACTCCCCTTTCCTTCCCAGATTGCTTCACACTGCGATTCTCCTTTCTCCAGAGCTTCCAGGCTCTCACTTGCCTGCAGCCTGGAGCAACCTGCTCTGCAGAGCCCATCCCAGCAGCTCCAATCCAGAGGTGACCCCGCGAGCAGCCTCTGCCTTCCCGTGGGGTGAAGCATCACCCCACAGTGCCCTGGCACTGTGTCAGCCCCATGCTCCCCGAAACTGCAGCTACCCGAGCAGAGCTGTGTGGGAGCCCCAGGACAGCAGCAACCCACATGGGATTAATTAAAACCTTCAAAGATGTCTGCAGGAGTAAGGAGCTGTCAGGGCACCTTGGAGGAGGCTGGATTTTGGATTGTGCTGCTGCGGAAGCGCAGGGAAGAGGCTCCAGCAAAGCCCTGCGGAGCGGGGAGGTTTGAAACTGGGAACCTGGGGGTCCCTGGCTAAGCAGCAGCAGCTACACCTGGGCAGGAGTTTCCCTCAGCACGAGATGGGGATGAGGCCTCATGCACAGGGCTGGGGCTGCCTGCACATCCCTGTTCCTGGGGGGAGCAGTGCCACAGGGAATTGTAAAGCTTTTACTGCTGCGAGATCGGAAGGACCTGCATAACTCACCGGTGGAATTTCATGTGGTCACCAGGCACTTGGGGCTGTAAAAGCTTTATGGTGCTCCACGCCACCCCGTGCTCCTTGTGCTACACAATTTTATGTTTATTCACTCTCTGACTCTCTTCTAGGGCCTTTGCTATTCTTTTCCACAGGCCTTTTATCCAAGGGCCAGAGGAAGCGAGGAATTCAGCCAGCGGGGCTGGGTGTAAATCTCCAGCAGTGGAATGAAGACGTCTGGCCTGTGCTGCACCATGCTCCAGCCTGCTCGCCTTCCTCAGCCTGTCACTGGCCACTAATCGAGGCAGTAAATCCACACTGGGAAGGGTTCAGTGGCAGTTGCTTCCCAGGATTCACAAATCCTCAGCTGAACTTCAGCATCCTGCACCCTCCGAGGGCACCTCGCACTGAATCCCGTTATTTAAGTGCTCACAAACACCCTGGGACGATGTTCCCACATCAGCCCTGCCTGTCCCAGCTGTCCCAAGACAAGACCAACATCTCTGGCCTCTTTCCAAGCCTTGGGGCTCCACGTGGACAGGGATTTATGGGAGGTGAAGAAAGCAGGGCTGGCCAAGCCCTGCAGACCCCAGGGGCAAGAAGACCTTCCTGCACTGCCCTTAGACGGGTTATCCACAGCCTCCCCTCCCCTTTGGAAGCCTGGGACAAGAACATCAGCTAATCAAGTGGCAGCATCTCTAATCAGCTTGCTGCGCTCTCTCACTAACCTGATTCCTAATAAGAAAATGGTGGCTGGGAGGGGAGGGAGGGGGATCAGAGTAAATCCAGTGCACGAATCCCCCGCTGGGCGAGAGGCAGGATGACAATTGGCCAGCTCTGTCCCCAGCGCCACCGTGTTTGTCTGAATGATTTACAGCCAACAGCGAGCTGGCGACGGGCGGAGGCGACCCGACAACTCCTGAGGATGGGAGATCCGGGAGCACCGCGCGCTCCCAGCGCAATCTCAGCCAGTCACTGGGAGGGAATGCATCCGGCTCAATTCATTAGGACTGATAGCTCCCTCAATGGGGCTGAATAATTGATGGCCTGGAGAAGCTTTTAAGATGTTCTGTGTGCTCGGAAGACCGAGAGTATTATTTTTTTAAAAGCTAGCACACACAGAAAAACATCGGTGAAGGTGATCCAAGCAAAGGTTAGATGTTTTAATACGTTATGTTTACACCGCAAATCCTTGCTCCATCACTTGTAAGGGGAAATGGATACGGCGTGGCTCGGGGCAGCTGCTGGTGGCAGGCAGGACCAGGTAGCCAAGCCAGCTCCCGAGGGCTGAGCTCCCATGCCTGGTGACTACAGAGCATAGCCACCACCTGGCCATGCAGTTCCCCCTGTGGTGCCGTTCTGCCTCCATCCCACTTCAGGGAGATCCCAACAGCAACCTGGATGAGCTCTCCCTGCCATCCAGGGGAAGCGTCCCCACCCTCTCACCTTTGACGGTGACGTGGACGCTCTGGCTGATGGAGAGCTGGGGCTGGATCAGCACGCTGCACAGATACTCTCCTTCATCCATGCCTTTCTGGACATCCATCAGCTTCAGGGTGCCGTTCTCAAAGACCACTTGGCGGTGGTTATCGGGCAGCAGCAGAGAGTCCTTGTACCACTTGATGGAGTAATAGGGGTACCCGATGACCCTGCAGTTGATGAAAGTGTCCCTACCCGCGACCGCTGTTATGTTCTTCATGGCGCGGATGCTCGGGGGACCTACATATTCGGGAGGAAGGAAGAGGCAGGCTAGGTTAATTCCGAAGGGCCATTTGCTTGCATGCAGATCTGCTGCTATTCCAGAGCGAGCTTCACAGGCAGAGGAGGTGACCAGGGCAGGCGGGAGCCAGCCTGGTTTGGGCGAGGAGGCGGCACGGGCTCCTCTCAGCTCGTGTGGGGACAGCTGCTCTCGGCTGCAACCTCCAGCTACAGCTACTCTCCCTCACCTACCAACAGGGCTGTGCTCCCGGGGCACAGCCACACTTCAAACAGCAATCCCACCCCAGTGCTGGGGGAGCTGAGCCCACACACGGCACTGCTGCCCACTGCGGGAAGTCGGATGCTGTCCGTTTTCTGCTCTGGGCACTGTGCCTGCCCAGGGTGCCTCTGCCTGGCTCCTCTGGCAGCACCAGAGATATGGGAGAGATGGGGAGAGCTCCCCCACCATCACAGCCTCTCTCTGCCTCTCCCAGGGGGAAGCTGCCTGCATTGTGCCAAACATCCTTGGCAAGAGCTGCTATGGGAACCTGACTTCCACTGTCAAAAACTCTTCGCCTCCTTGAACCCCACCTTTCTGCACCCCCTCTGCCAACCTGTGTGCCACTGAAAAGCCAGACAGCCAGCAGTTTCTGTCTGGCTTTGGAGCTGCCTGAGGACTGGGAGAATGCTGCAGGTGAGCCTTTAAACGAGAGGTTTCATGCATCAATAATTACATTGTTCTCCCAGTCGCTGCATAAAATAGCGAAGTAATCTAAAGATTAACCCTGTCTTGACTCCTCATCCTGAGGGTGTAGCAGGATAACAGCTTAACAGGCACTCAGGATCAGCTGATGGACAGTGTCTTTCATTCTAGGACACGTTAAGAGAAGGAGCAGGAAGAAAGGAATTATCATCTCGCTCTGTAACCATGTCTCGGGCCTGTTTGAGGGACATGCTCTGTGCCGCTGAAAAAGAAACCCAAATCTTATCTAGTGACAGCCCATCAAGAGCTGAGAGAGGGGGAAAAGGGAGACAAGGGAACATCCTCATTGAAAACGCTTGCTCTGGCTTCTCCTGGCTGAGGGATGAACTTCCTCCAAATTCAGCAGTAAACGGCAGCAAAATTCCGACTCTCCTGGGATCCCAGCCAAAAAGCCACTAGATCCATTTCAAACCTGAGACACAGACAAACACAGCCCTTCAACCCTCATTCTCAGCAGACAAATAAAGGCTCCCTTATCTTGTCTCGCTCCCACCTGTAAGCCTGGGAGCTTTAATTGGGGATTATTAATGGGCAGGGGCTTACAGCACACCCTGTGCCTGAGAGCGCTCCCCGGAACACACCGAGCAACGCGCTGCAGCCGTAATAACACGGTGATTAACGCGGCCATGGCTTTTAGCAGACAAAGAAAATACAGACATGACAAATCAAAGCTCATTTTCCACAATTTCACGTGCTGCCTCATCATCGTTTGTCACGGAGATCCTGGTGCCGCCAGGCGTGGTGGCTGCCAAGGAGTGGGGCTCCTGTAGGGAACGGGGGCAGCTGGTAGAGCACAGGGGACCTGGGACACTTCTGGGACTGTCACCTCCTTCTCCATGCTTGGGGTCCCTCAGGGGGTGCCTGCCCACCCTGTGCAGACCCCAAGGCAGGGCTTGACAGAGTGAGAGTGGACCCCAATGTGGACAGTGCTGCCCTTTGACTCCTGGAGAGCCAAGCTCCAGCTCTCTGAGCCTCTGGAATTGCTTTCCACTTTGTTGAACTCCCTGCTTTAAGGATCAGAGAAGCTCAACCCTGCAGGTGTGCAAGGAGTGGGGCAGGGCTCAGGGAGTGAGGCTGGGGTAGCCAGGGAGACCCACATGGCCGGGAAGAAGAGGGAGAGGCGAGGAGGAGCGATCAGCCGGGGAACAGAACCAAAACCAAAAAGCCCAGTAAAAGTCCTATTCTGATATTTAAAAGTAGACAGGCACCTCTTACGTTTATTCGCGCTTGGTATTCGGCGCTGCCCACCGAGTTCCGCGCGGTGCACCGGTACACGCCGCCGTCCTTGATCTGCGGGCTGGTCACGTTCATGTGGCTGACGGTGGTGCCATCGGACATGGTGTACTGGTTGGAGCGGTGCCCGCTGTCCCGCGGGATGGGCTCGTCGTCCAGCGCCCAGGTGACGGTCGGCGGCGGGGCCCCCTTGGCGGCACACATCAGGGAGAACTGCTCCCCGGGGTTGACCACCTTCTCGCTGAAGGAGGAGACGATGCGGGGGGTCCCATCTGGGGGGCACCCAGCGGGACGGGGGTCAGGGAACGGCAGCCACAGGCAGCAGCAGTCACCCGCCAGCAGGACGGCACTGAGCTCCCACCCCAGGTTCAGCCGGGGCAGGAGCCCAGCTGGTGACACACGCATGGCTGTGCTGGTGTCCCTGTGGCAGGGAGATGCAGACGGGGGAGAGGGGACACGGTGGCTGATACAGAGGCCAGCTTGAGGGGACACCTCCCTCAGTACAGCCCATCCCTTGTCCAAACACTCGGGGGGTGGGATCAGGGAGGGCTGCCTGGTGAATGGGGTGCCCAGGGGCTGGGGATGGCAAGTCAACACTCACTTTGGCCCTTCCCCATCCCAGCCATGCTGTGCCCCTGCACACAGCGCACAGAGCCCAGGAACAGACTGGCAGCAGCCTCAGGACCCCCACCCCAGCGCCTGGAGGGCCTGGAGGTCCCTGCCCTCCAGCCATGCACAAAGCATCCCCTCAGAGAGGGGCAGAGGAAGAAGCCCCCAGCGCGGGAAGCCTGCTCACCCTCCAGCGTGATGATGGAGAAGTCCTGTGCCGTCTGGGACTTGCGGGTGGCGAAGCACTGGTAGGCCCCGGAGTGGCTCTTCTGGGCGGCCGTGATGAGGAGGGTCTCGTTGCTGATGCCCCGGATGGAGATGTAGTCATCCACCGCCACCAGGTCCGTGTTGCGGTACCAGCGGATGACGTACTCGGGGGACCCGCTGAGGGCACAAGAGAGGATGACGGTGCTGCCGATGCCCGTTTTGAGCTTCTTTGGTGTGAGGGTCACACGCAGAGGGTCTGTGAGAGAGGGGAGAGGCGTTGGCGGTGCCGGGCAGCGCCGCGGGAGGCAGCTCATCCCCGCTGCGCGCTCTCTGCTCCTCCTGGCCCGGCAGCAACAGCCCGGCTGTGCGGTAAATGTCACCGCACAATAAGGCAGGTGGCCCTGCCACCGTCCTCGCTGCTGACAGCCCCTGCTTTTAACGTCAGCCCCAGGCCCCTGGGTGGGGGTACTGTGGGGAGGTGGCAGGGTGGCTGGAAGAAGATGTGGTCCATGTGACAGGCGCAGTGCTGCGCTGGGGACACACCAGGCTGGCTCCCAGCAGGCTGACGGGGCCTGGCTGGCACCGTGCTCCAGGTAAGGCAGGCACAGTGGCTCTGGTACTGCCAGGATCCCGGTGACAGGAGGAAGCCCCAGGAAAACAGCACGTGATAAATGCTTGGCCTGCCCAGATGGTATTTACTATTTGGCTAGAGCTTATTTTATGTAAATCGACATAAATTTTATGTAAATCAACAAAGCAAAGCACAGAAGCACCCAACACGTCGGACATGTGCAAGACAGTGGCTTCCAGCGAGCCGAACACTGTGCCAAAGCACAAGGCTGTTGTTTATACAGCTGTATAAACCCCTAAAGCTGAATACTGATAAAGGCTTTACGTGTCAGGAGGCAGCAGGACTGAGCCCCCCACCGCTCCTCCCCGCCGGCTCTCACCTATGACCGTGAGGGTCCCCGTGACCTCTGCGGAGCCGAAGGTGTTGGTCACCTCGCAGATGTAGGTGCCGCTGTCCTCCACGCGCAGGTCGCTGATGGTCAGCCCCGTGATGCGCTTGGTCCAGCGGCTGTCGGCGGGGAGCGGCCGCCCGTCCTTGATCCACCGCACGGCCGGGTTGGGGTAGCCCGAGGCGATGCAGGGCAGCTCCACCAGCCGGCCCGCCTTCACCTCCTTGGACTGGAAGCTGTCTAACATCGTGGGGATGGACTCCGCCGGGTCTGGGTTGGGAGAGGAATTGGGCTCACCCGGGGAAGAGGAGGAAGTGAGGTGTCTCAGGGACACTGAGGGAGACCCCCCTGGCATGGTGACACCGTGCTCAGTCAGCACCATCCACGAGATTGTTCTCCCCACTCCCCTGAGCGGGTGGCTCTGCCACACAGGAGTGCAGGATGCACCCCGTTATCCTTGCTGAGCATGGGGTGCCCTGTCCCACCCGGCCAGCACAGCCCTTGGCAGCCAGGACAACAGGCACGGGCGGAGGTGGGAGGAAAAACACATCCTAAATAGCTGATGGGAGGAATAAACTCAGCATCGGAGGAATTACTCAAGGTGACACCTAATTGGTGCAAAATACACAAATTTTGTGGCACATTTCAAAATTTACAAGCAAAAGGGCCCATCAGGCAGCTGGGAAAGGAGAAAATTAATCACTAAGTCTCAGGCGTGAAATTAAATTCCAGGGGAAAGAAACCTCTTTCATTACTCCCAAGCAGAAGTAAAACGCCGTGACGTGTAAATAATGACAGCGACCAGGAGGGGACCGGGCCAGATCGAACCGCGCGGATTTGGGATGATACACCCGGCGACGCCCACGCACCGCCGGGACGTGGGGCAGGACGGGCCCGGCTGGGACCCGGGGGAGGCAAGATTCGGCAAGCCCTGCCTCTCTTCCCTGCCCTCCGGGGGGTTAATTCGAAGAGCCGGTGCGGGAGCACCCGAGGATGGGAAGAGCATATGGCAGGGAGCGGGCGCGCTGCGCCGAGCGAACTCCCTCCCTCCCGAGCGGAGTAATTTGGGCAGTCAGCGGAGCCGGGAGCGCCCCGAGACACCCGGCACTCCGGACTGCACTGCCTCCGCCGCAGTATCGCTTGCATGTTCGTCACATCGCGTCAGGCTGCTCACATCGCGGGCTGTCACATCGCATCGCCGCGCGCCCCGTCGCCTCCCGCTCGGGGTGACGCGCGGCACTGCCACCGCCGCGCCCGGCTCGGGGAGGGGGCTCCGTGCCGGGGGGCACAGCCCAGGCACTGCCAGCCCCCTGCGCAGCCCCCACGGCACCTCCCGCCCCGCACCGGGATGTCCCCTCGCTGCGGGGACCCCAGGTGGCGATGCCGGTGCTCTCAGTGCGGGGAAGCAAGCAGGAGAGTGGACAGCGGGCAGGGCTGGGCCCCCTCCCCGGCACTGGACCCGGCCCCCCGCCCACGCTGGCAGCCGCACGGGCTCACCTGAGACGGAGAGCCGGGCGCCGTTGCTCTGCCGCGTCTCCCCGCTGTACTTGTGCTTGGTGATACACCTGTAGGTGGACAAGGCATCTTCCTTCTGCACGTCCGATATGTACAAACCTCCATAAGAAGTAATAAAAAACCTATTTTCTGGAGACACAAAGGGAGGAGAAGAGTGAGCGAGCCTCCCCTGGCCCCAGGCTGAGCACCCGGGTCAGGCACAGCCCCTGCACTCCGAGCTGGCACCGGAGCTGTGGCAGGGAAAGAGGGACCCCCCTCCACCTCCCTGCACCTCCACCACATCGGGGTGCAGCTCTGGCTGAAGTTTCAGGCAGGCTGGTGAAGTTGGGTGAGCCGCAGGAACCTCGTGTGTGCAACAGCAGCCCCGGCGTTTGCAGGCACCGCCTCCCTCCATCACTCACCCTGGCAAGCACACACCTGCCCAGGTGTAAAGGTAGCTTTGGGGGGTCTTCACACGCACCTGGGCTGCCAGGGCTCGGATTCAGGCAGGCCGTGGGTGAGCAGAGCGGGTGGCACGCAGCTCCGGCACACGCTGCTGCGCCGCGGTGCCACGCGTGCCATGGCAACGCCGCAATTAAAAGTGAATCCGTCCCGCTGAGTTAATAATTAGCTTAACTTACTTAGAATCATGTGAAAACAAATAAGGGTTTGAGCTGATGTTTGAGCCCCGGGAGAAGGGTGGCAGGAGAGCAGCCCCCTCAGGGCAGCTGGTTTTGGAGCCTGGCACAGGGGGAAGGAGTCTTTGGCTGGCTCCTGACCCCTGTAATTCATCATGAATTATAACAGTAATTAGCACCAATAGAAAGGCCTGTGTAGTGGCTACATGGAGAGCAGGATAAGCCGAGGCTCTGGAGAGGCTCCCTGCCCACCTGGAAAGCACTTTGCCCTGCCCCTCTGTGCCAAGCAAGGCTTTCACCCCCAGCTCTGTGGGGCTTTGGGGTTTATTCCATTGCCAGTCTCAGCTGGGATGGGATGTTCCATCTGCTCGGCTGCACCGTGCTGCCAGCCAAACCACCCCCTACCAAACCCCTCAACTGCAGAAGGTAATTTAGTGCAGCTGAATGCTCAGAGTGAAAACCTTTAAACCCAGCCTGTAAATCAGCAACATCTGCAAATGGCTCCCTCAAGTCCTGCACAATGCCTGCTAAGCCAGGATCTAGCTGATGAGGCCAAACAACTGTTTCTACTTCCAAGCACCTTTTGGAAGCACCTGGATATTCTCAATTTAGGCAAGAAGAAAGCTCCATGGTCAAACTCAGGAGTGCAGAGTAAGCACGAGTGAGAGAGGAAAAGAGGCAGAAGCTCCCAGAGCACTCTGGCTCCCACACCCTGGGCAGGACCCCAGGCCCAATTCCCTGCAAATACTGCAGGTGACAGAGCAGCAGAAATCAGGGATCCTCACCCAGGGAACCAGGGAGATGCCCTGGCACGAGCCAAGGCAATGGCAGTGCCAAGCTGTGCTGGCATCACCCATTCCAGCCGTGGCTCAGCCAGATGTGAGTGTTTGACTCCAACTGCTTGATACAAGACAGTGGGGGACTCCAAACGGCAAAGAAACAGCAAATAATTAATCATAACGCCAGTCAGCTGTGGCTAACAGAGGCACAGGCACCCGCCAGGCTGGCACCCTGTGCTGATCCTCCCTGGAAGCAGTGGGAGCAGGAGCTGCCATCCCCACATCTCCAGGGACTCCATCCCTGCTCGGAGCGTTCTGGGCTTCACCAGCCAAAACCTGAGCCGAAACCTCCGTGCCGTGGCATGTCGGCAGCAGTGTGGCAGCACGTGGCCCGCAGCAGCCTGCAGCTGGCCCCGGGGGTGCGGTGGTGCGGGCGTTGTGCTCCACCGCCAGCGGGAGCCGCCCCGGGATCTGCGCGACCCCCGCGGAAGGGCAGGGGGAGTGGTCCCACAGCACCGCAACAGCATGCAAATCAAACATTAATTTTTCATCTCCCATCAAACCAGTAAGCGGAGAACATTGGCTGCACTGGAATTTGAGATGGGGGGAGCCGGTTTCCATGGAAACGGGGCTGTATTTTGCGAAGTGCTGGCAGCCCACACCCTCACACGCGGCCGTGCCTGGGGATCCACAGCCCCGTGCTGCCGTGCTCCGGGCTGGAAACAAAGCCTTGTGCCCGAGATCCAGGCTCTGCATGGGGCTCCAGCCATAACAACCTCCCCGGGGACACGAACAGGCAGAAATCCTGCGGGTTTAGGATCCACATCTCCACCGCGGAGTGACAGGAGGCATCTGCCTCCTGCACGGTGTGGTGCTACTGTTCATCACGTGTGAGATCCACCCAAGCTGACAGCACAGCTTCCTTTGCCTTTTTTTTTCTTTTTTCTTTTCTTTTCTTTTTTTTTTTTTTTTTTTCTGGGAGGGGACAAGTGGCTCTGTCGAGGAACGTTCTGCTGGTTCAGGGGAGATGCGGGGCTGTAACTGATGTAAGCGGCTCCAGCAGACCTCACCCAAATGATTTATTGCTGAGTTTGCCAGGCAGATTAACGTCAGAGGTCTCCCAATAAAATCAGATCTCTCTGCCTGCCAGGAGGTGGAAAGGCTTCACAGGAAGCAGAGGACGAAGCACATCCGTGGCCAGGCTGGAGTGGTGTGCCTCTCATAACTCCTCCAGCTAGACTTGAGCTGCTGCCTTTGGAGATACCTCACCAAAGCCCTTGGATCAAACCAAGAGCCCACCATGAGCTAAATTCTACCGAAATTCCCAGGACCTGGCCCCTCACCTGGGGAAAAGTGTAAGGGGGAGAGAGGGGCTCTCCTGCGTGGTCTCGCTGAGTACACACACACACACACACACCTGTCCCACATCCAGCTGCCAGTGGTGGCCCTGAAACCCCAGCATCATTCCCAAGGGGCTCCCAATTCCAAGAGAAAGGTTACAGTCGATGCAGGTTACCAGCTCCTGCTCTATCCAACATAGATTTATCAAAACAACGGGGTCAGGGCTTCAGGAGGGAGCACGTTTTATAGTTCATAAGACTAATGAGATAACTTTCCCCTGGTACTCCGCAGAATCAATAGGTGCCAGCGTTTATGAATTAGCCATACTCGGAGCATGTGCATCCCAAGGCATCCCGGACAAATCCAATAACTGTTTGGTGCTATTTCTGGCCGCGTTTAAAGTGACAAACGCCTCCCGGGGGGAAGGCACGGAGGGGGAAGCCCCAAAGAGCAAAGCCTGTAATTTTCCACCGCTGCCACAGCGGCACTTTTCTGCTGTGGCTGCTGCTCCAGGATGCCATTTGCCCGGCATGGAGCTCGCCCGGGGGCAAGGAACATCCGCAGAAAACCCAGCGAGGATGGAAACTCCTGCCCGCCCCATGGCACTGATCACCACCTCCCTCCCGGGGACAGCTGGAGCCCTGGGACGCAGTGCCCAGCGGGGCAGGGCACACAGGGCACAGGAGCGGGCTGGCATCGGTGGCCATGCACCAGAGCTGCCTTTTATCTCAGCAGGCTGAGCCCAGTTCGTGCCACAGCAAATGCTGAGAGCAGGGGGGCCCTGGACCGGGCACTGAGATTAAAGCTCTCGCCATCCCTCCCCGGCGGAGATGTTAAAGAGGAGCTGTAACCTGAGCCCAATGCAAATTTCATAGGACCTGCACAAATCTGACAGATTTATTTACGTGTTTGCCTGCCGTGGGGATCCCAAGGGAGCTGTAGGGCCGTCGCTGCTCCCAGCCCTTCCAAAGGCAGCAGAGCTCTCCCGCAGAGCCGGGGCAGCAGAGCTGTGAGCTCAGCCAAAGGTTCCCACCTGGAACAGTCACGGGCATTTGTAACGCGAGCGGCGCCAGCTGAGCCAGCAGCTCGGGCTCCGCACCAAGGGGCTCCTCCTCTCCTCCTCGTCCTCCTCTCTTCCTCATCCTCCTCTCCTCCTCATCCTCCTCCAGGAGCAGTGGCCCTTTTCCCGACAGAAGGACCTGATGGTTTCTGCAGGAGTCAGGGCAGAGGGAGCAGCAGAGGGGGGTGGAAATGCGGGGGTCACGACGGGCTTTGCACCTCTCCTCCCTAATCTCCTTAATAAGCATGGCTCCATCTCCTCCCGTTACAGGATTGACACCCATCTCTCATTCTCCTCCCGCAACAAGATTTTATTTCTAATTACGCTGTAATAAAACTGGGCGCGCTCCCAGGGCTCCTTCCAAATGACTTGTCGACACTCGGCGAGATTGAATCCTACTCGGGCCGTTTCCGGCACCTCTGCCGGCTGTTCATTAGGCATGCATGAGGGAGAGGGTTTAAGAACAGAATTACATTTAAATGGCTTTTCTGAGAGGGAGACGTGAAACAAGAGAGAGAAGCAAAAAGCAGGAAAGGTTTACAAGGACGGTGTCACTGTCACCTCCGTGTCACACCGCTGTCCAGCAGATGTTGTGCCAGACCCTCCTGGTGCTCTGGGAATCTGACAAGCCAAAAAATCCAAAAGGAAACACTCGAGGGGATTTCTAAGCATCAAATTCTTGCAACAGGATGGCGACCAGGGACATGTGTCACCGAACACTGTCACCCTGCCCTGGGGGGTGCCCAGGACACTGCGCACCGACTGCTGTGCTAGTGGAGAGGTTTTCCAGCAAAACCAGGGATTTTCTTATCAGGGCTCAGGGAAACACACACCAGAACAAATATGGGATGGGCATAACCAGGAGCTGGCGCTGCCAATCTTGCATCCAGGTATGAGCAGCCAGCACGTGGCTGGAGTGGAGCACCAGGAACACCGTGTTTCCCAGATGTTTCCCACCCTCACTGGACTCACTGGCAGTGGGCAGTTTCTGCTGCCTGGATGCTGCTTCCCAGATGCAGGCTCACGAGTTGGCAAAATTGGGAAAACAGATGTTAGGAAAGATCTCTCTCTATTAGCTCCCTCGGAAGTGAGGTATCCTGCAGGGCTGGCAGGAGTTATTAAATCAAGAGTCATTATTTACCCAAGGGCCAGACTTGCAAGTCATGTTCCTAGAAGTAAATCCGGAATTATGCTGCCCACGGAAATGGATTCACACGGGTGTGAGGGAGAGCACAGTTTGCCTCTCCGGGTTTTAATCCACCTCTGAGTCACCGGGGCGCTTGGCAGTGAAACCCAGCAGTGTTTGGGGACACTTGGGTTTGTTTGCGTAAGCGACTTTGGGAGTGACACACTTTCACTGAACCAGAGCACAGAGGAGGAGGAGGAGGAGGAGGAGGAATCCCCTGGGTGGGAGCCACGGGGCCGGGGCTTGCCCATGGAGCAGCCCCCTGTCGCCAGCCACGCTGGCACTGCCAAAAGAGGAGGAATTCGTCTCCCGAGGTGGTCCGGAGCCGCCTAATACCAGCAGAAAATTACAGACCACGATGAAGAGCATTACAAAATGAATAGGAGGGGACTAGAGATTTCCATGGCTAATCCTGTTAACGAGACAATTTCTTATCAAACTCATTATGTGGTGGAAAGCTGGGAGGAGGGAGGGGCTGGGCAGGGAAGCTGGGGAGGGGGAGGGCGATGCCGGGCAAAAGGCATTCCCGGAGCATCGGGACACGGGGCTGGCAGGGGAGCAGGGCAGCTCCCGAGCCCGGCTCCCCACGCCGCACGCCAGCGAGGGTTGGATTTCTATTTCCGAGCAGAGCTGAGTATTACTAGAGTGACATTTACCACAAAATAGTGCCTTCTGCTCCGGCTCTATCACCAGCCCTCTCCCAGCGCTGAGCTGCAGCGGGCTGGGATTACGGCAGGCATAAAAACATATAAAATCCACCAAGAGAACACTCAATTCAAAGAGGGATTTTTGGAGCATCGCGTTTTTCTTTTTTTTTTTTTCTTTTTTTTTTTTTTTTTTAACCTCCTGTTACAACGAGTCTCGTTTTCCTGGAGGAAGCAAACCAAAATACTGCTGTCCACAGGCTGAACCTGTGTGTGCCCTAGCACAGGGTGGGCGGGCTGGGAAGGCAGCGCAGGGTGCCGGGGAGCTGGGCAGGGGCTCTGCCCACCGGCCCCTCCGCGCTGATTCCCGCAGCCCGCTCAGCCACGCACGAGCAAAGCTGAGCAGCCTGGCGTGGAAAAACGCGGCTGTGGCTGAGTGATTCCCAAAAATCCTCGCCAGCCCCTCCACCTTCTGCCCCCGAGAATGACGGGGGGGGGTCTTCGCCACTACTTGTGCACAGCATTTAATTTTCTTTTCTTTTTTTTTTTTTTTTCATTTGCTATTTAAAAAACCGCGGAACTAGTCAGATTTCATGCTAATGAGGAGAAAATCTGGATCGAGGACTGTGCAAAAATTTGCATCTCAAAGAGGAAAACAGGAAGTCGCTAAGAAAGGAAATTCCACGCAGAGGTAGCGGGTATGGCCATAATTAGGCTAATGCTGCCTGTGTTCTGTCAGCTCGCTTCCATCAGCCCCGGGGTGCCAGGGGACAGCAGACCTCCCTGCCACCACGCCGTGCTCCCAGCCCCGAGAGGGATGGGGAGGGATGCTGGGCACCAGGCGGGCAGAGCGGGACGGAGGATGGCATAGATGGAGGGTGGCACGGGATGCAGGATGGCACGGGATGCAGGATGGCACGGGATGCAGGATGACATGGAATGGAGGATGGCACGGGATGGAGGGTGACATGGAATGGAGGATGGCATGGGAAGGAGAATGGCATGGGATGCAGGATGGCACGGGATGCAGGATGACATGGGATGGAGGATGGCACAGGATGGAGGATGGCATGGGGATGGAGGATGGCACAGGATGGAGGATGGCACGGGACAGAGGATGGCACGGGACGCAGGATGACACAGGAGAGAGGATGGCACAGGATGGAGGATGGCACAGGATGGAGGATGGCACGGGATGGAGGGTGACATGGGATGCAGGATGGCATGGGAAGGAGGGTGACACAGGAGAGAGGATGGCATGGGAAGGAGGATGGCACAGGATGGAGGATGGCTTGGCAAGGAGGATGGCACAGGATGGACGATGGCACGAGATGGAGGGTGACACAGGATGGAGGATGACACAGGATGGAGGATGGCATGGGAAGCAGGATGGCACAGGAATGGAGGATGGCACAGGATGGAGGGTGACATGGGAAGGAGGGTGACACGGCGTGGAGGGTGACACGGGATGGAGGATGGCACGGGATGGAGGATGGCACGGGATGGAGGATGGCACAGGATGGAGGATGGCACGGGCTGGAGGCTGGAACACGGAACGTGGTGGCCACACTGCCCTGGGAAGGACGGCTCACAAGGAGTCTGGAGATTCTGGGACAGCACCACCGATGGCACGGGACTGCCCGCAGGCAAAGGAAGAAACCCCCAGCCCCAGCCCCAGCTGCCCAGCCCAAGGCAGGGTGACCCCTCCACCACCGCCTGCCTCAGCACAGAACGAGCCGTCACTGTCCCCCATCTTGAGAGGGGCTGATTTGCAGTTTTGCATCAATTTTCCTCTGATTTTTTAATTGGGTTTTGCTGCTGCTGCAGACATTACTGTGCAAACAATTCCGAATGGCTTGAACCAAGATATTTGCTCATAAAAATCCATCACCAACGCCGAGAATGACAGAAATGGAAAATGCCTAATGAAAACAAAGGGGAAAACAACAGGTACCCTGGTCCTTCGCCATCCATCACCAGCCTCGGATTATTGATGGGAAGGGAAGGAAATTCTCCCATCTGCAATCAAATCTTGAGAAATCTTGAAAAGCCAAACACCACATAGGAGGAAATTCTTTGCCCCCACTTCAGTCTGCAGGAGTTTCGCCATAATTATAATAAGAGTGAGGCTGCTGGATAACACGAGAATTATTTTCCCCACTTACATTGTCAAATGATCATTTTGCCCTGCAGTGAAATCTCAATAATTATAATGCCGAACCGTGAAAGAACAAAGAAATAAAAAAAAGCAGTGTTTTCTTCCAGGCAGAGGGGGGAGGGGGGAGCCGCCATTGCAGAACTCAAAGTGCATCCTTCCTCTAATTATCTTTTCCAGGGCTGTGCATCCCTCACCCTTTCCCCACGGCCTTGAGCCCCCCGATAACTCCCTCAGCTGGAGGGGGCCGTGTGGATGGGAGCAGCCACCTCCATGCCCAGCGTGGCAGAGCCTCCCCGCTGAGGATTGAAGCGGGGAGCGTGGTTTGGGCCCCGTGGCATCGCCCCCCCAGCCCTAATCCCAGCCCCCAGCTCTGCCAGGAGCTCCCCACAGCGGCTGCCCACGGGGTGTGGGGAGTGCCACGGCAAAGCCAGTCGTGGCTCAGTGTCCCTTCACACCCATCCCAACACCGACAGCCCCTCGGCAGGGGAGAAGCAAGGAGAGAGGAGAGAAAGGGGACAGAAAGCAGAGGGGGGCGTGGGGGGGTAAAGGAGGCGAACAAGAAAAACAAGACGACAGAACGCTTGCTCCACAGCCCTCGGCTAAATTACAAACCAGTTTACTGAGGTGGAAAGCTGCAGTGAGCTGAGGAGGAATATGTGGAAACCATCTGCAGATTTAAAAATAATCTATTTTACGATCACCCTCGAACATATTCTTTTGCAGAAACCAAATAGGATTTGTTGTTGTTGTTTTGTGCAAACTGTTAGGGAAAAATTACTAGAAACATGCAGGGGGTTTTGCCTTCTTGAGTACTGAGAGGCTAAATATGCCCTTCCTTATGTTTAGAATAGTAACAGTCATCTTAAAATTAACTTGGTCTGCATCAGAGCTTAAAACAGTTGCAATTCAGAGCCTGCAAAAGCAGGACAAACCTGCGCTGGGATATCTAGCGCTTCGAGCTGACAGATGTCTTCCTACATACAGTAAATATAGGTCGTCTTTTCCTACCCAGAGAACTGTAGATCTTAATTAACCAGGCCACTAGCAGCATATGTAATGATTTTTTTCAGCTTGCTAAGTAAACCCTCCCGTGATGAGACGGAAGGAAAATCAGACGCACATGAGAGGGACCCCCTCTCTGGCTGCCGCGGTCAGCGCAGCCCTCGCGCCGCGGCGCCCGCTCTTATTTCACGCTATAAAATCTGGCTAACGAGATGGGAAGGGTGTGGAGTGCCACATCCCCCTCCCCGTGCTCAGCCCAACTGTGCCCAGCCAGCCCTGAGCTCTGAGCCCTGAGCTCTGAGCCCGGCTCAGAGGGGCTGTGGGGCTCCGCAGGCTAAACCGCGCTTCGCCTCGTAAGCCACTCCGGGATTAAATTATCTCCGGGCTCCGAGGCAAACGGGCTAATGAAATTCATGCTGCATTATGATAAAGTCGTGCCGAGCCCTCGTGGAGGGGCTGGGGTGGGTGAGGGCAGGTGGCAGGGCCTGTCACCCCCAGACAAGTGTCCCTGTGCTCAGGGGCTGAGCCTGGGCTCGCCACGTCCCAGCCCTGGCCCAGGAGGAAGGCAAGAGCTGGGTGAGGTTTTACCAGACCCTGCCTGAACCAGGGCACCCAGCGAGCCCCCCGCCCTCCCAGCAGCTCTCACATGCAGGGTGCTCTGAACTGGTTTTTAAAAACACTGGATTGGAAGGAAGGGAGAGCAGAGCCCACAATCCTCACACAGTCTGGGCTTCTACAGCCAGGAGTGTGCTTGGCAGGGCAAGGACAACACACAGAGCTCCGTAAAGGGCAGGACTGGTGCAGGCTCCCCCAAAAAAAACTACCCAGAGACTGCAGGAAGGAGTCAAGGTCAGAAGCTCCCTCTGCGACGTGGAGAACTGCAGGAGAGCTGCACATCACTGCCCTGCACCAGCTCTGAAAGAATCCTGCTGAAGCCAAGACCTTGTTTTGATCTGATGAGGAAACCCAAAAGCCTCCCAGAAGAAACTCTGTCACCTGAAGCTCAGGGGTGAAGCGGGGCGATCCCACACTGCCGTTCGCTGCCGTGGTCCCACGTGTCCACGAGACACGGTGCCTCCCATCCCCTCCTCCCCTCCCCGCTACTCACTGGAGAAAAAAATTCAGTGAACGCGACTCGAACAAAGAGTAGAACTTCCTCCCTGCTCATTAGTGCTGGAAAAGCAACAGAAAAAAAATCCCCAGGACATAACCTCCTCTTCAGCTCTGAAGTCTGAGCAGCTTGGAGAGGGTGGTTGGATTTATTCTTTGCCTTTCACCTCGCTGGAGTTGGTCTGCATGCTCTGATTATGGAGGCACAGAGAGGAGCCCACGCCGAGGAAGGGACCCCAAACTCGAGTGCTGGCTCTGCACAGCCACAGATCCCCACACGTGTGGGCACAGCCCCATCAGCACCTGGCTTGGAGGCTGGAGGCAGCTTGGTGCAGCTCACAGTGACCCTCCCCAGCCTGTGGGACACTCTGATCCTTCCTCCCTGTCTCCCACCCTCCAGAGGGGGTGGCTCCAGAAGAAAACCACTTCTCCTCGCTTTCCCTGCAGCCAGGAGCACTCATGGGGCTGGTGCTAGGAGAGGAGGGAGGTGCGGGGTGGGACAGGGGCATCACCTGCTCTCACCTCGTACCAGCGAGCAGCAAACATGGACTGAAATGTGTGTGGGCCACAGCATCCCTCTGGAGAGGGGCCAGAAGGGAGCAAGGTCCCTGCAGCCACAAAAGCCACCAGCGTGCCACCACGAGCCCTTCTCCATTCCCTTCCATTCTCCACTGCTGGAAAGGTTCAGAGAGCGACTGGGGAGCTGCACACGTTCCCAGGGGGAAACAACCCTGGTGTTCCACCAGAGCCAGGCACAAATCCACTGCAGAGCATCTGCCACGGGCGGGGGGTTGCACAGGCAGCTGGGGGGGGGGGAGCAGCCCCTTCCTGCACCGCACATGATCCCCTGCAGCTTATCAATAATTATTAAGACAAGGCAAATGTATGTTGACCTAGTTAGACGTCCAAGAAAAAAAGCAGCCCCAGTGGCTTTGTTTAGCAACCTGGCAGTCCTGATGGAGGCAGGCCTGGCATGGACCCTTCCCATCAAATAATTCCCTCCTGGCATCAGAGAGCCTCGTGTGAGCACAGGGCACTTGTGAGTAACAGTTTAGGCTTCAAAGCTGGCAGGGAAATTTTCTGGGAGTTCACAGCGTGAACCACAAAAATCATTCTGGGCCAGAAGAATTAGTCAGGTGCTGTGGGATGCAGCACAACCCCCTGGACCCAGCTCTGAGCAGCTCCTTGGACACCACAGACACACGGAACAGAGATCCCGTGTCCTCCTGACACTGGCACAACATCCCTGGCCCAGGAGCTCGACTTAGGCAAATCCAGCCCTGCAATCAGATGTGATTTCCTAGCAACGAGATGCTGGGGCAGCTCACCAGGAGAGCAGGAGGCCTCCACATGACTCCAAGTCCTTAAATGAGGTGAGATCTTGTCACACCATGCTTTCACCTGCCTTCCAGGTGTCCAGGGGACAGAGGGGGCTGCCCTGACTCCCCACACCGCTCTTAGCCCGTTCAGGTTTAGTCTGGGGAAAACAGGGAGCAGAACATGAGGGCTTGGCCTGGGTATCGCCACCAGGTTGCCCGTTAGTTGTGGAGGGGGAATTTCCATTTGTCACCACGGTGGAACAGACATGCACACGGCCCCTGCCCCCCCACGCTGCAATCCACTCAGTTTGGGGTGATCAGGGTGAGCTGGGACCCCATAACTGTCCCGGGACGCAGGAGGTGTGACCTGCACCTCGCTGCCCTGTCTCACAGATTTATGTGAGACTTGAGCTCGCTGGGTGCTGCTCCTGCCTCCTCTCTGCTTCCCTGCAGTGACGTTCAGGATCAATTCCCTTCATCTCGTGCAAGCTCTAAAGGCTCCCGGGGTGCCCCCCCCGACCCTGCCAGGCTGGAGCACAGCTCAGGGCAAGGGACGTGGGGACAGTGGGGACACTGCCATGGCCAGCCTGGGGGACACCTCCTCAGCCCCTGGCCTCCTGCCCAGGGCTCCCTCCTGCTCTGCACGGTTCAGTGGTGCCTTCAGAGCATTGGCTGTGCCAGGACAGCCCGAGGCCTCAGCGCCAGCTCCAGCAGGCACGGCCGGGCTCAGGGACGGGCAGCAGCCCAGCCCAGGGAGCCACCACGGCTGGGTCCCCTCGGAGGGCAGGCACAGAAAGGGACCAAGGGACACGGAGGTGCAAAGGGACAGGGTGGCATGGGCTGGGGAGTGCCTCCCCGGCTGGCACGCAGCGTCCAGCCTCACATGTCCAGCTCCAAAGGCGACAGACCCCCTGGGTACCGCCCTTCTGCCTAGGGCAGGCACCCAGATCTCCCCCATCAGCAGCCTGGGAACGCTCAGCACTTCTCCCCAGCCCAGGTCCCTCTGTCCCTGCAGCGCTGCAGCCAGATCCCGCCTCCAAGTGCCTCTCAAAACTGACGGGATGCAAATTATTCCTCCCTTTCAGCTGCTATTCAAGCCTTGCTGGCCACCGCTCCGAGCAGCTGCTGCCTCGCACACACGCGCGGGAAGGGCGGGCACGGGGCGGTTTTGGGAGCAGGAGGGGCGAGCGCAGCATCCAGCACAGCCGCACAAAGAAGCTCCTCAGCAGCAGCGCTGAGGAAGGCAGCCCGGCCTGCTCGGGGAGTGCAGCAGAGAGCTGTGCGGTGCCGGGCAGGAGGAGCTTTCACTGCAAAAAGCTGAGCTGTCCCGGGGAGGGTGACACGGGGACAGTGGCACAGGCCAGGCCAGGGATGCTCCTCACTGACAGATGTCAGTGGGTGCACAGGCTAAAGCAGCAGGGCCGGTACCCAGCCAATTCACACATGTTTTATTCATAAAAACGCTGCAAAGTTCACGTGCGTTCACTAATTACTCAACCTGCTCCTCTGTCAGGTGAATAATGAGGGGAAAAATAATCAGCAATTTGTTCAAAACCACATGGAGAAATTCCGAGTGCATTGTGGCAGGGCTGTGCTCTGCATCCCGAAACCTGGGGCTGATGTGATGCTGTAAAAAACACCTGGGGCACTCACCAAAGGGACCCCAGTGCAGCCCCAAATCCCATGCTGTCCCACACAGCCACGGGCATTTCCAGGTGCTCCAGGGCTGCCACAGCTGCAGCTCAGAGGAGAAATGTCTTTAAAAAGCACCCAGGAGCTCCTGCCTCCTCAGAGTGCTCAGAAGCCCAGCCAGGCCTCGCTCTCTGCAGCGCTGCTAATTACCACGGCTTTCCAGAAGGCAGGAATAATTAAAGCACCTTCCTTTTCCCTGGAGAACGAGAGCAGGAGCCTTAGTGGATGGCACAGGGAAGAGAAACCATTTCCCAAACTTCTCTGGTTTCCCCAGGAGCGGGGCAGAGCAGCGAGGAGCCTCCTGCGGGGAGCTCCCGTCAGCACCCCCAGAAATGGGGGATGGAGCCAGGGAAAACCAGCCAGCACCAGAGAGCTGGAGGGGAAATCTCAGGCTTTGAGCTGAAGGAGCACTGAGGAGCCAGCACATCTGCTCCCGAGGAGCCACTTCAGCCAGGGGACTCCTGCCTTGGCACAGCAATTATTTTAAAATGAAATTATCCTCTGAAAAGGCATGATAGAGCATTAGCCCTGGAAGTTCCCACTTGCCCACCCAAAAACCCCAGTGTGCTGTGTCACCCTGCTGGTTTGGTGGGGAGGGGATGGGTGTTAAGACAAGGGCACCCAAGAGGGAGCTCTGTGGCCACTGAGAGGTCTCCTTTGGCCAACAGGAGGGACTTTGCTGCAACTGCAACTGCAGCAAAGTTGCAGTCAAGCATCAGCATCTCCACAGCAGCAAACGGGAGCATAATCACAGAGAGGTGAGGGGAGGGAGGGAACAAAAAGCAGCAATAAATCACTTCCCTGCTGCTACCCGAGGAGATATAATTACGTTTATGCTTAGAGTGGCATTGCTGACAGTAGTCCTGGAATGAGATAAACACATGGCATGAGGTTAAGCTGTGTGCTGAGTGGCAGGTGACACGTGTGCTCAGGAATGTCCTTGATTAGGGAGTCCCCAGACACGGGAGAGCACCAGGAAATGCCTGAAAAGCTGCACACTGCAAGGCTCAGGGCACCAGTGCACACCCAGAACGGGCTCTGCAGCCTCTGCTGAGGGTCACAGCTCCAGCCAGCCTCACCCCAGGCGTCCCTGCCCGGGGTGTCCCCCCTGTCCTGCTGCCCACCATCACCCATGGGTGCCCAGCTCGCCAGCCTGAGTCCTGCTTGTGCTTAAGCACAGGCTTTAATTTAAGCACAGGCTTAACTTTAAGCACACGAAATGTCCACTTATCTCCAAAGGATTATTTGTGGGCTCAGCTGCACACAGCAGGGGCTCAGCAGGGGCAGGGCTGGGATGCTCAGTGTCACCTCCCGGGACAAAGGGCAGAGACAAACCCTGCAAAGGGGGTGTGAAATGACAGGGGGTGCCCAGCCAGCTCAGGGGACAGTCACAGAGGCTGGACACTGAGCTGGTCCAGAGCTCCTTACAAAGGCCAAGAACACTGTGAGCACTGCAGACCATCTGCTCAAACACACCTGCACATTTTCAAACGCCTTCCTTGATTCTCTTGAGAGAAATTCCACACGCCTGTATTAATTTTCACTTACAGAAAAGGGCTTGGTGTGGGTTTTCTGGTAGCATGCAGTAATTGAAGACAATCCCCAAACAGGAGCAAATTTTCCTAATCTAGCCTTACAGTATATTTCAAACCTTCTTATTTTAAAGTATCAGCAGAACCCTCACTCTGCCCATCCCCAGAGGTTTGATGAACACATTTCTGCAGAGAGTGACGCTGCTCCCAGGGTGCTGTCCCAGGTTTTATTACCTGATGTCCCCTCCACTGAGAGAGAGCTCAGCCCTGGCCGCCCACAAAGCCTGGCTTTAGCAGCTCTGGCCAAGGAGCAGAGAAGGACACCCCAAATTCAGCTGAGCATCGTTGGGGTGACATCTAAGAGCCTCTTCCTGCCCTCCAGACACTGCCAGAGCCATCAGCATCCCACCTCCAGCCCCTGATCCCACCCTGGCCAGGAGGAGCCTCCGAAAGCCAGCGCACGGCCCAGCTCAGCTGAGAGCCTCCAGCTGCCATCTGGACGGATCACAGGATTTTTTTTTTTTTTTTCCCATGCAAATATGAAAGAGGGGGTGGGGGAAGGCTGAGGAGAAACGAGGCTGCAAAATGAATTCAGCATCAATTATTCTAAAATATGCGTGTTAATATGGGAAGGGCTCCATGGCTGCATCCATCTCCACTTCTGTTCATTTTGAGCAGCAAAATGTGACCCGGGAAGATGACAGCATCTCGCGTCTCACTTACACAAACACGAGCCGGGCAAGGGGGGATATTAAAACGGGAGACAATGCTGCATATTAAAATGCCACAGATGGAGCTTTCTGCAGCCTTTGCAGTCTGCCTCGGAGATTATTGCTGGGCCATATTGTATTAAAAAATGGGGGGTGGGTGTGTTATTTATTTAATTTTTAAACAAATTCCATCTCCTACTCATGCCGGATGGATAAAGTGAGCTCTTGAGCTCCAGCCAGCTTTGCCAGCAAACCCACATGAAAAATGCATTTTCATTAATACAAACTGTTTGCAGTAGGTAAATTAATTCGGGAAATGGTTTTCATACATGGCAAATTATACATTCAGTGAAAACAGTGGATGACACTCCACAGTCCTGATAAAAGCCCCGTGTTTCCTGTAATGAAGCGGGGATTGCCAGGTAAAGGCAGCGAGCTGGAACAATTAAACAAACAAATAAGTCAACAGGCGAGTGAAAGCTGGTGGGGTTGGGAGGTTCTCAGGCTGCTGCAGCCATCCCAGGATCCAGCCCCACAGGTGGAGTCTCCCAGAGAGGAGGAGGAGGAGAGGAAGGAGCAGCCTGGGTCCCTTCCCATCACCGATGTGAGGGCTCGGGGTCCCGTCAGGGAAGGTGCTGTGGATTCCGAGGGCACAGAGGTGACGAGCACAGCAGAGCTGGCCAAGGAGCCAGGGAAAGCCCTGCCAGCACTCCACCACCTCCCAGATGGGGAACAAGCCCAGAGATCAAGCTGTCCCCTCTCAAGTTTCTCTTCTGCTCTCAACCCTTTTAACGTCTCCTTTAGCAGTCCCGTTCTGGGCGCCGGCTGGGGGCGAGGGAAGCGATCTATAATTGATGGTGTGACGCTGTGCCACGGCCCAGCCCCAGCCAGGAGACATCTGTTCTGCACGTAGCCTCGCTCAGGTGCTGTCACGCCGCATTTCCCGCCGTGTATCACAGCCTGCCTCCCCGTGCTCGTGTGGGGCCAGCCCTGGGCCCCGACACCCTCAGCTCGGGGTGTCAGGGCCGGGGGAGATTGCACTCGAGGTGTTCTCCGTCCCGTTTTCAGGCGTTTTTCCACACATTTCCTTCAGCAGCACCAAAGCTGCTGGGCACTTGTGACGGCAGCACCGTGCCCACCCTCACTGTGCCCTTCCAGCAGCACCCCTGCACCCTCTTGGGCAAGTTCCTCCTCTGCCAACTGCCTTTCCCTCCAAATTCTGACTCTTAGAACCCTGGGCCAGGCCAAAGGCAGGCACAACACCTTGGAAGTGGAGGAACTCGGAGTGATTTGAAGAGCAGAACAAATCTCCATCCCTGCATTTGTCACGGGGAACCGAACGCCACGGAAGGAGGGGGCAGCATTTCATAACAGCCTGCCACGTTAGAAAACAAAGAGTGATAAAGAATCTTTTAGTCACCTCTTAATTACATATTCCGGGTGCATTAAGAAAGGAGAAACGTATCTCAGGTCACTGCCTGTCACTGCGACAAAGGCCCGTGATGAGTTCTGTATTCAAAATATTTGCACTAATTATCAGCACAGCTCCCCTTTGAAAGCGCTCGGAGGGAAGGCTGGTGTTTCACCCGGGGGAATCAGCTCGCAGCCTGCGCTGCCTGCACTGCACTACACAGAAATATACTCGTGCACGGGTATATTTTTACCAACGTGCCCGGCTATGTATCCATGGAGAAAAACCTATAAATGCCTAATGCTCGTCTTGTGGGGCTGGGGAGCGGGAGCAGCACAAGAGGGGCTCTGCTCCTCTCTCCTGCAGATGCTGGCTGAGCCACTGTGGGCTCTGCTGGGTTTCCAAAGGTGGGAGCAGAGACTCTCACCCCCGGGCGACGGCTCCAGCCACGGCTTGGTCAAACGGAAAACAACCCTCTGCCAATGCAAATGCCCAGGGAAGGAGAGAAACGCGCTGAATGCAAATGGGACTGACCTTTAATTAGTGCATAAGGAGGCACAAGATGGGGAAAAGCCAGAACTTCCCTAGGCACCTTCCCTTTCTCAAGCACAGCAGGAATCACTGTGCCCCCCCAGCTGTGACTCTGATTTTCCAGGCAGGAGCTCCCACAGAACATCCTCCCCCTCTCTGCCTGCTCCAGTGTCCCAGGAGGGCCAAGAGGAGGGTGAGGGATGGGCAAACAGAGGTCCCACCAGGGGTGCCTGCAGGATCTCGTTGCGGGAACCTGGGGTTGGCCTCTTCTCCCAGGCAGCTTCTGACAGGACAGGAGGACACAGCCTCAAGCTGCACTTGAGGGAGGTTCAGGGTGGACATCAAGAAGAATGAAAGGGTTGTTAAACATTGGGAGGGGCTGCCCAGGGAGGTTTGGAGTCCCCATCCCCAGAGGTGTCCAAGGAATGGCTGGACGTGGCACTGGGGTGACAAGCTGGGGATTGATCACAGGTTGGACTCGATCTTGGAGGTCTTTTCCAAACAAAATGATTCTGTGCTCCTATTGTAAGTGAGGCAAGAGAAGGGCCACAGGCACCCAGCAGGTGCTGCTTGCCCCCACGTGGCCCCTGTCACCCAGCAGGACACAGCACAGCTCCTGCCTGTGGATACCGTCCCCGTTTGACACAAACTGACCCTCACCAAAAGCCGAGCAGAGCAACCCTCGGCAGCCCTGGGGCTGCCTGGGGCCAGCAGCATCCTCGCCCCACTCCTGGCTGACATCTTGGTGTCATTCTCACAGAATTCCCCATTATTTCCCTGTTTGTTGCCATCCCATAATGCAGGGAGCCCTCCCCGAGCGCTCGCTCTGACCCGGCCGTGTGCTACAGAGCAGCTCCTTCTCCTCAGCCAGCATTTAATCTGAGTGGACAGCAGCAAAACCATGTAGGTATAAATGGGGCAAGGAGAAAACAGCACGCTTCAGGTTCCTCGGGGAAGCATAGGGGACCAGGAGACTTATTAATAAATTCTTCTTTGTTCTGTATTGTCTGTGATAAATAGCCGCACTCAGCATCAATAACCGCAAACATCCTTGGGAGAGAGAGACGTGCAGGAGCCCATCATGCTGCTGAGGGCAGAGAATGGATTCAATTTTGGGGCTGAAGGCAAATTTCACAGCCCTAAACAAAATTATCAGAGGGGGCTGCTGTGGCCACACATACAGTAAGTGTAAGGTTATGGCTACTGAGGCAGCAGAACCTCACCAGAGAGTTGTAATGCCTAAAGTGAGAGGAAAACAAGGAATAGCCCTGTTCAGGAGGGTGCCTTTGGAAAAATAACATTTATGTTTCTGAATCAGAAGTGTTTTTATTAAGGGAACACAACACTTCTGGAATGTTATTGCCCTAGAGATTACTCAAACTCCCACCCCTTTGCTGGCATCCAAAAGTAAATTTCCACGAGATTTTAAACACTGCTGAGACCTCAATAATTTGGGAGTAGGAGGGAAAAGAGAGCAGTAGCAAGAGACATTCCTAATGGTGAAGACATGAAAAACGCAGCTTTATTTTTTGATGATTGCATTAGATTTTTTTTTTTTTTTTTTATCACAGAGATGAAAAATGAGCAGCTACCACCTCCTAATTCACTGCCTGGGGATTGGATTCCTCTGCGCTGCCATTTGAGGAGAGGCACTGGAAGCAGCTCTGAACAGGAAATGAGTTATACTGGGGAAGAGCCTGTTCCATTGTGGAGAAATGGGGGAAAAACAGTAACCTGGTGTAAAGTGCATATACCGAGGGCAGCAGCAAGCCCCGGACCGTGCTCAGAATGTAGAATCATAGAGTTGCTAAGGTTGGAAAATCCATCTACAACCAGCTGGAGTTACCCAGCACTGCCAAGCCCAGCCCAAACCACGTCCCCGGGTGCCACATCTCCTAAACACTCCCAGGGATGGTGACTCCAGCGCTGCCCTGGGCAGCTGTGCCAGTGCCTGACAACCTTTCCGGTGGGGGAATTTCCCCTAATACCCCATCTAAACCTGTTCTGGCGCAACTCGAGGCCCGTTTCCTCTTGTCCCCGACCCCTCGTGGCTGCGCCCTCGTGTCGGGAGCTGTGGAGAGCGAGGAGTTCCCCTCGGAGCGCTCAGCACCGCGGACAGCGCCCGGCCCGGCCGCGGGGACCCCCGTCCTCTCCGCCGCCCTTAAAAGCCGGGCTTTTGCCTTATTCATTTAATTAATTTGGGCTTATTTATTTCCAGGAGGGCGAGCAGCGTGTGCCCCGTGCCCCACAGTCTCGGCACTCTCCGAGCGTGCCGGCGCGGCGCAGGAAGGATCGGGCTCCTCGTCCCCTCCTCCCCGCAGAAACCTTTCAGCTGCCAGCGTGTGTTCCCACCCCCAGATCCGGTGACTTCCCCGGGAAGCTCCGAGGAGTAGGCAGTGCCATCCAAGGTGGCCCCGGGGAAGCGTACAACCGCCCGCAGCACGCACGTGGATGTGAGGGGGAGCGATCCAGAATTCTCGTTTTCCAGATCTCCAAACAGCTTCTCTCCCCTGAGGCATCACCGGGAGATACACAAAAGGACGAGGAGAAACGGTTCTAAACCAGATCAGGGTCCATTTCGAGTAGATGTAAGGAAGAGATTGTTGGGACGAGGTGGTGAAGCACTGGCACAGGTTGCCCAGGGAGAGGTGGCAGATGCCCCATCCCTGGAAACGTTTAAGGTCAGACTGGACAGGGCTCAGAGCAGCCTGGCCTAGTTAAAGCTGTCCCTGCTCACTGCGGTGGGCTGGACTGAATGGCCTTTAAATGTCTCTTCCAAATGAAACAATTCTATGAGTCCACAAGCCCACCAATGGCCCCAAGCCCCAGGCCAGCTCTGCAGGCACAGAGGACCTTCCCTCCTGTCACTCCAGAGTTTGTGCAGGCACCTGGGATTGCCCGCCCCCTGTGACCATATCAGCTCTTTTCCAACAACATTAAAAGCTCAGCAGTACTGCTAATGCTCCCTTTGGGCAACACAAGCAAGTTTCAGGCTGTTGTCACAAAAGTGAACGTGTCTTGCTGAGTTTGAACCCGACTGAAATGCACAAGTGCTCAAGGAAGCAATTTGCACAGCAGCCTTGCATCAGGGCATCCCCCTTTTCTTTCTTGTTAATCCTCTGCTCTGTAACCACCTTTTTTTCCCTCATGCTTTCACTTGGAGCACCACGAGTTTGAAAGGATAAAGTACATTAAGAGTTTTAATGCTGAGGAAGACATCAGCCTGACATTTTAATAACACTAATGCTCTGGAATTTGCAGCATTATCGCTGTAGTGCATATCTCAACACCAGCCCCTCCACTGTGGTTCATACAAGCTCTACACCACATTAAACACCACCAGTAAAGAAATCAGCCCCTTCCATGGTGCCTGGGACAATGATTTTCCAGCACACTTGCAGAGACATCCCAGGGATTACCACCTTCCCTCCCATCAGGCTGTAGACAACTGCTCCTCACCCTCTGCCTCCCGAAGAGCTGAGCTGTGACAACCAAAGCAATGATGCAGAGATATAAACACTGCTTCTAACAGGGCTTTTTGTCTCAGCACAAAACCAAGCACTCTCAAATGCCTTTCCAGCCTCCATCTTGCAGAATCACCCCCCAGTCCTTTGCTTCTACATGCCACAGTTCAGTTCAGCATCACCCGATTTCCTTGGTCCTTTGCCTGTGTCAAGGCTGAAATTCATCCTAAATTCACCCAGTGCGTGCAAACCACGAGGATAGGATGAAGTTTGGATGACGCAGCGAGGGGCAGACGAATGGGAGGGACTCTCTTAAAAACAAAGAGGGCCATTTCTGTCCACAGAAACTGGGTGGAAAGAGACAGACACCAACGAGCTCTGCTGTGAGGGACGCCCACTCCGGCGCCCACCACAGCTGCACAACGGGCCTGGACGGCTGCAGGAAATTTTGGGAGCTCAGGGAAAGGCAGCAGCTGCCCCATCCCTGCGTGTCCTGAGTCCCTGAGTCAGCAGCACCCACAGCTTCACCTTCCCCCTGCTCTCACACCTTCTGTCCAGCAAGAGGAGCAGCTACAACTGTGAAATCCAGCAGCAGAGACAAACAGAGAAGGGAAACACTCGGGTTCAGCACTGACACATCCCCCACCAGCATCTTCTGGTGTCTCTGCTTCAGACACAGCAAAGCTCTGGCCATGAAACACCCACTCGAGCCCTGGTTCTGCTTCCTCAGAGGAAGCCAAATTCTGGCCCTTTCTGCCCCACTTTTATCTGAGTACAAAAAACCCTAAACGGGCTACAAGCATCAATCACATCCGATGTAAAAATGTAGATGTCGTAAAAAGTTACAGCCCACAAGTCTGTAAAAAAAATACAACTGAAATGCAGCCAAAGCCCAGGTGTTTTGGGAAGTTCAGACCTAGTGATGGGAGGGCAGAAACTGCTTCCTCTGCTGGCTTTTTGAGACACACACACACTGTTCTGCAAAGCCTAATGGCAGCAGGCACCAGGGGACTTTTCTGGCTTCCAAAACCCCTCTCCTGTGCATGCAGCCCACACACTGAGACTGGGCTTAATGAGCAGGAATTTGAAAGCCGACTTCGACAGAGGCTAAAAACGAGCTTAAGTTTCATGTGCAAAGTCAAATGCAAAAGTAAGTAAGTGACAGGAAGCCCGAAGAGTAAATGAGACTGTTACATCTTGTGTCTAATGAGTGACACCAGGTAACGCTGGCAAATTGCTCACCTAGAGACAGCATCAGTGAATTTCTGATGGATGAACAAGCCTTTTTTTTCCCCTCATCAGCGCACATCACAGTGAATGATGGAGCATGTTTTCCTGATGGTGCTGGAGATTGTCACAATCATTTGCTAAATCCGGTTCTGCCGGTAACACTGTGGCAGGAGAGCAAAGTGGCGCTAAGTCAAATCCTCAGCTGGCATGAGCTGGAAAAGCTCCCCAAGGGTCAGCCAAAAGCAGCTGAGGGGCTTCCACCCTTGGCTTTCCACAGACAGCATCCTGAGGATAATCAAGGTGCACGAGACAGGGCGACAGCACAAACGGGCAGTGTAAGAACACTGAAGAGGCTCTCAGAGAGAGAGAGACGGTTCCGCACTGGAGAACAAGGAGATCGTGGCCAATCTGCAGCCAGAATGAGGTGAAAACCACAACCTTTTGTGGGTGCTTCATCCAAAACAGGCCCTGAAAGCTCTGCCATGGCCAGCGTTGGCACGGCGTGGCAGGGCCAGGCAGGCAGCGCTGCCCGTCACGTGGGGAAGCCTCACGGCTGAGCTGCGATGCGTAAAAGGATTTACAGATGTAAAGCCACATCTCGATAACGCTTGGAACAAATCCCTGACATTCTTCACACAGCTCTGCACTAACAGGTTAGGCTCTAGCAGAGTGGAAACGGCAGCTCCCCGCTATTTCCACGTCTCCATCCCCGTTAACTGTTTGAAGCCTTCTCCCCTCGGAAGCAAGGTGGAGCTGGCTCGGTGGAGGCAGGAACTCTCCGTGCTGACAATTATTCTCCATTCAGGACTAGCCATTTGCATGCAGTTCATTTGTGATGCAGAAAAGCTTGAACCTGTCATTATTGCTTGGCATCAGTACAGTGCTGTGAAAAGACACCGCTCGAACATGCGCACAGCGCTGCACCCTATTTTCTTTAATCTAGGCTAAAATGACAATGAGGGAAAGCAGGAGGGAGGGAGGGAGGAAGACGAGAATGGGGAAAGCATCGTTTCCACAAACAGGAGTGATTCTCCGACAAGCCAGGCGTGGGTACTGCCAGCAGAGCTCCAAAGGTTTGTCCAGGGATTATCCTGGCTGCGCTGGAAGCGAGGGGCTCCCCCAGTGCCAGGGCATGCAGGTGGCATTGGTGTGGTCCCCTCTGCAGAGCTGCAGTCTCCTCGGCGGGACTATCCCCCAGGAAGGCTCCAGGAGCCACCATTTTGCTGTACAACACCCTCTGGTCAAGCAGGAGATGCCCAGGGTCCTCCCTGACATGTGCCCAGCACAGCCCCCTGCTGTCCCCAGGCACAGAGAGATGGGGGTGGCAGTCAAGGCAGGGGAGCAGATGGAAAGCAAAAACCCCTTGAAAGCTCTGCTCCCCATGGCCTTTTCCTGTCTCTTCCCAACACGCAGGGATCACAAATGCTTCCTCTCCAAGGCCACGCTGCTGCAGCGTGCAGGGAGGGGGCAGTGCCTTCCTTTGCCGAGGGGAGGGCTGCCAGGGAACAGGGATGGAACGGCTGACACCCTGGAGAGGCCTGGGGGACAGTGGGGGACACTGCCAAGCAGCTCCAGCCCCCAGCCCCTTCATCAGCAAACGCTGCAGACCCCCCCACGTATGCTGATCTTTGTGGCCATCTGTGTTCCGGACGGTGCCAGCACCCAGCCTCTCAACACCTCCCGCCTCCCCCCGATCCAGCACCCGACACCAGGCACAAAAGCACAAAAAATCCCAGCCTTGGCAGACGTGGACCAGCCCGAATGGTCAAAGATCAGCTCAAGCCCTGCCTGTAGCCAAGGCTTTAACAGCTCTGTCAGAACGTCTGTCAGGAACTGTTCTCGCTCCGCAGCGTCTCCCTGTCATGTCAACATCCAATTGCTTTTGGCTAACAACTCGACCTCCGTGACTGCTTGTGGTGAGACACTCCAGATCCCCACCACAAGTGCTGTGGAAAAGCATTTCCCGGTGCCAGCGCTGGCCTGGAACCGCCCCTGTCCGTGCCGAGCCCCGTGCTGTCTCACCGGAGGAGACCTGGCCGCCCCCAGCCCAGCCCACTCCGGGAGGAGGCAGCTCCGCGATGCGCAGGTGATTTAGGAGCCCAGATCCCATTACGATTCCTTGCCAGCAGGGAATCCAACTCCCTTGTTACCTTTCAAATGAGCAGAGCTACACATGAATATTAAACACCACCGCGTTCTAGTCCCAGGGAAAAAAAGCCAGTCTTTGAGAATCCCTCATTAAGATGCACTGGACGCCTTGCACAGGGAGCCCGAGAGCCAATTAAGCGGGACTGTAACAACCCTAAAACGAAGCCGCGCCTCGTTGGGTTCCAAGCAATTGGTGGAGCTGGTGCGGGTGCTCTCCCCACAGCGCCCTGGGTGCTCCCAGACCCGCCCCAGTCCATCCCAGAACACCACACCCCTGCCCGAGCTGCCGGCCAGGAGCCGCTTCCCACCTCCCTGCCAGGGATGAGGCTCTCCCCAAACCCGTCCCCCTTCCTGCCAGCCCCTCGCCTCCTTGCTCTATTTCCAGCACCTTCAGCAAAGTTTATTTGCTGACTTTCAAACCCCTTTATTTCCACGCTGGATCAAGGTAACACGATCAGACAAGCCTGACGTGTCTCCTGACTTTGGAGGGACTCTCTCCTCCTTCTGCTCCTCGTCCTCATCCTGCCTGCCCAACCCCTTCTGCCAGTGCCAGCAGCCCCCCGCTCAAAATCAATTTCTATATTTCAGATACAAAGGTTGTTTTACTTGAAAAATGGAGCTGCCCTTCACAGAGGTAATAGAGAGATCAATACTAGTTACATCAAGTTTCCTCCTGAAGATGAGGAGCTGCTGGCATTTTTCTCCTCCAGATCCAGCCAGGTGGGCTGAGCCTGCATCCCAGACCTAGGTGGGTGCTCTGCCAGAAAGCCCTGGCCCCCACAGACCTTGGGAGCGGCTCCTCAAGGTCCCCTCTCCCTGCCAGTGACAGGAGGGGGTGGCGGGAAATGGAAGAGAAAATTGTGGATATAATTTATAATGCCTCATTAATTTGACAAATGCCGCTTCATGCGTGCTCTCCGTCAGCCCGTCACTGTCCCAGAAGCCACTAGATCAGCAGCTACTTCAGATGGAAAATCTACCTGCAGCCCCTGCTGTTTAGAGGATGGATTCATTGCTGCTGCTCACGTGGCAGCTGGGGTTGTCCTGCATGGTGGCTGCTGCTCCTGCCCCAGGGCTGCGACCCCTGCACGGGGCACAGCGACTCCAGAAGGGATGAGAACCGAGATGGGGAAGGCAAGTATCACAAACAGCTCTCAGAGAAAGCGTTTGACCAGCTGTAATAGCTCCTTACCAAGGCTTTTGCTATAGGAGCAATCCCATAGGAAATGCTTCTTTGCCAAAATGAAGCTTTTGTGGAAACTTCTCATTTCAGTCACGCACTGAATTCAATTTTGTCTCCATCTGAGAGAAAGTTTCCTTTCTTCAAATCTCCCCTGCCCACAGACTGTTTGTTTCTCTACTGGAAAAGCAGTCAGATGGAAAGGGAAAAAGACACTGGGATCGGGTGGATCCTGCCTAATACACACCTGCAGCTTCCCCCTTCCCTGGGAGGATTCCGTCAGCTCCCACCGGAGCAATATTTTGGGCAGAGCCAATGGGAGACGCAGGGAGCACCCAGGAATGGAACTGGTCAATTCTCCCAAAGCCAGGCAGCTCCAGCTGAAATCCTGCTGAGCCAGACTGAGCTTGTACCCACACGAACGGGCCCAGGATTCCAATCCCACCAGGAAAACAGGAAGAGGAGGCTGGAGAAGATGTATGTGCATAAGGCACCGTTAGCACAACTCCACTCACTCTGTGTTAAATAACTCTTCCAGGGCATGAGTTAAATGGCAGCACAGAGCAATCAGGGGACAATAAATCCCTGGTTATAAATTCTGGCACTAGACTGAGATGAAAATCATCACCCCTGGCTGGCCACAACTGGTCCTGGCTCGGGGAGCGGGTGCTTGGGGAGCAGGCCAGGAGGGAGGAATGTCTGCTCCACTGAGAGCCTCCCAGCCCCACTCACCCTCCCCAGGGGCTGCTGCTCACTTTGTGCCCCACTCAAAGACCCCCAGACATCCCCAGGTGCTCCCTGGGGTGGTTTCAGCACAGGTCTGCTCAGCCCCATAGCAAAGAGACTGAATTCCCTTTCCAAGCCCAGAGCCCCTGGGGTGTCCTGCTGCTGGCCTTGTCCTCACATTCCTGCACAAACACCAGCCAAGGAGACAACACATCCCCAAAGGGCTTGCAGCAGAGGGAGGGATACGAGGTGTCACCGATTTACCTTGCTGCATCTCAGCTCTGCCTGCTGCAGCCGTTATTTCCTGCAAATATATTGCACTGTGGGATGCCTGCGATATTTTATAAAGTTAATAACTTTTTTTTAATTGGATGAGTTTATAGAATCGTGCGAGCAATTAACAATAATTACGTTTAAGACACTTAAATTCCAGGATGCACCACAAACATTGGAATATTAAGCTATAAAAACCCTCAATTGTACATTCAAATTACATTAAGGGTCTGTTGGAAGGAATACACTCTCAAGTTTCAAGAGCCCCACTCTGTTCTGTTTATACAATGAGCTTACATCAGACGTTGCAGCAGCAGCCCTGTCCCCATCCTCTTTCAAAGCTCGGGCACCACACGGATCCCACATGGATAACGCTGCTCAGCAGCCCTGGTTTCTCTGGGTGGTGAGGCCCAGGATCCAGGGAAAGCATCCCCTTGGCGTTCAGCGCAGCCACGGACGCCGCTCTGGGAAGGGAGCTGGGCCGGTGCTTATTTCATTTTAATCACCAGGTGCCAAACTAAATTATTGATGTCGGTTCTCAGTGACAGGTGAGGCATTTTATCACCGCGCCTTTAATAATGCAGGAGTCATGATCCCCGGCGCTAAAATGTCAGGCAATTCTCAGGTTGCCCCCGCCACGCCGCCGATGTTTCCCCATCCTGCCCTTCCTCCCAGGGCTCAGCACCGGCGCCCATCTGCTCCCTGGTGACGCTGCCCTCCCTGTGGGACCTGTCCCCACCTGATCAGGAGCCTGGCTGGCGGCAGAGACAGCAGGAAGGTGGCCAGGTGAGAGAAGGGATGAGCAGAGCTTGGCACCTCTGAAAACCAACCCCAAACGCCCCGCTGAGAAGGGAGACCCCCGACAAGGAGGGCATGCTGTGCCCCACGCTGCAAACGGAGCCATTTCACACACCCTGGCCACCAAAAGGGACAGTTTCAGAGCCACCAAGGCTTCAGGCTGAGGAACAATAGCTGGCTAATGTCTCCATTTTGAGCCGTGCACACGCAGCTGGCGCCTGCCTCCGGGAGGGAAAGGGCCTCTCCAGAGCCGGCACGGGGAGGGATTCCGCGGGAAGCAGGAGGTGCTCAGGAAGGGAGCAGCAAGGATCTGGACATGGGCAGCACTGCAGAGGGAGGTGGGCACCATTGGCAGGGGCAGCTCAGGAGCCCAGGGTGGGAGAGCCCACCTGGGACAGGCTCTGATCCAGCTCAGGGGGCGAGGCCCCGCGGGGCAGCAGAGCTGCAGCCAAGCCCAGGTGGCACAAAGCAAGGGGGATGACAGAACGAGTGCCAGGGATGAAGGGACACTGCCAGCAGGTCCCGTGCCAGGTGCAGGTGGGTCCTGTGAGGGTCAGGGGCTGGATGAGCAGGGGTGGCCAGCACCCTGCCCTGCCTCCAGACCCTTGCTGCACCCAGCACAGGTTTGATCCAGCCTTTGTGTTCCAACAGCACAGCCTGACATTTACAGGGGGAAATTTTATTCCTGCTGTAAATAACCTCTAATAGTGTAGGTCATTACACTAATTACAGAAGATAATTAATTTTCCGATTCTTGTTAGGCCGCTGCATATTCCAAGAAGAGTGCTGTTCATTATTTTGCCGTGCAATTATGACCTCCCTCTCCTTCCCCTGCCAGCCCCGCCTTCAGGATTTCAGCACTTTGTCAAGTTGTTTATCAGGCAGCCACGGTGCTGTTGTGAAGCTGAGGAGGCGCAGGGGCTCCTCTCTGCCTCCCACCCCACCACAGGGACCACAAGAGCTCTGGGGGTGCTGCAGAACCTCCTCTCTGCCTCAAACGGGCCCTCAGCAACATTCCTTGGCCACGACAGGAGGATCCCAGCAAGACCACACACCCTTCCTGCAGCTCCAGCCACGTGCTGGATGCAGGAGAGACCACACACCTCCCAGAGCCATTGGGACTTTCCAGCAGCCAAGGAGGGCACAGCCTCTTCGACAGCAGGAAAACTCTGTTCAGTTGCTTGGAAAAGTCCCCTCCAAGAGCCTGACCTGCTGGTGATGATTAATCTGCAGCAGATTGATGATGGTTCTCCCAGGGCAGCGCTCATTACTGAACTCAGCCTGGGAGCAGAACATCTGCAGGACCTCAGTGCACCACAGGGCTCGGTGTAGGGGCAGCCACCACCTCCCACACACACAGAGCACAAAAAAAACAACCTGGCACCAGCAGCTCTCGCAGCTTCATCGTCCTCACCCTGCCCAGGACTGTAAAACGTGGCAGTAAACCACTGCACGGTGCTGGAGCTGTGGGATCTGCTCCCCGGGAGTCAAGGAGTGGCAAGGGAAAAGCAGCTTCTCCTTGGCCAAACACCTGTGGAGAGACAGCTCTGGCTGGAGGAGTGTGCCAGACCCTGGCTGCTCAGCGCTGGAGGCTGCCTGGCTCTCCAGCCACGCCGTAAATCTGGGTATCAGACGGGTTTTAGTGATAATCAATTGTAATAACTAACATGGATCCCTTGACCAGATAAGTGGAATATTATAAGTCCAGCTGCAATTAGCAGGGGCAGATGGATGGGGCTAAGGCAGCAGTCCGGGTGTTTTCCCATCCTACCAGCTGCTCGATGCTCACGATGCTTTTCCATTTGCTCCCCCCATGAATTCACCATCAAAACCCCGTGGTTGTAGTAACCTGACACCCACGACCTTGCCAGGGGAGCCAGCGGAGAGGGAGGCTGCCTTCACCTGGCTCAGGTGACACGGGGAACTCGCTGTCACAGGACACTCAGCAGGTCTGAGGGCACAGCCCTGCATCGGAGGGGCCTCGGCAGGGCAGCTGATAACACACACACACCTGCTGTTGGAGCAGAGAGAATGAATTTTTAAAAGGCACATAAACCCCTGATGCTTCAAGGCATCAGCTGAGCGCTAAGGAGGATTAGCGGGAAATATCTCCCGTGGAAAGCTTATTCCACATGATTTCCACTGAAGGGATCCTTTCATCTCCCCCTGGAGCATCTCTTCCCCTGGCCTGATGCGCCTTGGCACTTGCTGAGCTCCTGGAAGACGCTGGCGGGGGATGGCCGCCCGCAAAGGTTGACAGCTGTCTCCGTTCCGATGCCGCCTCCTGACTGACACCGATGTGACAGGCAGCGTGACACGGCCCAGACAGGACAGTTATCCATCCCCGGCGGGACAGAGCCGCTCCTGATGGGACAGCTGTCCCTGGGACACTCAGACACCGTGCCTGGCTCCGGGCAGGTGAGGTGGGATCGTGTTTCGCTCCCCGGCTGAGCGGCGCAGTGAGGATTTGCAGCTCTGCACGCAGCCGGCGGTGCAGCCCAGCGCTGGGGGCTCCATGGAGCTCCACACTTCCCCACCATCTGCTCAGAAAGGGAATAAAACCCTGCGCTGGGCATTCCCTGGCAGCTTTTCCTGCCCAGCACCTCTCGGAGCACTCGTCCTGCACCGCTGTGTCTACAAGGAAGCATCAGCTGCCCCTCAGAGCCAGAGGAAGGGAAAGGGTTAAAAGGAATGCCGTCTCCCCTCTCCTTTGCCTTGGAAGGAGAGGCATTGAGTGCATTAAAATCTGGGTTAAAAATGGCTCTGCTCTACCTATCTTATCTTCTTTGTACTAAAAGCCCTCAAAGAGCGGCAGGTTTTCACGCAGAATTTCCCCGTCTAATCCCCTTTTGTTAGCTCTGATACTGGCATTGCAATACAAACCTCGTCCGGGCGATTTAGGAGGGATTACACGCCCTCAATCCTACAGCATGTGGGAGAAAAATGTTTCCTCAAATCAAATTTTACACAAACCAGTATTTGAAAATAATCAAAGCGCAAATCCCCGCCGTGGGGATTTCTGGAGGGAGGTGAGTGGGGGGTGGGAGGCAGCAGGAGCTGGTGCCACCAGCACCAAGACACTGTGCCAGGGCACCCACAGGTCCAGACTGACAGGAACTCAGAGCACGCCAGAAAATAACCCACGCTGTGACCCTGGACAAGACATGTGCAGAAACACGAGCAAAGTGAGGGCTTGGGTGCTCCTCACCCCCTTCCCATGCCAGGTGGGTGGCAAGAGGGCATAGAAATCCAGTGCCACTGCAGCCAGGCGACAGCTCTGCCTTCTGCATGGCCAAATGTGCTCTCCAGGGCTCTGCACACGTGTGTTTGGCTCGGCTTTCCCGATTAAATATTGCTGGTGCTGCTCCTGTAATATATATGTCACAGATGCAACCTCATTTTATTGATCTCTCCTAGCTGCCGGGATATCCATAGTGGAATTAATACGTCTGTCTCACCACAAAAAAAGAAAAAAAGAAAAAAAAAAAAAGGTAAAGCCCATCTGACAGTTTCAATTAAGGAAGCGTGAAAAGCGATTTGCGTAAGAGGCTGGGGCTTGGCGGGGGAGAGCGGGGCAGCCCGCGGGCAGCGCGGCTGTACGCTCACATCTGGGTAAGTGAAGTGATTTCCTACAGGAACTGATGGAGGCCAGACCCGAGTCGGGGCCGTGGCCGTCTCCGCCTGACGAGCCCCCCAGCCCTCCCCGTGCCCGCTGTGCCACCGCGGCACCCGAGGCGACAGCGGGGCCAGCGCCCTGTGCCCGGGCGGGGCAGGACACGGGAGCGAGGGAGGTGCCACAGCCCCCGGACCTCCCCGGACAACCCCCCAGAAAGTCGCATCCAAACTAAGCGTCAGAAAACAGGGCAAATGTGCTTTCCTGCAGAGCTCCCTGCGGTCCTCCTTCCAAACTCCTTCCCTGCACCACGCCAGAGTCCCCAGACACGCTGAGCATCCTCGGCGTGCCACCCCTTCGCTGTGCACTGCAAAAACCCGGCACAGGCACTGGGAAAGCTCAGCACAGGCACTGGGAAAAGCCCGGCACAGGCACTGGGAAAAGCTCAGGAAAGGCTCTGGAAAAGCCCGGCACAGGCACTGGGAAAAACTCGGCACAGGCACTGGGAAAGCTCGGCACAGGCACTGGGAAAAGTTCAGCACAGGCTCTGGAAAAGCTCAGCACAGGCTCTGGAAAAGTTCAGCTCAGGCACTGGGAAAAGCTCAGCACAGGCACTGGGAAAAGCTCAGGAAAGGCTCTGGAAAAGCCCGGCACAGGCACTGGGAAAAGTTCAGCTCAGGCACTGGGAAAAGCTCAGCACAGGCACTGGGAAAAGCTCAGCACAGGCACTGGGAAAAGTTCAGCACAGGCTCTGGAAAAGCTCAGCACAGGCACTGGGAAAAGCTCAGCTCAGGCACTGGGAAAGTTCAGCACAGGCACTGGGAAAAGCCCGGCACAGGCACTGGGAAAAGCTCAGCTCAGGCACTGGGAAAGTTCAGCACAGGCACTGGGAAAAGCCCGGCACAGGCACTGGGAAAAGCTCAGCACAGGCTCTGGAAAAGCTCAGCACAGGCTCTGGGAAAGCTCAGCACAGGCACTGGAAGAGCCCGGCACAGGCACTGGGAAAAGCCCGGCACAGGCACTGGAAGAGCCCGGCACAGGCACTGGGAAAAGCCAGCACGCTGCCCGGGGATGCCCAGGTGACACAGCTCTCCCTCCCCAGGATTTCAGGGAGGGCAGCAGGAGCGGGAGGCGCTGGGATCGTGGCACTTGTCAAGCAAAGTTATATCCCCACATGCCTGGGCTCCCGCCGGGCCCAGGAGAGCTGTGAAATATTCATGTTTCTGCCACGCACAGGAGAAGGCCCTCTCCACAGCACTTTGGAGCAGAACTGGGGGGGAAGGAGAGAGGGAGCGCTGCCATCTCCGTGCCCTCTGCACCCAGGTGCCACCAGCTGTCCCAGGTCCTTTTTCGGCCTCTCAGCTCCTCTCTGAGTGGAAACCCCAGCTGAGCAGGCTTTTGGGGCATTCCTGCCATACACAGTCCCCCACAAACCCAGGTCCCAGCCTACGAATGCAGACACACTGCATCAGCTCATTTCTCTCCCCTTCCCCCTGATTTGGGGCAAAGCTCTTAACTCCACCATAAAATTAAAAGTCGTGTGTCCAGATAAATCAATTAAGACCTTGTTTGCAACACCTACAGCTCAAGTCCCCCTGATCTAGGGTCTGGCCAGCTGTCGGAACATTTGGCTTCTTCTCAGCAGGACACACAACAACACATGAGTGCTTAAAAGCACTCATCTACCAGAGGAGTAAAGCCCCTTCCTAATCCACTCCCCTGCTGAAGTGGGGCTGCTGGGTGGTCTGCAGAGCTGCTGGCCCCCAGGAGTGGGGAGGACAGCCTGCTGCCCCCGGGAAGAGGAGGAGGAGCAGTGGGAGCTGCTGGGAGCCCCTCTGGTCCAGCTGGGTTTCCTTTGAGACCTGCGGTTCCCCAGCTGCCCTGAGCATCGTTTGCCTCCAGCCAACTCCTGCCCAGCAGCACTTTGCCACATCTGGATGCTTCTCAGAGCATCACAAGGTGCTGACTGGGTCAGCCCAGACACCACGGGCAGAGAACCAGCCCTGCTCAGCCCCTGGAAGCCGGGCTGGCACCGCAGGCTGCCAGCGTGAACCCCCCGTAGTACCCGGGACTGTTCATCACTGCTGGCAGACCAGCAGAAATAAAGATGCAGGTGAATTAGAAGTCAAACCTCCGGTGGAGCTTGCTGGCTCTCCTCAGGCACAGCAAATGAACACCCCCCCTCCCCAGTTTCCCATGACTCCTGCAGACCAGCTGCTGCTCACACCAGCGCTGAGCTCAGAGCACTGGGGTGCCTTTGGCTTCCACATCCCAAACAGGGCACACACATCACCCCTGCAGGGCGTCCTGTCCCTCATTAATGCTCTTGAGTTGTGTTAAAGCAGAACAAAAAGACCCAGAACCACACGGTGCCTGGTGTGGCCTGCTGCCCGTGCCAGCCTGGAGGTGCCAAAACCAGCCCTGCACCTGGGCACGGTGAGAGTGGGGGTCTCAACGTGCCAGGGTTTGGGAATCAGTCTGGAAGCTTGGACTTCTACACAAGCCATGGGCTCGCAAGCTCCAGACCTGCTGCCTCCGCTCCTTCCTTAAATCCACGATTAAAACACAGCTTTGCAGCTCTTACACTTGCAGGGAGCAAAGCCGATATTCCCTGAATCCGTGGCCGTTCCCTGCAGCCAGGCACATCTCCCCTGAGAGCCCAGCTGCTCCAGCCTTCGCAGGGTGCTCCCCAGCATCACCAGGGGTTTCACACCTCTGCACAGTACACCCACAAGAATTCCCTTAGTCTTCATCTCCTTCTCTTCCCTCAAGTCCCCCCTGTGAAGCTTCCTGCATTGGACTCCAGGGATAAAAAAAAAAAAAATGGGGAGAGAAAAAGGTAAAACACAAGCAGAGAAAAATCCCACAACAAAACAAAACAAAAAAACCCTCACAACAAACTACGTCCCTCCTGGCAAAACCCAGAGCGCCGCTTACACAACATCTTTACTCGCTCCATTATTTATAGGGCAACTGAAACATTTATTCCTACACGGAACTACCCGGCGTGCCGGGGAAGGTAACAGTGGAAATCCTCCTGGAAGAGGTAACTCCACAGCCAATCAGTAAGCAGGGCAGCAAATTGCTATTAATTATGCTTGCTGGGAACTCTGTCCCGCCCCAGCCCTGCCTCTGTCTTCAATCAAGGAGAAGAAACGTTGGCTGCATAAAATAAACCCCATCCTGAGCACTGGCAAGAAATTAAGTCAAAGCCATCAGGTTCCAGAAGTTCACATCCCAAACCAGCCAGCCCCAGACCCTCAACACTTGTAGGGCCATGGTGTGGAGATGGTTCACAGGGATAGGAGGTCCCTCACAACCAAGAATTTTCCCATTGAGCCCGATCCTTTCCAAAGATATTGAGCCTGATCCACCCCATCCCAAAGTACCAGGAAAAGCTGCCAGTGGCTCTTGGCAAAGCCTGGTGGCAATGCCATGCTCTTGTCAGTACAAACAGCTGCACCCCCTGCCCCACAAACATCTTTTCGTGGCCACGGATTTCAGGGCAGGATGAAGTAATTACTGATGGGTTATGGGCAGGCTGGAGCTGGACTGTCTCAGAGCAAGGCTAATCAATAGCAGGCCATCAAGAGGGCAATCAGTCACCTCTGCTAGGAACTATGCCCCAAGGAGGCCCAAATCCCATTACTCGTGTCTTGGGTCAGACCCAGTGCTGGTGTCCGGAGGCGTGGCTGGATTAAGGGCAGTGCAATCTGCTTTTCAGGACATGCAGCACAGCAGCCCCGTGCCAGAGCTCACAGCTGGGCCTGCCCCGCCTGCGAGGAGCAGAGTTAAAAACGAAATTAAATTAATACAGGCCAGGAGCCAGCTCGGTGTGGGGGCCGAAAACGAGGGATGTGGGGAGTGATGCACCTGTGAGAGGGGACAGCTCTCTCCTGAAGGACACAGGGCTGGGCTGTGGTGCCAGGCAGCATCAGAGCCATGTGCCCTCGAGTGACAGTCCCCACTGCACTGCCAGGACAAGGGCAAAGGTATCCCTGTGCCCAGGAGCTGCACTGTCAGCATCCTCAGCAGCCTCCTCCTTTCCAGGTGCCAGCGATGGCCGGCGTCCCAGGACCAGCAGGACATGCCATGCTGGAGGTCTCCCCTGCTTTAATAGGATCTGTCGTCTGGCAATCTAATTTGATCGAGGAAAACTAATGAAAACAGGCCCTGGTCTGCAGCACGGATTAGCCCAATCAGCCCAGAGTGGCTACTTTATTGTTCAGCTCCCTGGCACCAGCTGTGCCTGTGTGCAATCAGCCCTAAGAGCCATCAGGCTGCATCCGCCCCAGCTGCCCCAGCAGCCTCCAGTCCCAAAGCTGCGGTGCAGGGGGTGCTGGGCTTTGGCACCCACGTGTAAATCGGGCACAAGGACAAGCACAGGACACTGAGAAAGAAGCATCTCCACCAACACAGGTTTTCATTAGCTTTAAGGGATGTCCCTGGGTTAAAACCAAATCCCATTACTTAGGAGAACAGCGTGTCTGGTGCTGACTGCCGGCGTTGTGAGTGCCCAGAGGTATTAATGGGGCAACACGTCCCAGGACAAGGCTCATCTGTCCCCTCCAGACCCCAGTGTTGGGTCTCCAGGGCTCAGAGATGTGGAGCAAACCCACACAGAGCGTCACAGAGTCACCCCAGAATGTTTGGACCTTAAATATCATCCAGTTCCACTCCCTGCCATGGGCAGGAACACTTTCCACTATCCCAGGGTGCTCCAAGCCCTGTCCAACCTGGCCTGGAACAATTCCTGAGATGGGGCAGCCACAGCTTTCCTGTGCCAGTGTGTGGAGGAATGGGGTGGAAGAGGACAGGAGAGGGAAGAAGAGTGTGGGAAAACACCCAGACTGTGGCAGTCCTGAGACTCCTGTCTGGGGACCTCCCTGGCAGCATGAGCACAGGTCCTGGGTGGGTCCCTGCTCAGGCTGGAGTCAGAGAGGAGCTGCACAGGGTGGGAAAATCCCTGTACCAGCAGGAACTGTCTCCCGCTGCCTGCACACATTTGCTCAGCAGAGCAGACACAGCAGACGCTCGGCCCTGCGCGCTCGATCACCGCGCTCTGGCGGCGCCAGGAACCGTGTGATGGCCACAGGTCGTGGCTTCTGTTTGTGGCCACCATCCAATGGGTGCCACACACCGGGGTCAGGACCACGAGTCCCAGCCCCGTTTCACACGCACGGGCAGAGCAGGAGGGAGCGCTGCTGGGAACGACACCGGCACTGCGGGCAGGACCTCGAGATGTCAGCTGTGACAGCACAGGGCACCTGGCTCTGCCACCTCCAGCAGCACCTGGGGCTGGGGTGAGTCTCAGGGCAAGGGCCAGATGTGCTGGCAGCTCAGGGGGGGTTCTCAGCCTCTCTTCAGCCCCAGCTCAGTCCTGTCCCCACACATGGGATGCAAACCCAGGACGCCAAAGAGGTGGGAGGGTTTCATGGGCAGGGAGAACCTCCAAGCACACAGTGCTGGCAGAGAAGTGTGAAGCTTTAGGAATTACAGCCCTGAGCCACCTGGGACACGTGCGTATTGACTCAGACCCGAGCCTTTAATAAGGCAGCTAACAGCATTGCTTTTACATTCATCCCTCTTACAAGCTGAACATGCCCAGGACAAGTTCATGCTCCAGCTGCAGCACTCGCCGGGCTCAACCGAGGGATTACCCAGCCTTGTAGCTACAGCTCACTCCTCTCCCCTTTCTTCCCTCTCTCTGTTCTGCCTCTGTCAGGTCAAGCAGCTCTTCCCTCTCCATGTTTTGGTGTGTGCTCTGCCTGCAGATCACACACCTGCCCCAGGTGAGATGCTCCTGCCCTCTCCTTCTGTAGCTGCTGAGGAGCAGGGTGCACACCACCGCTCTTTTCAAGTCCTTTTAAAGGATTCACCTAAACATTTCCGTTAGTGCCGGATGGGCCAGGAAAGCTCCCCAAAAATTCTGCACCTGTGCTCCAGAGCCACTTGCGCTGACAGTGCCAGCACGGCTCAGCAGATTAATGTCACCGCCGCGCCGCACAAATGTCTGCTGATGGAAAAGTGATGGCAAAGGGCAGGAGGAGACTTTGCACGGACATTAACAGAGGCTGGAGTACATTAATATTATCGACGGGCTGTCAGCGAGGCTAAAGAGGCTGTGCCAGCCCTGAGCAGGGGATGGAGGCACGGCAGTGGCGTGGGGACATACGACAGTGGTGTGGGGACACATGGCAGTGGGGTGGGGACACACGACAGTGGTGTGGGGACACATGGCAGTGGGGTGGGGACACACGGCAGTGGTGTGGGGACGCACGGCAGTGGGGTGGGGACACACAATAGTGGGATGGGGACACATGGCAGTGGTGTGGGGACACACAACAGTGGTGTGGGGACACACACCAGTGGGATGGGGACACATGGCAGTGGTGTGGGGACACACACCAGTGGGGTGGGGACACATGATAGTGGGGTGGGGACACACACCAGTGGGGTGGGGACACATGATAGTGGGGTGGGGACACACACCAGTGGGGTGGGGACACATGATAGTGGGGTGGGGACACAAAATAGTGGTGTGGGGACACACAATAGTGGTGTGGGGACACACACCAGTGAGGTGGGGACACACACCAGCGAGTGCACTGGCTGTGGCTGGGGTCCATGGGGTGCTGGGCAGGGGGGGAGCGGTGGCAGCACACAAAGGCGGTGGGAGCGGGGCCGTGGGGGCACAGCAGAGGGGCCCGAGGAGAGGGAGGCAGCCTGCGAGTGCCCTGACCCGTGAAGGAGCAGCCCCGGGCAGGCCCCTCGGCCACCCACATGCTCGCTGTCAGCTCCGCGCAGGCCGCGGCCCTGATGCCTTCGCCTCCCCCTCGCCAGGCTTCCTGCTGGGGATGGAGGGTGATGGAGGGCACAGTGGCACACTCCGGGGAGCACCTCCCCATGCCCACCGGCCTGGGGACACATGGGGGACACCACATCCCTGTCCTGCTCTGTCCCCGGCAGCCCCAGCTCCAGGCGACGGCTCCGTGCCAGCGGCAGAGCGCGGTCCTACGGCAGCGCTGAAATACGGCAGTGGGAAGTCCCCTACTGCTCCCTGCGTAGCATTTTATCTTAATAACATTTTATCTTGGATGACAAGCCTGTATAATGTGGTTTAAAAGCCACGGCTACGCTGACACCAGAACAGGGGGAAGGAAAAAAGCTCTTTTCTCCCGTCTAATACATTTGCTGAGGTCACAACTTGCGAACCTCTCGCTGTATCTCGCTCACCAAGCTGGGAGCTGCTTTGTAGAGCGGCTCAGAGGCAGCGGCGGGAGCTCAGCCCTGCTCCTCCCTCCCACTCAGGGTTCCGGCTCTAAAGGCTCTGGCTCTGGCTTCCCTTCGCAGCCCTGCCTGGGGGAGGTCTGTTCTTCCCCCGTGCTGCGTGCAGTGAGAGCTGGAGGCTTTGAAGGGGAGCTGCGAGGCTTTGCTGCGGCCCAAGGCTGGCGGGAGGCTGAGTCCCACGGGTGATCTGCCTGTTCCACCTGCCCCAGCAGCGCAGCCCTTGCACGGCCCAGACTGCCTCTAATGGCACAGCACACTGACCGTCCCGGGGCCACGACGTGGAGCAGCACTCCTGCAGAACCCAGCCCTGCAGCACCCAAATCTCCCGGGCACGGTGTCCCTGCTGCGGCAGGCACGGCACAGCATCGTTAGGGAGACAGCTATTCTGGTCTAATTGCCAGTGGTTCACGGCAAACATGGCAGTCTGTGCTCGGAACAGAACCGGGGAATCACCTTAAAGACAAAGGATGTCCAAAAGAAAGAGTAAGAACTGACACTAAACCAGAGAGGGGACAGCAGCACACAGCCAGGTTGACTTGGGGAGGGAGAAGACACTGACCCAGCAATGAGGGTTAAGCTCTTCTTGTGAGAGCTAATTTAAGGTCAGGCAAATCGTGCTGACAGATTATTTTTCACCTAAAACGTTCAGATTGGTGGCTCAGCCACGGCAGCGCAGCAGGACCTGGAGAGCAGCTGGAGGAGCTGCTGGAAGTGCCCTGGGCCAGGCTGGAGAACAGGACAGCCCTGTCCCCGTCCCTATCCCTGCCCAGGACCCCCTGCCCCATGCTGGGGTCCCCCCCACACCACCAGCAGCCACAGCAGCCCAGCAGCCTTTGCCACGAGCCAGGCAAATCCCACCCTGTGCAGCCACTCTGGTGGTGCCCCAGGAGGGACGGGAGTCCCCCCCACCCCAGGCTGTCACTCTGTCACCTCTGCTTTGCTGTGACAGACAGACAAGCCCCAGCTCGCAGGACCATCAATTATTCACTCGCACTATTTCTGAATATTGATGTTAAAAGCAAATTCCCGGCTTGCCCCTCGCCTGCACCTCCAAGGGGATTTTCACGCCACAAGGACCCACGTTCCTGAGGAGCCCCCAGGGGGAGGGACACGTGGAGGGACCTTCACTGCCACCAGGAGCTCTGCTGGCATTGGGGCTGGGGTCTGCACTTCAGGGTGAGATAAGAAACCCCCAGGGCTGGGGAAAATCCCGTCCCACTCCTGAATCCTGAGGGATCCAGCCCAGCTGAAGGAGCAGGGAGGAAGCTCGGGGAATGAAAGGATGTGTCTGTCAGAGACAAAAGGAGCTTGCTCTCCCCCTCACTCGTTCACAAGAAAATATTTGTAAACAAATGCTTCCTGTTTGTGTTTATCCAACTTTGAGAGACTTCAAATGGAAGCCTGCTCCCCATACCATATCATTACCCTTCATTATTGCAATTTTCCAGGCTTTAGGTGCCTGGAGAAGGAAAACACAGGATACTGCACCACTCAGAAAGCTGCAGGAAGTTAAACTGGGAGAGAGGCAAGCCCAAACGACCCAGGGACTCCAGGTGGGCACTGACCATGCAGACCCAGCACAGCTCCTGCATCCAGGGCAGGAGAGCAAGAGCGATTGTGGCCCTTTGTGCCAAGAAAGAGCAGCAAAGCCTCACAGCCACGGACACCTTGGCTGGCTCAAAACACCAGGATGCTCCAGCTGGATGCTTCTCCAGGCTGGAGCTCCTCACCCAAGCCATGCCAGACCATCCTTACTCCTCCCTTGGCTGAAGGTGCTCTGGTGATAGACTGAGTGCCCACTTATCACCAGTAGGTGCTGGAACAACCAAAGGACAGCTGGCAAATGCTGACAGGAAAGGAACACTCTTTAAACAGGGAAGGGCTCCAAAAAGAAATCTCATTTGTAGATCATTGCCCTGATATCTCAGCATTTTTTACTTCACAATTCTGTTTTATATAGCCCTGTTTATTGCACTGATATCTCATCCTGCAGATTCATCTCAGATCATCGTTAAGGTTCCTCCCCAGCTTGCAGAGATGCCTCTGCCTATCATAAAACTCTATGTTGAAATTTCAGATTAATTAAAAGCTGTAAATTGCAAAGCCAGATGCGATAACTCACATCTTCACCCTTCCAGAAAACAAAACAAAACAAAACAAAACAAAACAAAAAACCCAAACCAAAACCAACCGAAAATCAGGAAAAGGAGAAAAGTGTGAAAGTCTCTTGGTTTATAGCGTGGCTGTGCCCTGAGATGGGTCCCTCCATCCTCACTGTGACCCAGCCACCGAGGGTCCCCAGAGACACCTGGCACGTGGCAGGGAGTGGCACGACGTCCCAGGTGTCACCGTGGTGCCACCCCAGAGACACCTGGCACGTGGCAGGGAGTGACACGCACGTCCCAGGTGTCACCGTGGTGCCACCCCAGAGACACCTGGCACGTAGCAGGGAGTGGCACGCACGTCCCAGGTGTCACCGTGGTGCCACCCCAGCCAGGCCGGTGACGCTGCCGCCGCTCAGAGCGCAGGGTGGGGCGATGCTGGGCGGGGCACCGTGCCCAAGGGCCCGCGGGCAGCAGGGGAGCCCCGCAGCCACCCCAAATTCCATCTGACCGAGCTCCGCTGTCCCGGGGCGATGCCCAGAGCGGGCCCCCGCAGCTGCGGCGGCGCGGAGCGGGGACAGACGCCATCCCCCGGGGCCGGGGACGCTGCTCCCCGTGCCCAAGGACACTCACGCAGCCGTGACCACCATCTGCTCGCTGGCAGCACGAGCCAGCCCGGCCGCCAGCGCCGCGGCATCGCCTGAGCTCAGGCACGGGGGGCAGCCCCTGCTCCTGCCAGCCCTGCTCTCGGCACCTCCACTTACGCCCCTAAAACCACCCCGAGGGGAGGAAGAGGAGGTGTTTCCTCCAATTTCCCCCCAGTTTCCAGGTGCTCCCAGCTCTCCTGCAGGCTGGTTTGACTGGTGCTCATCCCGTTGCCCTCATCCCATCACGCCTGGGCCCCCAGGAGCGGGGCAGGCAGCAACATCCCTCCCTTGCCAAGCTCCCACTGACTGCAGATCCCTTAATGCATTTCTTGGCCAAGGGTGAGGAGATTAAACACTCCGTAGAAGGCGAGCTGACACAAGCTGACAGACCTGAATCTTCTGCACATGCATAAGTGCCAGTCCTCATCACAAGGATGCTCATTTGCCAGCCTCGTACCTATCACTTGGGCTGGGAGTCAATCTAAATAAAGCAAATTCACGTGTTCTGAGGGGGAGAGGGAGTCGCTGGGCTGTCATAAGGTTGAACTCAGCTGGCATCATTCTAAAGTGGAAGGTGCTGCAGGAGTGGGAAGCAGAGGGTTTCCAGCCTCCCAGGAGTGAGAGCAAGGGAGTTTTGCTTTTCTTGAAAGCTGCTGAGCCAGGAGAAACCAGTAGCCCCAGGCCCAGGCTGCAAGGAGCTGGGCTGTGGAGTCAGAATCACGGGATCGTTGAGGTTGGAAAAGCCCTCTGAGATCATCGAGCCCAAGCTGTGCCCGATCCCCACCTTGTCACCCACGGAGTGCCACACCCAGCCCTTCCTTGGACACCTCCAGGAACGGGGACTCCACCACCTCCCTGGACAACCCTATCCATGTGCCAGAGGTGAGATGAGAGCAAAGCCTGGCACGTGGCTGATTCCTCCTGCCCACCTGAGCCAGCCCTGCCAGGACAGCAAATTTCACCTTATTCCACTCTGACACAGAGCCCAGCCACCCCCCAGACTCAGAGACTGGTTCGGGTTAGAAAGGACCTTAAAAATCATCCAGTTCCACCCCCTGCCACGGGCAGGGACACTTCCACTAGACCAGGTTGCTCCAAGCCCTGTCCAACACTTCCAGGTAAAGAGGATCCACAACTTCTATCCCTCTCCTTCCCTCCTACCCTCCAGCGCTTGGTTGCAAGGATTAAGACTCATTTCCAATGAAGTTTTCATTATTTTCTGCTCTCCTTCTTTATTCCTCAACTCATTTGCATTACAAAAAAATTAAACAAAAGCTGCTTTTTTGAATCTCCACTCATTACTCCCATTACATTTGTTAACATCATTATCTTCAGCTGAAGATGGCAACTATTATCAAATGTTGCAGAGCTGCTGCAGACCTCTTGCTATATTACTCTGGAAAATTGCTTTAATGCTTATGCTTTTAGTGGTTTGAAAAAAACAGCTATAGCATTAGAAGCCATAAAGAAGATAAAAAAGTGCATCATCCAATAATAAGTGAGTTTTTTCCCCTTTACACTGAAATATAAATACACGGAGGTAATGCAAGATGCAAAAGCTCTTCCTACTCCTCCTCCTCCTCCTCAGTGACCCAGCACGGACCCTCTGATCTGACCCTCAGTGTCTCTCTGTCCAACACTTTTCTTCAGGAAAAGTGATTATAATGAAAACTGGGATCAAAAGGAAATAACTCTAGGGACAAAATAGTTCAATTTTACCAGATTTTGGCAAAATGTTTCTGAGGAAGGAGAAAGGCCCGGGGCGTGGGTGCTGAATCCCTGGGTTTAGCGGGGAAGGAAAGCCCCAAGGGACAGAGCTGTGCAGGGCAGGCCGAGGCGGCCCTGGGGTCTGACGACAGGGATGTCTCAGGGTCCCACTGCCTCCCACTTCCAACTGGAAACCAGCACGGAGGAGCCTTGGAGCACTGGCAACATCTCTGCTCAGGTGGGCTCAGCTCGCTGGGAGGGCGTTTGAACCAAGGAGAGAGGATCAAACAGGAACGAGCGAAACACGAGCCTGGGGAGGCTGAAGAAGCAGGGCTTGGCAGGGCAGAACAGAACTGGGGCTTCCAAATCTCCCTTCCAAGGAAATGATGTGTCCCCAGGGTCACCAGGAAAACAAAACAGACAGAAGAAATCCTTCCCTGTGGGGGTGGGGAGGTCCTGCACAGGGTGCCCAGAGAAGCTGTGGCTGCCCCATCCCTGGGAGTGTCCAAGGCCAGCTTGGATGTGCTTGGAGAAACCTGGGACAGTGGAAGGTGTCCCTGGGGACTGTGCTGGCCCTCACCCAGGCCATTCCAGCTGTGAGGATGGGACAGCAGAGCTCAGGAGCTGGGGCCATGCACAAACCCCACTCCAGCATGGCCCGGGCTGATTTACGGCAGCTGCAGGAGAGGTCAGAGCTCCATGGGCTTTCATCGATCTGTTAATTAAACCCAGGCAAAACAAACCTAATGAACGCAAAAATTTACAGCCCCTGCCATGGGTTCAGGTGCAGCTGGAGCTCAGCCCACTCATCTTCTCTCCTAACAAGTCAGGGTAAGCTGGGCTTTTGAGGGAGATCCAGACCCCGCTCTGGGACAGGAAAGATGTGCTGCACTCCTACCTGCAGCACTAATAATGCTTCTAATAAGAGCAAACTGCCAAAAGTGAGGCAGCACAGAGGTGCCAAACCCTGCCAGAAAGGAGCCCAGAGTGTGTCTGTCCCTTGGCACAGGCCCTGGCACGCTGGCAGGGCGGCACGTGAGGCGTGACTCCACAATGACCCGCTTTAACCACGCGCCGGTGCAAAACTCACACAGCCCCTGCTGCAAGTTCACGCTTGGCCACACAGCCCACGAGACCCACACAAAGAGATTCAAATCATCACTTTGTTTTCCATCAGGCTTTTGGTGTTGATTTAAGCTGCCCAAACAAATAATTACGGTCTTATCTCCATCACGCAGCAGCATTAGCCACAATTCATCATTTTTAGCTTGTTTTGGGCATTGTGTATATATGGACAAATAAAGAAGGAACTCAGCCATTCTCATTTCATAGAACCTGGCATTGAAAGATGGGCATTTGGTTAAATCTGCTCTTGACTAGAACAAAAATGTAATCTCCAAAGAACTCTGCAGGAAAGAGAAACACGTGTGTGTTTTTACCAGCTTTGGGAAATGAGACCAGCGGATCTGCAGAGCTGAGGCGCAGAAGCGATGCTCCGCGGGGGCACACGGGGCTGTGGTCCGTACCCTTCCCTTCCCCAGCCTCAGGCAGGAGATTCCCCACCAGATTTCCAGCTGTGGCTGTGCAGCTGCAAACCGGAGCCAGAGGCCTCGGCACCCAGAGCCCTGGAAGAGCCAAACCCTGGCTCACCCCGAGAGCCAGGCCGGAGTTAACCGTAACTCACAGGCCATTCCCAGATAAGACACGACAGGTTATGCCAGAGCTCTGCCAAGAGAGATCACGGAGATGATTATGAAGTTAATTCTTGACACCGCCGGGCGCGTGCCGTACATCCCGTGTTTGCAATAGCCATAGCTCCCGTTCAAACAGCCGGGATGTCGGATCCATTATACAACAGCCGAGTGCAGGGAGCAGTGCCAAGCACGTGGACGTGGTCCGAGGTGCAGGGGGAGTTCACCTGGGGAAGGCAGCAATCACCTCCCTGGAAGGAGCTGCGTGGTTTGAACCTCGCCCGGCAGGGGGAAATCCCACCCAGGCACCCACAGGCGGGCAGCTGATCGCCAGGAGGTGCTTCCCAAGCCCTGCTGCTGGCAGCGTGGCACAGCTTTGCTCCCGGGATCCGCAGGGGTGTGAAACAAGCTGTAGAAACAGCAGCGCTGCTCCGCGCTCGGGGGGCGGCTGTGAAACCGCAGCGCCAGGCGCCGGCACCCCGAGCCCGCAGCAGCACGCGGCTGGGAGCCACAGGGGCAAGAAATGGCACACCAGGGGCACCTCCAGCGCTGGCCCCAGCTCCTGCTGCCTGCAGCACGCTGCTCCTCCCCGGTGCAAAGGGTTTGCGGGGAGAAGCAGCTCCAAGCCATCAGTTGGGCGCTGGAGCAGGGTCTGGTGAACGCAAAGCCATGACCAGCATGAGGTTTTCATCTCAGCCACCACCAAAACTGCCCAGGGATGGGCAAACACAGACCTGTCCTTCCCCTTAGTCCCCAGGGATGGGCAAACACAGACCTGTCCTTCCCCTTAGTCCCCAGGGATGGGCAAACACATCCCATCCTTCCCCTTGACCAGCACAGGGATGATCTCCGTGCCTGCCACCACCATTTGCTTCCCCAGCCCTGTGACAGCATTTTCAGCCCTTCACAGTGCCAAGCTCCAAGCACCAGGCTGGCTTGGGCGAGAGAAACCACTTCTCCTCAAGCTGAGCCTGCCTGTGAAGGGTACCCCTCACTAGGGATGCCTGGCACGGAGGGAAGAGCGGGCACGGGGAGGACGGGGAGGGGCGACGGCACTCAAGCAAAGAGGACCCAGCTGGTTGTGACATGCTCAGCCACGAAAAATTATAGTTTTAAAGCTGCTTTCAGTGGAAAGACCCAGAACAGGCAACCGAGGCTCTGGAAAGGAATATTAAACACTGCAGAAATAAAAGGTATTGCTCAAGAGAAAACATAACAAGGCTGAAACCCAGCGTGGTGCAGCCTTCAGATGAAATGGAGATGAGCTGCGAATGAATTGCTCCCTCTTAAGGGAATTTCTGGCTTTTTAAGGAGGGAGGGCACACCCGTCCTTCGCGGCCTCGCCGAAGGGTGAGGGTGGGGTGGGGTCCAGAGATGCTCTCCAGGGCATGTGGAAGCTCCCTGCCTCACCACGCCAGGAACACAGATCCCACTGGGCCCTGCTGTGCTCTCCATCACCAGGAGAGCCAGCTGGGCACCATCCCACCCCGGGGAGGTTCTGCATCCAAAAAAACAGAGTCAGGGCAGAGCCTGGAGCCCCTGGTGCACAGCCAGGGGAGATGCCAGAGCTCCAGGGGTGTTTGGAGAACGCTCCCAGGCACAGGGTGGGATTATTGGGGTGTCCATGCAGGACCAGGCCTTTGATGGTCCTTGTGGGTCCCTTCCAAATCAGAATATTCCACAATTCTGTGATCCCCTGCAGATCCCCCAGTGCTGTACAGGTCCTGCCATACCCCAGCCTCTCCACATGCCCCATTTCCTGGTGACATGTTACACGAGAATCTCAATTTCCAGTTAAAAATAACACCAGTTTCTAACCCTCGAAGGTGCAGAAAAACGTGACCTCTAAAAATCCAGAAACTGAAAGGCAAAGCAAATGAGTCCCAAATTTGTCTACGCTATAAACGTCAATTTCTTTTTGAAAGAAATGAATGTTTTTGATGAATGTTTTCTTGAATGCCTGCTTTTGGCAGTGCTGCCATCTGTGAAAAATCTCTGCCACGCTCGCTATTAAGATTTCATTTCCAAGAAGAGCTCATAGCTGCTTTAATAAATGGTTAAAAGATTGTCAGGGGTCCAAAGGGCCAGCAGCTTGTTTACCACAAGTGGCTTCTGTCACCAAGCAAAGCACCTTTGACTGATAAGCTTAGAGCCAGATCACACGCAGCTTCCTCCCAGCCCTCAGCGAGCCGCGCTTTGAGAAGCACTTTAGCAATGTCGGGCACTTAGGAACCTAATCCCAATCGACTCTGAATGAGATTTACAGTCCTGAATGGCCAGCTCGCTCTGGAGAGGTCCCTGGGTCACGCCGAGTCTTGCAGAGGTTTCACTCCACATCCCCCAGCCGTGGGTTGGCCTTTTGACACCACTCGTTATCAAACGGCACGAGCAGCGCCGAAATCCTTCAGGAGGGGGCTGGGGGCACATCCAGCAGCCCCAGCTCGGGCTGTGCCCACCAGCCTGGCGCTGGGGGGGCCCTGCAGACCCCAGGGCAGCCCGGCCCTCCTTGGGGCTGCAGAGCCCGGGTCTGGGCTGAGTCCGTGCCGCAGCGCAGGGCAGGGACCCGAGGAGCCTCCCCTGTGTCAGCACCAGGGCTCACGGCTTATGAAATGGAGTCCTGAAATGGCTGGTGTATTTGTAGATCCTCTGCGTGACTGAATCAAGAGGAACAATAAGATCTTTTTCCAGATTCGGCAAACATCAGTATAATAAAAAAAATTAATTATATGCTTGAACACATGCACCAGAGCAATGCCCTGTATTTTCTCCTAATTGTTCTCCAAGCCTTGCAGAGCCACATTTAAATAAAAATGAAGCAGTTATTTAAACCGCAATTAAAGATGGAGCAATTTATTTTTAAGCTTGAACTATCGTCAGCAGAGCAGGAGGGGAGGAAGGGGGGCTGCACTGGGACCCCTGGTGCCACGCAGGGCACATTCCACTGGCCACTGGAGCCACGCTGCTCCAAGAAGGAAGGCAGAGGAACAGAGCAGAGACTCCCAGCAGCCCCACAAAGAGGTGCTGGCCGCTTCCTCCCCATCCCACAGCTGCTCCTCACTGGCGCAGAGCACAGCAGCCCATCCCTGACCTCACAACCCCGGGGCTGTCCCAGGAAGGACGAGGATTTGGGATGTACCCGCCGGGAAGGCTCAGCCTGGGCTCAGCCTGGGCCAGCTCCTCCCCGCCCCATGGGTGGGGTGTTTTGGGAGAGATCTGCACCCCTGGGCTCCTTTCCTTCCAACCAGGGGATGGTTTTTTTTTCCATCCAGGTGCCCATCACCACAACCCCAGGTTCTGCACCCAAAACCCAGCCCTGGGGACTCAGCCCTGTCTGCCCCAGAGAGGTGACCACGAGCAAACATCCTGTGCCTGGAGCAGGGAGCAACCCTCGACAGCAAGAGGTGGCTGGGAGGGAGCCGGGGAGGGAGGGAGGGAGGAAGAGCAGCAACCACAACAAAAACCCACCCTCTCTTTTCATAAGACAGCAGAATTTATCAGCCTGCAGCCCTTCACATCTGTCTCCTCATACAAAATGAAAGAGGCTTTGAAAAACAGAGGAGATGAAATAAAGCCGTCTGTGTGAGGAAGCTGGCATCTCTGCCACTGTCACTGTCACCATGGCAGGAATAATGACCGTGATTGTTTCTGCATCTGGGGATGTGCGCGGGTGCACGGGGAGGAGGGGGAGGACGCTGCACACCCACACCACCCCCTCCCCTGCTCACGAGCCCCCAGCCCCGTTTGGGGCGAGCTGGCCTGCACAGCACAAGATGTGGTGACTTCAGCCCTGCTGCAGCTCCTCTCCCTCGCAGGCCCCAGGGGCAGGTGGCTCAGGCTCACACAAACATGTGGCTAGGGAAGAGCTTTGACCTGTGCAGCTCTCACATCACTTGGCTTTGCTGTAGCAATTACTGCCCGGGCAGGCTCCGCTCCCGGGGGGACCTGGGGCAGCAGGACAGGAGCCAGCAGCGGCTCCTCGCTCGGAGCTGACATTTAAATAGAGGTGGAAAAGGACAGAGGCTGGGGCCGGCTGGAGAACCTGCACAGGCCAGCAAGCCCATCCCTCAGAGCTGGCTCTGGCATTGTGTTGGGATGATTCTCAGGGCTGTCCTGAGCAGAGCAATGAGCTGGATTTCAGTGGGTCCCTTCCAGCTCGCCATATTCTGTGTTTCTATTCTCTTCTAGGATTTTCAAGTGGATTTTGGAGCATTCCAAGCCCATCAGGCTGGTAGCAGCCTGAAGGAAGAGGGGTCACTCCCAAGGACCCCTCAGGTGAGGTGGCCCATGGCTGATCATGGGTTGCACCCCCATACAGAGCCCCCCAGTCCCCTGTGCCCAGCACCCACAGTGTCCTGCCCAGTGCACGGAGTGCTGGTCACAGCCTCAGCATGAGCTGCTCCAGTGCCTTACAGAAACTCCCATCCCAGAGGATTTCAGCTCTCCAGCAGCAGGAAGGTCTTTAAAAAGCACAAAAGCATGAGAATTTAGCAAGTGCCCTGTGAACAGGGAGACAAGAGCACAGCCCTCGTGATTCAGCAGGGACCTGGATGCTCCAGGCTGGTTCTGGGGTCAGGCAGGAGGGTCCTGGGCTCAGCAAGGTGCACGAGGCACGTGAGGCTCCAGGATTCATTAGAGAGCTCAGCTCCACTGCGAGCTGTGCCCCACAGCCTTCTCTTGGGCTGGTGCAGAGCACAGAATCCTCTCACAGGGATGTGCAGTACACACTCCAAAAGTCCCTGAGTGACTCCAGGGAAGCCCAGACACATCTAAGGTTCATCAGCCCCAATGCCCTCCTGCCCACATCACTCCCCTTCTCCCCATGCCACCAGTGGGGTGCTCCAGAGGAATTCCCTCTTGTCCCCACCTTCCTGGCCATTGCCTGAGAAGCCCGTGTGCCATTCAGTGTGACTGGAACGATGCATCCCAGCACGCAGAGCCACCCTGGGACGCAGGAGATCAGCAGATCCTTCCTCCACACATCCCCTCCAGCTGAACTCTTCCTCCTCCTGCTCTCTGCACTCCAGGAAGAGATTTACAGCCCACCTGCCTCCCGTGGGATGTCCAGACCCTCAGGCACCCATCCCACCCTCTCTCTGCCCGCTGTTCATCCCTTCCCTACAGCACAGCTGTGCCTCGGGGTGGCTGGAGGTGCCCTGCAGGACAGCCCTGGCACAGGTGCCCAGAGCAGCTGCGGCTGCCCCATCCTGAAAATGTCCAAGGCCACGATGGACAGGGCTTGGAGCCACCTGAGGTAGTGGAAGGTGTCCCTGGCCATGGCAGGGGTGGGATGAGATGGTCTGAGGTCACTTCTAGCCCAAACCATCCCATGAGTGTGTGATTCCTTTTGCTGCTCTCAGCCAAAGCTTCCCTTTCCTGCAGCCGCTGCCACAGCACAGCAAAAGCTGCTTTGGGACAGGCGGGGAGCTCAGTGTCACCAAATCCCCACCTGGGTCCTGCTGCAGGAGGCTGGGAGCTGTGGAACTGGGCCACCAGGAGGTGGCAGGGGCACCAGGAGGTGACAGGGGCACCGGGGCAGCGCCCGGGCTGTGCACAGGCTGCTGTTTACTTGTTGTGGTCCCTGCGTGTGCCGTGTGTGCATGCGTGTGGAGATTGTCTCCAACGTGACTCTGCATTATCAGGGCTATAATGAGTCCTTGTTAAAGTGGATTTGATGGAATAATTATATTCCAAAAAAACCTGCGGGAAAGCGCTCTCCCCTCTTAAAGGGCAGGATCATCAAACGTTCTCGCCACATTATTTGCAGTCACACCTTCTGCTGCATCTGCTCCTTTTAAAATCTCTAACTCCAATCTGATCTGAATATATAAATCTGAATTATCACAGCAAAAGGAGATGTGCTCACACCTTTTTTTATCTGTTGCCATGGCGATTAGATAAAATTCACGCCAAGTCTCTGGGGAAGGATGAAATGATTTCAGACAGAATCTCACCCCACTTGGTGAGAATAACGCCTGGAGCTACTTCCCTCTGTAACAGGTCTGGGCACATGTCACAGCCAGAGAGGGTGGCAAGGGGTGGGGGAGAAGGCAGGACACCTTTGGAGATCTCGAGGCCGACAGGGGAAAAGGTTTTGCAGCACCCGCAGACAGGGAAGGACAGGACGCCGCTCGCTCCGATCACATCAGGCGGCTCCGCGCTGCGGCTCTGCCCGTCCCGGGCACAAGTGGCAGAAGCCAGCTGGAAGGGCCAAGCCGTGTGCCCAGCGGTGCCCGTGCGGGGATTTCTGCCTGCACACGCCGGCAGGGAGCGGGGCAGGCGGGGCAGGCGGGTCCCCCCTCTCTCGGAGCGGGGCACAGCCACCAGCGCCGTGCTCGGCCGCAGGGGACAGCCGGGGACAGGCCAGGGGACAGCAGGGACACAGCAGTGGGGTGGCCCCGCGCCCGGCACGCTCCAGCTCACAGCCTCCTGCTTTAAACCAGCCGGGGTCATCCCACTTTCGGGCCAAACGCACCCGAAACAGCCCTCAGCAAGTCCTGTCCACCTCAAAGCTCTCCGCGATGCCAAACACACAAACAAGGGCAGCCTTTCGCCTGGCCGTGTTTATTCTGTCCCAGCTTCCAGCTTTTCCCCAGTAACGGGAGCCCGATGTCCCCCAGAATGAGCCCATTGACACAAGGACAATGCCGAATTATCCCGGTCCTGCCTCATCCCCCCGTGCCCCTCGGCACGCAGCTCCTGCCCGGGGGAATGCTGAGCCCAGAAATCCCAGAAATCCCAGAAATCCCAGAAATCCCAGAAATCCCAGAAATCCCAGAAATCTCAGAAATCCCAGAAATCTCAGAAATCCAGCCTCCTGCCTGTCCCTGGACTTGCCACGTCCTGGGATGGATTACAGTGGGATTTGTGTGCAGTTCCACTTCTGTAATTTCGGAGAAAAACAGAGTAGCAGTGGCGAGGTGCAGAAGAGGACAGAGAACATCTCTGGGGGGGGATTGACTGCAGGGAACTGCGAGGATGCTGCTGCCCTTTAGTGCCCACACCACCAAAGAGCTGCTCAGAGGAGCTTCAGGACCCCAGAACCAGCCCTGGGGACATCAGAGGATGGGACAGAAAGAGCCACACAGGTCAAACGAAGCTCACAGCTGCAGCACCACAAACAGATTAACTCAGGCAGAGATATTTTGGAAACTCCTGAAAGGCTCAGCCCACAAGACACACACAAAAACACCTCTAAAACTTCACAGAACTCAATTTTTTTTTTTTCCCAGCTCCTTCCTTCTGGCAAGCTTTACGTTTTGCTTTCCAGAGAAGAGGCTTTGTGGATAACCAGTGATTAAGTACATCCTCATCTGCGCAGCCCTCAGAGGATTTGTATTAGGCTGGTGACAAAGGCAGCACCCTTAGAAACGCTGGTACCTTGACAAGTGCTCTATTTAGATTTTTTTCCAACACAACCTATCAAGTACACAACACTGAAGAAGCAAATAACTGCTCAGCTCTGGCTTTGCCAGGCTGGAAATGCTCACTGCCTCCAAATCCCACTGCCCTCGCCAGCCCCAGTGCTGTTTTTCCCACTGGCACAGCCTGGACAGGTGACATCTGTGCCCAGCAAGGCAAAGCTGGACAAGGTGACATCCCTGAGCCAGCTGGGGACGATTTGGGAGCGAGTCCACGGGCACGTGTGTGCTCAGAGGGTTGTAAAAGCCAAGCAGTGCCCAAATGAACACCTTGCAACAGCTGGGGAGGGGCTGAAATTGCTCAAACCCCACTTTGTGGTGTCACCAGTAGCTCCCTGCGCTGTTTTTGCAAACTGCAGCTGGACAGGCACCCCAGGAGTGCCCACACACCTGGGCTCCACACTGCCACACAAAATAATAATAAAATGATTAAAGAAAAGCTGTTTACAACGCCGAGTTCTTAAAGCATATTGCAGCAGGATTTTCTCACTGTCACTCCGTGGAGGAGGGGTGAAGGGTGTGTAAAACTCTCCGTGCTCCCGTCCAGCTCCTCCAATACACACAGGATGCACCAGGAGCAGCAGTTTGAGGTGTGATTGTCCCCCCAGGCCCTGTCCTGCCCCAGGGGCTGCCCTGCCAGGCAGAGCAGCAGAGCCCTGGGAGCGGGGCTGTGTCTGTGGCAAGGCTGCAACACGAGGCAAGATTGATTCTGATGTGAGCGCCAGCAAGGCAAATGGGTTTTTGAAAACCCTGTAATTTCTCTGCAACCCTTGACTTCTCTAAACACACAGCAGCACAGTCAGGTGGGCACTGAACAAAAATGAGCTGCACTAATGATGATTTACGTGCAGGATAACCTGCCATAAAGAGTTTATCTTTGATTTCGGGGTATGTTACGGTGTTGCCAAGTTAACCAAACAGCACAACTCGTCACCCACACCCCGGAGAGGGAGGCAGCAGCTCTCCAGCTGGGCTCTCGCCAGCAAGGCACCACCAAGGTTCTGCAGCCACCAAGAGAGCAACAAGGTCTGGCTGAAAAAATATGAGAGGTTGGGAGCGCTGTAATCCCAATTAAGAAAAAAAAAAAAAAAAAAGATGATTCAGTCATAGAATTAAAGTACAATTTGTGTTATAAGAGACCTTAAAGTCCACCTTGTTCCTCCCTCTGCCATGGGCAGAGACACTTCCCACAGTCCCAGGCTGCTCCAAGCCCTGTCCAAGCTGGCCTTGGACCCTGCCAGGGATGGGGCAGCCACAGCTGCTCTGGACAACCTGTGCCAGAGGAGAATTTCTTCCTAGAACCCAAGAAAGCTCACAAAAGGTTTCCCCCAGCCACGTGTGGAGGCAGAGGTTGAGCTCACAAGAGCAGTCCCAGGGGAAACACTCACTGCCCCTATTTCTCAGCTGCAGGTGTTTTGGTTTGGTTGGGGAAAAGACATTTACTATGACAACAGTTGCTTCAGAAGAGCTTTTTGCCACCAAGAAGTCCGGATGGAGATTTTCCCTGCTCTGCACATCAGGACTGCTCCTCCCCTGCTGCACCTCGGGCTGCTGGGAAGATGCCCAGCTTTCCACAGGGAGCACTGGAGCAAAGTTTTGGGGAAAGCAGCGGGTTTGGCACGCTGGAGTCAGGCGAGAGCAGCACGTTCCAGAGGCAGCTGTGAGCACACAGAGGCAGCACAGCTCCCAGCTCAGGTGCAGAGCTGCAGTCCTTGCACAGCCCAGCGTCTCACCGGGCAGAACCCAGCACCGTGACCAGCAGGGACCGCCCCACATCCCAGCCCTCCTCACCTCCACCCCGTTCCCTCCCCTCATCCTCCTCACTCAGAATCAGGGCAGACGCAGAGGTTCAGCAGAGGTCAGGAAAAAACATATTTTTGGTAACAGCAAAGCCAGTTTTAGCTCTAACACACCAGCAACAAAAAAAATAAGCTTCAGGCAGATACTATATTTGTAATCCAACGGCAAAACATGTTTGCTTGTGTTGACTCTGCACTGTAACACAATTTATATGTTCTGTCTTTAGGGTAATTATTGCTTTAGAATGTTAAAATCGTTCCACCCTAATTAAATCATCATATTAAAAAATCCACTGCCACAGCAAACTTGGGAACAAGTCTGGTTAGGATCACGCGAGTGCACGGATGCTCAGTTGGCAAACCCGCCGCTGAGCCCGCCGGCCACACGGGCTCCATCCTGCAGAATCCCAGACCAAAGGATTCCCAAACCACGGAGGAAACAGCAGCCCAGGCCGTCCTGCTGATGGACCTGCTGTCCCACTCATCAGAGGCACCAGAGCATCACCTGCGTTGCCCAAAATGCACCAGGAGCGCCCCAGGGGGTGGGCACCACCAGCTCCTCGTTCCCACCCACCACACAGAAATCCACCTCGTGTTCCCACACCCACAGAACGGCTGGCAAGGGCACCGTGCCCGTCTGTCCCCTGCCAAAGGGTGCCTGCCCAGGTACCACCAGCCCAGGCACCTCCAGGCACGTGGGCTCTGCTGGATCAGCACCTTGGCTGCACTCAGGGGGCACAGCCCACCAGCAAGAGCCACCACAGCCCCCAGGAGAACAGATCACCCCCCTCCAGGTGAAGCACTTTGCTCCTCCTGCCAGCCCCAGCCCCGCTCCCGCTGGCCTCTGCTCCCCGTGGCAGCGCAGAGACGCGGAGCAGCCCCGGGACTTTCTGACCTGTGAGCAAATATCAAGCGCAGAGCGCTCACTTTGGGCAAAATCCTTTAATTCCCTCTGGATCCCCCGGGGGAAGCAGTTATTGATTGCTTTACCAGCAGCTCACACACGCTGCGCATCGACAGCGGCTCCGCGGAGGAGCCACGGGGTCACCCCGGAACACGGGGACACGGAGCTGGCCCCACGCTGTGCCCAGAACCCGCCACGGCCAGGCAGGAACACCTGCCAAAAAATCCCAGGGAAATACCTGGGGAAAACACCTGGACCTGCAGAGTCCCTGCGCAGAGGTGGGAGATGCTGTCCCTCCCACAGCCCCTTCCCCACGCAGGGAAGTCAGCTCTGAGTGGGACGTGGCCCAGACATGGGACAGGCAGGCCAGGCAGGTTCCATCACAGGGAAAAGGGAGGCGATGGCATTTTTACCAAGTTCCTTTCCCCGTGGTCGAATCAGTTGTGAAAATTGACAGGAAAAGGTGGAATTTTGACTGGACCTGACAAGACAAACACCAGCTCTGAGTGCAGCAGTCCGACACGGGCAGCACGGGCAGGTGCTGTCCCTGTTGTCCAGGTGCCAGTGCCAGGTACTCAACGCATCCTGCAGAAACCAGGACGGGGCACGAGTGCTGCCATAATGACACCGAGCATCCCTCACCCTGGGGACACACGGCCAGAGCAGCCAGGAGAGCCTGGGCACCACAGCTCTGCTCACACCAGCAGCACTTCCCAGCCTGGGGCTGCAAAATCACCAATGAAAGCCTTTGCTGGGTGGCACAGCTACAGACAACGAGCCAAAAACCAGAGCCTCCACGACAGCAAATGTCACACATGGCAAAGCAGGTCAGATTTCCAAGAGAACAGGTGCTCCTCTCTTACCTGGGATGATAGAAACGGTGTCTTTCTCCCAGGATACAACACTAACATATTCCTGCACTGAAGAGGGGATGAGGCACTTGAAAACAGCCACGTTTCCACGCATCGACCTTTGGTCCTCCACCCGAACGGTGTACGGTTCCCTGAAAACTGTGGAGGAAAGCAGATGGTTGGTAGCATGACAGTGCTGGAGGAAAACACATTTCCTTTTGCTAGAATCCCACGTTTCCCAAACAAACCAACCCACCCAGCCACACGCTGCTTCCATCCCAAACACCTTCCCGGGGAAGGAGGGGGTTCTCCGCTGGGGAACGCGGTGCTGGGCTTGGGACAGAGGGACACCTGGCCCAGCTGCTGCTGCTGGGACCTGCCACGGTCCCCAGCGTCACCTGAGCTTGCCAGACTCAGTGTGGGGACCGAGGACATTTTGTAGTTGTAATGTGTGTTTCACCTCTGGATGCTGAAAATGCATCCTGGGAGAGACAGCCCGTGGCACGGAGCCTGGGACCCCCCCAAAGCCCCAGCAGGAATATTTAAGGCAAGCAGATGACAATTTTCCATGTTCCCAGCTCGTGCCCTATTTCTCAGGGAGATGCACATCCCTTTGACAGCTCCGTGCTGCTCCCTGGACCAGCAGCAGTCCAGGTTTGAGAGGCACCTCAGCCTCTCCAGCAAGACAAAGAGATGTCACCAACCCCAGCCACACAGACACCGCAAACTCCTGAAATTTAAGTACAAAATGCAGTTGAGGCCAGCTCCCTTTTTTACTGTGACAATAATTGTGCCCTGTAGGACACGGACACGATTGCCATCATGACAAATGCACGTTCACTTTGTCATCTAACAGCTGGCCAGAGCAGGAGCACCGCAACAAAGCCCTCAGCAGCCCCAGAAGGAAGGTGTTTTCCCCGGGTGGGAAGAGCCTGTGGGCATTGCATCCCACACCTCACACAGGCAGGCCAGCAGCGAGAGGGTGGCAGCATTTCCACCCTGGTTTCTGGGCTTTCGGGGCTCCCTGCTCAGAGATGTGCCACGAGGGCACGGGGAGAAGCTGCCACGGAAAGGGGCTGAGGAGCCAAAGCAGATTAACCAGCAAAAGCTTCCTTAATCACCTGGAGCTGAGGTTTATTCACAGGCTTTAAAGGCCAGCAGGGACCACGAGGAGCATCCTGAATGCTCCCTGCCACCACGAGCACCCCAGCTGGGGACAGACCCCGGACACAGCCCCACTGCATCCCTGACCTGTGCCAGCCCCACAGCCAGGGCTCCAAGCTTTTCCTGCCAGCAGGAATAACCCACAGCCACAACCAGCCCACTTAAACCTCTCCCCTGGCTGGAGAAATTTGCTCCATGTGCTCGCCAACAGCTTTCCCAAGACTTCCAGAGATTATTTTTTCCCTCAGATTTTCAGTTTCCACTGCATTTTATTTAATTGCTTGCTTTCTCCAGCTGTAATTGGCTCTCTGTGCTGCGCTGCCATTAGGAAGCACTGGAGAGTGACTGGGATGTGGGATGGCCAGGAGGGAGCAGCAGCTGGGGAATGTTCCACAACCATTTCCACCGCCAGAGAGGCGGAGCAGCTCCAGGAGCTGGGGACATCCTGGTGGCCCCACTGGACATCCACATCTCCTGCTAACAGAGGGGGAGGCTGAGCTCCCAGCCCAGCTGCAGGGGTGCATTCAGCCCTGGAGGGAGAGCGGGGTGAGAGCCAGGATTCCCTCTCTGATCCCAGGGCAGCTCTGGGCACGAGGGATCCCAGCAGAGCCAGCCCCACCATGCCCACACGAGGGGAGCAGCAGCTCCACATTTACTACACCCCATCTGCTCCTCCACCACTCTGTGGTTTATAGGTAACCTGAGAGTGCTGGTAAATAATTCACTCTGCAGAAGGGGGTTAATACCAATTTACTCCACAGTACAAGGTATTAAAATAAAAAACCCTGTAGTCACTTCTGTCACGTTCCCTCTGCTAGCCCCACTTTTAATAGGTTACATAATGAAGCCATTCCTGGGCTATTAGCCCTCCTCAGCCTGGTCAATAATTTACTGTAATGGCTTTTGGAATCAGCTCTTTGCCATATTCCTCCTTTTTTTTTATTTATTTAATTTTTTTGTTGTTCTTAATAAGCCTTGGCAAGCTGAGGCTGGGTGCTGCAGTGGGAGCCGGGCTGTGGGACACTGAGGGGGCCCCCAGCACGGACAGATGTGGCCCAGCCCCTCCCACAGCTGGGAAAAGCCTCGGTCAGTGGTTGGGCGAGACAATCCCGGTTCAGAGGGAGAGGAACTCTCCTGCCACCAGGCTGCGGCCACACCACGTTCTCCAGACACTCCTGGAGACCTCCAAGCTGCACATCCCACCCAAGGCTCTGCCCTGCTCCATCCTGCTGCAAGAACCCAAGGCAGCAGCCCCGGTTCTGCCCTTGATGGGCCAGCTGGCAGCCCACGGGGCAGAGCAGGGAGGAACCAGCCCCTCGTGCACAGCCCAGCGCCCACAGGCGGCTCCTACCTGCTTTAACACGGATGTTTGGGCTCCTGATTTTGCCAGCCGAGTTCTCTGCGGTGCAGAAGTAGTCGTTGTCGTGGATAAAGCTGTTGAAGGCTGATGGCGAGAAGGGGTAGAGCTGCAAAGTCCCATTGGCATGGACATGCCGGATGTGGGGCACATCGTAGATGTCGTCACCTGTGGCCAGGTACCACCGAAGGACGGCGCTGGGTGACCCTGCTGCCGGGCAGGGGATCACCACCCCCACTGTGCTGGAGAAGGTGACCTGCTGCAGGGAGTCGTTCACAAAGTAGAGGCTGGTTCCAACATCTTCAGCGTGTGCTGCGGGCAAAGCAGAGGCCACAACGGCGGGGGTCACTGCGGGGATCGCCGGAGACCCCCCCCCGGCACAGAGACCCCCCTGGTACAGAGACCCCCCCCGGCACAGAGACCCCCCTGGTACAGAGACCCCCCAGCACAGAAACCCCTGGCACAGAGACCCCCCCGGTACAGAGACCCCTGGCACAGAGACCCCCGGCACAGAGACCCCCCTGGTACAGAGACCCCCCGGCACAGAGACCCCCTGGCACAGAGACCCCCTGGCACAGAGACCCCCCTGGCACAGAGACCCCCCCTGGTACAGAGACCCCCCTGGTACAGAGACCCCCTGGCACAGAGACCCCCCAGCACAGAAACCCCTGGCACAGAGACCCCTGGTACAGAGACCCCCCCTGGCACAGAGAACCCCCTGGTACAGAGAACCCCCTGGTACAGAGAACCCCCTGGCACAGAGACCCCCCCTGGCACAGAGAACCCCCTGGTACAGAGAACCCCCTGGCACAGAGACCCCCCCTGGCACAGAGAACCCCCTGGTACAGAGAACCCCCTGGCACAGAGACCCCTGGCACAGAGACCCCCCTGGTACAGAGAACCCCCTGGCACAGAGGCCCCCCTGGCACAGAGACCCCCCCTGGTACAGAGACCCCCCTGGTACAGAGATCCCCCAGCACAGAGACCCCTGGCACAGAGACCCCCTGGCACAGAGAACCCCCGGCACAGCCCCTGAGCCCTGCGTGCAGAGCAGGGGAGCGCAGAGCATCCGTGCACGGCTGGAAGCACACAGCCCACCTTCACAGGCCAGCGCTCCTGCTGCCAGCACGGATCAGGGATCACGGGCACCTCGGCAGGACAGCTGGGGCTGTGCAGGTGAGGATGAACACCCCGGGCAGCCCCCGAGGCTTCCCCAGGGGTGCCCAGCTGGCTCTGAGCACCCACGGCCCCGAGGACGCCACGCCAAGCACGACCACCAACACTGCTCCTCGTGCCAGCCCCGACATTCCGGTGATCCCCGGCCTGGAGCAGCCCCATCCAGCACAGCAGTGCCAACACACCCAGTGCACACCACTGCCAGGCAGGGCAGAGACCTCCCCTGCCACCCGGCCACTGCCTCCAAACCAGGAGAGGGGATGGAAAACCGGGATCAGAGCTGCTCCCCTCTCCCAGAGCCACAGGCAGGGACGCTCACATCCACCCTGCCCTCAGCCCGAGCTTCTCCTGGGCACCCCTGCACCATCCAAACGAGGACTGAGGTGGGTTCAGGGGCACAGTCCAAGCAGAGCTTGTGGCCACCTGCATGCCCAGGAGCAGCTCTCGCCGCTGGAGAACAGCACTTCCCTTCTTGGGAAGTAGGGAATGGACCTCTGCATCCAACTCCTGCGGTCCCTCCTTCCCGCTCTCCAGGACCACGAGCTCCCCCTTCCCAAGCCAAGCCAGCGAAGTTGGCTATAAATAAGGAAGAGGAGGCCCCCAGTCACTTAGATCCGCTTTCTTTTTTTAGCTGCACTCTTTCCAAGTGGGCGGAAGGACAGGGATCTGGGAAGGGCCCTCGGCGGGTGTATTAATAGCGCGGCTGAGCGCACGCCCGCGGTGCCGCAGAGCCAATAAGCAGATCAGCACCGTGCCGCCCGTTCAGAACGAGCCACGGGGGACCCTCCCTGACCTCGATTCCTTAACTTGGGGAGGAGGGGACGGCAGCAGAGGGGAGAAGGAAAGCCTCATCCGCACGCCTGGGCTCCAGAGGCGACCGCTCGCCCGAGGAAGGGCTGCTTGAGTGGCCACGGTGGCTCCATCTCCGTGCCAAGCTCCTCCAGCCAGGTGCCCGTCCTGCCTGGGAGCTGTGCCACCAGCCCAATGCACACTGTCCCCAACCAGCTCGGGATGGGAGACCCCGAGACACCTCAGCCCTTCTCGGGGCAGAGTCCTCTCCATCCTTCTCCCAGCTGGATGCACAGCCTGGTGCCTCTTTTGGCATCTTACTCTTGCTCTCTGTGTGCACTGCACGGAGTCATCCCCAGAAATGACCAAGGTTCCTCCCGTGCCCACTCGGAGCCTTCTGTGCCACAGAAGGGATGAGCTGATAGTGAGGTCCAGCTGTGCCACCGCACGAGACAACCAATTTAGAGGTCACAAAATCATCTCCTCGTCTCCCCACGCACCAGTTCCCTGTGTCCACACACAGGTGGAAGGAGACAAAGCCATTTATTTTTCCCTCTCTGGCTGACGAGCACCAAAGACGGACGGACAGAGGAGCAAAGCTCCAGCCGAGCCTTTGCAGAGCCACGGGGCCACCGCTCGGCCCTGCAGATGTCATTTTGTGACATCTCCAGGCTGGTTTGTCGTCATGAATCAGCATTTCCCTTCATCCGAGCGGCGCGGTGCTTCTCCCAAATACATGAAAGGGAAAAAAAACGCACATTTGCAGGCAGAGGAAGGGAAACAAAGCCTGCACGAGCAGCACAGAGCTATTTGTGGCTGAGCCTGAGCTGAGCAGAAGATGGCTGGAGCCAGGGCACAGCAAAAGCCACCTTCAGCCTGGCTTTGGACCAAGGACGTCCGGCTGTGCCCGGTGCTCGATGTGGGATCTCTCCCCAGATCCCACATTACAGCTTGAGAAGGCTCCTGGAGCACCCAGAGCCTGTCAGGGAAGCATCTTCATCCTCAGCAGCACCAGGAGGGCTCAGAGCTGGACGGGTGAGGGGCTGGGGCGAGGAGTGGAAAAATACCTCGTAAACAGAGAAATTCAGATTACCCATAAAGCTTTTTCGGGTCAAAGGGGGAAAGGGATTTTTAATGGAAAATGGAGGTTATGGGATTGGCAATAGTTATGTGACAGACGTATAGAGTTAAATCCTCATAATCTCCTTTACCATTTAGCATTGAGCACCATCCTAATTCCATGTTTCATAAAACTGTCTCCAAATCACTGGGAGAGATTAAAAATTTAGAAATAGCACAGCAATATTTTTAAACCAGAAATCACTGCTCACATCTGGTCAGATGTGCTGACCCTAACCTACATATCGAGGGCATTAATTCACATGAACCTGAAAAGAGGAAGGCTGGGAGAGCTGAGATGGAACAGTTTCTGCTGGGAACGCAGCCTGGAGCCCAGCCTGGCTCCAGCTGGGAGCTGCACCGAGCCCAGCACAGGGCTGGACACTCGGGCTGGCTCTGAAAGGCAGGTGTTTTAAGCTATCAGAGCTCAATCTTCCTAAATTGTGGTAAATTACAACCTAGAGCTATTGAAATATTAATATCTCTATTCGAGCTGGGAGAAGCAAGTCATTTTGCTATCATCCCTTCAGAATATTTACTAGTTTTGATGGCTGGACCTCCCGAGCTCCAGCACCTTCAGTGACACAGCAAAGCACTGGGCTGTTCTGCAAGCACCTGCTCGCTCCAGAGAGGGGCCACGAACTGTCCCCAGGATCTGTCACCATCTCCGGGAGAGGTGCAGGTGTGTGCCCTGCCCGAGCAGCTCAGCAATGCCATCACCTCCCCAGCAGCACAAAACCTCCCGGGGAAGAGCCTGTCCTTTTCTAAGAAGCAGATTTAGGAGCAGTCTCAGACAAGGACCGGCTTCGTGCCAGCCAGGGCTCTTCCTCCCGAGATAAGAGGCTTTTCCTGCTCTCCGTGCACGTCCATCACCTGTGCTGGCAGCACACAGCCAGCCCCGAGCCCAGCCAAAGCCTGCAAGCCCCTCAGAGCTGAGCACGGTGCTTTAGCTGGGTGGAAACCTGACAGAGCCGGGGAAATGCTGAGGAATTGGTGTTTCAGGGGGGTTCAGGCCATCCCCTGTGAGCTCACTGGACTGGAGCAGCAGCTTTTCCTGACCCTGGTGGTCTGGCCGCCCGGGTGCCCACCCTCCAAGGCTGGCGAGGACCTGCCGGGGCTCCCCCCACCCCCCGGAACACCCGTGGGGCTCCAAAGGGGCTGGAGGGGCCAGCAGGGTTTCCCCAGCCCCCGGCGGAGCCGGGCTGCGGGGATGCTGAGGAGAGCAGCAGGCTAATGGCCACCTCGCAGCTCATTTATTATCCTCATTAAGGGTGTTTGACACCTGCCCTGCTCAAGGAGAGAGGGAACCAAAGCCTGGCACGCACCGGGCCGGCAATTGCAGGTAGGTGGCAAGTCCTGATGGTTCCTCCGTGCTGAAGAGAGGACACAAATTCCATCACACCCTGTCTGCACGTGGGGAACGCTGGAGGAGCCTCCGGCCTCCAAGCCCTCATCCCCCGGACACCTTCACAGGCTTTGTGCTAACCAAGGGAGTGACCTTGGAGTTGATGGAGCGAGAAGTGGCACTTCCAAGCACCGTGGGAGGATGAGGAGGGAAGCGGCCGAGGCTGGTCCCTTCCAAGGGGAGCTCAGGGGTGCCTGGGAGAGCAGCTCGTCCTCCCGGGATGTCACCTCCTCACAGCCCAGAGGGTTAAAGCCGTGACTCCCGCACGCTGTGCCCCTCAGGGACCGGTCTCAGGGGGGTGGAAATCGTGTCAGGAAATGCCAAGCAGGGCCTGGGGCCTTCAGCTGGTGCCCAGCACAGCAGCAGGTACCTGCCACAACATCTTCCCTGCCCTGGCACTGCAATTTGGCTGCCACACCAGTCCCACCCTGGTGGCACGGCCCCTCTGGCTTCAGCACCACGGCCCTTCCTGACCTGACAAAGCAAAGAGGGAGCGAAGGAGAGCCTGCCTCTGGTCCTCTGTGGGTAAGGGCATGGCTCAAACGTGCTCCAAGCGCCTGCTCCTTAATGCATCTGCATGGAAATTAGGGCCTGAACCACCTCCAGCGATTACGACAGCACCCAGGCTGAGGCTGTAACCCTTGCCTGGGAAAAAAAAGCTCTCCCGGCTGGATTCCTGCTTCCGGAACCTCCCGTGGCTGCTCCTGAGAGGCACCAGCCCCACCACACCATCCCCACAGGGGCTGACCCAGAGCTGGAGATCCCCCAGCCCTGCCCCACCTCCTGAGCCCCCCAGGCTGGGGACCCTCAGCTCTGGGGGTGAGGAACGAGCCCAGGGACCACAGGTGAGGGCCTCTCCCTCCCCTCCAGAGCCCACCTCCATGTCTTGGCCATGTGAACACAACGCCTGAGGTCCCAAGGGGACATCTGGTGACATCACCCAGCCAGAGTGACAGCACCGTGTCCCCAGGGAGGTCAAACGAGCGGGCACGAGGGGTGGGCAAGGGGACACACCAGAGGCCACGCACGCCTGGCCCTGCACAATGGCCAGGCCACGCTCCCAGGGCATCACAACCCACTCGGTGGCTTTGCAAGGTGGAGACCAGGATACTCACCATGCAGCCAACAGGAGAACACATCTGGGCAAGCCCTGCCAGCTCCTCACCTCCTCCCCATCACATCCTCTCCCTCGCCTCCTCCCCATCCCCTCCAAGCCGAGCTCGCTCCCCTCCCAGGGCCAGGAGCTGCCGCAGCCCTTCTCAGGCGCAGCTGGGAGCAGGCAGGAGCACGAGCCTGGAAATGGAATTCCTGAACGTTTGGTGCGGCTCTGCTGGCGGATGATGGCGGCAGCCTGCGTGTGCTGGGGGATATTTCTGCGGGATCCACGGGCAGGGAAAGGGTGACTCCCAAGCTGTGATTATGTAAAGACCAAGGGCTGGCTATAACCGAGATTCCAGAGGCAAGGAACGCTCCGCACCCAGAGCTGCCCCTGCACATCCTCCCCGAACAGCGGCTGCGACGACCCAGCGCCTTCCTCCTTGGTGCCCACCATGGAAGTGGCAGCTCCAAACGTGCTGCCTGCTCGGCTCCGTGGCACCCGAGGCGCGGCTCAGCCTCGCCTGCTGCCATGTCAGAATTCCTGCCACAAAGACTTCCAGCTTTATTCTTGCCCTCGGCTCGCCAGCTGCTCCGGAGAAGGACGGAGCGCTGCCCATCCGTCCCCCCAGCACACGGGCCACACGGGCACAGGTCCTGGCACCCCAACACCCAGGTGCTGGAGCCACGGCTGCCCCAAGCCGTGCCCCAAGCTCCCAGCTCCAGGAAGGGCTGTTCCACACAGCACATCCCTGGCACTCGCCCCTCGCACAAGGCACAGCCTCTTCCTGCAGAGGACAAACAGCCAGGAACATCAGGGTGCCTTTATCCACTCCCCATCCCAAGGCAGGAGCAGCCCAAAGCCCACGCCAGGCGCAGGTAAAGGCTCTGGGCGAGCCGCCACAGTGGCTCCTGGTGCTGGGAAATTTTGGCAGGATAAACAAGCGCCGGGCACGGCGAGGAGCTGAGCACTGCAGGCTTCTCCTCCGTGCATTTAATGAGGTTTCCATGTTTCATTTCAGAGACAAACGAGCGCTGTGCCACACTGGGGGGCCGAGATGGGAGAGATTAGAAACCGCGAGCTGCACCGTTCGCTGCGCCCAGCGCGGGAACATCATGTAAATATAATGCCAATATAAATCAGGCGGCAGAGCCATCCAGCAACATCACGCAGGGAGACGCTTCCCTGGCTCCCAGCCTCTCAGTTGTGGCCAGTCCGTTCCTCATCACACCACTCGCCTCCCCTCTGCCTGGCTGCTCTCCCTCGCACTGCCAGACCGTCTTGCTGCTCAACTCTCCGCTTGCCAACCACCCATTTCTGTTTATTTTATAAACAGGGGCAGAAATAAGCTGCTACAGCCCATCAAGGGATTTCTAAACTTCAGGGGTCCCTCGGATCAAATGTTTATCTGCTTTCGGTTTCTACTTGAGCTCTTGTTCTACAGCAGGAGCACGTTAAAAGGATGTGCTTCGATGCCCAGAAATATTAAGTATCTGAAAGGTTTATCATGCATTGAGCAATTCGTTTTTTTTATCCTATTATTCTAATGAAACTTCCATGGTATTGCTGTCCTCTCTCTGGAACCGCTTCACGTTAACACTTTGCATCACCAGGACTGTTCAATGCTGAAGACACCTTTTTTTTTTTTTTTTTTTTAAGAAATAAAATGTAAAACGAGGCCACGAGGAGTTGTGCTAATGGAGGCTTTTAATTTGCTCCTCTCTGAAGAGATAGCTCTGTGGGAAGACATCCCTTTTCCAAGAAGCTGGGGCTGAAAAGATGCAAAAAGCAATAAACCAGTGCATCTCTTTATTATTTTGACTATTGGGGGTCGAAAGGAATCGTGGCATCCTCGACGGTTATTTGTTTCCAGGTTTGTTTTTTTCCTTTTAGCACAGTAAAAAATGCAAATGTAAGCAAAGCAGACGCTGGCACGTTCAGCTCAGCAGATCTGAAGCACAATAGCGATTTTGGGTAAAGCTCCCAAAAGCAGCTTCACCCCAGCTCGAATAAAGCAGCTATTCCATAATTAATAATTGATGGAATAATTGATCATCACCGCACAACTGGAGAGGGTGCCCTATTAAACCTCAGTAAATATTTTTCATTGGATTAACATTCAGCTAACGGGGTAATGTAATGGGCAGCAAGAGAGGTCTCATGCAAGGAAGCAGCTCCGTCCCCTTTCTTTCACTTTCCTCATTTCCTAAAATTTCCCCCTTGCTGTTCTCAAATGTCAGAGACGATAATTAGGGCAAATGTCATTTTACATCCTCCGGGCAGACAATTTTCCAAGAGGTGGGCGCTTCCAGCACCCGCATCCGCAGGTCGGGTCGTGGGCAAAGAGGTAATTTATTACAGAAACATAATTAAAAATTCCCGCAGATCCGGAAATGGGCAATTCCTTTATGTAACATGGATCGATTGTTGTAACAAACGCAGTGGGATTTAAGTGCCCGTGCTCCACGCAGCTCCTGCCTCTCTTTAATTGCATCTAGAGCAGAGACTCGCTTAGAGTATCACCTCGCTGGATGTGGGCAGCATCCACTTAATGCCCAACTTTAAATTAATCTGTAATCTTCCAGCGTGTGTCTCCTTGACACGCTTGTTCCATGATTCTCCCCATCCCCCGCACACATGTATGATTTATCTATAATCTGATTGATGTCAAGCCGTTGGGTTACACTTCACGCAGCATTCCTAGGGGGAAGGATGCGAATTTTAAGGCATCGCCGGGTTTCGCCTGCTGACGGGATCAGACTGAGAAGCGCTCCGGAGACGCGGAGCGCTCGGTCCCGGCGAGGCCCCGCCGGAGGATGCTGCGCCCGTCGGTGCGGGGTCCCGGCCGCGGCTGGCACCGCCGCCGCGGGGGCTCCGCCGCGGAGCCGCTCCGGGATGCGCCGGCACCGACCGGCCCCGCTCCGCGCACCGAGCCCCGCGCTCCGCCGCGCCGTCCGGGGCGAGCGCTCCGGGAGAGCGCACCGACAATCCCGGGCACTCGGGGAGGGCGCAGCGAGAGCGCGGCACCGAGAGCCGCGGATCCCCGGGGAGGGCGCGCCGAGAGCTCACGAAGGCGCAGCAAGAGCCCCGGGACCCCGGGGAGGTTGCACCGAGCGCCCGGAGACCCCGGGGAGGACGTATCGAGATCCCAACAGGGATCATCGAGACCCTCGGGACCCCGGGGAGCGCGCACCGAGCGCCCAGGAAGGCGCACCGAGAGCCCCGGGACACCGGGGAGGGCGCACCGAGAGATGTGGGGCCGAGGAACGGAGCACCGAGAGCCCCGGGGAAGGGGCAGCCCGTGCCGCACGCCCGGTCCCGCTGCCGGGGACCCCCGCCGCCCCCGCCGCGGTCCCCACGTACCTTTCGGCAAAGAGTACAGCAGGAGAAAAGTTACCAGCCACATGCCATACAGAGCAGCTCTGGCCCCGGGCTGCGGCGCAATTGCGGAGGTGCGGTGCCCCGGCGTGCCGCGCTCCTGCCGCCGCTGCCAGCCCGGCTGAGGTGCCCAGCGCCGCTCCCGCTCCGCCCCGCTCCGCTCCCGCCCGTGGGCCGGGCTCCCGCCCGCGCCCGCCCCCCCCGCGCCGCGCAGGGCTGGGGGCGGCCGCGGCCCCCGCCGGCAGAGCCCCTTCCTCCTCCTCCTCGGCGTGCGCAAGGGCCGGCAGAGCCCCTGGCCGCCACCGGCCGCCCCCGAGCCGCGCTCGCCCCCGGGCCATCAGCCCCGCGGCCCGAGCGCGGTTCGCGCTCCCCCATCCCCGCAAAGCGGCACGGCGGAGCCCTGCCCCAGGTGAGCCCTGTCCTGGCCGCAGGGCTGCAGCTGAGCAGCACGGCCGGGCCACCCGGGACTCGCGCTGGCACTCCTCCTGCTCCCCGGGCCTCCCGCACGCTGGTCCAGCATCCGGGGGACAAAAACAATACAGCGGTTTGGGTTGGAAGGGACCTTGCAGACCACAGGGACGCCTTTCCGTTTGCTCCAAGCCTTGTCCGGCGTGGCTTTGGACACGTCTGAGGATGGGAGATCGGGGCTCCTGCAGCCCGTGCTGCTCCCATGAGAGGGGACACAAGCAAGGCAGGGCCAGCAGATTGATTACACATTCATCCCTCCAGCCAGCAAATAACAAACAAATACCAGCTAATGCTTTACTTTGGGGTGTATTTATCCAAGGCTTAGCTCAAGCCGAAGCTTGTACTCCCCAAGACTTAGTCACACCAAAGCCAATTTGTCTGGACCGTTAGAGCATTCAGAGTGTCTTTTCTTGAAGTGATTATAGCAGGTTTTCTTTGCTTTCCAAAACAGCCTTTACAAGCCCAATTTGTTGGAAAATAAACAGAAAGAAAGATTAAAGCATTCAGATTTCAAACAAAACAACCAGCAGGAAAAACATTACATTCCGATTTTTTTTTTTAAAGCGCTGTTTAAATTTAATTGAAAACGCAACTATCGTCACAGAAATTGGAAAAACAACAGCCCCATGGCCATTTCCAGCCCTCATGGATTCACTGCAAGCCTTCCCACCTAGAAGTGCCCTGAAGAGCTCACCGAGGGGGTACCCGTGGGTGGGAGGTTCCCATTTCAGAGCGGGGACACGGCCAAAGGACAAGGAGAAGCTGCCAGGACGCAGGGTCCTCCATGCCCACCTCGTGTCCCCTGTCCCCTCCCTGCTCCAGGCCACCCACACCACTCTCAGTGACGAGCACAGCGAGGCCACTGCCACCTAAACCCTGCCCAGCCCTCAGTGCCAGCAGCAGAAACAGGGGCAAACACCGTGCCCGTGCTGTGTGGGTCTGACAAACCACAGCCTTCCCTCCTCCTCCTCCTCCTCCTCCTCCTCCTCCCCAAGGATGTGCTTCCTCTTCCTCGGTGCTGCCGAGCTCGGTAGCGCCGTCACCACCCCCTCCCCAGCCCGTTCCCAGGCCACCTCAGCGGCTCGTGGGTGCCGCAGCCCTCCCACGCGGGCACGTGCCGCTCGCCAGCCCCACGCGCGCACCCCTGGCCGCGCCGCCAGCGTCCCGAGAGGCGGCGAGGCAGCAGCTGATGCACACGCGGTGCCCACACACCCCTCCAGGAGCCGAGGTGCATTTCAGTCGCCACCTACATCGCCGTGCAGATGTTCCCTGATGCTTCGCAGGGAAATTGGTATGCAGGCCCATACCCTGGCAACCGGCAAAGCCCGGGCTCTGGGGAGCCCCGGCCACATGCCAGGCATCTGCCCCCTTCCCTCCCTGGCAGCTGCTGCAGGATGGCAGCACAGCCCGGCCCAGCCTGCTCACAGCGAGCTGTCAGCCCCAGAACCTGCTACAGCACTTTGCAAAGCAGCAGGCAACGCGCCGGACTCAGGTGTGATTGGTACCCTCCCACACTTGGGAGTGGATGGAACGGGGGTGCGTGGGCCGGCAGGGCACTCGCTGGCACAGCACCCACGGGGGCCCACAGATCTCTGTGTGAGGCATGTGAGCAGGGGGAGTAAGTGCTGCTCACCCGTTCATTTTTAGCTCCCTTGGCTGCTCTCATGAGTTTCCTCACCATCCCCAGCTCAGAGGATCAACCCAGCACTCTGACCTCCTCCACCAAGGGCTCCTTCCTGCAGGACAGGAGCAGCACCACAGTGGAAACTTCAGGCTGGCAGGGCGAGCGCTCAGCCCGGGTCACACTCGGGGATTCCTGGCGAGTTCTTGAGCCGCCTGTGCCATTTGCTCTGGCCCTGTTCGCTCCTCCACGGATCGCTCAGCCCAGGCCCTCTGCCAGCTCGCCGAGCCCGGGCGCACGTGCGGGGCTGGCAGCGCCGGGCAGGCAGCCAGAGCTCCCGGAGCAGGAGCTCCTTCCAGCCCACACCTGGGGCTCAGCTCTCACCCAGCAGCCAGCCACCGTTTGGGGCCATCAGCCTCCCCAGGGCCCCGCGTTTGGACGCGCACAGGAAGCGTTTGCGTGACGCCTTTGCATGCGCGATCAGCCCGGAAAGCTGGTGTCCTGCTAGCAAGCAGAACGGCATCGTGTGCTGTGGTGAGGAAAGGCAGGAAATCTCCACGGTGATTATTTGGGCAGCGCTGACCTGTGCTTTGGCAGCGCAGGCGGCTCGCAGGAAGCCAGGCCAGCAGTGGCTCGCGAGGAGAAGCCCGTCTCAGGCTCCCTGTGGCCACTGCCCTGCCTGCCAGAGGCAGCAGCCAGCCCAGCTGCACGGTTCAGAGGTGAAGCTCACACTGAGGAATGAGTTCCCTCGCCTAAACTCTGCACAAGGCACGGGAGAAATGATAGCAACACATGGCCACGCACAGCTCTGAGCCCCAGCAGGCTCCAGGAGGAGGGACCCTCTGCACTTCAGCACGGCAGAAATTGCACAGGGGGGTCCTGCTGCCTCTCCTGAGGGCATGGGGCATCCTGCAGCCCTTTGAAAACAGCCCCCCCTTCAATCTTCCCCTTCCCTGGCATTTGTTCTGCCTCCGGGCAGAATTACGCTCAGCTCCAGGCTACCCCAGAGCTCTGGGGATTTACCACAGTGTCCCGTGCTCACACACCCCGTTAACCTGCGAGGTATTTCCCACTGAAGGCAATTCTTCCACTAATACTCGAAAAACCCACTCTCCATGCAGGCACACAGAAGAAAACAGCCAAGGGGAGGGTCGGCACAGCACCCTAAAGGCAATTCTTCCACTAATACTCGAAAAACCCACTCTCCATGCAGGCACACAGAAGAAAACAGCCAAGGGGAGGGTCGGCACAGCACCCCCAGCTCCCGGGGCCAGCCCCCGCCGCAGGCTGTGCCCCGCGCTGGGCACAGGCGCTGCACCCCGCATCCCCCCGGCCAGGGCACACCTCACGTCCCGCCGGGCCCCAGCCCCGTGCCCTCGGCCGCCCTCGCAGACAAATCCCCGGAGGAAGCGGTCATTAACACAACAGGGCTACTTATCTGTCTGGAGCCGATTGCCACAAAGCACTTCCCACGCATCGCCAACTTACCCTCGCAGCACCTCTCCGAGCGAGCACAGCCCGCCGTGACCCCTCACTGGACACCCTGGCCCACAGGGACAAAGAGCTGCGTCCTGCACAGCCGCTGCTGCCAGCCCAGAACCACCAGCAGCATGGAGAACAGGCTGTGGGGGTAATTGCAGGACGGCTTTCAGTTGATTTCTGGGTACACCTGTGTGGAAGAGCGCTGGGCATGCCCCGGTAGGAATCCTTCCAGCAAAACCTGTCCTGGAACCCCGGGCCTCTCCTCCCCAGTTGCTCCCAGCCCTGTGTGGATGCTGACAGGGTGGAAGGACCTCACCTGGCCTGTGGCTGCAGCCCCCAGTGCCTCAGTTTCCCCAGTGGCAGAGGGGAGCAGGTGGCTGCCACATGGAGTGGCGGGAGGATAAACGCCCTGAAGGTGGCCTTGTGCCTCAGTAAGAGGCTGCAATCCCGTGGACAAACAGGTGCCAGCAGCTCAATGTACCCAATGTACCCAAAAATGACATCCTGCTTGAGCCCTTGGGTCGTGCACTGCAGGAACAGCCGCGTTTCCATAAGGGAGCCCTGGCACTCGTGACTGTGGACACGGAAACAGGGATCAGTTTTAGACTTCCAGCCCAAACCATCCTGCGGTTCTTTTCTCTGCGAAGGGCTCCGCGTCCCCCGTGCCCCGAGCCCGAATCCCTTGGCGGGCAGCCGGGATGCTCGGCTTCCCAAGGAAAAGCTCTTTCCCGGCAAGAAGCTGGGATTTGGTTCCCTCTAGTGTCGCCGCGCTCCGCTGCTGAGCTCCGGGGGAGCGGGGACAGGGCGAGGGGGCTCCGCCGAGGGGAGCCCCGTGCGGGGAGGGGAGCGGGGACCCTGTCCTCGCCAGCTCCAGCGGCTTTGCACAGTTTTAGCACGCTCCAGGGGCTAAACAGGCTGCCCAGGACAGCCGTGGAGGGATTTAAAGCCGGGATTTAAAAGACAGATGTGTACAGATGTGACCTCTGGGGACAGGGTTTAGTGCTGGCCTTGGCAGCGTTGGTTAATGGACTTGGATGGTCTTAGAGGGGTTTTCCAACCTTTGTGATTCCAAGGCACGGTCCTGAGACACATGGGCCGGGTTCACGGGGACCCTCCTTTGCTTCCACGCACGTTCCACTGTGAACCCCACGGTAAATCCCGCCGGGAAGACCCAGCATGTCCATCCCTGGGCTGCACTCCCACAGCATCACTGCCTTGAGCAGTTACTCCCTCATCACCTCCTCCTTGGGGCAGGTGTGACACGGAAATGGGGGCTGGAACGCCATTTCCTGGGGCTGGAGGCTGATTCCAGCCCGTGGAGCGCTGCTGTTTTTGCAGAGGTGCTGCTGCTGGCTGCGCTGCCTTTTCGGGAGCAGAGCAGAGGGAGGCCGAGGCACGTGGCTGGCTCCCCGCCAGCCCGGCCCCTCTCTCCTCTCTCCACTGTTCCTCTCTGGCTCCCTGAGTCACCATTTGCTGCTCTCCTCTTTAAACTAACGAGGAGACATTTTGCATTCGCGTTTCCTCATGGGCGAAATGCGGCCCTGGCACCACGGAGCAGGGCTGGCAGCTCCTCCCTGGCTGCTGCTGCTCCGGCTCCAGCCCCGCTGCCTCACCTCCTCGCTTCCAGTCAGGGATGAAGCACAGGCACAGGCCAAGCCACAGCCAGCCAGAGCCCCTCTCCCTCCTACCTGTCCATCCAGAGGCCGGCGAAGCAAACAGGGAATAACCAGCGCCAAGGGGAAGCTGTTTGGATCTGGAAGCCTTCCCAGAGGAAAAGGGCACTCCAGTTGTCCCCTGTATTATTTACCCAATCCCCTTTGTGCCGCAGAAAAGATTTACTCTGAGAAGATTAATGGCTCAAGGGGCTGTGAGAGAAATCCTCCGAGATTGCCTGGTTCAGGGGAGAAGGCAAACACCTCCTCGCCAAGGCCACGCAGCACAGGGAGCACAGGGAAAGGGCTGAGGGGGCTGGCCCTGTCCGTGGGACACCCTCTGATGGGACACTGACTCACCCTGGGGACAGCAGGACCCTCTCATCGGGCCAGTGGCAGGAGGAAGGAGGCACGGTGGCCTTTCCCTGCAGTGCCCCCAGCTTCCCTGTCCCACACTCCAGGGCTCAACATCCAAAACAAACGAGCGTGGAGGCTTGGAGAGCTGCTGGCAGCCCCTCTACCCCAGCTCAGAGAGGGCACATCTCCTGTGCCTCCTGTCACTGGTTTGTGCCTGTCCTCTGCTCCCGGCTCCATCCTGGAGGAGCACGGGGCTGGGCTGAGCTCTGAGGAGACCCTGCCCTCCAAACGTCACAGCCAGTGCAAGGTTTGGGTGCTGGGCCGTGTCCCTGTCCCCCCGTCAGTGTGCCCAGCCCTGGCTCAGCCCGGGCTGGGGTGTGGGGCCGTGCAGGTGCGGGCACACGTGGGTGTCCCCAGGGCGTGCAGAATAATGCCATTAATGCCATCTGGTGCCGAGACAGAGCTCCCGCGCGGGAGCCAGACACGGCTTTTCACTCCCCTAATCCCCGGCCCCAGAGCCACGGGGGTTCTGTCTGCGGGGCTCCCGGGGAGGGGAGGCCACGGCTGCAGCTCAGGAGCCGGGGAGGAGGGGAGGCCTGGGGCTCAGGGGTGTGGAACCTGGCGGAGGATGGGCTCGCTTCACACCCTGCTGCTTGCCTGCCTGCTGGGACCCTCAGCTCCTGCTTTAGGGGGACAGAGCCCCACCACACTCAGTGAGGCATGGGCAGGGCAGTTCTGGTGTGGCCAGACCCTTCCGTGCTGTTAAACAGGCCCTTTTCATAGAATCTCAGGATCATTTCCTTTGAAAAACACCTCTAAGACAAATCAAGCTTAACCATTAACCATTTTCTTCCTCGGTCGAAGGACTCCTGCTCCTGCTTGAGCTGTGCAAAGCTGCAATGAGTCTTTATTAGTGGGTCACTGTCAAGTCAAAATTATATTCCAAAATAATCTCCTTACTGTGTTAAATAAGCACCTCAGATTAGACAAATTGCACGGATTTTGCCTAATAACCTTCCTCCAGCTAATCCTATTTTTCTGTCAATGTCTGACCTCGATCGAAGCCCACACGAACCCCGGGAGTTGGTTTCTCCATCCCATGGCTGTGCTGGGATGGTCGGGGTCACTGAAGGCAGCCCCTTGCACACCTGAACAACCACAGTGGCTTCAGGTGAGGGGAGGAAACGCCCTGAGCTGGGGTTTCTCATCCAAACCATTCCCTGGTCAAGCAACGCCCAGACGGACGAGGCTGGGAGTGAGCTCCCCACTGCATCCCTCCCTGAACCGCTCCTTCTCTGCTTGTTTGGGGTGGCCCGAGGTCCCCTTTGGCCCCAGGCTGCAGGGGTGGCGGTCAGTGGGGGACAGGCGGCCCTGTGCCCTCCCGTCACTAGGTGTCTGTGTCGGGCCAGCTCTGCGCACACAGAGGGCACCTCCCTCCTCACTCACCGCCCAATTGCGGGAGAGTTTCGCTCTTCTTTTTTTCCTTTTTTTTTTTTGAAAGAGGCGTTCCTGGCTGAATCCGAAGCTGAGAGAGGCTGGGAGCTCACACGGAGCTCCGTGCTCCATCCGAGCCCCGTTCCTGACCGAGAAGAGTCGCGCTCGGTGCTGCTGTGCTGGCTTGACCTTGGCTGGACACCAGTTGCCCACTGAGCTGCTCCACCACTCCCCTTCCCAGCAGGGCAGGGAGGGATTAAAAAGAGGGAAAATCCCCCAAACGCGTGGGTCAAGATAAAGGCAGTTTATAAAGTGAAAGCAGAGGGAGCGTGAGCGCAAGAAAAGGGGGAAAGAAGAAACCCAGAAGTCTGAAATTCTCCACTTGCCGTCCGCAGGTGGTGCCCAGCCCCTTCCCGGGAAGTCAGGATTGTTCTGTAAGGCAAATGTTGTAACTCACGAACACCCCCCTTTCCCCTCCTTTCCCTTTTCTTCTGTACCTTGGCAGGTGTCGCCTGGTCTGGAACATCCCTTTGGTCACTTTGGGACTGTCCTGGCCGTGTCCCCTGCCAGGATCCTGCCCACCCCAGGGACAGCGCTGCTGCTGTGGGAGCAGCAGGAGCCGGAGCGTTCCCGACACCTTCCCATCTCCCGACACACAGCCCAGCACCGCGAGGGAGAGAATTAACCCCATCCCAGCCAGACCACGAGCACACAAAGAGCCCCGCAGTGCTGCCGGCCGCTGCCTGGGCATCCCAAGGGAAAGGCAAGTGCCGCAGGATCCAGGACCCGCAGCTGGGAGAAGAAACATCCGGAGCAAACCCAGGGCGGAGGCGGCTGCCTGCTCCGTGCCTCGGGCTGCGGGAACCTTTCCTGGGTCTGCGGTGGAAGACGCCTGCAGGGCAGAAAAGTGATTGGCGCCGGGCCAGGAGAGTGGGCGATTCAAACGCCTCGGGCACACAGTTTAACCTCTCGGAGTTTGAACTTTATTAGCCAAGAAACTCTTGCTGGGTCTAAGAGAGGGGGAAGCACGAGGGTAATTTGCGTTCTGGCCTTGCGGGGTAATGGATCCACTGGAGCGGGGTGAGGGGTGGCCACTGGCCAGGACTCCTGGGCTTCGGCTGGAGCTCTGCCTCCGTGGTGGCACTGCAGCTCTGGAGCCAGAGAGAGGGAGGGTGACATGGCCAGCGTGTCCCAGCCCCTCTCCTCCCGGGACAGACCCCCAGGAGTCCTTCCCTAAGCACGAGTACCCCAAAGCATCCCTGCCCAGCACAGGGAGCCTGGCTGCCGGCTGCAGCCTCCTACCTGCACCTACAGCTCTTCCTCGTTCCCTTGCCTGTGGAGCAAAAAGCAAAGGGAGAAGTGTTACACTGGGCAATGCGGCTGAGAGAGGGGGGAACACGGGCTGAACCCCGGCCCTGTCAGCTGCCAGGACCGGAACAGGCAGCAGAGATGAGGCTGCCTAAAACCGTGCAATACCCACCTCCTCTTCTTCCTCCCTCCGCAGTGGAACCGCTGGCCTGGGGGCGAGAGGAGCAACTGAGGCTGAGCCTCCCCCCACCCCATCACACCCCCCCTGCAGCCCTGGCACTGCCCACAGGCTCCTGCTCAAGCTGCCCCATGGTTGCAAGTGCTGCTGGTTTCCATGGTTTTCTCCCTAAAAAGTGGGCAGCGTCCTTGCAGCAGCTGTGAGCGCAGCCACCCTGCACGAAGCGGTGCCGGTACAGAGCACTGCCAGAACACCCAGGCAGGGCCACAGGGTGCCCTGCACACTCAGCATCGGGTCAGTCTGGGAGCTGCCGAGGTTTGAGAGCTCTAGGAATGCTGGCTCCTCACTCTGGAAATGTCAGAGTTTTCTCTGCTATTTTTAATGAGTGACCTTCCCTCTGAAGCCCTGGCGCTGGCAGGGAAACGAAATATTTACGTGGTCTCCCTCCCAGCTTGCCCTGTGCTGGGAGCCTGCCTGGATGGAAAGTTCCCGGGCAGCCCCGGGGGCAGGCTGTGCCCACCCCTGGTGCTGTGGGGGCAGGGTTGGTGACCCCCAGCCCCCTCCCGGCCAGAGGAGGGGCTGAGTGGAGCACGGAGCAGAGCCGAGGGGCGTCCAGCCCACCAGGCACTTACTGAGGATGATGAGGAGCCCGATCACAAAAGCCACGACGGCGAAGATCAGCCCCCCGTTGCGGATGGTGTCATAGTCTGGGGAGGAGGAGAGCCAGGAGGTGTCAGGCCAGCCCGAGAGCGTGGGGCTGCCCGTCCCCCTGCCCGCAGCCCCCGGCCTGCCCGGGGCACACACACTCACCGTAGCTGAACCTGTCCTGGCCCTGCTCGGGCACTTGCTCTGAAAAGAGGAGAAACTCCAGTGAGAGCCACGTCCTCACAATGTGGAGGTGGGAGAGACCAGGGTCCAGGACTGCAAGTGGGAGTGCTGTGACTTCCTTGGCACGCAGCTGAGCCAGGAAACTCCTGGGTCTCACCCCGGGAGCTTTAACGTCCTTGGCAAATCCACGGGATGCACTTGCAGGATGCTCGGGAGCCTTTGAGTTCCAGGTGCAGCTGCAGGCAGGGACCCAGCTCCACTGCCCTCGGGAACTGGCACTGCCTGCAGGACTCCAACAATGGCTCTGTCCCCTCAGTGCACAGGACTGAACAACCCCTGAGGCTCACACCTCGCGCCAGATGCACCCCAACAACCCCCCTCCACGTCAGCGAGCTCGTCACCGTGTCACCGCTCCAGCCGCCTCACCTGTGCTACCCTTACCAGCACAGCCCTCTGCTGGGAGCAGCTTGGAAGGAGAAATCTCCCCGAGGAGAAGCCAAACACCGGCTGGCACCGATGTGCCACGGGGCTGTGGAGCTCTGAGAATCCAACCCCACGCCTGCCCACCCCAAATCCTCACGGAGAGCTTCCCCCGTGGCGGGAGGGACCAGCGCTGCTCCTCGCATGGAGGTGTCCCCGTGGAGGTGGCTGTCCTTACCGTCACCCATGGCCTCGGCGTGTCGTCCGGCGGGCGCCTCGCTCTGCGAGTGGGCACCCACGGGAACGCGCATTAATTGGGAGACAAACCTCATTAAACATTAATGGCCTCGGTGTAATGTTTATCGCAGTCACGAGGGGAGGCACAGGGCTCCCGCCCGCCTTTGGGAAAGAGGGAGGGGAGGGAAGGGCAGGGGCAGCACCCATCGTGCCAGCCGGTGGGGAGGGCTGGGCACCCCGAGCTGCGCGTCCTTGTCCCGGCCCTCCCTGCCCTTCCCATTGTCAGCCCCGCTGGGCTTCACCTCCTGCGGCGGTGACGAGCCGAGGGATGGGCTCAAATACAGGCTGCGACTGCCTTTTGCTGGAGAGGAGCGGGCAGCACGGCCCGTCCTCCCAGCCTGGCACCGAGGGTGTCCCTCGGCCGGCTCAGCACCTCCGTGCCACCTCCGAGCCGTCCCGGGGCCCAGCAGCACCGCGGCGCGGCGATGTCCGCGGCGCATCCCTGCCGGCGGTGGGCACCGGGATGTCGTGCCCCTCCCCGGGCGATGCCAGCCGCGGGCCCGGCGTGGCCAGCTGCCAGGAGGGCTGTGCAATCCAGTTTGCTCTAATCGCGCCATCAGCGAGCCGGAGTCACGCGCACAAGCCGATTAACGCCGGCCTGGCCGGGGCGGGGGGAGCCGGCCCCGAGGGACGCTCCCCTTGGCAGGGCTGGCGAGCGCAGACACCCGGAGCCCGCGGCAGCCCGGCCCCGGTGCCAGGGGGTGCAGCCAAGCCCCGGGAGGGTGCTGCGTGGGGCCGTCACAGCGGCTCTGCTGTCACCGCTGTCACGGCGCCCTGGCAGCGCTCAGCATCCGCCGGAGCGGCGCGCCAGCAGCCCGACACAGCGGCTCCCAAAAAGCCGAGGGACAAAAGTGTCCGTGGCCGCGCCCCCGCGCTCCCTTCCCACGGGCTCTGGCTCTTGCTGAGCTGCAGAGGGGAGCAGGAGGGGGCTCGGCCGGCACAAAGCCGGGCGGTGCTGCTCAGGGCGCTGCCCCTGCTCCCCTGGCCCAGCCCGGCCACAATGGGACGGCGTGGGAAGCTGCCAGGCTGCCCTGGGAACGCCACGGCCCTCGAGACAAGGCAGGCAGGCACCGATAGAAACGATATTTTATTCCTTTCCCCTTAGGTCACAGCACAGAGCACACCAGCCCTCCAGCACAGCAGCACACTCGCCTATTTAAAAGGAGACACAATAGCTCAGTTTATTTTACAACAGTCAGGGTTTGGCCATTTTACACACCACAGGGAGCTCTTTGTTTCGTGGTAACACCGACGGCACACTAGGGACAGCACCGGGACACACACCGTGACACTCGGGGGCCGGGCCAGGGGTCTGCACTGCCCGGGAGCTCTCTGCAACAGCCAGGACAGAGGGAAGGGACACAACACGAGAGACACGGTCCCTCTGCCTGGCACAGATGGGACAGAGCTTCCCCGTGCCACCAAGTGATGCCAAGCATGCAGGGACACAGACCACGCTGGAGGCAGGGCCACCACAGTGGGACGGACACAGCAGAAACTCCTCTCAAAACCATCCTGGGGGACAAGACCCCCTTCCCGGTGTGGGGATGGCACCCTGAGGTGTTCCAGTGAACCCCACTGCTGCCCCCACCCAAGCTGGCAGTCCCCAGCCCCAGCCGAGCTTTTACCTGCCCATGGACTTGGGGAAGAGCCAAAAATCACAGGTTTGCCTCTGACCCGTGAGAGGACACAGGGTGACAATGACCTCTGGGCTCAGCACGTTATCACAGTGCAAGCTCAGGTGTGCAAAAGCCCCGAGAATCACTCAGTGCCACTGGCTGCTGCTCCACGGGGAGAGGGGACAGCAGGCACCGGGGGTGACACGGAACCACCACGGGACAACACACAGCACTGACACGGGTGGCACAGGGAGTGACAAGGCGCCAGCAGGGGCAGGGAGCACCAGGAGGAGACGCCGCTGCCCCTTCCGTGCCAGAGACAAGCACAGACAGGATCTCTGTTTCTCTTTAGCCCTCAGACTGTGTCACCCACCCAGCTCTGGCTCGCGGGCAGGAGCTGCTTTGTGCTGGTTAGTGAGGTCACTGCTGTGCTGCTGCCCTCACCCACAGTGTCACCGTGCTGGGGACCTCACGGGCTTCTCTGCCACCACGGCCTTGCCTCACACTTAAAGCAGCGTCCCACAGGTTCTGTCCACAGGGACAGAAATGGGGAGTGCCAAGCAGGAGAGGCAGGAGAGCTCCCTTCAGCCTTGAGTCCAGCACCCCAGTGACCCCAGCGAGGAGGGTTGAGCCATGGGATGCCCCTGCCTGCCTCACCCCCCACCATGGCTGTTTTTAGGCTGGGGGCATGCAGGGGGTTATTGCTGAAATGGGGACGGGTGGCCCTGAAATGGCTGGGCAGGTCCCCAGGGCACTGCAGGTCCCCAAGCCCTGCCCAAAGCCAGGGGGGCTGTGTGCTGGCACTGGGCAGGGAATGGGGGTCCCTGACCCACAGCCCACACTCCCAGGCGTGGAGGGCACCCCAAAGGGCAGCGGCCTGCCAGTCCCACAGAGCCCGAATCACACGCACAGCACGAGAAGGGTGAGGAGAAAGTCACGATTACAACATCAGCAACAACTAGCCCTAGAGGTAATGATCATCTCACAGCAACGTTACACACCACGGGAGGCAGAGAGGACGGTGAGCAGAGTTTAGTCGGGTTAGGAGACAGAGAACCGGTGCTGGAGCACAGAGGGGGACACAGACACGGCGTCTCCTGAGAGGCACCAGCTGCTGGGGTTTCAGTTTCCTCGCAGGCTGCGGGCATCTGCGCTCCGGGTGTCTCTCCTCGGGTCTCTGGCTCTGCGTGGGGAGCAGAGCAGTGGGTCAGGCTTTCCCCACACAGGGCTTGTACCCCAGCAGCACAAACTGCCAGCACGGGCTCCAGCCTTCCCCCTCTCCAAAGCAGGGCACAGCCCAGGAGGTCGGGGAGCTGAGAGTGAGATGCCCCGAGGAGTTCACACCCAGCTTTCTGAACACCCTAAAACCAAAACCACTCGGGGGTGGGGGAGCACCAGAAAAGGAAGTGTAACACAAGGGAAAATCCGGACAGATGCTTCCTCTTCCTGCCTGTGGACACTCTGGACCTTGCCAGCACTGAGTTTCCTTGCTGTGGACCCCACCAGTGCTCGCCCCCACCCCATCCCAGGGATGCAGAGCTGCCCAGTCCCACTGGCCTGCTCAGAGCCCCGCAGTCACCCCCACAGGCAGCCCCAGCTGTCCCTCCCGTCCTGACAGCCCCACCCAGCCCGGCCTGGACTCACAGCATTGGCTCCTGCTCAGTTCTCTGCCTTCTGCGCCGCCGTTGCTGCAAAGGGAAGAGCAGAGGGGTTTGTGGTGCCTGCCCAGCAGGGAGAGGGCTGTGACACGGGGCACGGTGGCACAGTGACCCCAGCACTGTGACCTTACCGTTCGAGGTGATCAGGTTCTCTGCCTGAGCCTCCTCGTCCCCTGGAGCCCTGCAAGGAGAGGAGCACGGTGAGGGCGGCTGGGATCTGTGCCCCACCGCGGGGCTGGGGTGGCCAGGAAGGTGCACGGGGAGCAGGCAGAGCTGCTCCCCCAGTTTTGGGCACCCCAAAGGGACACCCAGAGAGTGCAGCCCCTCTGCCAGCTGTGAGAAGGAGCCCGGGAGGACCGGAGCAGAGAGGCTTCCCAAGGGAGGTGCTCCCCACCTGGCTGCCCTCACTCACCTGGGCTTCTGCTTGAAACTGCACCTGCACCTCCTGCCTGCAAGGGGAGAGAAGCTCGGTGAGCGTGGCCCAAGGGGGATTGGGATGAGGCCTTTCCCACCGCGGGAGCAGCCCCTGCTGCCCCAGCCTGCCAGCCCAGCACCCACCACCTCCCCAACTCACTGATGATGAGGAGAATGCCCACGGTGAACAGGACCACGGCGAACACCAGCCCCCCGATCCTCAGGCTCTGGTAATCTGGGAGGGGGGACACACAGGGCTCATTCCTGCTGGGTTCAGGAAGGGGAGGGCTCTTTGCTGCCCACGGCACACCCACACCCACCCCCACGCTCAGCCAGGCTCACTCACCATAGTTAAAGGGATCCTCCTCCTCCTTCTCCGGGGTGGCCACTGGAAATGAGCAGACAAGGGGCTGTGTGAGGTGAGCGAGCCCCTGGCAGCTCCCCACAAACTCTGGGGCTCTGGGCTCTCATGGCTGCTGCCCCACGCCCCACTCCAGCCCCCCTGGATCCGTGTGGAGGCTGTTCCCCGGCGTTCCCCAGCCTGTGTGGGGGAAGCAGGGGCACGTACCGTCTGCCACGGCCGCTGGTACCAGCAGGGAGCACAGGAAGATGAGCGCTGCCTCCATGGCTGCTGTGAGAGAGGGGAGAAGAGGGTGTCAGCACCCAGATACCCCAGGAGGGCACTGGGACAAGGCCAGGGAGCACGGGGGAGCTACAGACAGCCCGTGGCTGGCTGTGTGGGCAGGCAGGGCCAGCCCATGCCATGGGAAGAGCCAGGCTGGTCCTAGGAAACACCCAGGGTACCTGGTGCCATGGCTGCGCCCAGCCCAGCAGTTCAAAGGCAGGAAGGAAAGGGTTTGAGCAGCCAGACAGACTTTTTTTTGTGGGGTTCTGTGATGTAGTTTCGACCATCTCTCACTTGGCGTAAATCTCAGTGCAGTCTCAAGTTTGCTCTGCAGGCAACGGGGCCAACACCCCAAAATCTTCCCCTGTGTACCTCTGGCAGCACTGTCTGTGTGCTGCTGGAGCTCTGGCAGCTTCTGGGGCTGTGCCCATTCCCTGGGGAGCCTGGGCAGTGCCCAGCACCCTCTGGGGGAAGAACCTTTTCCTAATATTCAACCTAAACCTCCACAGAGACACAAAAAAAAAGAAAAAAAAGGCTGGATTTACATTTACCCTAGTTTGCTAAAACACTCAAGCATAAATCCCGCTGTCTTTGGGAGAAGTTGACATTACTTAACCAGTTTGCTGAGTATTTCCAGCCTCCTAAACTGGGACAGACTCCATTCTCACTTGGGATTATTTTTTTTTTAATGTGGTACGTTTCAATTAAAAACTTTCTCAAGAAGATTTAAGAGACACCACGGAAGAAGAGGCAAGAGGAACAATTTTAGTTTGCTCTTTCCACATCTGCTCTTAAAACTTCATTGGCTTTGAGCATCCCAGGGCTCCTCTCAGCACGGCACGGCCCGGCACCCGGCCATCAGCCCCCGGCCCGGCCCCTGGTGATGATTTGTCCCAATTAGCATAGCAATTACACTCCCGCAATGAGGCCAGTGGCCCTGGTGGGACCGAGCTCAAAGACACACTTGCCCTCCGGGCTCCCTGCGGCAGCAAGGAGAGAACATAAATAATCTCGGTGTCCCCTCCCAGCGGAGCCTGTCCCTGTCCCGTCACTGGGGACACCCGGCCGGAGCTCGGACCTTTCTCCCCGGCTGTAAGGACGCTGCGGCCGGGCTGTGACGCTCCCTGCCAGCTCGGGCAGGGGGACACGTCCCCAGCTGCATTTGGGATGGGCACCTTCGCTGCTGGGACCGAGCCGGCAGCGCTGCTCTGCCAAGGGAGGGCATTGCTACCCACAGCCTGCCGCCAGCACCCCTTCTCCAGCTCCAGGGGACGGGGGGGAGCTGCTCCGTGTCCTGCCAGCTGGCACGGGGCACTGCAGACCCGCTCGTCTGCTGGGGACACCTCGTGCCAGGAGGAGAGGGCTCGGCTGCCGCAGCCCCTCCGAGCGGGGCGGTGGCAGGCTGGCCGCTGCCCCGGTGTCCCCGCAGCTCCCGCGGGCTCTGCCCGCTGCTGCCAGCGGTGCCAGGCGCTCACCCCGTGCCCCGGCGCCGCGCTGGGTGGCCATACATGGTCGGGAGCACGGGGAGGGCTCGCTGCTGGCTCGGCACTGGAAGGGAGGTTATCGGGAGCCCTGCGCGGCCCCGGGAGCGCCGAGTGCTACAGAGCTGCCGCAGCTGCTGCCCTGGATTAGTGCCGATAAGGAAGGGGGCCCTCGACACAGCAGGAATTCAGCCCGCTGACGATGCAGAGCCCGCCGTGCCGCTCTTCAGCCCCTGCAGAGCCTGACCTGATTCCTCTGCAACCTCCAGCCCAACCCCGCAGCTCAGCTGCCCCGGGACGCCGAGGTCCCCCAGACCCTGCCACGGCCCCTTCTCCTATTTGTGCTCCACGCTGCCAGGAGTGGCACGGAGCCGGCTCAGCAATGCCCACCAGGGCTGGCCCCAGCAGCGCTGGGCTCCGCGGCCTTTCCCAGTGCTGCCCTGGGGAGCCGGTTCCATTGCACCCACAGGGCAGGCAGCGCCGGCCCCACCGACACTCCCAGAACCCGCCTCGTTCATCACAGCAAGCGGCATCCCAGGAGAGCTCCCATCCCTCCCTCCTCTCCCACGGTTTGCCATTCCGAAGGCGATGTGTTTACCCGAACACCCGAGGGTTCCATCCCCCGCTGCTGCAGCTGCTGGGCCATTGTGCAGCGCGGGGCTGCACGGGAGTGCACCCAGACAAACCCCCTCGTTTGCTGAAATGCAGATTTTGGGGTAATTACCAGCTCTTAGAAACACACACAAAGAACCCACAGCTGGGACTCAGTCACTTCGAGCTGCACGTGTCCTTTCTCTCGTGTTCTTTGTCTCTTCACCACTGCAAAATCAGTCATTTCACCCGTATGAGGGCTCTGTGTGTGCACAAGGGCTGTGACCCAGCTCACGGTCTCGTGCCGTGATCCACGTCAATTGGCTCCCGTATTTCTCAAACAAATCATTCATCAGATTTTTGCTGTTTTGCTATTTGCCTGCCACTGGATCATTCCCTGAAGAACACACTCAGGGAATTTTGCATTATTCCCTGCCCCGAGCCCCTCCACGTGGCACTGGGCCCTGCCCAGCCACACACACACCCTCCAACCCTTTGCTCAGCATTTGGCTTCTCGCACGTAGCGCGGCAGAATTTGCTGCTGGGCCGAGCCAAGCACGCAGCACACATATGTTCTTTGTTTTTCTCTCTCAATTCCTAGAATTCACACACTTGCGCGCGCTCAGACTTATCTCCGCACGAGCGAACCGCCAGCATTGGCAGTGTCCCTGCTCCAAAGGCAAACACGGCGCTGCGCAGTGCAAACGAGCCCAGCTCTCCTCCAAGGAAGCATATGCCTTGCAAAGAGCCACAGGTTTTTTGGGTTGCTCCAAGCTGGCCCACCCACTTCTTCCTGAAGCTGAAATAAAGCGAGAAGAGTGAGCACTGCTGTGGTTTTGCTGCTCTCCCCGCTCCTGCCTTCCCTCATGCTGAATCCAGCTGCGCCTTGGCACAGGAGAGGAAAACAGCAGCTGCCACGTCCCACAGCCCAAATCTTTCCTTGTTTTTCTTCCCATTGGTGACACAAAGTTTGGAGTCACCACCCCGGACACCACGGGCAGTGGCAATGCCTGACTTAACCAAAACATGGGAGTTTCCTGTTAAAACTGCGAGATCCGGTGTGACACGGAGAGAGGCGGAGCAGCACAGGAGCCGAGCAGCAGCGTCCAGAACTCCCCTTCCCTCTCACCCCAGCTCAACCTGCTGCTTTTTTGAGGGGAACCAGGTGTCTTCCCACCATCCCTACCCCCACAGAAGAGCCGGTGGTAGGAGGAGGCAGCAGGAATTTGCGGGAGGCTCAGGGGGAAGGAAGCAGCCACAGAGAGTGAGGAAGTCCACGGGGTTCGCTGTTCTCTGGGAGGACGTGGATGACAGTGGGTTGGGGGATTAACCCAGTGCTGCCAGGGGCAGCCAGGGCTGGATGTGGCCCGTGGTGAGGGTCAGTTCCCCCTGCCCAGCGCAGCCAGCAGTGACACCAGCGAGGCAGGGTGCCAGCGCAGGGTGACACACCCTGGCACCAGGAGCTGCGAGCCACCCGCACCCACGCGAGCTGGCCGGATGAATTCAGAGCCCCGCCGCCCTGCCACGCGCACAGCCACCACTCCCTCCATGCAGAGCACAGCCACAGCTCCTCCTCAGCCTCTTCCTCCTTGCCCGTTCCCACTGGCTTGGTGCGTGTGAGTGCGTGGAGCCCCGACGAGGGAGAGGAGCAGGCAAATCCGGGCAGACAGACCCAGTCTCTCCTGCCTGGCTCAGCTCTCTGCAGCACAGCAAATCCTGCCAGAGCAAGGCAGGTGAATTTGTAATGCCGTTGGATCTCCTAGTCCCCTTTTCCTTTTCATTGTTTTGCATAGCTCTGCCCTGTCAAGTCTCAGCCATCACAGTGCAATTCCGGGCAGCCTCCGCTTTCCGTCAGGAGTCCTCAGGGCATCTCCTGAAGATCAGACCTAGTTAAAATCTCTGGTTTCTGTGCAAAGCCCCCCAGACCGTGACAGCAGCGCTCCGTTGCCCGGGGCGTTTAAGAGCGTGCATGTGTGAATGGACATTTCCAGCTCTGCATAGATGTGCTCTTCTGCCATTTCACGTCAGCATCAATCTGGCTATTAATGTGCCTGCTGTTGTGCCTCGTGCTTCTAAATGAGAGAGGAGAGGAGATTTCCAGCCCTCCATTCTGGTGTGGATGGCCCTTCCCAAATCCGGTGCTGATTCAGAGGCTGACTGGATGGGAGACACGCTTTGCTGCAGTCTAATTGTCTCTTTTGCTGGTTTGGGGTGTCTCTGAGCGCTCCATCCCTCACCTGTACCCAGAACTCCACTTGCCTCCTGCAGGGCTTCTTCCAGCCTCATGGAACTGACCCTGGACCATTGAGGAGCCTCAGCCAAGACTGCCTGGCCATGTGTGGCTCGGCACAGTCCCCAGCCCCCCCGATGACACCCCAATGAGGCAGCGAGGCCAATCCTTCACTGGGGCAAACCTCCAGTGCAAACCCTGCTGTGCTTAAGGCTGCCTGGCCAGGGGACCCAGCCTGGGCTCCAGCAGGCAGAAAACATCACCACCACCTCCCACAGGAGTCTGCTGCTCCTGATCCTCCTTATTTGATTAACCAAGGGCTGTAAACCTGACTGTGCGCCTGCCTGGACCCACCACACCCTCGTCTGGCCACACACCAGCTGAATGAGCCCGGCTCTGCAGGGGCATCAGCCACGAGAATCCCACAGGTGAGACAAAGGAGAGGTTCCCTGGAGGATCCTGGTGGTGAGAGTACCCCAAACCATCAGAACACGCTGGCAGAGCAGCGTGCAAGGAGCTGTTTGAGGCTCCTGAGTGTGCTGGGTACCACGGCAGTGCCACGCTCCGCAGCGCATCAGAGCGGACATTTTCTCCCTTCTCTCCTCTGCTGTCACCATCAGCCACGACCACCGTGAGCACAAGGCAGACAGCAGTGCCCAGCAGCACGGCTGCTGTCCCACCAACACTGCCCCAGGCACAGAGTGATGGGCAGGTGGCACAGCCCCTGGGTGGGACAGGACAGGACAGGACAGGACAGGACACCTCCGTGCTGCCAGTGCCAACGGTGCCTTCTCCATGCTCGGGGACACAACAGCTGCAGAGCTCAGCAGCCTCTTTACACCTTGCAAACACACAAACAGCCTGAAAGGCAAACACGGGGGAGCAGCTGGACACAGAGCTGCTGGTTTGCTGTGCCAGGGAGTGCCCTCCACACCCGGCAGAGCCGTGGTTCCCCACCATGTTTTACCTGAATGGGTATGTTGAGACAAAGCAGATAAAATTTCCAGGTGAGTGCGAGCCATGAGGCTGATGGGAGGAAGGTGCAGGCAGACTCACACCTTGCACAGGATATCCTCCAGCAGGTTCCAAACACGCTCTAACAGGTGGCCTGGCTTGGCAGCCATGGCGCTTCATGCTGGCAGCTCTTCACTCCGCCTAGGAACCGTGGTCCAGTTGTGCATGAGCAGGGATTCTCCGGGTTTGTCTTTGTTTCAAACTGGGAGCAAAACCGCCCAGCGGGACTGAAAATCCCAGCAGGACCCACCAGCATCTTGGAGCGCTGCGGGCTTGCCAAAATGGGTGCTCCATTCTAATCCACACACGGCTTCCCCCGAGAGGCTGCTCCTTCACGCTGCTTATTCACATCCACACAAACCACCTGTCACTTTCCCTCCCACAGAAATATCCCTGCAAGATCCAAGTTCCACCACATGGACTCCAAAATCCGTTTCTTTGGAAGCATTAATTACACACCCTGAGAGACACGCTCTTCCCTTCCTCCCTACGCCTTCCCGGGATGAGGCGCTTGGCTGTTTACGCACGGTGTTACTACAACATTGAACAACAGGAGCCAGAGCGCTGCCAAGGGCTGCGAGAGCGGGATCTCCCCCGCTCCCCGGGATCCCCCCGCTCCCCGGGATCCCCCCGCTCCGCACAGCCCTGCCGGCCTGCGGAGCACCGCCCGTGCCCCGGGTCTCCCCGCGGTGGTCTCGGGTGGGCTCCGCCGGGGCATCCTCCCCAGCACGGGGGGCTGGTAACCAGGCAACGGTGGGATGAGGGAAAACCGCGGTACCCGGCGTTGCCATGGCAGCCGCCGGGGCCGGGATGCGGGCGGGTCGGGGCGAGGGGCGATGCCCCGGGGCAGCGGGGCGGGGTCCCGGCCGCCTCCCCGCTGGGAGCGGGCTGGGCTCGGTACCGCACCCCGCTACCGGGGCGCGCACCCCCGAGCGGGCGCCCCGAGCCGCGCGCTGCCGGGCGGACCCCGAGCCCCCCGAGCCCCCCGTTCCTTCCCTTCCTCCTTCCTCCCCACCCGCCCCCCGAGACCCCTCGCCGGCCGGACCCACCTGAGCTGGCCGGGCGGAGCCGGGCAGAGCCGGGCTGGCCCCGCGGCTCCGGGCGGTGCCGGGGGAGCGGAGCGGAGCGCGGAGCGGGGCGCGGAACGGGGCTGCCGCACAAAGCGGAGCGGGCGGGCGGGGCGGGGGCGGCGCTGCGGGGCGGGGGGCGCGGGCAGCGGCGGGGGCGCGGCCAGCACGGCCCGGCCCCCGGCGGCTCCCAGATCCCCCCAGAGGAAGGCACGGGGATGCTCAGGGGGATGGAGTCCCTCTGCTCCGGACACCGCTGGGGGTGTCCAGCCTGCGGAAGAGAAGCTCCAGGGAGAGCTCCGAGCCCCTTGCAGCGCCCAAAGGGGCTCCAGGAGAGCTGGAGAGGGACGGGGGACAAGGGATGGATTGGAGAGACAAGAGGGAATGGCTTCCACTGCCAGAGGACAGGGTTAGATGGGATATGTGGAAAAAATTCTTCCCTATGTGGGCGGTGAGGCTTTGGCACAGAGTTCCCAGAGAAGCTGTGGCTGCCCCGTCCCTGGAAATATCCAAGGCCAAGTTGGATGGGACTTGGAGCAACCTGGAATAGTGGAAGGTGTGTCAGGGATTTGGAACTTGATGGCTCTTCCAACACAAACCATTCACTGATTCTGTGGTTCTGCAAAAGTCACGGTGCCAGCAGGGTGCAGGTGTGGAGGGGAAACGCTCACCTGGCTGTGAAACATCCCTTCCCACAGCACAGCAGGCCTGGACTCTGCCCTGAGCTGTGCTCCGGGCGTGGGGGGAGCCAGGAACAGACTGGGAGCTCAGAAAACACACACAGATGAATTGCAAACACGGCCCAGAGGCCCTGCTGCCTCCTGAGAGCTGGGAAAGGGGCTGCCAGGCCGCCGGGCCAGGTGGCCCAGCTCACAGGGCTTCAGTCACGTCACTCAGCCAATCTCAGGGTCCACCCAGGTCAGGGTGGGCAGCAGGGCCACTGCCAGCCTGGTCTGGCTCAGTTTCAGGCACACCCAGGACCTGGTACCTGCACTGCCAGCCCTGAATCCAGCAGCATCTGGCAGCTGCAGAAATCCAGACCTGGAGCGGCCCAAGGCAGGCCAGGAACCAGGGCACGCTGCAGCCAGCCAGGGCAAACACGGTGTGACAGCAGGGCTGGACAAAGAGCCCTGTGAGAAGCTCTGAAAGCCCTGTCACAGAGCTTTGTGGCAAGCCCCAGTTCTTCCCATCCCGCAGCCAGGCGTGTTGGGAAGAGCAAGAGGGGCAGGGAGCTCCTTGTTCAGTGCAGGATGTCAGATGGGAACAGGGGGCTGGGGGCACTGCCAGGCAGTAGCTGAGAGCCGTGGGCACCACCCCGTCCCACGCCAGACTGGCACATCTCTGTCTGCCTGGCTGCTGCCCTGGAGAGCCATTTCTTCTTGGAAAAACACCTCAGCAATGCTGTCAGCCCTGAGCTGGCTCATCCCCTGCTAACTCCAACGCAGCTGAGATAGAAATCAGGCAGTGACGGCACCGTTCCACAGCCATCTCCCCGCTTCCAGTAAAACATAAAAAGAAAATTAACCAGCACTGGCATTTCAAGGCAATTATTCAAAGGGTCAAGAGATACAGACACAGAGGAGCTGGAAAACATCAAGTCCTTCTAATGCATAAGGATAACAGGATAAGGCTTTCAGTTACCCTGCAGAGAGGGAGGCAGGGATCAAGCCATTATAATCAAGTTTTGGGCTTCTCTGACCTTATCTGCTTCTCGGCTGTCATTATCCACAGCACACAGTAAAAGATGCAGGTGTGACCTTGCCCTGGGGGCTGCAGCGAGCGCGGTGGGGCTCTGCAGAGCCCTAAGCACAGATGCCCCATGCAGCAGCAGCCAGGACACAGCTGGATCTGCTCTCCCTCCCTTGGTTCTTTATGTACAAATTCCCAAGGAGCTGCCCAAAGTGAGTAGAATTAAAAAAAAAAAAAAAAAAAATCATCATCAATTTTCTTTTCCTGTAGAAACTCAGGTAAAATAGAGATCCCAATGTGAATGTGGGAAGGGAAGAGGAAAAGCAGCTCCAGCAGTTGCTCATGTTAAACATCTGCTCCCCAGAGCTGTGCTGCTGGAGAGGCTGTACCGAGCTCCAGCTTCTCTTCTGGAGAAACTGGGCCAAAAGTAATGCAGAGGCCGGGCAGGAGATGCTGATTTATGTTAACAAGGGGGCTGGGCTGGTCTCCTCAGCTGTCTGAGAGAGCAGGAGCACTGCCACTAGCTCCAGCAGGGCATGGTTTCATCTGAGCCTGTGTCCCTGACCACCCTGGAGCAGGCATCTCCTCCCCGTGGGCCTGGGGCAGGGACAGAGCCACTTGCTCTCCAGAACTTTCCCCTCCAGTTTTAACATCTCTCCCCATAATGCCAAGCTTGGAAATTGCCTGTTCAGTGGCAACGCCGCCCTTGGCCCCATCGGGGACACGGGAGCACGGAGCAGTGACAAAAGCTGTGTGCAGCCATAAGGCTGCATTTACCCCAGTAACATCATTTTCCATCAGGCCCGGTGGTTCCTCGTGCCCCGAACCCCTGCAGGGGCGGGGATCCAGCACTGGCTGCTCTGGAGCTCCTGCACTGCCCCGCCGAGCACAGCTCCAGCTGAAGCCCATCCGTGCCAAGCGAGGATGTTACTGACCAGGGTAGGGAGCCAATCCCCAGCTAGAGGAAGAGCATTTTTGCAGAGAAACATCATCGCTGAAACCCTATAAACAAATCTGTTTTGACACAGCAGAGCAAAGAGCTATAAAAGGAGAGATCGGGAAAACCGCGGCTAATGGGCGGTAATTCACGTGGTGCCCGCCAGGCTGTATTTTTGTAACTTGTGTCCCTTTGGGATGCTGGCCTACGATTTCCAGAGCTCAGAGGAACTTGGGAACAGCCCAGGCAGATGTGGGGTGATGCTCAGCACCCCTTGTCTTGGAGGATGCTCTGGAGCAGGACACTGAGCAAGCAAAGGGCTTTACAAGAGCCACAGGTGATGGCCTGCGCTGTCCCAGGAGCTCCTCGGGGCTGGGCTGGCACCAACCACAGCTCTGCTCGCCCAGGAGTGCAGGCAAAGCGGTGCCCAAGGCATCTGCTTCATCTGCACGGCGTTTGGGAACAGCATGACAGCCGTGGCCAGGCTTCACGGGAAAATAATCGCTCCTAATCTGCTTAGAAAACTTCATCCCTTGGGAAAACACAGCATACCTGCCTGCGGGTCTGGGGGGAGACACTGCTGGATGGCAGGTTTAGAAGAAATAAATTAAATTTGTATTAGGGGCTGAGAGCGTTTCTCTGCTGTCAGAGCCTTTCAAAAGAGCAATAACCCCTGAGGAGGAGAAGTCCACAGCAGAGGAGAAGGTCCCACATGTGCTGAAATGTTACCATTCCTGGTCCCAGGAACACAGCTCCAGCAAGATCAGCTCTTATAGGGTTCCAGTTTTTGGGTTATTCCTTCTCAAAAGATCAATTTCTCCAGTAATGAACCACCAGGAGCTGCTGCTCCTCTCTGACTTATCCACAGAAACCCCCAGACCCGCTCTGAACAAACCTGGGCTGGGTCTGTGACTTAAGGCCCACTGCATTCCCACTTTAACCAAACCAAAACAAAACAGGGAAGTCAGGGCCCCGTCTCTAACTCAAGATCAGCTGCTTCTGTTTGTGGAAAATTGTGTTGCCCTGCACACTGAGGGCAGTCGCTACAGCATGTGCAGCCCCGGCGTGGGGGGAGCAGAGCCCCCCTCTCCCGGCTGGAAGGCAGCAGGGCTGCCCGAGGCCCTTGTCCAGGTTCAGAAGTGGGAGCAGTCCCCTGGCCCTGCACGCTCCGTTCGTCACGGGCGGCTCCTGCGCCGGGGGAGGTTTCTGGGCTGCTGCTCTGAAAAGGGCTTTGAGGTCAGGCTGACTTGGCACTTCCCAAAAGGCACCGACTCCCTCCCTTTGCTTCAGTTCAGCTCCGGGGCAGCCACCCAGCACTGTCCAGCTCCACAGAGGTGAAGCAAGGCCAGGAACTCGCCCGCCCCTTCCCATCAGCGGGCAGGTGGCAGCCCCGGCCCCAGGGAGAGGCAGGTGCTTTCTGCACACCCAGAACCGGCCCAGACCTGCTGTCCCAAAATCCCAACACAAACCACAGCTGCCCAAAACCTTTTCCAGGGGAAGTGGTCAGTGCTGGGAGCCCAGGGGATGTTCCCAGGACCTGAGCAACCAAAACCATCCCTTTTCTCCCAGCCATGAGCAGTACCCCGGAGGGTGATGGGCAGGAAGGGCCACTCCATCACAAGCCCCACATGCCTGCTCCCCAGGGATCCTTGGCACGCCACTGCTTCCTTTCCAGCCCATCCCAAAGAGCCATCTCCACGTGGGACACTACCAAAACATTTATTAGAAGAGTGCAGGGTGGCCAGGCTCCACAGGACCCCCCTGCACCTGACCGCAGGGCTGGGGAGGGGAGCAGCCAGGCTCTGCTCACCCTGGGGACCTCCTTGTGTGCCCCAGCATCCAGCAGGAGATGAAGGCACTTGTTTCCTCGAGGGAAATGTCCCTGCCGGGGCGCGGGCAGGGAGGACAGGCTGGCTGTGCCATCCCTGCCGGCGGGAGGCAGCGCTCGGGCACCGCAGAGCTCCCAGCAGGGAGATGCAGGGCTGGCTCACACTGGGCACTGCCCGCGAGGCTGATTGCTCTGAACCACACTCCAGCGCGGCCTTTGGCTGCCGCTGGTGTTGTCGCAGCTCCCACAGCCACCCCCAGGGCGCAGACTGCCCCAAACGCTCCCGGAGCAGACCGAGAGCGGCTGCAGCCCTGGGAGGGAGCGCCGGCTCAGACCGGAGCCGCGGCATGGAAAAACAAACAAACGGGCATTTCTCTCGCAGACAGGGACACCTCCTAAAAGGCACTTCCTAAATCCCTCCGCAAACACGAGAGCAGCGGCCGCCCCTCCCAGAGGGAGGAATATCCGCAGCTCGGGGCTCCCCTTGGCGGCAGAGCCGCCAGCGTGGCCCCGGAGGTGTGGCAGTGTGGACACAGCGGCCACATCCTGCACCCTAGGGTGGCACAGCTGTGACCTGGCTAAAGGAGAGAGTTCCCACTCCACGGGCACTGCTGGCAGCCCCTCGCCCGCTGAGTGTGCCACGGCCCTGCCAGGAAGCACTCGCACACCCTGTCCAGACAGGTCTATTTACAGGAGAGCCACAGACACGGGGCAAGGAGGTGTCCCCCAGCCAGCACGGCCAGCTGCTGGCATGGGCTGTGTCCCCCCGGGCCTGGCTGGGTGCTGTGCCCAGCCACCACCATGCCACCCCTGGCACCAGGCGAGGGCAGGGTCACTTTGCAGGTGCTGTTTTCAGAGTTCGGGGGCAGCCACAGGTCCCTGGCTGCACGGACAGTCCAGAGAGGTGGGGACTTGCTGGTGGCATCGTGCCCTGGCAGCAGCCTGGGGCAGTGGCCCGTGCCAGCCGGAGAGGCACAGCCCAGGCAAGTGTCCATCCTGCCCTTAGTCGTTCTCGCTCTGCAAGGGACAGAGAGGAGAGCGGGGTGGGGTGCCAGGGCTGGGCTGGGGGTGCAGCCCCTCTCCAGGGCCGCCCTGCCCAGGCACAGCCCTGCCACCTCACCTCCATTTTGCTGTATATCCAGCTGAGGAGCTTTGTCACACGCGTGTACACTCCGGGCTTGTTCTTCTGGCCACATCCTGTCCCCCAGCTCGTCACCCCGGCCACGTACCAGCGGCCGTCGTCCTCGCACACCAGGGGCCCTCCGCTGTCACCCTGGCTCAGAGGGGCAGAGCAGTGAGGAGGGGAGACAGGAGACACCCCTCTGTGAGTACCCAAAATGGGGCAGCTCTGCCCTGGTGTGCCCCCAGCTCACCTGGCAGGCGTCCTTCCCTCCCTGCAGGTACCCGGCGCACATCATGCGGGGGGTCAGGTAGCCCTCGTACACCTTGTCGCTGTTGCAGATCTTGTAGTCAATCAGCTTCACCTCGGCCTCCCGCAGCTTCGGGGACGTGTTATCTGCAAGGCAGGAAGAGCTGTGGGGCAGGGGGGTCCTCGTCATCCCCCACCGCCCCCGGCCCCTCACCAGCGAGGGAGGAAGCGGCTGTTTCTCACAGGTCTCATTCCTGCAAAGCCTCGCGGCTGGCAGGGCGATGCCGAGAGTTATCCCTGCGGGAAAGCCCTCGAGGGGCCCAGCGGGGCTGTGCTCGGGGCAGGAGCTGCCTGCGGGGAGCCGCGGTCCTCCCTCACCTTCATTCTCCCTGGTCTTCCCGAAGCCGGTGATGAAGCAGGACCTGCCGGTCTGGAATCGCTGGCCGTACATGGGCAGGCAGGCGGGGCGGACCTGGGCTGGAGGAGGGGATGGGAGCGAGGGATGAGTCACCGGGACAGAAATCGGCACAGCCCCGCAGCCAGGGAGGAGCGTGGGGCGCAGGAAAGGCTCCCCTCTCTGCCCATCCCACCCGTGTGGGGCTGGGGGCACAGCTGAGCCCACGGCTGCGGGTGCCAGACCCTTCCTGGCCATGGGGACAAGCAGGGTGGCCGCGGCAGAGGCGGATGCTGCAGCTGGCAGCAGCCCCGCACACCCCATGGTTCCCAGGGCACACCTCTCAGTCCTGTCCGTGTCCCTGTCCCCCAAACACCGCCCAGCCAAGCCCAGGTAAGCTGAGAGCCCTCACCTGAGAGCGTCAGCGGCCTGGAGAGCTTCATGAGGGCAATGTCGTAGTCGTCGTGGTCGTCGCTGTAGTTGGAGTTGATGATGACCTGGGACACAGGGATGCCCTCCATGGGCTGCTTCAGGTCCGACACCCCTCCGTACACCTTCCAGTCGTCCAGGATCTTCATGCTGTTCCTGGCAGGGCGAGATGGGGCAGCAGGGAGTGAGAGCCGGGCTGTGGGGCTGGGCTGGGTGCCCGGGCTGGCAGCAGCACTCACATGAAGAAGCAGTGGGCAGCGGTGAGCACCCACTGGGCGTCGATGATGGTGCCACCGCAGATGTGGATGGGCCCGTACTGCACGCTGACCTGCCAGGGCCATTTGTTCACAGAGGTCTCCTTCCCACCGATGATCCGGCCAGAAATCCTCTGCCCGCAGGCTGGAGGGGACAGCAGGGCTGGGAGAAAGGCTCGGGGGGAAGGGGAGCACGGAGGGGGACACGCACAGCATCCCCCCCACCCACAGGAACCACGCTTATTGCAGGGAATGCAACACTGGTGGTTTTCTATCACCCAGAAAATTTGCTGGAAGACGTCCCATTTGCCCAACCCTGTGCTGAGAAGGGGGGAAGGTGCTCCCAAGCCTGTGAAAAGGGGACCCACCCTCGGCTGTGTCCTAGCCAGCTCCTTACTTGTGCATCGCAGGGAGACGTACTTTCCCGTGAGACACTGGGAGCTGCGGGAGAGAGGAGCCAGAGCCAGCCTCAGCCCCGTTCCTGTGGCACCAGGGCAGGGGGGGGCAGCAGGTGACCCTGGTACCTGTTGAGGCTCTGCTGGATGGTCTCTCGCTCCTCAGTCACCGTGAGGCTCTTGCCAGGGACACGCAGGGGGATGTACTCGGTCTGGGACGCACTGGGAGGGGAGAGGACGGGCAGTGAGGGTCCCCCCATCCGGGCACTGACCACTGGTCCCTGCACTGTGCCCAGAGCAGCGCTGGACACGCCGCCTTCCAGGGGGGAAACAGCCCAGCAGACCCTGCACTCAGAGCAGAGGTTTGGCAGGGCCCCAGCACCCGAGCAGAACAGCCCATCCTCCAGGAATTACTTCTGAAATCCCAGCTGCCGGCAGGTTTTCCTGGAGAAGGACTCGTCCCAGCCACTGCTGCACACCGGCAGCCACTGGCTCTCGGTGCTGGAGTAGACGTGGAGCAAGGACTCCTCGGATGAGAAGCGCACTGTGGGATGGAGCAGGGGGCTCAGGGGTGCTCCCGGGGCTCCCCTCGTTCCCACCATCCCAGCCCCCGTGCCTCACCACAGCCCAGCTCGTCGCTCCTCTGGGAGCAGTCGACGACGCCGTCGCAGCGCACGGCGCCGTCCTTGCAGCTCTCTGCTGGTTCCTTGTACACGATGCCCGTCTGCGACCTCCAGAACATGACTGGAAGCAGGAGGACACCACGCTGAGGCCAGGGCTGGCCATGGGTGAAGGGCTGTGCCCCACTTGGGTGGGCATCTGCAGGCATGCCAGGCACAGGAGCGTTCCCCATCACTGGGTGTGAGCGTGAGGTGTGTTTGAGCAAGAGTGAGGAGCTGCTGGACACAGGGATGGGGGAAGACTGGCCACCCTGAGCCCCCCCCGTGCTGCCCAGCTGCTGCGAGCCCCTCTCCCTTCACCCACAGGCGATGCATTCAGCCTGTGAGTGCTTCAAGCCATGGGCAGAGTGGCAGCTGGATGTCAGCAGGACTAAAGGGATTCCCCGGTGTCTGTGCCTGTTCTGCCTACAGACCATGATTCATCCTGGGGAGGGCAACTGTGGGTGCTGCTGGGTGCCCTGCTGCCCACCAGAGTAAGCCCAGCAGAAGGAAAGCACACTGCATCCCCAACCCCCCAGATACTGGCACCAGCCCAGGCAGCAGATCTCCTTTTCTCCTTCCCCAGCTCTGCCTCTCCACCAGGTGTCAGGAACACTCAGGGAATGGGAAAAGCACATCCCTGTCCCTGAGCCAGACGTTTCGCTCTGGCAATTCCCAGTGTGGGTATCCCCAGACTCTGCTGACGCCCAGCTCCTCTGAGGCCCCCTCCAGGAGCCTGGAGCCCCCCCCCGGGCTGGGACCCCACTCACACAGCAGGATGAGGGCGACGAGCAGCACGATGAGGACGGAGACGCAGAAGACGAGCGCAAGCCGCCGCTGGCTCATGCAGGGAGCTCTGAACATGGAGGATCCTGGCAGCAGGGCAGAGGCAGGGTCAGGGGGCAGCTGCCTCCTCGTGGCCCACCTCTGGGCTGTGGGAGAGCAGGGCCGTGCACACCCCAGCCTGCCCTGGGGTCACAGAGCTCTCCTTTGCCCCCACACCCCTCACACCCCAGGGAAACTCCAGCCCGTGGCTCTCTGTGACCTCCCTGCCTCCCTCCATCCCTCCCCACCCCGGGAGGGAGCAGGGCCATGGCTCACCCGGGCCCATCCTTACGTGTGCTCTCGCAGGCCGAGCAGGGGCTCGGGGCCGGGCCGGACTCGGGGCTGTAGGGTTTGAAGCTGATGCCCAGGACGTTCTCTCGAGGCTGCGGAGGTCGGGCACCGAAGATGCTGCTGACCGTGGAGACATGGAGGAGGCTGGGAGAGACACTGCTGGGCGAGGCAGTGGTCTGTGGGCAGAGGGGACTGTCACCAGCAGTGACTGCTGCCCACCCAAATGCCACCCTGCCAGCTGTGAAGGTGAAAGCAGCACAGCGACAGAGCTACGAGCCTGTTCCTCACACAGCCATGAGCCTCACGGAGAATCACACCCCAGTGCCTCTGTCTGTACCAGAACCCGAGCCACAACCCACCCAGGATGGCCAAAACCCTCATTGTCACTGGGTTTTTCCCCTTCAGGCAGCTGAACTTCCCAAAGCCATCACTGTGAGCCGAGCAATCAGCCGGGTATTTGGCATCGTGACAGTCAAGCCGTGGCCCAGTTCCACGGGGCCAGTGCCCCAATTTATGCATCTATCCTTAATTAGCCATTTGAAAAATACAGTGCAATTTCCAGCTGTCATTTAGTAATACTTAATAATCGGTGTTTTCCAAGCCCTGAAACGTCCTGCACCCTGGAATGCTGCTCTGCAGTTGTGTCACTCCTGATCCATGAATTCACAAAAGAATATGTATCTGTTTCCTTTCCTCAAAATACACTCTTCCTTTGGTGACAGAAGCCAGAGCCTCTCATTTTCCTCCAGAGAGGACCTGTGAACAAATCTCAAAATAAATGCTGCTTCCTCTGCCTTTTGTAGGATGGATGGGGCTTGGAGCAACCTGGTCCAGTGGGAGGTGTCCCAGCCCACGGAACGGGGCTGGAGCTGGGTGAGCCTTCAGTCCCTTTCCATCCAAACCATTCTGGGGAATGAGAACTTCCGAAGGGGAGACCAGGGAGAAGTGGAGCCACCAGCCTGCAGGGATCACTTACCGCCCAGAGATGGGCTCTAACATCCCTCCGGGAGCCTGTCTCTGGTTTTTGGCCCTGCACTGCTACAGATCACCTTTCTCCATGAGCAGGAACCATCCCTTTCCCTGCCGGGCCAGCGAGGAGCGCTCGGGCTGGAGCAGAGCTCTGCAGCGGGCAGGACGGGGACACGGGCACAGCGGGGACACTGCGGGGACCCCCCTCGCCCTTCCAGCTGGCTTTTCTCTCCGCCCGTGTTTCCTGCCGGGAACCAGGAGCCCCGGTGAGCAGGTCGTGAGGCTGCTCGTGCTTTGTGCTGTGCCCTCCCTGGCGATGCGCTGCTGTAACTTCCTGGGCATTATCTGTGAGTCACGGCCCCGGCGTGGCCACGCGTCCCGCGCCGGGTCCGAGCCCAGCCGCACACCGGGGACACACCGGGACACACCTGCGCTGCACCGGGGACACACCTGAGCCGCACACCGGGACACACCTGTGCTACACGGGCTGTGCCTGCCGAGCTCATCCCCTCAGAGCCGGCGGCCACAGCGCCCCGGGCTCCGGGCCACCCGCCCTGGCCAGCAGCGGCGTGTGCGGGGCCACCCCCCCCGGCACAAACCTCCTCCCACCCCCGCGGGCCCTTGGCACAGGCACCGCTGGTGTCCCCGGGCCATGGGGAGCCACCTCCCCACTCGTGTGGAGCTCCCCGGCTCCTGTGCGCGGGGAGGAGCCGAGGGAGGCACTTTCTGTTTCACTGCATCAGCCCCACTCTCAGCCCTTCCCCACCTGAGAGCAGAACAAGCCTGGATCTGCTCCAGGTTTCCCTACACCGGATTTCCCAGCACTGCTGCAGCCTTGTCTTCTCCCAAGGGTGCCAGGGAGCCCCTCAACTTTCTGCCCGAGGCTGGGAGGGCTGGAGGGTGCCCTGCAGTGCCCTCCCCGAATGAGCCTGAGCAGTCACAACACCGATGGGATCTCAGATCTCCTGCACCCACATCGTGGGGCATCCCCGGGTACCCCCAGTGCCCGCTGTGGGTCACAGCCAGAGCTGTGGCAGGTCCTGAGCAAAGCAATGTGGGGATGCCAGGATGCCAGGAACGCTTCCTGGGAAAAGAATTTCTCCTGCCTTCGTTGAAATGAGGGTTTTGTAAATCCCCTTTTCCCCTGGCATTTGTGCACTATCCCCACTCTGATGTGTCGCATCTCACCCTGCGGCAGCTGTAACCCTTTGCTTATCAGACCAGCAGCACTGCAATCCTCCAAAGGAGAAACCTCTCCATCGCACACAGAAAACACAGCCCAGCTTCCCCAGGGAGCCAGCAATGCTGGATGCCACAGCACTCCCACCTCCAGTGTGCAAATATATCAAATTAACACCGAAACGTGCCACAGGTCACTCTGCTCTGAGCGCTCCTCAGCAGGAAGCACATGCCCTTTCTTACACTCAGGTGAACTTTTGGCTTATTTCCTTCAAAGTCTTAAGTCTAAATAATTCTGTGGGCTGCCAGTAAAGGTAGCAGAGCTGTTACCACTGGTGAGCAGTGCAGGGCCAGTGCAGCAGAGAAAACAGTGGTGGTTTTGCAGAGAAGTTTCTGCTGGGGAGAGCGCGTGACCCCGGTGAGCGAGCGATGCTCCTGCCCACAAAGCCTTTACTCATCCTTCGCTGGCTTTTGAGTAAAAGTCAGGGGCAGAGCCGAGCCCGGATCACACGCGCCGCTGTGGTTTGAGCCCTTTCCCCGACGGCCTCTCTGCAAATGCTCCAGCAGCCACAGGAGAGATCCGTGCCAGAGGCAGCTGTGGGGAGGGGGGCACAGCCAGCCCCTGTCTGTGGCACAGAGGGCTGGCTTTCACAGGACAGCCAGGAGGGACACTGGGGACACTCGGGGACTCCTGGCCAGCTTCGCTCACCTTGCACACTTGCTGCCTGTCTGCAACACCAGCCCTGTGCTAAACCTGTCAGGAGTGCAAACATCTCACACCCCGTCCCTGCTCCGAGGCTCGGAGCAGAGCTGGGCAAGGCTCCCAAACCGAGGGCAGCAGCGCTGAGGCGCCCGTCCCCTTTGCACCGTGAGCTCTCACGTGTGCTGACCTGCAGCTCCCCGCCCTGATGTGCAGGGAAGGCCCCCAAACCCACGGCAGCCAGGACAATCACCAGGGGAAAGGTGATCCAGGCTGGGCTGGAGGCTCAGCATCCAGGGAAACCAGCCAGCAGTCACCCGCAGTTTCGGAGTGGGAGGGAAAGCGGAAGCCAGGGAACACCTGGGTGTTGCAACCACACCTGGGGCCCAGCCGCGTCTTGGAGGAGCAGAAGGACACAGAGCTCCCAAAATTCCGGAGCATCAAGAGGGGAGAGAGGGAGGGAGGCAGCGTGGCTTAAATAAGCTGGAAGGAGCTGCCTCAGATCCTCCTCCCCAGCTGAGCCTGCCCTCAGCACGGCTCCAGCTGCTCACTGCCCTGTGTCCAGTCTGGGCACTCCTTCACCTGGCTGTGAAGCACCGATTGTCTGCCCAGAGCAGCTCAGCCAGCACACAACGGAGACATTGTCCTCGCCAGGGACAGAGATGTCCCCAGCCTGTGAGAGCCCCTAGGCCCTCTGGGTGACAACGTCCTGCTCAAGTGACACTGCTGAGTGGGGCCTACCTGGGAGGGGACAAACCCCAGCACCAGAGCAGGGTGAGAGGACACTGCCAAGACCCTGATACACACAGCAAAGTGAAATCCCAAAGCCAGCCAGCGTCACTTTGCAAGTGCAGGTGACCGACTGTCGACCGAGCCAGCCCGATGTGGCCAGGGACAGCTCATCCTGTGCCAGTGTGGGCACCCTTTGGGCACAGACCCAAAATGTTCCAGGGGCTGGGTAACCACCGTTCACCTCACTGCACAAACAGAGGGGCAAAGAGAGGCCTGGGAAGACAAAGAGACGCTCCTGCCATTGCAGAGCCAAGGGTGGCTCCTGGCACTCCTGGTGGCCCATTTAACCCAAGTGACAAAGCCAAGGTGGCCCAGTGGGGTTGTCCAGTATTGGGAAATTGCCTCTGCATGTGGCCATCCTAGTTCCTGCCCCACTATCACCAAGGTGCAGTGATGCCACCCTGCTTTGGGGCCATCCAGAGCTGGGACCCTCAGAGCCAGCCAACACCCAGCACGAGCCCACTGTGCCCCTGCTCCTGGCCAGCACCCCCACGAAAAGGGGCAGGAAGAGGACGGTGTCAGAGCTGGCTCTGCCTCCCCTGGAGCCCCATCCACGCTGTCACGGCCGCCTTTGTTCCGGATGTCACTGGCACAGCACGGTAATTACCCGCTGCCTCGCCCGGTGCCCAGGCAGGATGGATGTTTTCCTCATGACAGGATGCTCAGCAAAGCCCCACATCCAGGGCTGAGCAGGTCCCAGTCACCCCAGCCCAAAAAGGCACAGGGAAAACTGCCTGGAGAGCAGGCGAGGGGAGCAGCAGGGCTGTGCCCACCAGCGCAGTGCTGCCGGCAAGTGCCGGAGCGCTCAGGAGCGTGCCAAGCGGCACCAGATCCCTCTGGCAGCACCAACCGGTCCCCTCAGGTCACAGCTCCAGTATGGCAAAGTACCCGAGAGCCTCGACAACGCTGCCAGCACAGGGCAGGCACCGGGGATGCTGCTGGCTGCCCTCCCTCCACGTGCCAAGGGGTGCCAGAGGCAGCAGCTCCTCAGGCAGCTCCGCCGGCTCCTTCTCCCTCCGGCTGCTGTGAAGGAGCACCCCGGAGAGCAGGAGGGAGAGACCGGTCCCTCCACCAAAGCCCGAGGGGAGCGGCTCCGCCGAGCCCGGAGCGCCCCGCCGGGCCCGAGCCGGGAGCCGCCCGCACTTACCGGGGAGGTTTTGCCGTCCATGGACCGGGATCGGGGCTGGGCTGGGCTCAGAGCTGCGGCACGGCCATGCCAGCAGCGCGGTGCCGAGCAGGGCCAGCTCCGGGGCCGGGGCAGGAGGTGTTTGGCACTCGTACGTCAGTGCCAGCGCCGGCAGCAAACCAGTCGGACCTGCCCGGCTCCAGCGCCGCCGGTTTCCCGAGCGCTCCAGGCGCAGCCTCCCAACACCTGCGCTCTGCCGGCCGGCCCAGGGATGCGGGGCAGGGCCAGCGGGGCCCTGCGGGGCTGCGAGACCCGGCCCCAGGGGACGGCAGCATCCCGGGCTTCCCCGCTGCTCTCCTGGCTGCCTGCCCACCTGAGCCCCCCTTCCTCCCCTCTGTGCCCCCCACGCACTCACCCACAGCTCTCCTGCCCAGCCCAGCGCAGAGGAGGGGATGCACAGCCGTGCCCAACCAGGAGAACCTCGCTGCTGTGACCCAGAAGTCAAGAAGTCCCTGTTCCTAAGGAAATTAAATGCTGTTTCCCTCTGGTTTCTCTAGAGGCCTTTTAATTCCTTTGCTGATGGAGCGATGCTTCTTCCAGGAGCCAGCACAGCCTCCCCTGCAGGCACAACCTGGGGGATGCTCTGCTTAACCAAGAACTCAGGTGGAAACAGGTGAAAATTCCCACATTAAAGGAGAAATCTAGCTTCATCCTGTGCTTTCTGACAGCCAGACCCATGACCCTCGGTGCCACAGGTTTCTCCTGCCATTATTAGTGTAAATCCCTCATTCATCCAGCTCCCCACCCACCCCTGATCATCAGAAGAGCAGGAGACAAGCGGGGACATCCAGGCTTGGAGGAGCCCTGCTGCAAAGCTCCTTCCTTTTGAGGCTGGAAAGCTTGGGCTGGATCCCTCTGACCCCTCCTGCCCTCAGCTCACAGAGGGGTTCTGAGCCAGCCTGCACTCCACAGCGCACTCCTCAGTGGTTTTCACGGGCAGGAGTGGTTTTTGGGTTTTTTTGTTTGCTTTTTGTGCCTCTGCAGGCTGTGCCAGTGGTGGCCAGGGGTGGCCAAGCACTGAGCTGCTCCCCCAGGCAGCCCTGAGCCAGCCGTGCCCTCTTAAGCTGCTGTGTCCACTCCAGAAAGGGATTCTCAGAAAGCAGCTCCAGGAATCGTTCGTTGCTTGCTACAAAGCCACCTACAGAGAGCAAGTGCCAGGGAACAGGGTGTGTGGCTTGACTCCAGCAGCCTGATGCTAAATGTCAGCACGCACACAGCTCCCGGGTGAAATCCTCACCTTTCCTGCGAGCAACGCTGCTGTGAGCCCTCCCTGCACCCTCCTGCCCTCCCAGCCATTAAAGAGGAGCTAAAACACACAGCCAGAGCCGGCTCCACCAGCCCGGGAGAGCTGCTCCAACCTCCAGGCTCGAGGGAATTGGGATGAGGATCCCTCTGGCCCGCTCTGTCCTGCGGCAGGGCTGTGCAGGACCAGCCCTCTGGGCCCATCCCTGCCCTGCTCGGCGCAGCACCTCCTGCCTGACCCTGCTGTCACGCTGGGAACGCTTCCTGAGGGACAGCAGGGAGGGAAATGCACAGAGCCAGGTGCTCCTGGGCTGGCCTGCTCTGTGGTGTGTCCACAGGGAGGCATTTCAGGGTCAGCCAGCCCTCAGCGTTCCCTCTCCTGTGGCACCTGGCCGTGCCCTCCCTGCAGAGCTCGGGCTCCAGCCCGAGTCCCCCTCCCCATCCAAGCATTCTGCAGAACTCTCGTTCCTCCTCAGCCTCTTTCACTTTCCTCTAAACTGCCAACCACTTCTCCCACTTCTCTGAACCCGCAGTGCCAGCCCCACGGCAGCTTTTCCACAGAACTCCCCCTTTCCTGCCTTCGGTCCTGTTGCTTTTAATTGGCATTACCTTACACAAAACACAATCTGTGGCTTTGTGTGGGACTGGCTGTGCTTCATCTCGGGACTCCTCAGCTCCGTGGCTGCCAGATGTGACTCAGGGGCCAAGAGCAGAGTGGCAGGACATCAGCTGGTCTGCCCTGGATGGGGACACAGCCAGGGCAGGGAGGGGATCTGCCGCTGGTGGTCCAGCCAGGCTGCGAGTTTGTGGCAGCTCTTGGCCTCCGTCAGGAAGGATAAGTCAGGGAAAACAGGAGAAATCTCCCACTTCAGGCCTTTAGGGTGGTTCTTCAAAGAGGAGCCTCCATGTCTGTGCCCACCATGAGGCTCTCTGGGTCTGTCCACACCACTTTTGGTTTCTCTTGCTCTTTTTGTCTGTGTTCTTTCCACTGATTGCCCAGTGGGAAATTCCTCTTTTTGAGGAAAATCACTCTCCATCACACGAGGGCCCCAGGAAAGCCCTCAAGCAAGCTCTGAGGCAAAGCAGAGCACACACACACAGTTGGCTAGGTGGTGACTGGGGTCCCAGCGCCAGCAGACAGGCAGGACACCACCCTGGGCAGACCCCACAGCCAGGGAACACAGACATACCTGGGGGGATGCTCTGGGGACAGTGGCAGCCCCTGTGTCACACTGGATTTCCAGTGTCACCCCTGTGTGAGGGTGTTTGCAGGACACAGGGTAGCCCAGAGGCTCTCACTCGGCCCCAGAAACAGAGAAGGGGGAATTGCAGGCTGTGGCAGGAGGCTGTGCCCAAAGGAAAGGCAGAACCCCCTCCTGGGGCTCCAGGGCTGACAGAACCTGGCTGGATCCAGCTGCTGGCAGGACAGAACACGGTGCTGTGCTCAGGAAAACCCCTGTGCCAGGTCAGCCTGGGTGCTAACACTCACCTGTGCCGTGCTTTTAACATCTCATTTCACAACAAAGCAGCAAAGGCAGAGACATCACTTACTCGTACTTGCCTTTCTCAGCACGGCCCAGCTTTGCTGAGAAAAGCCCCAGAATTGTTCCTCTCAAGCTCTATTGGAAAAGCCCAGCCCAGGCTGAGGCTTTGGCTGGGGGTGAGTGGGTGGACAGCGAAGAGAAGTGGAAGTGGCTGCTCAGTGACTTTCCTGGTGTTGTTTGAACGCCTCCGAGACGTCACTGGGCCAGCCCCTGGGGGAAAAACGAGCGCTCAGCTCCCGCCGGGGCACAGCCCGGCCCCGCGCCCGCCCTGCTGCCACGGAGGATGCTGAGCAGCCATGGTCCCCTCTGCCACCGTCCTGGCGCTGTGCCTGGCGCTGCTCCTTGCCTGCCCCACGCACGGTGAGTCTCTCCTGCTGGTTTTCATCTCCCTGCCGGCCGGGGTGGGTTCCTTGGGATGGGGGATAAGACTGGAGCCACAGCCTGGACACGTTTGCTGAGTGCTCATCCCTCAGATCAGAATTCTGGAGCAGGGCATGGCCAGGGCTCCCTGCTCACCGCTTGCCTTTCACTGCTGGCTGGGAGCCCAAAGGGGCACCAGCCTCGTTTGTCCCCACTGGTGTCACCGTGAGGGGCCACGGTCACTGGGGACACAGTGCTGGGCTGGGGGCTTGCCAGCAGGCAGCAGCTGCCAGGGACACCTGCAAGGGAAAGGTGATAGATGTTATCAGCAGGGCTTTTCTGCCAGGTGACAACACGGGGATCAGGCAGGAGGTGTGAAAAGTCTGGTTTCACCCAGGCAGCAGATGAGCAAAACAGGAAAGCCGAGTCCAAACAGAGCTGGTGGCGAACGGCAGGGGCTGGGGGATGCAAATACAGCTCCTTCCCTGGGGCTGAAAAGCACCAAGCCCCAGCTGGGCTGTCCCAAAAAAAGAAAGAGGAAGGAGAAGAGGGGGCTGAGCAAATCCTGGACGCTGGACAGAGAAATCTGGGCAAAGGTTTGCACGCTTTGGGTGATCAGTGCCGTTACGTCACCCACCACCCATGACGGGGTGATGCTGCAGGAGGCCGTCCCGAGGCTCCTGTGGGGCTGAGGTGGGACAGGGCTGTGCAGCCCCACCTGAGCTCAGTGTGCCCCGCAGGTGAGGAGCTGCCGGGGCCCCGGTCCGTGCGCTTCGCCGCGGAGATGGGGTGGCACCTGCTGAGGTGGGAGCCGGGGCACAGCTCCCCCAGCAACGCCCGCTACGACGTGGAGTACATAGTGTGAGTACCAGCGAGGGGGAACACGGGCTCCTGCCCCGCCCGGGGTCTGCTTCCAGCTCTCTGCTCACCCCTGGTGCTTCCCCCCACAGCTACGGCTCAAGTAGCTCCTGGACAGCCATCCCGGAGTGCAGGAACACCTCGGAGCACTCGTGTGACCTCACCCGCTACACCCCGGACCCGGAGCAGCGCTACCACGCGCGGGTCAGGGCCGTGTCCGGGAACCACACGTCCTCCTGGCAAAGGACCGGCAGCTTCTTCCCACAGCAAGGTGGGCTGGGGCCTGCCTCCACCCTGGGCTGGAGCTGGTGGGGTCAGGCTGCCAAGCTGCTTGGAAAGAACCGCGGGATGAATGGGAGCTGGGATATTTCCCCCCACGCCTTCCTGGGAGGGCAGGCGGGCTGTGCAGGGGGGTGGGACAGCCCGAGGGACGGTCACAGCTCAGTCTGGTGCTGCAGGGGCTGAGAGCTGTGAACAGGAAGCAGCCCTGACCTGCTGTTGTGACTGTTTTGCTTCCAGCTGGCCCGCGCCTGGCGGGCCAGAGCCTCTCCGTGATGGGCAACTCCATTCATGTGCGGCTGCAGCTGCTCCTCCACTCCGGGAACACCACCCTGGAGTACAGCGACTTCCAGAGGGAAATGACTCGGTACTACGTGTACGTCAGGAGGACACGGGACAACCACACGGTGAGATGAGTTGCTGTTCCCGTGTTGTCCCCGTGTTGTCCCACACGGTGCTGCTCGAGTGGAGAAACAGATTGATAAAGCACTGTCTTCAGTGGGAGTAAATGCTGAGCTTTCTCACAGCCACAGCAGCACAGAGAGGCTTCTCTGCATGCTTTTTTGGCAGACTTTTCCAGCTCTTGTAGGTTTGGATCTAGCTGCTGTCATCATTATTGCACCGGGACTTTCCCCAGGGGGCAGGGGAGGAGGAGGAGGAGGGAGGGCAGCAGGAGCTGGGGGCTCTCAGGTGCCAGCCTGTGCTGTCTGTTGCAGATCACCGTGGTGAAGAACAGCACCGAGTTCACCATCAGGGAGCTGTTCTGGGTCACGCAGTACTGCCTGAGCGTGGAGCCCAGCGTGGCCCACAGGCCCGTCCACGCCACGCGCACCGGCGAGCAGTGCGTCACCACCGGCCACAGGGACAGTAAGTGGGACCCAGGGGAGGGGGGGACCGCGGGATGCAGACCCCCCCCCAGCCTCCTGGCCCTGGGAGGGTGGGGGTCCGCGCCAGGGCAGCCTCTCGGTGCTGTGTGCACTGAGGAATCCCCCTCTCCCCCCTCACCTGGTCACGTCCTCTCCTGCAGGGAGCGCAGAGCTCCTCCCGGGCATCCTCAGCTGCTCCTTCATCATCCTCTCCTTGCTGGGCCTCCTGGGGGCTCTGCTGGCGTGTACCTACATAAGGAAACCTGTGAGGACACCGTCCACCCTGGTAAGGCAGGGACAGTGCCATGCCACCCTTTGGGGCCACGCAGGCTCGGGGAGTGCTGGGAGAGGCAGGCACCAGCCAGGGAGGAAGCACAGCTCACTCCTCTCTGTCTCTCCCTCCCAGAAGTCCTTCATGAAGCAGAGCTCGCTCTGGGTGGAGCATGAGCCCCCATCCTCGGGCAGCCTGGATGCAGACCCCGTCCAGCAGCTCTTCCTGTGCCAGAAGGAGCCCCAGCTGGGCAGCAGCCCTGACAGCAGCACCAGCACGGCCCAGCTGCCCCTGGAGCAGGGCTGGAAGCTCCCAGCATGGCCCAAGGACCAGCTGGGCCCGCTGGGGCCCACGGGGAGCAGAGACAGCAGCGGCACCAGCACCGACAGCGGCATCTGCCTGCACATCCCCTCCTCCTCCTCCTCCCTGAGCTGCTCCGCGGGCCCCGAGCCCCAGGGCTACAGGCAGCAGCTGCCCACGGCTGAGGACAGTGGGGTGGGCTTGGAGAGCCCCTGCCCTGCTCCGGGCTGCTCCTCTGGCAGCGGGAACGCCAGCCCAGGGGAGCCCTGGCTGTCCCCTGCCACCAGCCAGGCAGATGTGGAGTTCCGGGGCTACCTGCAGCAGTCCAAGGGCACCGTGGAGCCAGAGCGGGCCCCGGGCAAGGGAGAGCCCCTCTCGGGCTGTGCAGGGTCCGTGCAGGGCCTGGGCAGCACTGACACCGTGCTGGACATGGAGTGCTCCGAGCTGGCTGTGTCCAAAGGGTATTTGAAGCAGCCCTCCCCCGAGCATCCCCTCACGCAGGACCTCGCTCCCTGGGGAGCCCCTGCCTGCGACTTCTCCAGCCAGGTGGGGCCCCAAGCCCCCACTCTGCTGAGCTGGGCAGCCCCGGGTGCTCCACTGACCTCCAAAGCCAGCCCTGATCTGAAAAGTCCCTTCGACCTGAACATCTTCAGCAGCACTGCCCTGCCGGGCACGCTGCTGCTCGTGCCCAGCCTCAGCTCCAGCTGGATCACGCCGCCCATCAAGCCCCTGGGCTGGCTCAGTGGGGACAGCAAGGACAGCCGCCTGTGACCCGTCCCCTGGGGGCCACCAGCCCCGTGCTCGGACCCAACTACCTCGTCTGGCACTGGATAAGCTACCCCTGAGCCCTGAATGCCCATGGTGCCAGGCCCAGCTGCAGCCCAGGAGCACCAGCTCAGCCTCTGCTGGGCTGCTTTGCCCCAGTCCTGCTGTGGGCAGCCCCCAGTGCACCCCTCCAGCCACCCCAGCTGGGGGGACACAGGGATGGGCTGTGCTGGAGGGGCTCATCCCGACCTCCTCGGGCCACCAAGGACGCGCTCCAGGCCACCTCTGCCTTGTCTGCCCTCCTCAGCAGGGGCTGCAGGGCCACCCTCGGGGCCTGGGCTCATCCTGTGCTTCCACTTCCCCCTTTCCTGGGCCAGCTGGGCTCCTCCTGCTGACGTCCCCACTCCTGATGCCATCCCAGCCTTTCACAACACAGACACTGAAGGCAGAGGTCAGGCTGACATCAGCGCCCTGCTGCTGGCAGCACGGGGCTCCTGCCCTGCCTGACCCCACACGGACAGTCCAAGGGACTTTCCTGAGCCTCCAGAGACCCTGCGGCACCCAGCCCCTCTGGGAGAGCCCCAGGGCAGGATATGGGATGCACCTAGGAGCCCAGCATGAGGCAGGGCAGTCCTACCCACACTATGGTCTGTGTTCTGCCACTGCTGGATACAGACATTATTTATTGCGTTTGTAAATACAGAATGGATGTGGTGTTATTTATTTGGTCCATTTGTCTGTTCATCCTCTCCTAAGGCCAAGCTGAGCTTTCTGTTTCCAGATTTGGACGTTCCCCCATCAGCAAGAGGCAATGTGCCTTTGCCTCATGTGGGGAAGAGCATTTCCACATCACAGCTGGGAAAAAGGAGAACCAATCCAACTCTCCAGGAAATCCTCACACACCAGAGTTTCTGGGTGGCTCTCCCTGAGGAATTTGTGGGCGCAAGCAGCAGAGGAGCAGCAGGGAAAAGGAGCTGGGCTGCTCCCAGTGATCCCACAGGGATGCACATCCCATGGGACAACACCAGGGAAGGACAGGAGGACAAATCAAACCCAGGGCTGGAGGAAAGACAGCAGTCAGGGCTCTGCTCAGCAACGTGGTGCTCAGCCATAGGCTGGGCTCGATGATCTCAGAAGTCTTTTCCAAACGAATTGATTCTGTGATGCTGTGAACAGCTGTCACCAGAATGGAAACAGGATGAGACCCAGCAGCTCACCCTGGGCCACCCTCCAGGTCGCAGGGAAGTTTTTCCAAACGTCACTCCATTTCCAGGAACCTCCACGGTGGGAAGTAAAACTGCTGGTGGAAACCCTCCTCGGGGAATGTGGTTTTCAGGTGGAGGGTTTTTTGGTTTTATTTTCAGCTTTTTCAGCACAGGCAGGAGGAGGGGGCTGATCCTTGCTGTGTTTCCTTCTCTTACATCTCACGTGGCACTGCTCACACGTGAGATCCACCCCTGCATCCCACAGGGATGTGGAGGGCACTGGGAGCCTCCTCCTGCCCCTCCACTGGCCCCATCTCTTCTGCCTCTGTGTATTTTGGAGGTTAGATTTTTATTTTTTTTTCAACTTCCTCTGGAAAACGGAGTCATCAAAAGCATGGCTTTTTTCGTTGTTTGTCTTTTAAACGCTGCTGACGTCAGGTCCCATGGCCGGATCCTGCATCACTCAGGGCTCTGCGTGATCCTGCTCACCACGGAGGGCTCCCAGCCCCCAGGAGGTGGCATTTCCCCCTCTCCATGAGCAGTCAGAGGTCTCCTTTCAGCCAGGAGAAAGCCACAGACCACAGGGTTTAGCTTTGATAGCCGAGAGCACAGCTGGTCTGGAAATCCCACTCTGTCCTCACTGGTTTCTCTACACACGTGGCTCTCACGAGTTTTTCTTTGTTTTTCTTCTGAGAGAAACTTGCAAAGAAATGGTCCCAAGGCCCCCCGTGCCTCACCAGCCCCCGCTGGCCAAGCAGGGCCCCTCTGTGTGGGCACAGAATCTCCCCACGGCCGTCCCTGTGCTCCAGGCACTCCCACGGCCACTTGTTCTGCTGAGACCAGAGACAACAGGCACAAAAAGTCCAGGAGGAATTTCCACAGGGGCTGAGGCGCTTCCTTGCACTGGGAGTGTGGAGAACCAACTTCCATGGTGGTGCAGGTATTGGATGGAGGAAGAGGAGGAGGAGGAGAGAGAGATTTCCCATTTCCTCACGGTGTTTTCCGCAGTTGCACAAATCCAGTCACCCCGTTCTGGGGCTCCTCCTCAGCTGGTTCCCTAAGGGGCAGCCTGGTGCCAGGTGTCTGGGTGTGCAGGAGGCTGGGAGGTCTCTGAGCTGTGGGAAACGTGGCTGCTTTCTCCAGGATCAGTGTTGAGGAATCCTGGATGAGGCTGCATCCTCTTCCTCCATCCCAAACAAGGGGAAGCTGCAGCAGTGCTGGCCCAGGCACCTCCTGTGCACCTGTGGCTGTGCAGGGCCGGTGAGAGAACGGCAGGTGGAGGAGGTGCCCAGGGAATTGGTGGAGTTTCCCTCTCTGGAGACATTCCAATCCCACCTGGGTGCGTTCCTGTGTCACCTGCTCCAGGTGACCTTGGGCAGGGGGAGGTTGGACTCCAGAGGTCACTTCCAGCCCCAAGATTCTGTGATTCTGGGAAGCTTTTTTAGCAACAGAAACTGCACCGCTGCCATTTCGGTCGAAATCCAGCAAATTCAGGGGCTGTTTCTTACAGAAGTGAAAACTGAGGGATTCCCCCTGAGTGGTTTTGGTTGCTTTTTCTGTTGGTGCCAGGCCGTGACTAAGAAGCAGCAAGAGGAAGCTCTGCAAGAGCTCCAGCCCCGTCCCTCTGTCCCTGGCCACACGTCCCATCCCAGGGACAGCGGGGAAGGAAACACTAACCAAAGCCTGTGCGGGGAGAAACCAAAACCAGAGCTCAGGGAAAGCCTCTGAAGCCCCAGAGCCACAGGCAGGACTTTTGCTGGAAAAACCTTGGGACTGTCCTGAGGAAAGCTGTGATGCCCAGGGGCTACAAGGCAGCACAGAGGCTTTAGGCACAGCACTGAGGGGCAGGGGGGAACAAGGGGATGTCCTTCCTACCTGCTCAGCAGCCCAGCTCTCACCTCACAGCCCCTGGTTGTGGAAGGGCTCGTAGCCACTGCCCGAGGTGCCCAGCGAGCCACTGATGCTGAATGGTGGCACCAGCTCCAGTGCCACCGACCCCAACCCGCTGCAGGGAAAGCAGAGAGGTCACCGAGCTGCCCGTCCTCCTCCAGCCCCTGCCAGCCCCCTGCCAACAGCAGAACTGGGTGAGGAGAGGGGTTGTGACACCTTGGCACTGCACAGAGGGAGCTGCCAGCCTGCCCCTGGTCCCCCCGTGGAGTCACTCACCGCGAGTGGTAGAGGCTGAAGACAAAGTCAGGCCCTGGGGAGGCAGGAGGCAGAGGAGGGAGAGTGTCAGAGCCATGTGTTGCTTTGCCGTGAGTGGCAGGGTGGGGACAGGCAGGACAGGCAGCAGGACAGCACCAGGACATCGCTGTGCATCCCCCTCCTCGCCTCACAGTGCCTCCAGCTTGGCCCCGAGCCCCCTGCACCAGGGGTTCCCATCTCCCGTGTTCCCCACAGCCCAGGCCCTGCAGCCCCGTGCTCTGAGGCCCCCCCCATCCCGTTTTGTCCCTCTGTCCCCCTGTCCCCTGCCCTGTCCCCCCGTCCCCTGCCCTGCCGTACTCACGGCGCTGGCCGCGGCCCCGCCGGTACCACCGGATGAAGGTGTAGCCAAAACTCGCCAGGATCAGCAGGGCCAGCCCGATGCCCAAAACAACCCCGATCACCTTGATGGACGCTTGTCCTGGAGAGCAGAGGGAGCAGGGGCTCTGCAGACACATCTCTGGGAGGCCGGGGGTCCCGACTGTCCCCTGCAGGGCACAGGACACCCGGGAGCGGGGGTACAGCTCTCCAGCATGTGCTGTCCCCACGGCGGGGAGGGACTGCACCCGCCAGGGCTGCCAGGACCGTGGCACAGAGATTTCTGCTGTCCCCAAAGCCCCATGACGGAGACCACCGCCGTCCCCAGGTGAGCTGGCAGGTGGCACGGTCACTGGGAAGGGAGGTGGCCACCCTGACCACGCCGTGTCCCCACTGCTGGTCCCGCTCACGCCCTCGTGGGGTGATGCTGCTCGTCCTGGTGGCGCTGGAGCCATTTCTGGGCTCGCAGTTCCCTCTAGAGGATGCTTTTGTCAGGACGAGCAGCTGCTGCCGCCAGCGCCAGGCCGGGACGGGACACGGCCGGGGCTGCGCGGGACCTGTGCGGGCTCTGCACCGCCCCATCCCTGCCCTCCGCCAGCGGGCTCTGGCAAAATCCAGCACCGACCAATGCTCCCGGAACTGTCAGGACACCGCGGTGCCCGGCACAGCCACCGAGCATCGATTCCGGTGCGGACAGCTCTGCTGGGGCTGTGCCAGGAGGGCGCAGGGGGTTTGGGCGCTGCCCCGCAGCGCGGCCAGCGGAGGACGCAGGGACGGGATTCAATGCGGCCCCGGGAGCGAGGAGGCAGCGCAAAGGGATGACCTAAGAGCAGCTAAACTTAGGCAGATGCCAGCGGAGTGAGAGCATTTCCCCTGTGGTCACAGTGTTTACGCAGCGAGCGCGGTCCCAGGGACGGACAAACAGCCGGGGGCCGCAGAGCATCGGCCGCAGCTCCCAGGGCCCGCGGGGGAGGAGCAGGACCTGCCCTGCTCTTCTTTCCCTTCCAGCCGGCCCTCCTGGCAGGGCTCAGGGTATGTGGGTGGCAGCGTTTCTGCTGGGGCAGGGCGAGCTGGAGCCCCGCGACCCCCGGTGAGGGCGAGGCCGGGGAGCCGCAGCAGCCGTGACTCACGGCAGGAGCTGCGGGGCAGGAGGAACGTGGTGCAACAGCCTCCCTGAATCAGCCGGCTGCCGAAACTGCCCCGTCCCCACGCCCACTGCCCGTGGGAGGGTGACGGCGGCGTGCCCGGGCCCTGCCCCGCGCCGTGGGAGGCGTCCCTGCCCTGGCACCCTCGGCAGCAGAGATGGCCACATCCCAGGGGATGGCTCTGAGCAGCACTGCTCGGGCACAGCCTCAGTGGCAGTGAGCCCCAGCTCATGGGGCAGGGGGGAGGAAGGTCACCAAAGCACTGCCCATGCCATGGACATCCCACCTCTGCCCCGGGAAGGGGGAAAAGGCCACCTGCTCACCTGTCGGGGGGTCCATGTCCCGGTGTGCCTTGTCTGCTGTGCCACGGGAGCTGCTCTCGGTTATCCCAGCCTGGAGCTGCTGCTGCAGAGCCCTGTCTGTGCTGCAGCCTGCCACGTCCTGCCTGTCCCCTGGTGACACTCCCTGCAGCGAGGCTGGGCACCAGTCCTGGCCCACTGGTCCAACTGGTTCACAGGGAGAAAGCAGAGGAGCTGCAGCAGACACGACCGGGGGCACATCGCCGTGCCCAGCCTGCCTGTGTGGGCAGCTCTGCCCTCCCGCTGCTGGAAGAGGCTGAACTGGGAGTACTGGGAGCCTGAGGGCCAGGGACACCCTGGACACACGTGTGTCCAGCTCTGGCAAGGTGCCCGAGTGGCCGTGTCCTCCGATTGCCACCTCCCAGCAAGACCAGAGCCAGGGAGGTGGCAGAGACCCACGCAGAACCCAGGCTGGGGGACTCAGGCAGGACCCCAGGGGACAGGGGTGACCCTCAGCAGCTGCCCCCAGTCAGACACATCCCAGAGTGATGCACTTAGAGCTCCACTTGATCATCTCCTCAAAGTCCCAAACCAGAGCATCACTCGGGAATCAGCCCCGTTTGTAGAAAGAGGGAAAACCACCTCCTGTGGCTGCAGGGAAAAGTGACCAAAAAACAGCTGGAACCTGGGCAAAACTCCTCCCTGCTTTGTGCTGCTGTGCCAGGCACAGCCTCCAACCCTGCCGTGCCCCACATCGGTGGCTGTGGGTGGCCAGGGCAGGAGCCAAGCCCTGAGCAGCTCTGCCAACCTCGGTGCCAAGAGCAGCAGTGGGGCCTGAGGGGTGCAGAGCCAGCAGAGCACAGAGAGGACAGCAGGAATTTCAGCCCCTGGGGGCTGGCAGCGCTCCCTGCCTTGGAGAGGACAGGGTGAGGGGTGGGTGTATTGTAAATGCAGGTGAACCTGGTGGGAAGAAATGCTGATGTCTGACTCCAGTTGAGGAGGCTGAATGATTTATCTATTAGAACTATGCTATAATACATTGATATACTGTTTAAAGGAGATACTAAAACTACAAACCTATTTGTTCTAACTGCCACATCTAACTCACAACTCGTGACCCTCTCTGAGAGCCCAGCCACAGGGGGGTTGGATTGGATTGGATTGGGTTGGGTTGGGTTGGGTTGGATTGGATTGGATTGGGTTGAGTTGGGTTGGGTTGGATTGGATTGGATTGGCCACCAGGCTCAAACAATCCTCACCAGTATCTAACCAAGCAATCACCCCAGGTAAACAATTCTCCAAACACATTCCACATGGGAAAAACAAGGAGCAGGAATAGAAATTGTTTTCTCTTTCTTCTCTCTGTGCTCCTCTATGAAAAAGTCCTGAGAGAGACAAGAATGTGCCTGCCACGTGTGTCCGTGTGGCTCAGGGTCACTCAGAGCCCTGGGCCAGCCCGGCCTGACCTCTGCCTGACCCCACTGGAGCCCGATGCCCAGAAACCGGTGCCATGCCCGGCTCGGGGAGCAGGGAAGGGTGACTGGCTGCAAACGCAGCCGCTCTCCAGGAAGCAAAGCCCCGGAGGCGCGCGGGGCTGTGACACAACCCCTGCAGAGCTGAGCTGCCTCCTCGGAGCCTTCACGTCCCCGAGGGAGGACTGGCTGCTCCTGCCGTGCCACCGCTCCTGGCCTGCTCTCCCTTCCACGGCAGCAGGGCTGGCACCGGGATGCTCTGGCGAGGCTGCCAGGACCTGCCAGCTGCACCAGGGAGCCAAGGCCAGCCCAGCCCCCACCGCTGCAGCCCCTGAAACATTTTTCAACCTGAAATGTGCCACAGCAGCCCAGTAGGCTGCCCCCCTACATCCCACATCCTCTGGGCATCACATGGACCACGAGGGCTGAGGTCCCCACAGCTCCCAGGGGGGCTGGATCCTCGGTGTGAGTGTGGGGAGGGTGCCCCTCACCTGCAGAGCCACGGGTGGATGCCAGGCCAGGCTGTGGGAGCGGGCAGGATCCCTGCTGGCAGGGGTGAGCTGGCACAGCGATGGCACAGCTTCCCGAGGCGTTGCAGGCCGTGGGTGCTCTGCTGTGTGCCGCCGGCAGCAGCGGGACCGTTGGGAAAGCTGGATTTCCACAGGAGAAGGGGGTAATTAGCTGCTCGGCACATCCTGCACACCCAGCACCTCCAGCATGAGTGTGCAGAGGGCAGCCAGCAGCCTCCCCGACCCCAGCCCGCTCCCCGGGCCACCCTCACCCCCCGGGGGTGCTGCCTGCTGCACACCTCAACCTCCCTCCCATCCTGCCGGGCTAAGCAAACAGCTCCATCCCACAGGGATTGGTTATTCCTGGATAATCACAAATCCATGACCCTCAGCCGTCCCTGTGGTCACCCCATGGTGCCCCCCTTGCAGCCTGGGGTGACATTCCATGGGCACCCACCTTTAACCCGCCCCAGCCCTGCCAGCCGTGACCTGGGGACACACAGCCCGAGTGACCCAGAGCACAAACTCTCCTCCTTTCCTCCTCCACCTACTCAAACCTCGGTTTGACAACAACCCAGCGCAACGCGGAAGGGCCGGACAAAGAGCGGGACGGCAGTGGATCCTCTTATCATCAGGAGGAGCAGGAAAAATCAGTTCCTTCACTTCTGATAAGCTATTTGGTGACAGCAGCCCCGCAGGTGAGTCACCTGCCGTGGCAGATGCTCGGGAGATTACCGCCGGTGGTGGTGCTGCTGCTGATAGACCGGTGTTGTATTACAATACAAACCAGAATTCCTGTTTCACAACTCCCCTTGTGGGTTTTAAGGAGGGCCGGGGCGGTCCTGCCCCAGTGTGAGCACGGCGTGGGCACGGAGCGCGGAGCGCAGGCAGCGCAGGGAGCATCGCCTCCCGTGTCCCGCACCGGGGACATCTGCCGGGTTTCCGCGGGCGGAGGGAGCACGCCGGAGCTGGACGGACATGGTGAGTCACTGCCCGCGCTGCCCCCGGCCCCGCCGTGGGCACCAGCCCCCCGCACACCCCGCCCGGAGCGGTGCTGAGGGGATGGGGCAGCCCAGGCCCAGGGAGCTGCTGCTCCCCAGCAGCCAAGGAAGGGTTTCCCTCTGCTCCTCACACCCCTCCGTGGCTGCACACGGTGTTTGGGTACCCCCCGAGCTCTCGCTCACACATTTCTGGGGCTGCCTTTCCCTCTCCCGGCCCGGGGAGCAGACAAGCAAGGCAGTGTCCCCCATGGCAAGGGGAACAGGGCATTCCAAGGGTCTTATCCCACTCCTGGGCACTGCCTGGGGGAGAGCCAGGCTCTCCCAGCCCCCAGCACAGCTGCCAGGACCTCTGCTCAGCACAGGGGACACACCTGCAGCGCCCTGTGCGGGAAAAGCCACGGCCACCAAACCCCAGCCTGGCACGCAGTTCCTCCCTGGGAGGGAGACACTTCCCCAAGAGGGCAGACACGTATGACCAAGCTCGCCGGGCACTGCAAAACCCTCCACCAGCAGCACAGCGGGACATCAACCCCGTCAGGGTGGGGAACCCACTCCCTGCAGTGCCTGCACACACCCACGGGTTAAATCCCCGCAGCCAAGGAGTCACGCTGGGAATCTGGTGGCCCTGAGAAGCTCGGCAAGGCCAGCTCGGCACACCCTGCACCCCCAGCACGGACCCCGCGCTGAAAGGGGGGAGGAGGTTCCGCAGAGCTCCACGGCTCCTGGGCTGGCACTGGCACAGCTGGAGCCTGGGATGGCCATGGGGACGTGAAGGGCTCCAGGAGAACGCAGCAAGGGAGCTCAATTAGTCACGGTAGCACGGAGCTCTGCAGGAAATCATGTGCCTCCACTCCACGCAGGAGCGGGCACGGCCCTCGCCTTGCTTTGGATTTAACCAGTGCAGCTCTTGCTCGTGGTGGGGCCTTGAGAGGAGTCATGGAGAGGCAGCTCCAAGCTCTGAATCCCTTTGAAACAGAAGAGGTTCATGGACTGAAGAAATGCAAAAAACAAAAAACCCCAAACCCCTATAATCACCCATCTCATCAGCATCCACACCAGACCTGGTGTCTTGGAAAGGATTCCAGCTGTGGATGACATGATGGGGACAACCATGGGCAGTGTGGGGACAGAGGGACAGCCGTGCTGCTGCAGTGGGGCCTGGAGGATCCATCTCGGCCTGGGACCGTTCCCACAGGATCCCGTTAGGATCCCATTATCCAGGTGGTGCCCGGCCCAGGCCCAGGTGACACAGGAGGTCAGCATGAGGAAGGACCAGCCCCACGTGCCCGGGGCTGGCAGAGGTTGGTGCAGCATTACAAAACTCCCCAGGCCTCCGGGAGTTCTTCCCTTCTCTGCAGAGAAGCGGCTCAGGAAGGGCAGCCCAGGTGGGAGATGCAGGACCCAGGTTCCCCTTCCCACCCTGCCCTCCTGCTCCCAGCAGCTCCCTGCCACCAGGAAACAGGCTCTGCACCCCAGGAGCTGAGCAGAGCCCGTCCAGGGGTGGGGAATTTGGCACAAGCTGCCCACACTCGGCACGGGTGCCAGCTGAGCCTGGCTTTGGGAGGAAGGCTGCTGGCATTTCCTCAAGGAGCCAGACTCCAGCATGCTGGGACACAGCCACATGGCACCAGGCAGGACCCAGTCCTCTCCTGCACAGGTCGCTGCTTGTTCCCAAAACCAGCAGCCCCAGCCATGCTGCAGGGACACGACAGCTCCTGGCTCACAAAGCCAGCCTGCCCTTGTGAGCTAACTCAGGGATAATGGCCTGGCACTTGCTGTAAAATCCTGCTGGAAGGGTGTGCGTGCATGGCTAAACATGCCCTGGCACGGTGACCAGGGCAGGGAGGGCTCACCTCTCCTCTGACCTTGGCACACAGCCCCCTTCAGCTGTGCCACATCCCCAGTGCCCCCACACTGCTCTGCCAGGCCCTGGGATGGCACAGGGCCCTCTGCTCTCCTTGGGTGTGACCAACAGCATCGCCTCCAAACCTGTGCTGCTCTTGGAGTTCAGTTGGAGCAAAGGCTTCCAGAGCCTAAGCCCTCCTGGATCATGCACCTGGATCTGTGGGTTGAACCTTCCTCACCTCTGCTCACACAAAAACCTTGTCTTACCTGCGGCGGCAGAGTCGAGAAGAGAAGAGAAGAGAAGAGAAGAGAAGAGAAGAGAAGAGAAGAGAAGAGAAGAGAAGAGAAGAGAAGAGAAGAGAAGAGAAGAGAAGAGAAGAGAAGAGAAGAGAAGAGAAGAGAAGAGAAGAGAAGAGAAGAGAAGAAGAGCTCACCGGGGCTGGCAGGGCAAGGAAGGCAGCAGGCTCAGTGCAGCAGGAACACCTTTCCAAAGGGCTGCTCTGTGGCACGGCACAACCACGGCTGGAAAACACGGAACAGACATGGACAGCGCCCACCTGAACCCTCCCGAAGGGGCTCTGGGCTTCAGCCCACCCACCACCCACCGAGCAGGGACTCACAGCACCTGCCCTGCCATGGCCGGGGCTTTCCAGTACAAGGAGTTGTTGCAGGAGGATAACTCCGAGGAGCTCAAGCGGATCGATGCCTGAGTCATCCCCACTCCAGCCAGGGCTGTGTTTACCCCGTCTCTTAGCAGCGGCACAGCCCTCCCTGCCTGCCTCCCTCCCTGCCCTGGTTCCCCTGGCTCGGGCTGGTTCCTGCGGTGCTCCTGCAGCCCGGCAGGGAGCACCCGGGCTGTGCCACCCGCTTCTGGCCCTTCCGGAGCCACAACCCCCCGTCGTGGCATGCCCGTGTGCCACAGCCCCGCAGGCGTGTGTATTTTGACTCAGGGTGTCTGTGCACATCAGAAAGAGCCGCTTTCACAACATCCGTGACTTTTGAAGCCTCAGGTGTGTTAATGACAGTAACTATACCACTGAGAGCCGGTTACTGGAACTGCACAGGTGGTGTCTACGGGAACAAGGTGGCAGGTGACCCTGGGTGACCCAGAGCCAGGCGTGGTCACGGCAGGACAAGCCACCCCCATTCCCAGCAGCTCTAAAGCCACCTCAGGTGAAGGTGGGGCCAGTTTCCCTGCTCCCCTCCCTGGGCTGTGAGCTCACCACGGGGCCAACTACCCTGCCCACAGCTGACCCTCCTGCCTTCCAGCTGCTTTTTGCCTGCAGGTTCAGCTCATGACTGGTTTTCCTCTCTGGTTTGCAGGACTCGGCCTCGGAGCGGCTCAACGGCAGAGGTAACACCGGTGGGAGCTGGGAGAGATGAGAGGTGCCGGGCTGAGCCCGGCCATGCAGGGCCATGCTCCTCTGTGTTGCAGGTCTCTGCATGAGACCCAAATCCTCCAGGGCACCGGGGTCCTTCAAGCGGGTCGGGATCCTTGTCCTGGCCGTGGTGCTCACCCTCGCCTGCCTGGTCGCCATCGGGTTCCTGGGTACAGTTCCTGATCTCTCCCCCTCCTTCCCCATGGCCACGGCTCAGCCAACACAGACCCAGCTCCTTGCTGATCCCCCCGTGGCAGCCCCGGGCCTGCCCAGGAGCTGGAGCTCAGCACTGAGCCCCCCTCTCCCTCTAGTGAAGATTTACCTGGACCACCACTACCTGCTCTGCAAGCAGCCCCTGAAGCTGGTGCCGCTGAAGCGGGTGTGTGACGGGCAGCTGGACTGTCTGCAGGGCGAGGACGAGGCCAACTGTCCCCAGTGGGTCCCCGAGGGGCCACCAGCCGGGGGTGAGTGCAGGATACCCCGCCAGAGCTTGGGGGGCTGGGCTGCTGCGGCCACCCCGTGCCAAAGCTGACTTTGTGTCTGCCTCCAGCCCGCGTTTCCAAAGACAGATCCATCCTGCAGGTGCTCCAGAGCCACACTGGAACCTGGTCCTGTGTGTGCCACGACCACTTCACCCCGGCGCTGGCCAGAGCTGCCTGTGAGCAGATGGGTTACAGCAGGTACCCGGCTGCTTCCCCTGCCTCACCTTCCCTCTTCCTTAAAAGCTCTTCTGGAGCGGGGCTCTGCTAATCTGTGAAGCACTCAGAGCTCTGCACTAATGGTTTCAGTCCATCCCCAGCACGCAGAGCACTCTGTGAGTCCCCAGGAGCTGGCTCGGAGCCCTGGCAGCCTCCTGTGAGAGCAGAGTGCTGTGCCCTGCTCTGTCACAGCCCACGGGCACCCTGCCCTGCTCCTGCTCTGCCTCCGTGCCCCCTACCTGCAGCCCTGCCCTCCCCAGAGCAGCCCAGGGTCTCGCTGCCAACACAGCTCACCTGGGGAGCGAGGCTCAGGGCCCTGCACTTCCCTCTGAAGATGGATCCTGGTGTTTGAGCCACTGTAGGAGCCCAGACTGAGTCCAACCCAGCATTTTCCAGGCCCAAAAAGTCAGCGATTGAGGCTTTGAACACAGGTCCCAAATGTCACAACAGCAAGGAGCTCCCTGAGCTCTCCCACCTGCTCACTCCTCTGCCCAGGAGTGGGGAACGCTCTCCCCTCCTTCAGCTGCTCCTGTCCCTGTTCCTGGGCTCAGTGTCCCGGCCCTCCAGGCTGTGACATCCCCACTTTGGCACCCCTGTCCCCAGAAGCCCCTTTTTCCTTTGGGATCCAGGCTCCCGAGGCACTGAGGCACCAGTGCCTGTCCTCCCCCACCCCTGAAGCCCTGTCCCCCCGTGTCTTCCAGCACCCCAGCTTTCCAGGGCGTGGAGGCGAGCGCAGGGCAGCCGCTGCCTCCCCGCGAGGTCGTGCTGAGCAACGGGAGCCTCCAGGTGCTCGAGCCAGGCAGGTGAGTGGGGACTGTGTGGACCCCGAGCAGGAGCCTCCGGTGCCTGGCAGAGGAGCCAAATCCAGCTCTCTTCCTTCCTCCTGCAGGAAATGCCTCTCGGGCTTGGTTGTGTCACTCTTTTGTTCCAGTAAGTACCAAGCTGGTGGCTGGGCCTTGTGGGCACTGGGGCCTCGTCCTGCTCCAGGTCCTCGCTCCTGGCACGGCCCCGTGGGAGCGTGGCTCCATCCCAAGCCCATTCAGCAGTGTTTGCACGAGGAGAGATGGATTTAAGCACTGCTCACCTCGTTAAGGCAGCACAAACCTCCCAGCAATGAAACCCCTGAGGGAGGCTTACCCCGCTGCCTGCATGGGTTTACCTTTACCAGCGAATTGCCCTGATTAAACTAATTATCCGGGGGGCGCTGGAGCAGGCAGGGGGTGGCTGGACCCCTTCCAGCAAGCCTGGGGACGAGGGGTGACAGCGGCGCTGCGGGGATGAGGCACCCTGGCCGCGCTCCTGCCGCCGGGAGCCTCCTTTGCTCTGTCCCTCGTGTCCCCCGACAGACTGCGGGCAGAGCGTGCGGACCCCGCGGGTGCTGGGGGGCAGCCCGGCCGCCATCGAGGCGTGGCCCTGGCAGGTCAGCCTGCAGTACAGGAAGGAGCACATCTGCGGGGGCAGCATCATCGGGCCCGGCTGGGTGCTGACGGCCGCGCACTGCTTCACGTGAGTGCGCAGCGCCCCGCCGGCTCCGAGCGGCGCTGCTGGAATCTCCTGCGGTTAAACAGCTCCCGCGGGGCTCTGTGCCCGTCCCCGCGGGGGGCACAAGCGGTGACAGCGCCGTCTGTGCACAGGAACAACCCCATCATCCAGAGCTGGCGTGTGAAGGCCGGCTCCGACCTCCTGTCGGGCGCTGCCACCATCGCCGTGGAGAAGGTGTTCCTGGCGGAGGTGACACCTGCGTCCCCCAAGGACAACGACATCGCCCTGGTGAAGCTGAGCTCCCCCGTGCATGACTCAGGTGGGCCTGGCAAAGTGTCACAAGTCACAAGTGTCCCCTGTTGGCACTGAGCATCGGGCTGGGATGGAGATGCCCGGCGTGGCAGCGTTCCATGGGCACCGGGCGCTGGAGCAGGGAGTGGGGTGCCCAGCTGGTGGCTGTCCCCAGCCAGTCTGGGCCCCTTCCCTGTGAGCCCCGCCTCACATCTCCTTTCCAGACAGCACCAAGCCCATCTGCCTGCCCTATTTTGATGAGGAGCTGGTGCCGGGCACACCCCTGTGGGTGATCGGCTGGGGCTACACAGAGGAGCGCGGTGAGTGGCACAGCGTGGGGGTGACAGGGACAAGGCAGAGCCCCCAGCACTGCCGGCAGGAGCAGCGGGGCTGGTGGGTCCCTCTGAGAGGCCGTGTGTCACCCAGGGAAGCTGTCGGAGCGCCTGCAGCAGGCTGAGGTGGAGCTCATCGACAAGAGGAGCTGCAACGTGGCCGCCTACCACGGCGATGTCACCGACAGGATGCTGTGTGCCGGCCTGCCCCAGGGCGGCGTGGACACCTGCCAGGTGAGGGCCTGGGCTGGACACGGGGCTGGGCGGGTCCCTACCCCTTCGTGCCTCGGCTCCTTCGAGGGAAGAGCTGTTTTGGGGACGGCTGCTGCGAGGGCTGTGCCTCTGCGGGGCCATCCTGAGGGTCTGTCCTTGCCAGGGGGACAGCGGCGGGCCCCTCCTGTACTCGGGCGGGCACTGGCAGGTCGTGGGCATCGTCAGCTGGGGCCAGGGCTGCGGGACCCCCAGCACACCCGGCGTCTACACCAGTGTCCGTGCCTACCTGGACTGGATCTACGCCGTGCGCAGGGTCAGTGCCGTCCTGCCCGGGGAGACGGGCAGCTCCCTTCAGCTGAGCTGCCTCCCGAAGGACACAGCTGCTTTCCTCTTGCTTTTGGCTGCCCTGTCAAAGCTTTCAATTCCTTCTGTGCCTCTCTCTCCTCGCAGTCGGAGCTCTGAGACCTGCCGGAACAGGTCGCTCCTCGCCTCGAGCCTCCCTTCCCATCCCTCTGCCCTTGCTCTGGCAGCAACAGGGCCGTGGATCTCCAGCCGTGGAAGGTGAGCAGAGGCTCCCAAATCCTCACTGGCAGCTGTGATTTAGGGTGCCAGAGCCCAGCCAAGGAGGCAAAGGGTGACTCGGAGTGGCGGCCACTGATCCCGTGAAGGAATCTCACTGGCCCAAGCTCCCTTCCGGAGAAAGATTAATTTATTGCCCTGTGCTGACCCCGCTGTGGCAGTTTGGCTCCTGGGGGGCCAAGCTGCTGTCAGCTCACTCCTGTTGTACAGAGAGAAATGATGTTTGTGCTTTACAGCGTCCCTCTATTCCCATTAAAGGAAAGGATTTGTTTTTTTCACTCAGCCTCCCAAGCTTCATCACAGGGTTATTCTTACTCAGCCCCCCACCCAGACCTAAACAGACACCCACAGCAACCCCAAACCACGGCGAGTTTCTCTAGTAAACGTAAACTTTATTTCATTCAAGGCAAAGCTAACTAAACCTCTACAGTGCAAAGATGTGCTTTAAGTCACCACCCAGCCCGGTGCACACACCCCCTGTGCTTACACGCAGGTTCCTCCCACGCAGCTTTACGTGTGCTTGGACACACGTGTCTGTGGCAGCACAGAGTGCCCTCCCCGAAATGCCTCTGCAGCCCCCACAAAGCCCCGGTGACAGCAGGGACCCCGCCGGTGCTGGCACAAGCCCCCGGGGCAGCCCGCTCCCCCGGAGCCCCCGGTGCACACGGGGTTGCATCCCTAGAGCTGCTCGTGTGGCCGTGTCCCACCAAGCCAGAGGAGTAATCCATGCATAGTGCAGCATTGCATACCCGGCAGGAAGTGGAGCTGCGTCCACGCGCCGGCTAAAAAAAGGCCAACAGGTTAGGACAGCTAAAAATAGTCTTTAAAAAACTCCCCTCCTCGCCTCACTGTCCTCCCCCGCGGGAGGGCTCCTCCAAGGGCGGGCCAGGGGTCTCTCGGGGTGACTGGGAGGTCTCAGGCCTCCTCCCGGGCTCTCGCAGGTGGCGGTGGCGTGTCACAACACCTGGCACCAGAGCGCCTTCCACCCCGGGGCGGTGGCAGAGCCTGCAGGGCGCCTCACGCCTCCTGACAGGTAGCCCAGACTCACTGTCCCCAGCTTACAGCGGGGACACTGAGGCACAGAGAGCTCAAGTGATTGGTCTGAGGGTCCCTCAGAGAGAGGGTCAGGATCCTGACTCCCACTTGCCTGTCTTACCAACAGCCAAGGGAACCCGCCTGGGGCCAGGTGCCAGTACCTGTCCCCTGTTCCAAGCGCACGGCCCTGCTCCAGTGGGTGCCCCCGGGCCCAGCCCGGGGTGACCAGCCCGCTGTGCACCAGCATCTCCAGAGAAAGCAGCACCCAGCCTTTCCTTGTCACCTTGGCCACCAAATCATTGCCTACCTCCCACTCCAGCACCTCTGCCAGGGCACAAGCCCCCACAGCAAGCCATGGCTCAGCTGTGAATCCCAATTTACTGTGGGGACAGGGGAGCTGTCTGTCCTGCAACTTCACTGTCAGACACCCACAAATTGGAGAAATAGGGAACAAATCACATTTTAAAGGAAATTGTCAACCTCGGATGTAGCCCGCTCACTTCGTGTCTCACATCCTTGTGAGTCCACTCACAGAGCCCCCCAGGCTTTCTGCAGCACCCCTCATCCCAGAGCACTTCACCGTCATAGCCAAGGAAACCTCACACCCACCCCGTGAGGTAGAGCAGTATTTTTGTCCCCATTTTACAGATGGGGAAACTGAGGCATGGAGAGGCAGAGCAACTTGCCCAGGGTTGCCCAGCAGGCCGGTGGCACAGCCCCGGCCTGGCTCCCCTTGCCAGGACTGGGCTGAGCTCCCTCCCTGTCACGGGGGAAGGGAAACGCAATTGGCTGCTTTCCCCTGGAATCTCGTACAAAAACATCCAGGTAACGAGTTCAGCCTTGGCACCAGCATCAAAAGCATCGCTGCTCCGAGTGCCGAGCTCCAGAGAGAGGGGAGGGGGCAGCACAAAGCCAGGGAGCGCTCCCGGGATGGCTGCCTGGGGAGAAGCCCCCCTGCTCCCAGGGATGGCTCTGGGACACGGCCACCTCCCCAGCCCTGCTGTGGGGGGGACCGAGGCACAGCCAGGGGCCTGTCACTGATTTGGTTCTCCAGTGTGCTTATCACAGCCCTGCTTCCTCCCATCCTCCTGCGCCACTCCATCTGCACGGCCGGCTCTGAGCATCCTTGCCCTGCTCCAGAAACCTTCTGCATGCAGCAGCAGCTCCCAGCCACCCCAGCTCAGCACCCAGAGGGCCACCCCACCCTCCACCCTCCGGGCACGCCGGGACCCCCGGTGCCCAGCACCCGGCCCCAGGCACGGCACCCACCCGGCCCCTGCCCTGCCCTGCCTGCCCGGCACCCTCTTGCCTGTGCTCAGAGCCGAGCCGGCGGCTCCCTGTGCCCCAGCAGCCTCCCAGTCTGAGTCCGCGAGAAGCTCCCAGTCCCCCCAGCAGCCGCAGCCTTGTCCGAGAAGCAGTGCAGGTTGCAGGCACGTGTGTAATAGAAACATGTCTCAAGCGCTGGCAGTTCGGAAAGAAAACAAAAGGGGAAGGCTCGTCCCGTGCCCGGGCTCCCGCGGCGGGGCAAGGCGGGCGCGGGGCGCCGCTGCTTCGTTCATGCCTTTGGTGGTGCTTTTTGTTCCGCCTTGGAGCCGGCCAGGCCGTTCTCGGTGTTGTCGTTCCCTGACGAGCTCACCAGACACTCCTTCCTGCACAGGGAGAGCGCACGGGCAGCTGGCAGCCCCCCACCCCGAGCCCGGCCCCGCTCACCCCGGCCCCACGGCAGCACCCCCGCACTCACTTCCCATCCTGCGTCTTCTTGATGATGAACAGGACCACCCTCTTGATGAGCATGAAGAGGATGAGGAGGCCGATGAGCCCCCCCACCACGCCCACGATGATGAGCGTCACAGTGTTGTCCGTCTCCACCACTGCGGGAGAGAAGGGGCTGAGGGGGCTCCTGAGGGGAGCGGGGAGCTCCCAGCTGCACATCCCACCCCAAAACCCCATAACCCCCTCCACCCGAGGCTTCCAGGCGCGCCAACCACCTCCGTGCACCACCACAAGAGCGAAGCAAGGAGCCTGTCACCGTGTGTGGGCATTTCCACCAGCCCAGGGCCACCCCAGTGCCCTGGCCAGCACTCACTCTTATGGACCACGGTGAGGAAGATGGTGGCGTTGTGCTGGGCGTTCCTCTCCTTGGGGTTCTTGACGTGGCAGGTGTACTTGCCAGCATCGCTGAACTCCACGCCGTTCAGCACGATGGAGATGTTGTTTTCCTTCTTGGTGGTGGAGCCGACAAACTCCACCCGCGGGTTGTGCCAGATGAGGGTGGGCTCTGTGGCTTTGTTCTTTATCTTGCCGTGGTAAATCTGCAGAGGCAGGGGGGCAGGAGCAGCTGCGTGAGGGGGAGGCTCACGCTCTCCTGATGGTGGCCCAGCTCAGCTCTGCACACACAGGCACCCCAAATGTCCCACCAAATGTCCCATTTCACCCCATTAAACCAGGAATGGCCATGGAGAGGAACCTGATGCTCATCCTGCTGGGAAGCAGCAGATCCGGCCTGCCCTGAAGAGATGGAACAGACCGTGCAAAAAATGGGAGATCTCCAGAGAAAGTGAGCTCCTTTGCTGGCCAGAACTGCTCCAAACCAGCCCTCCTGCTGAGGAATTGAGGAGCCAAATATTCCCAGCAGGAAGCAAATCTATACAGAACCTTTCATATTTCAAAGCAAGCGAAGGAGGAGGAAATGAACCATATTTTGCCCTAAGCGCAGATTTGCACCTGAACAGCCAATTTATGAAAATAAATGAGCCTGTGGGCAGCAGCAAATCTAGAACAGCTTTGTGCCAAAAGCACGATGTTCTAGGGTATCTAAGTCACCCCGTTGGCACAGCCTTGTCCTCCCCAGAGCTGGTGACACAGAGAGAAGGACATCCTGCACGAGGAGAAAGAGAACTGCAAGAACTGCAGTGCTGAGATGCGCTGGGGAAGGACAACAGGACCTGCCAGGAAAGCAGAGGCGGAGCCCAGAGAGCCACTCACCAGCTCTGTTGAGTTGAAATACCATGTGAAGATCAGGTCCTGGAAGCCTATGCAGGTGGAGAAGACACAGGGCAGCAGGACATTGGAGTTATTCAGAGCCGTCACCGTGTTGGTCTTCCCCACCGACACCTCCAAGGCGAAGGCGATGGCGAAGATGTGCAAACCTGGCAGGGAGAGGGGAGGGGAGAGTGAGGCCAAGGCTTTGTCACCCCTCGTCCCCTTTGGCATACCAGGCTGCCATGGCAGGAGCAAAGGTGCCTGTCCCCAGCCCTAGAATGGCTCGGTGACAGAGGGCCCTGCAGGGACTGGGGCTGGCTCACCCGCAGAGACAGCGCGGCTTCAAAGGGAACCAGAATATCCCCACGAAGCAAGCGTGCAAATGAGAGCCCTGATTTGCATGTTATCCACAGGCCTCCAGCTAGACCTTAAAGGGGGAGAAAAAAAGCCAAAGGCGAAGCAGAGCTCTGTTCTTCAGGCGGGAGCTGGAGCAGTAATTAGCGTGGCTGTCCTGGCCGCCTGCCACCCGCTCGCCCTCCAGCAGCCCTGCCCTGCCCTCCGGAGCAGCCCCCTCACTCCCAGCAGCGAGAGCCCCGGCTCCCTCCCGAGCTGCCAATGACCTTCAAACTGCAGGATGCAGCTCTCCCACTCCTCGGCTCCCCGTGAGCAGGGAGAGAGGAGCAGGGAGAGAGGAGCAGGTAGGAGCCCAGCTGCAGGTGAGCACTCCTGGGGTGAAGGGACTGGCATTGCACTGGGCTGGGCCACCACTGTCCCCACAGATCCTTTCTGGGAGCACAAGGATGCTCTGGTCCCGGCCAGAGGAGCAGTCCTGCTCCTCATCCCCACCCCAGCACTGCCCCATCCCGTTTGTGTCATGTGGCATGGCTAAGATGTGCCACGGCCCGGCAAAGCGCTGTCCTCCCCTTTCCCAGACCTCAGCCACCCCTGCAGAGCTTTCCCTGGGCACAAAATCCAGGGGACACAGCTTTTCCCACGGCTACAAGGCAATCCCACAGCTGCCCCAGCACCTTAACTCGGTCATGCTGCCCTCAGTCTGGGATTCGCCTCTCTCTGCAGCCGCCTCAGCTGCTGATTTATTCTCCCACACAAGCCGGTGCTAACAACTCCCCAGGCACGTCGCAGCCGGAGCCAAGCCCGAGAGCCCTGCATCCTGGGCTCCGGGCCCTGCTGCAGTGCTGCATTGCAAGCACTGCAGGCGAGGAGTTATTTAACTTTACACAGAAGCACTCCTCATTTTGCTCGAGAGGCTGGAGCTAACGCCAGGGAGTGGTTCCCGGCAGATGGAATCTCCTGCAGCTCTCAGGCTCCTAGAGCAGCCCTGGGGATGCTACAGAGGGGACTTCACAGGCAGGAGTGTCCCAGGGGACAGGAGCTGTCCCTCTGGAGCAGGAGTTGGCAGAGGGATGCCTGGCTCTGCAGGTTCGTCTGAGCCTGCAGCGTGCTGCAAGCGGACACTCACAGGAAAGATGATTCCTTGCAGCTTGCAACACTTTAAAACCTGTCTGCCACCCTGAGAATGTAATCTGAATTGGACATGTGGGGTAAATCGAGGCTGACCTTGTTCCTGTCATCCTGGGCTCTCAGGAAGACACAATTAATATGTTACCACTAAATAAATAAAGCACCAAGGAAAACACGCTGGGGGAGCACTGACTGGACCTGCCACACATCAGCTCTCCGCGCTGCTTTTCCAAACCCTCCCAAAGCTGCTGCACTTTGCACCACCAGGTCCCCAACGTTCAGGGCCACTCCCCTGGGGGCTCCAGGCTCCCTCCCATGCCTGCAGGCACCAGCGTTTCCCAGGGAAGCAGGGAGCAGCCACTCCTGCTGCTGCCAGAGCCTTGGCCGCCTGCGCTTTGCTCCTGCAGAGGGAGAGCCCCGCACAGCGAGGGGGCTCGCGGAGCACTGTGCTCACCCCGGACTGCCATCTGTGGGAAAGCTGCTCTAGAGAAACTTTCACTGCCCATAAAAGTCAGCGTGACATCCTGGCGCAGGCAGCAAGCCATGGCTGGCAGGCTGGCCGGGCTCCTCTCCAGCGGGGTTCAAAGAGAGGAGCTCCTTGGGCTGCCCGGTGTGCTCCGGGACAGGACCCACCGCCCTCTCCTCTCCTCTGGGAGGGGCTGTGCCTCTCCGGAGCTGCAGCCGGAGCCCGCTGCCGCTCCCTGCGGAGCACGGCATCCCCGGAACCCACAGACACAGAGAGGCCCGCCCTGCACTCCCCTGCCCACCGCCCTCTCCAGCTCCCAGCCCACCTGAGCGACCTGTGGGACCAGGTTCCCACCTCCACGTCCTGGACCCCAGACCCCTGAGCGGTCTCAAGCATCTCCGAGTCTCTGCTACCGCCCCGCTGCCAGCTCAGGAGCTGGCACCCAAATCTTGCCGGGGGTCAGGTACTTACATGCTTTTTTGTGTCTCCAGCATCCTTTAACTTAAGAACTTTGCCCTCTAAAACGCCTCCCACGGGAGTGCCCCAGCAGCAAGCGCTGCACAGCCAGCCCGAGTTCCAGGCTGACACGAGGATGACCCACGGGAGCAGGAGTGCGGCGGGTGCGTGAGGCTGATGCAGCTGGCTGGAGCCTGCCCCAGGTGTGCAGTGGGGAGGGAACGGCTGCCAGCCCCTCCCTGCACCCTGTGGCGGGGGATCTCGGGCATCCCTGGCCACGGGGCTGGGCATCATGCTCCGAGCAGCGGCCCTGCAGCGCGGGTCGGTCCCCGCGCCGGGGACAAGCACATGCGAACGGTCGTTGTACCAAACGAACTGTAAGACAATGACCTGTCGGCGGGCGTGCTGGCGCTGAAGCAGTGCACGGCCTCCCCGCGGCCATCCCCCGGTCCCGGGCAGGCAGGCAGCGCGGTCCCCGCTCGCCGGGCAGCGCAGGAGCGGGGCAAAGCGGGGTGCAGCCGCAGTGCTCGCAGGAGAAGCGCTGGCCGCGGGAGCGCCGGTGCGGGCAGGGCAGGGGCTGGAGCCGGGACTTCGGAGCTGGGGCTCGGCTGCGAAGTCACCTTGGCCAAGTGACTTATCCCCGGCGCTCCGGACCGTCCGTCTGCAGAGCGGAGAGCGGCGTTAGCGCCCGCGGGCGGCATCCCCGGGCGCGGCGGGCGGGGCGCAGGGGATGGGTGCGGAGCGGGGACCCCCGCCTTGGGCTGCCGCGGGTCCCCGGGGCAGGGTCCCCGCCGGGGAGCCGGGGTGGGGGGACACAGGACGCGGGCGGTACCCGGAGGGGTCCCCGCAGCCCTCGGCGCCCCTTACCCAGGAGCGCGGCCAGCAGGCGCGGCGCGGCGCGGCGGCGAGCGGCGGGCGAGCCCGGGGCCATGGCTGCAGCGCGGGGCGGCGCGGAGCGGAGCGGAGCGGTCCCTGCTGCCCGCAGCGCCCGGCTCTGGCCGCCCCCGCGGAGGGCGAGCGGCGCCGGGCGGGGCCGCGCCGGGCGGGGCCGCGCTGAGCCCTCCTCCGCGCTCCTCCGCGCTCCTCCGCGCTCCTCCGCGCTCCTCCGCGCTCCTCCGCATCCCCCCGCGCACCCGCCCGCCCCGGGAATCGGGGAGCGCTCCCTGGACCGGGGCACTGACGCTCCCCCCGTGCTCCGCGCTGATGAAGCCGCATCCCGAATCCTGGGCGCAGTTTTGGGCCCCCCGTAAGAAGGACATTGAGGTGCTGGAGTGTGTCAAGGGAAGGGGCTGGAGAAACAGTGGGGTTTGGAGAGGCCGAGGGAGCTGGGAGGTTTAAACTGGAGAAAAGGAGGCTCGAAGGGATTTTCTTGCTCTCGTCAACTCCCTGACAGGAGGGTGGAGCCAGGTGGGGGTCGGGCTTTTCTCCCAGGTAACAAATTACAGGACAAAAGGAAAAGGCCTCGAGCTGTGCCACGGGAGGTTTAGGTCGGATTTTAGGGAAGATTTCTTCACTGAAAGGGTTGTCCAGCCCTGGCACAGGCTGCCAAGGACAGTGGTGGAATCACCAACCCTGGAAGAGTTCAAAAACCATATGGCTGTGCCACGTGGGGACATGGTTTAGTGATGGCCTTGGCAGTGGTGGGTTTATAGTTGGACTTGATCTTAGAGGTTTTTTCCAACCTCAGGGATTCTGTGGTGGCCCTGGAAACACTGGGCTGGTGTTGCCCTGGGCCACTTTGGGAAGAGGCAAAATGCCACTAAGGCCAGTGGCTTCCCAGGACAACAAAACGGGACAAAGCCGGGGCTCGGCTCTCCTTCAGGGCACCTCCAGTGTGGCACCAGGTCCCTGCCCTCCATCCCAGCAGACACAGGTGCGATGCAAAGCCAGGCCCCGATGGCTGCAGAGGGACCCGCCCGGCGCCAAAGGGGACACTCCGAGAACTCAGAACGCTCTGAGAACTTATTTTTCTCACCGTGATCTTGTTCCGGGATAATTGGCTGCACAACAGTTCCCTTCCTCGCATCCATTAGGCCTGCCCTTGGCACACCCACACCGCATCCCAAGGGCGGCCCGGGGGATCTCCTAATGGAAGCCCCGGGGCGTGGTGTGGGCAGGCAGAGCTTCACCTCCGTGCCCGGGTCCATTAGCCAGCGAGCCCTCGCGCAGCGATTGCGGGAGGTGACGCGTCCCCAGGCTGCCGTGGCGGGAAGGGGAGGAGGTGATGCCGCACTCCTGGAGCAGGAACGGCGCTGGCTTTTTCTCTGGGCTGCAGTGACACTGGGCACACGTCCTGGCAAAGCTCACCCCAGGGACCAGCCATGGCTTCCCCGAACTGATTGACTGGTTTTTGGGTGTGAGGGCAGCTCACGTGCTGCCTGCACGCCTAAGGTGCCACAGCCTGTCACCTTCAGGGCACGTTAAGGCTCCCCATCCCCATCCAGCCCCCTCTGCAGCTCTCCTGGCCAGCAGCATGAAGCAGCAGAGAGGAGGGAAAGCAGGAGGCTTTGCAGGGCACGGGGACATCCCAGGGGAGCCTGAGAGGATGCCAGCAGTGCCTGTGGGTTGAGGCGTTAGGGCTGCAGAGCTGGCAAGAGAGGCAGGAAAAATACCGGCAGAGCCAGGGCAGCGCTGGCAGCCGGCGCTGCGGGAGCGGCGTGCACGGCTCTGCTGATGCAGCAGAAGGTGCCTTGGCGGGCGGCGGGGATGGATTCAGGGAGGGGAGCGATTCAGGGAGGGGATGCACTCAGGGAGGGGAGGAATTCAGGGAGGGGATGCACTCAGGGAAGGGATGGATTCAGGGAGGGGATGCACTCAGGGAGGGGAGGGATTCAGGGAGGGGAGGAATTCAGGGAGGGGATGCACTCAGGGAGGAGAGGAATTCAGGGAGGGGAGGAATTCAGGGAGGGGATGCACTCAGGGAAGGGATGGATTCAGGGAGGGGATGCACTCAGGGAGGGGAGGGATTCAGGGAGGGGAGGAATTCAGGGAGGGGATGCACTCAGGGAAGGGATGGATTCAGGGAGGGGATGCACTCAGGGAAGGGATGGATTCAGGGAGCTAATGGATCCAGCAAGGTGATGGACACAGTGAGGTGATGGACACAGCGAGGTGACGGACACAGCGAGGGGAGCGGAGCTGCACTTGCTGTGTGGGGACGGGAGGAGGAGCGCAGCGTTTGCTGGAGCATCACTAATTGTGAGAGGGCAAGGCAGAGAGATCCTCGGGGGTGCAGGGATGCCTGTCACCCCTGCCTGTCACCTGGTGGCTGCTGGGGCCAGAGGCACAGGTGCAGGTGAGTTTGAGGCCAGCATGCAGCACACAGGACCTGCAGCAGCGGGGACCTGGAACAGCAGCACCCCTACCCTGGTGCAGGGGAAGGTGTGAAGGAGCCCCTCCTGGGATGCTTGCTCCGGTGCCTGCCAAGTTTGCTTACATTTGGGATGCATTTGGCCTAAACTGACACTGAGAATCTTGCCAGCAGAGCCCTAAATCCTTCTGGAGGCAGGAAAGTTGAGAAACCTGGCTGCAAGGGCTGGCCAGTAAATACAACAGAGCTCCTGTGGGCACTGGCACAAACGGGGGGCACTGGGCAGGTGGGCACCCAGTTTGTTCCGTGCTGACATGGCCCTGCAGCCACGTCTGCGTGCTGAGTGTCCCCGCAGAGGTGACAGCCTGGCATCCCCGCTCCCCCACACACCCAGGGTGGCTGTGCCCACGCAGCCCCGGGGCTGGCAGCGGGACGCTGGCTGTCACCAGCGCCTGATGGAGCTGTCACACTCGGCAGCTCCAGCCGGTCTCCTCGGCCGACTGATCCCATGAGACATCTGCCAGTGCCATGGGCCTGGGCAGGGCTCTGCTGCCCCCAGCCCGGCCGGTGCCATGGCCGGGAAGGGCACTGGCAGCAGCTGGCCCTGGCATTTTGGCAGGATGCAGATGTCCGGCGTGGGATCCGGGATTCCTGCGGCTCAGCGGAAACTCGTTCTGCTGAGCCCAGCACCAGGCTGCTGCGTCTGGTTTCAGGGAAGGTGAGCACCCTGTGCTCTGACACTGTCACCTCCCCGGGGACAGGAAGGAGGGCTCAGGGGTGCTGCCAGCTGGCTCACAGCCTGCCGGGGGGCACAGTGGCTGCCTGTGTACCCTCAGTCCCTCTCACCTTGCACTGGCAGAGCTGGGAGAGTTAAAATGCCAGGCTGCTGCTCTCCGAGGGGGGCTCCTGCCTCCCTCCACGTGGGTACCGAGCAGGTAGGGCTGAGCAGAGCAGTTGGGCTGCAGCTCCAACGCAGCAGGCACAGCGCTGGCCCCAGCTGCCCTGGAGCATCCTGCCAGGGGCTGCCCCCGGGGGACAGTCCCAGCCTCCTCCCAAACCTCCCGAGCCAGGCGATGCTGTGCTCCCGGACCCGGAGCAGGCAGAGCCCTCCTGCCGGTGGAGGGGGAGGAGGAGGAGGCAACGCTGGAACAGAGCTTCCCATCAGCACCTTATATTTACTGCAAGGTCCTCTGGCTGTGACCTTTAAAAGACAAGGTAGCCTGGCATCCCGGCAGCTGGCAGTGGGCAGGAGGCACCGCAGGGATCAGGCTCTGCAGGACTGTCCTGGCTGGGACGGACTGGCCGGGCTGGAAGCTGAGCGAGAGGTGCCCGGCACAGACTGCGGGTGAGTACCTGGCCGCTTTTGTCATTCCAGCTCTCGGCTGCCTGCAGCTCTCCCTCGGAGCGGTGCTTTCCCCTCTCCCTGCGCTGCCGCTGCCTGCTCGCCCCCGGCCGCGGAGCCGCCTGCCCTCCGGAGCGCGCAGGTTCCTCACCCCCTTCCACCGGCCCTTTAAACACGCAGGGGAAGAGCGGCCGTGTCCCCCGGCAGCCACTGCAGAGCATCTGCAAGAACGGCTGAGGCAACCCTGCTGTATCCCAGGAGAAAGTTTGATCCTGACCCGGCACAGCCCGAGGCCACCTCCACCGGACCCTCCCTGTTCTGCTCCCCCCAGAGCTGCCCTTCACACCCCTCACTGCCCCGGACCTCACTGCCCCAGGCTGTTCCCTTTCCAGGTGCCCCTCTTCACTTCCAGCCCCGGGAGCAGGGCAGCATTGCAGGGACTGTGGCTCTGGACTCTCCCCGAGACACCCCAGCAGTCCCCTGTGACTCTGCACAGGACCAGGCAGAGGTCCCTGCCACCTCCCACCCCCTCTCTTGCTCTTTAACACCTGTAATCCCACCTGGCCGAGGAAATTTGTTCTGTAGCAAGGAATGTCCATGGTTCTGGAGAATCTGTGAAGCCCCAGAGCTGGGGGGGTTGCTGTCACTGCCCTCAGTCCCCTGCAGCGAGGAGAACTCACCCTTGTTGTGTCCCACGGGGTCTCCTCTGTGATCCCACCGCTCTCCTCAAGTTTTTTTGCCAGCAACATTCTAACGAGCATCCTAAAAGTGCCGAGGGGTGCCCCACGCCCTTTGCCAAGGCTGTATTTACCCCTGAAGCTGGGTGGGGATAACCCCACGTCCTCCTCCGGGGAGCTGCTCCTCTCTGCATGGCAAAGCTGTTCCCTGCCACGGGCCAGGGATCGATTGGCAGCCCAGAGCTGCAGGACTGTGTCAGCAGCACAGTGGAGGTGATTTGGGTGCCCTTCCTCGGGGAGGGAGAGGTGCCAGGGAAGTTGGAAGTTTTCCGCAGCGCTGACCCCACGCTGAGGTGCCCAGGGCGCGGTGTCCGGCAGGGACAGGGACAGGGACACCGGGAGAGCTCATCCCACTGCCACTGCTGCTGGGAACGCTGGTGGGCTGAGCAAGGTGGGGGGCTGGGGAGGGACAGGCAGGGCTGGAAGGTGGTGGCAGTGCCTCGGGGCAGAGTGTGGCCAGACCCTGCTTGTGGGAGGAATTGGGATGCACCGGCGCTTGGCGGCCCGGAGTGAAGGGCAGCAGGGAGAGGCAGGGTGAGGGTGGCTGTCAGAGCTTCCCTCGTGTCTCCACGGTGGCTGAACTGATGGATGTGCCCATTAACTGTGCCCCAGTTGTGTCGTGCTGCTCTGGAGCATCCCCACGGCGTTGCTGGACCGGGAGAACAGCCGGTTACGGGTGTCCATCACCCAGTGCGTGCCCTGGGCTCTGCTGGAGCCTGCTGAGCCTTACCTGCCGTGAGCAGCCATCAATCCCAGCTCTCTGGGAAGCACAGGTGGAGAGGCTGACAGGCCTCAGGACCTGGAGGTTCCACAGTGGGTGTGGAGCACCCCTGAAATCTCCCCGTGGGAAGGCTGGGGCAGCACTTGCCACGCTCCCACCCCCAGCTCTGCCCTGGCTCTGTGGCAGCTCCCGGGGACAGAGCTGTGGCCACACAGGGTGCCCTGGGCTCCCTCGGTGCCCAAAGCACCTCAGCAGGACCAAGCTCCACTCGGGAGCGGGCTCATCCCCCCAGGCAGAGCAGGTGAGGGGCCTGTCCTGCCCCTCCAGGCTGCGGCACAAAAGCATCGAGGGCAAAGTCGGCGTTTTGTTGTTCTTTTGTTTGTTTGACTGTACAAAGAGCAATAAAAACATCCCACACTCGGCAGAGCGCTTGGCAAGAGAAGCCCAGGGGAAGGCGCACGCCCGAGGCCGCAGCACGAGGCAGAGCAGCCCCTCCTGTGTGTACAGATCTGTATTTGTCGGCTCTCTGCTGTGCACAGCTACGTACAGACAGATGCATTGGCAAGTTGCAATCCAAGGATAGTGCACGAAAAGAAATGAAAGGCAGATGCAAGACTGGTCATGTGCAACGCTCAGAGGCCTCTGCGCCCCCGAGGCACTGGCTCAGTCCCACCAGCAGCCGGGGACAGCCCGGCCCTGGCAGAAAGTGGTGCGGGAGCCCTGCGGCACCCGGCACCGCTGGCACTGTGCGGGGTGGGGACAGCCCGGCCCTCCCCGGGCAGCAGGGCCCAGGGAAGGGAGCCGGGCGTGGGACACGGCACATTCCTGCTGCGGATGGGAGGGGAGCAGCGTGGAGCCCAGCGGGGTCGAGTGGGATGGACGGGGCACGTGGGGAAGGGGTGGAAAGCGATGGGGCAGAGCGGGGAGGGCACAGCTGTCCCGCCATCCCTGGGGCCTGATGGCATTGCCGGGATGGCACCTAAACAGGGACGTGGCAAAGGTGTCCCTTCTCTGCACAGGGACGCTGCAAAGGTGTCCCTTCTCCCCTGGCAGTGCTGCTCGTGGGTGACAGGACCTCCATCACCTGCCCCTGGCAGTGTCCCCTGTGGCTCCGGGCACCGTCCCCTCCTGGCAGCCACGGGAGAAGAAAAGCTCAGGCCCGGTGCCACAGGGGACACCGCCCTGGGTCATTCCCTGCCTGAACCCCCGGTGCTGCAGCCAGCACGGCTCACCTGCCAGGTGAGGCAGGTGGCACACGGGGCTGGGCACGCTGGCAGTGCATTGCCATGGCAGTTACAGTGTGCAGTGCTCCGCAGGGAGGCTGGAGGAGGCAGTCTCAGCATCGCAGGGCTGCTCCAGGGTGGCAGAGCTGTCCTAACTCTGGGCCTGCCATTGTGCCCAGTCCTTCCCAGCAAGTGCCCAAAAGCTCCTCTCCCTTTCAGCAGCTCCTTGTCCCGAGCAGCCTCACCCCAGCACACCCCTGACATATCAGCAGGACATTTGCCACCACAACCACCGTCCCCAAGAAGGAAACGAGCACAAAAAAGTCAGCCCAGCACCTTGGGCTGAGATGCTCAGAGCCAAAACCAGCCCGAGAGGCAGAAGGGTCCATCCCTCGCACACCAAGGGCTGTTAATGGTTCCAAAACACTGCAAAGCTCCAAGACACCGGGTGGGCTCACGGCCTTGGCCACTGACTTGTGAGCAGCCTGGGACAGTCCCTGAGGAGCACGAGCTTGCAAGGAGGAGACTGGCAGCTATCGGGATCCCTCAGGACGGGAACACCAGTGCCACAGGCACAGCAGGAGCACCTCGGGATGAGTCTGGGCACGGGGCTGCCAGACCCCTCTGTCCCTCCTGGTACCCCCTGCTCCAGTCCCTCCATGGGTGGGGGCTGCACAGGTCCCCCCTCACCCGCCCCAGCCTGTCCCCAGCACCTCCTCACAGCACTGGCACTCAGAGGAGGGGACAGGCTGGTCCCAGCTCAGCCTCAGGGGCTTCAGCCCCTCTCCCCAGCCCTGCCCAGCACAGCCAGGCTCCAGGGACCTTCTCTCTGCGCCCTGCTCCAGGCTGGGTTGGGTGTTTGGATGGAAGGAGGGATGCTCTGGGGAGACAGAAATCCTTGCTCTGGGAAGCACATCAAGAGGGTCACACTGTACAGGGGACAGGAGGGAGGGGCGGGCAGGGGGGCTTTACTTGGTGCCCTCGTCCGGGTTGCCTTCGCCGTCCGTCTTCCCTTCCTCCTCTGTCTTCTGGTCGTCCGTGTTGAGCCTCTGCTGCTTTTTCCGGCGCACGCACTTCACCACCATCAGCACCAGGATCACCACGGCCAAGAAGCCGCCCACGGAGGCGCCCACGATCACGGCCACCGTCGAGTCGTGCTTCGGGGGCTCTGGGGACACAGGGCACAGGCTCAGGGCACGCAGCAGCCGTGGGAACAGCTGGGAACGGGCAGGGCTCCGGGAGCAAACCCTGCCCCCGTGGGTGCCCGCAGCCCGGGGGACCACTGACCTTTGGTGAGCACCTTCAGGCTGATCTTGCCGTGGCCCCGGTGCCGGTCCGGGGGGTTCAGGACGTAGCAGTTGTAGGTGCCCTCGTCCTCCAGCTGCACGTTTTTGAGGGTGAAGGACACGTCGTTCTTGGCGGGGTTGCCGGTGAACTCCACGCGGTTCCCGAAGCGGTCCAGCTGCTTGTTCATGATCTTGGTGCGGAACTGCAGGAACTGGGCAGCCGTTGGGACAGCAGGTGAGGCAGCGTGTGGCACCCCACGGGCTCATTTCCCAGCCAGGCACCCCCTCCCTGCCCATGCTGCCCTGTAAGAAACCCCGAGCAACGTCCTGTGAGCTGGCCCCAGGACCCCAGCAGATCCCCAGCGAGACTCACCAGCTCCTCCGAGCAGTTACTGCACTCCTGGTACGTCCAGTTGAGGGAAAACTGCTTGTTCTCCACCTTGTAGCAGGAGTTGAAGGTGCAGGAGAGCTTCACAGAGGAGCCATTCAAGGCATTGATGATGGGAGGGGCCATGACCTCCATGCCCTGTCTCGGGGGTGCTGCCGAATGCAGATGGATTTGGGGGTGTCACAGGCAGCCACCCTGGCAGCTGAGCCCATGTCCCCATGCCACCCTGCCTGCACAGAGCTCTCCCTGGGGCCTGGCATTGCCTTCCAGGCACATCCACACACTCTGCATCCCGCCAGGACCGGAATTTCCCTGCAGGAACAAGGGGAGCAGCCCTGGCACCGTCCCTGGGCTGGACAGGAAGAGCATCGTCCCTGCTCTGCCAGGGCTGATGACCCTCCCGTGCCCTGCCGGTGCTGAATGCTGCTGCCTGCAGGCCAGCCCCGCTGCCGGCCGTCCCCCGAGGCTGTGCTGCTGCGGGATCGATGGCGCCGTGCGAGGCTGCGGCGTCAGCGCGCGGGGCCCGGCGCCACAGCCACGCACAAATTATGGCTGAGCTCATCACATTGCACTGCCAGCAGGACACGGCCACGGCAGCGAGGGCTGGCATCTGCCAGGGCTGGCCCCGGGGCTCCGGGGGAATGCAGATGCTTTCCCCTGCCAGCAGTGCCTAAGCAAAGATTCTCCAGCTGGGAATGACCAGAGCAAGAGCCAGGTCTCTGCTGGGGGAACAAGGCCAGTCCCTGATCCCTGGCCTAGCTGAGAAAGAGGGGCAGTACCTGGTGCAGCTCGCAGGGCAGGACTCACCTGGGCAGGGGCAGGGATGGGGTGTCTGTGCCCTGCTCCCTCCTCCACTCCTTCCCTGCAGCTCCCCTCAGCAGCACCCAAACCCAGCGCCTGCATCTGTCCCCGGGCTGGGCAAGGGGAACAGGCTCCTGTGCAGCCAAGCTGGCTGCAAACACCAGGCCAGGCCCTGAGAAGCACAGGGACACGGGGACAGCGAGCCCTGGGAGGGACCAGAGTGTCCTGCGGGGCCGTGACACCCTACAGGGCAGGCACAGGGACACTGCCACCGGGTGCTTTTAGGATCACCTCACCTCTCCCCTTGGGCTGCTGCTCTTTGCTCTCAAACCTTCTTCCCGAGGCCAAGCTGGGTGCATGTCAGGGCTGCTCCGCTGGCCGCTGCGCTCCGCCTGCAAGCAGGGCAGGAAAGGGGCCAGGCTCTGCAGCCAGGGACAAGGGCCTTTCCCGAGCGGCAGGGACAGCTCCCACAGGTGCTGAGCCCCAGCTCCCACTGCGAGGTGTGAACCAGCAGCACCCTGAAGCTCCCTGGGGGCAGAGCGGAGCCCTCGGGTTTGGCCAAGCCCTGGGACGGCTCCTGGCTGTGCTGGCAGCCATGGGGGACACCCCCCATCCAGCCCCAGTGCAGGGAGGGCTCCCACAGGGCTTGGGGACACAGGGACGGGCACAGCTGGTGCATGGATGTGTCCTGAGAAGTGTCCTGAGCCAGTGTCACAGCCTTGCTGCCCCGTGGCAGCCGCCACCTTCGATGCCTCCAAGAAAACCTCGCAGGCAGGGGAGAGAAGAGCCAGGAGCTGGCCTGGCCCAGCAAGAATGGTTGGAGGGGATCCCTGCATGGAGTCATTGTCTGAGTGCCCCTCACATGGTGCCCTGTGTGCCTGCAGGTGGGTGACCTGGCCTTGTCCCACGCCCTCAGGGCTCCCCAGGGCTCTACAGAGGGATGAGGGGCCACCAGCAGCAAGCCTGTCCCTCCAAGCAGGGGCACCACGGCCTGGCAGGACCTAGGAGCACCCAAGTGGGTCCAAACTTTGCCACTGGCTGGGCACTCAGCCCTGGGGGACAACAGAGGTGGGGGAAGAAACCCCCGAAACCCCAGGGACCCTCCAGGCCGCGTCCTGCGGCGCTGCGCAGGCTCCCAAACGCTTTGTCACCCAGGCTGGGGGGGACAATCACAGCAGCCTCTACAGCAGTTGTACCCTCCTTTCCCAGGCTCTCTCCTCGGGGAAGAGCAGCCCGTCAGGAGCTCCGGGACAGCGCTTCCGAGGAGCGGTGCGATCCCGGCCGCGGTCCATGGATGCGCCCGCGGAGCTGCTGACACAGCGCTGCTGCTGCGGCGGGGCCGGGCAGCACGCACGGACCGCGGCCCCAGCACGGCCGCCGGCCCGGGGACAGCCACAGCCACAGCCGCAGCACCCCAAAGACAGCCACAAGGCAGCACAGCACCCCTGGCAGCACCCCAAAGGACGGCCACAAGGCAGCACCCCCAAAGGACGGCCCCACGGCAGCACAGCCCACCTGGCAGCACTGCACCTTCGCAGCCCTGTCCCCACGGCAGCCCGCTGCTCTGTCCGGCGTGCAAAGGGCTCTGTGCTCCGCACCCGGCGTGCGGGGCGTTTTTAGGAGGAGATGCGGCGGCACCACAGCCCCCACCCTGCCCCAAAGCAGGTCACCCTGGCTGGTGGCTCTCGGCAGGGTGCACGCCAGAGCACCTCCGTCCCCATCCCTGCGGCACAGCCCTTCCCAGGGCGGCACACGGGCAGGGGCTCCTGGCCAGGGACACGGGTGTCCCCCCAGCTGGGCACATGCAAGGGGGCTCAAGCCGACACTTACCCAGCGAGAGGAGCAAGGTGAGGCCAGTGAGGAACAAGGTGGGCTGCGGGAGCCAGGCTTCCGGGCTCATTTTGACGGACTTTTGTGTGTGGAGAGGACGTGGTGTTGGTGTGGATTGTGGAGGTGGTGGAGGTGCTTTTTCGAACGCCCGGGTTATTTGCAGGTGACATAGAACATTAGAGCCGCTTTCTCCCCACAGCCCAATATGGCTGGAGCGGCGCTGGGGCGAAAAAAAGCAGTAAATGCTGTGGTTGGTGGATTGCAGCCGCCGGAGTGGGAGGGCAGAAAAATTTTCCCCTGAACTGCAGGCGACAGCGCCTGGCACTGCCAGCTCCCTGCTCTGTGCACGGGCTGTGGCACACGGAGGGTTCCCGAACCCCCGGGTGCAGTGGGGACACGCAGGTGTGTCCCCCGTGCCCCGCTGGAGGCTGGCAGCCAGCCCTGCTCACACCATCCACGGCAGCAGTTCCCGTTCTGGAGAGCCCAGCGGGGCCCAGGAGGGTTGGAAATGCCCTCCAGGAGCCAGGCAGAGAGCAGAGGGGCTGCTGCAGGCTGGCAGCAGCAGAGGGGCCCGAGCAGCCCAGCCAGGATGCCCCAGGCAGGCTGCAGCAGGTAGAGGTGCTCCTGGTCACCTGCCCGCTCCCGGACAGCTCCATCACTTCCCAGGGCTGCCAAACTGCTGCAGGCCCCTTCCCCTTCTCCAGCAGCATCTTGTCCCACCCAGGAGCACAGCTCTCCTCTCCCAGCCTCGGGCTGGGGAGGCTCTGCCCAGCAGTAACGGGGCTGGAGAGAGTCTTTGGTCCCCTTTGCACCACCGAGGAAGCCTTTGGGCCCTGGGCTGCACGCCTGGGTTCAGCTGCAGACATGGGTGCAGAAAGGCAAGGAGGGACCTCCTGGAGCCCAGAGAAGAGGTGACAGCGCTGCCCAGGCCCCGGGACACGGGGTGGTGGCGTTTGCTGGGACAGCATCCCTGGGCACAGAGGTGAGGGATGCCCCAGAGCCAGGGCACCCCGGGGGTCCCGTGCAGCAGAGCCGGGGGAGGCAGGAGGGATGCAGAGGGGAGGGATGCAGAGGGGAGGGATGCAGAGGGGAGGGATGCAGAGGGGCTCTGCTGCCTGACCACAGCCGGGAGGGGAAGCAGGACACGGGGAGAGAAGGCACGGCAGTGTCCCAGCAGCTCTGCTCAGCAAACACTGCACGCACAGCACTTTGCCACCCGTCCTGGGCAGGCAAAGCCCGCTCTGCTCCGCTGCTGCGGCTGCCACGACCCTGCAAAGGCCCTGTGCGATCCCCCGACCCCCCACATCCAGCCCCGGGGGCTGGTTCCTCCTAAATCCCGTCCCGCGGCTGCCTGCGGGAAAAGAGAGCAGGGTGTCAACGAGAACCAAGGAGCGCAGCGCGGCGCTGCAGTGTGCCGGCAGCGGTGGGAGGTGGAGGGTCCCGGCTCCCTCCGCACCTGGAGGTGTCAAACATCTATAGATAGCGCCCGGCACCAGAGATAGCGCCCGGCACCCGGAGATAGAGCGGGAGCAGCGCCAGCGCCCGCCCAGGCGCTGCCCCGGGGGCCCGGGAGGGGTGGCCGGGCTCCCCCCGGCCAGCGCTGCCCATCATCCGCTGCTCACCCATGGCCAGGGGACACACGTGGGGGACCCCACTGCCCGCGGGCCCTGTCCTGCTCCCCTCGGTCCCCATCCTGCTGCCAAGGGACCCCTTTTTTGCCCCGTTTGGCTTTGCTCCCACCTGGAGCCAGCGGGGCTGGCGGGCGCCCCGAGCCAGGCTGCACATGGGTTCAGGGGCTCCCAGGCCCTGGGCCAGGCAGATTTTGGCACACTTGGACATCACATGCTTAGGCTGGAGGTAAAACGAAGACAGCATCAGGGAAGACTCCCTGAGTTTTATTATCTACAGAAAAATACTGTGACGGCTCCCGCTGCATCTCCCGCCTTGGAGATCCTCATCCTGGGCCAGGATCCAAGCTGGAGCGTGGGGCTGTGCCCACTCTCTCGAGTCCAGGGGGCACGAGCCAGAGGGACGGGTGTCCCCTGGTCCCCTGCAGGCAGCTGGGGTGGGCTGTGCCCCAGCAGTGCCCTGGCACGGGGCACGCAGTGACGTGTCACCGGTTCTCAGTCCTCACAGGGACAAAGGTGTCTCGGACACAGCTGGACGAGGGGCTGCCATCCCACAGCACAGCTATTTCTGCCGCTCTGGAGGCTGGGGAAGTGCCTCCTCTGGCCTGCTGTGGGGCTCCTGGCTCTGTCCATGCCCCCGTGTCCCCTCTGCCATCCATTCTGAGGGGATGGCCCTCTTGGCCAGCTCCACGTAGACGCCGTTGTCCCGGCAGTGAGACGGGTGCTGCAGGGAGCAAGGGACAAGGTGTGAGCCTCACCAGGGGTACCAGGATGTGTTTGGAAGGGCAGGGGGCACGGGATGCTGGGGTCTGGCACAGGGAGTGAGGCCCTGCATGCCATGGCCCTGGCGAGGGGGGCAGTGATGTGGGGGCCCCAGCACGCCTGCTGCAGCTCCTCACCATGGTTATGTACGTGTCCTCAGCTCTCCTCTTCTTCTTTGCTTCCTGCTCAGCCTTGGCTACCTCAGCTCCGGGGATCGAGGAGTAAATTGCTTCCTGCGAGGGGCAGATCAGGCTGTTTGGGACTGCCTGAGTCCAGCCACAGGGCGAGCTACAAGAGCCATGGCTGGAGCTGGCCAGCAAGTGGCCCCTGGTGCCTGGGCAGTGTGGGATCCCCTCCCCAGCCTCCCCAGCCCCGAGCCCACACCCCCATCCCCAGTGACCCCTCCAGCCTCAGCTCTCACCTCTGCTTTGCTCTTGCTGCTGCTCTTCCCCACCCTCTCCAGGGCTGTGACGGCTGCAAACCTTGAGGGAAGGCAGCAGCAGTGTCACCTCCGAGAGAAGCATCACCCGCTCCTCCTGTCCCTCCCTCCCTCTCCCGGGACACTGACACCGCTTTGCACACGCCTGGGCCAGGCTATCCGTGCTGCTGGCCCGGCCCAGGAGGTTTGGGAGCCGAGGGGACGTGCAGGGGCCCGGTGACACTAGATGGCAGCAGGAGGCTGGCACCCCACACCTGGGGAGCCGAACCCTCACACCTGCGAGCACCAGGGCAAAGCCTGGCCAGGGAGAGCAGCGCGGGAGGGCTGCAGGGAGGCGCTTCCTCATCCCCTAAAGCCAGGCCAGCGTTTTGGTACCTCTTCCTCACGCAGAGCCCGGCCAGGAACGCCACCACCACGGCCACGCAGCCGCAGCCCACCACGGCCGGCAGGAACCCGGAGTCTCTCGGGGGCGCGGCATCCTCGGCACCTGCGTGGGGACACCGAGGCAGGGGATGGCACCGCGGGGACCCCCAGAGCCGTGGGGCAGCTGCGGGGGGGCGGCGGGCAGGGAGCATCACGCACCTCTGGGTACCGCGGGGCTGACGAGCAGCACCGTGCGGCTCCTGAAGACGCTGCTGGTCTCCAGCAGCCGCAGCTCGCACTCGTAGGTGCCGCTGTCGTTGAGACGCAGGTCCTGCAGCAGGATGGAGCCGTCCCAGCGGGAGACGTTCCCCTGCCACTGCACCCGGTTCTTGAAGCGGCCCGCGGGGACGCCGCGGTTGCTGTAGTAAAAAAACACCATCTCCTCCTGCCAGGGCAGGTGCGGGATGTCAGGTGCCTGTCCCTCCTCAAGAGCTCTCCGTTCACACCTTCTCGCTGTCCCGCGGGCTGTTCTCCTCACTCAGAGCCCGGCACTCTCGGGGAAAGCCCCAGGACGCAGCGCCCGGAGCGGAGCTCCCCCTGGTGCTGCGGCTCCTGCCCCCACGCGGGGACCTTTCTTCCTCTCATGGAAACTTCCTCTCCTCATGGCTTGGTGACATGGATGGGCTTCCCCACGGCCTCCCCACGGCTGCTTCCCCACGGCTTCCCCACGGCTGCCTCACCCTCCCTCCCCTGCCACCGGCCCCCGTTGTCCCCTCTCCTGCCAGCCCTGTCCCGACCCACCTGCGTGCCAGCTCCTGCCCTGTGCAGCCAGTCCACTTTGTGCAGGGTCCATCCCTTGCTGTCGGGGTCTAGGAAGAGGCACTGCAGCAGCACGGAGCCCCCGGCCCTAGCTCGGAGCTGGGGCTCCGTGAACACGCCGGCGGCCCCGCTGCATCGCCCTGCCGGGGACAAGGAGAGCAGGATGAGCCCAGGGAGGACGGCCAGCTGCAGCCTGCCTGTCCCCATCGCCATCTCCTCTCCAGGGAAGCCTGGGGCCCGTGGCCTTGACCAGTGCAGAGGCCGAGCCCGTGCCTGACCCCTGCTCGTGGCGTGCCTGGGATGTGGGGCAGCACATCCTCCCCGCCACACCAAGGGCTGCTGCCGTGTGATCCAGCCGAAGGGGAGTTGGGAAGCACAACCCCTGCCCTCCACGCCTCCGAGCCAAAGCCTGCAGCTCCTGCAGGGCTGGGCTGTGAGTCACTGCCTGGGAGAACCTGTGCTGCTCTCGTCTCTACCAGGCCAGGGGCAATTCGAGCGCTTCACACGAATTTCAGTTCCTCCCTCACTGCCCATTTGGCTTCCTTCCCCTTTGCTCACAGGCTCCAGACCTGGGCTTGTGCTTGTCTGGCCACGTAACCACAGCTTGGGGTTTCTAGAGAAGCTGGACAGTGGGAAAAAAGGCAAACCAGGGGAACATCAAAGAGCACAGAGCTGAGAAACCACACGAGGCAGCTGCCGGCTGACTGGGCTGCAGAGCGTGCGGCAGGAAGGGGATTAAAGGTCTTCTCTGAGACGAGTGGGGCAGAAAATGTCACTGGAGCTCGTTGACCCCACCTGCCTCAGCCTGCAGTGGCCCTGCAAGAGGAGGCTGAGGCTCTGGTGCTGTTTGCTGAGAGCTGGCTGAGCTGATTCAGCTCAGGGAGCTGCTCAGACAGGCAGGCTCGTCCTCGTGTCTGAGCCACTGCGCTCAGCCTGTCCACAACCACCGAGGGCTGGGCCCTGGCCAAGCACCAAGTGTTTGTCTGAAGCCCTGTAAATAATGAATGCAAAGTGCTGCAGCTTCCCAAACAAGTTCTGTTGGTCTTGACCAGCTGAGGAGCTGAAAATGACAAATATTTGCCAGCGGAGAAGACCAAGGGAGCTGCCTGCCTCGAGCAGAGCCAAAATCAATACCTTGGAAACCTCTCCCTGGTATTTAGACTCGGTGAAGCAGTTCTGCTTCTTTCAAAGCCTTGGAGCCTCAATACAGGACACATCCAGGGATGGCAGCGCAGTTTGCAGCCTGTTTATAGGGGAGGGCTGCAGGAGGGGGAGATGCAGCACACGCAGGGCCAGAGGAGGGACTGGCACCCAGGACAGGAGCGGCTCCATGGGGTTCTCTCTCACCACAGGAGGAAAGACACTGATGGGTCTTAGAGCAAAGGCAGAGAGGAAAGCAGAGGGGAATAAAACTTAGAGCTTACCCAGCCATGTCAACACCAGGGTCAGGCTCAGCAACACCTTCATCTCCCTCTGAAAAGAACAGCACGGGTGACACATGCTCCACTGTCCCCTGGGGCAGGACACCAAGGACTGGCAGCCAGCTCAAGCTCAGAGGAAGACTGACCAGCAGTGTGCAGCCTCCGAGGTTGGGAGGCTGGAAGTCAGCGCAGCACAGAGGGCAGAGACAGGGCTCTGGTTTGTGAGACTGTGCTGAGCCTGGAAAGGAAGAGTCTGCGTAGGGGAGAGGGCTCAGCCCCTTCATATTTTCCCCTAAGTAAGTCACGATTCTTTCCAGTGGTTTGGGGGTCGAGCTTCTGACATCGGAGCTGAGATGTTCACAGGTGCTGACTCTGTTCATCAGAGAAGTTCGGTCCTAGAACACAGGCCCCCTACTCCAGATCTAAATCCCTGCCCCTGGGTGCTGCTGGAGCAGTGCCACATCTGATCTCTGGATTCAGCTCCACCTGCTCCACATCTCTCAGAATAAAGCTGCCACCTCCTTTCTGCACACCGTGGATTTATCCTGCAGCCCAGGGAAGGACTGGCTGTCCCCAGCAGGAACGTGCCAGCCGGTGTCCAGAGGAAGGCAGGAGTCAGCACCCTGCTGCCCTGTCCCTGCTGCATGATTCCCAGCTGTGGCCCTTCATTCCAGGGTGAGAAACTACTGAGAGCAGCTCTCCTGCCCGGAGAGCCCTCACGTGAAGCTGGAATTGAGGCTGCATTGCCAGCAGGTATTTTCCAATACTGCAGAAATGAAATAGAAAGACAGGAGCTGAATCATCTCTGGCATTTTGGTGGCTTCTTTCGTTTTGCTCCACTGTGCAAATGAGAGGCTCTCCAGGTCAGCCTCAGACAGGGATTCCAGACCCAGAATCACCTGCTGGGGACCCTTGGATCAGTTCTAGACTGAGAAAATCACTACAGCTTTGTACCTCCATCACCCTGCCCTTTCCACAAACAAAAAATCCTGAGAAGTGGCAGCAAACCTTCTGGAATTCTCTCCCACCTGCCTCTCCAAACACAGGACCCCTCTGGGGTTGGGTTTTTGCGTGGTTTGCTGTGCTCTGTGCAGCTCTGCTGTGACACACTTTGCTGCACAGCCGACCTACAAACAGCTCCTGCTCAGCCCCAGGGCAGCAGGCACAGCTCAGGGCAGCAGGCACAGCTCAGGACAGGGCAGCAGGCACAGCTCAGGACAGCAGGCAGAGCTCAGGGCAGCAGGCACAGCTCAGGACAGGGCAGCAGGCAGAGCACAGCTCAGGGCAGCAGGCACAGCTCAGGGCAGCAGGCACAGCTCAGGGCAGGGCAGCAGGCACAGCTCAGCTCAGGGCAGCAGGCACAGCTCAGGGCAGCAGGCACAGCTCAGGGCAGCAGGCACAGCTCAGGGCAGGGCAGCAGGCACAGCTCAGCTCAGGGCAGCAGGCACAGCACAGCTCAGGGCAGCAGGCACAGCTCAGGGCAGGGCAGCAGGCACAGCTCAGCTCAGGGCAGCAGGCACAGCACAGCTCAGGGCAGCAGGCACAGCTCAGGGCAGGGCAGCAGGCACAGCTCAGCTCAGGGCAGCAGGCACAGCTCAGCTCAGGGCAGCAGGCAGAGCACAGCTCAGGGCAGCAGGCACAGCTCAGGGCAGGGCAGCAGGCACAGCTCAGGGCAGGGCAGCAGGCACAGCACAGCTCAAGGCAGCAGGCACAGCTCAGGGCAGCAGGCACAGCTCAGGGCAGCAGGCTCAGCTCAGGGCAGCAGGCTCAGCTCAGGGCAGGGCAGCAGGCACAGCTCAGGACAGGGCAGCAGGCACAGCTCAGGGCAGCAGGCACAGCTCAGGGCAGCAGGCACAGCTCAGGGCAGGGCAGCAGGCACAGCTCAGGGCAGCAGGCACAGCTCAGCTCAGGGCAGCAGGCACAGCTCAGGGCAGCAGGCACAGCTCAGGACAGGGCAGCAGGCACAGCTCAGGGCAGGGCAGCAGGCAGAGCACAGCTCAGGGCAGCAGGCACAGCACCCCTCTTTCCCAGAGATGCTGCCAAAACCTGCAGAGCTGCACCCTGCCAGGACCACCCCCATGCAGCAGCCAGCTCAAAACCCAGTCCTGTTTGACTGCAGAAAGCTGAGATTTCTATAGCCAGAACCTCCAAAAGCTCCTGCAGCTGAGCTCCTGGGGCTCTGGGCCTTATTTGCCACCAGGTCCTTGCTGGATTTATTGCCCTGGTTTTGAGAAGGGTTTCTGGTCCTGCCTGGGAACACGTTTTTTGCAGGGTGTCCCCCTGTGACACACAGCAGTGAGAGGGTGCTGGGAGGCACCAGCTGGAGCCAGCCCCCACTCACCAGGCTGTTCAGTGTGTGCCAGTGCTGACACATCCAAACAGCCTCTCCCAAACAGGCTGGGGGAAAAGGGGCACAGACACCACATGGCCTTCACATTCCCCTGCTTTTGCACATGGCATCTGAGTCACCAGCACTTCTGCTCCCCTGATTCTCTTCTCAGGAAAAACAAATTTAAAAACCATCCAGAAATAAATATTACAGCAAAAAATTACTCACCTAGAGTGGCCTGGAGAAGTCAGCTAGTCTTGCATGTTCTTCAGCGACTGACAGTTGCTAAATTATCTCGAGGTTGCGTATCTTCCAGGTTGGGTGTGATGGTCACTTTCACAGGCAAGAGAAAGCAGAACAAAAAATCAGGATGTGCAACAGAGAGGGGAAACCAGCTCGGATGAATCTGCCTGAGAGGGGTGGTGGGGCAGCTCCAGGAGGCACCTGGCACGGAGAGCTGGGGCTCAGGCCAGCACGAGGGACTGGCCTGAGCAGTCACGATGACCAGTCCAGGACACAGAGGTTCCTGGCACACACCCTGTGCTCCCTCCTGCCTTGTTTTGGGGACCAGAGCTGCTTAGAGAGCTGTCACTGCTGCACCCTGGATGCTGTCCCAGTGAGGCAGCAGCACTGGGTGACGTGGCTGTGCCTTCCTCCTGGGGCTGCCAGGGCCCTGCACCTGCCTGGCACAGCGGGGGCAGCTGCCTAACACACACCAGACACTGATTTTCCTCTGCTGAAACCCCCCTGGCCACTTTGAAAGGCCATTTTCACCCTTCCTCTTTCCTTGAAGCACCAGAGAAGCTCCTGTTCCCCATTCCAGTATCCCATCTCTCCATTCCACTATCCCCTCTCTCCATCCCAGTATCTTCTCTCCCCATTCCAGTATCTTCTCTCCCCATTCCAGTATCCCCTCTCTCCATTCCAGTATCTTCTCTCCCCATTCCAGTATCCCCTCTCTCCATTCCAGTATCTTCTCTCCCCATTCCAGTATCCCATCTCTCCATTCCATATCAGTGGCTTCGATGGCACACCGTTGCAATAAAGCAGACAGGACTCAGTTTTTTTTCCATGCTTTTTCCCTTCTTTATTCACATAACTCATTTTTCACAGACCTCGTGCTCACTTCCAATTGGCCAGTAGTTTCCTTGCTACCCATTTCATTGCTTAGTAAATGGCATTTTTACCTTTCCATCAAATCTCTCTGTTCTTAGATTGTTTACGTATTTCGTTCACTGATTCTCGCAGGACAAATTTCTTGTTATTAAAAGCTCAGCCTGTTTTCCTTACTAGAATAGGTTAAGTTAACTCATGAGAACTTACAATCTAGTGCACCAAGGAGGAGGATCAGGCCAGCTGGTAATTCAGCAGAAAGGCCTGATTTTCTAAGGCCTTTCTTTTATAATATCTCTACTTGTATGCATCACCACACCGAGAAATTTCCATATGGGTGGCAGGGGAAGAGAAAGCTCAGCAGCACTCACAGCTCCAAGGTGGCAGCTCAGCTTTGCACCAGGAATATTTGCTCAGGATCCAGCCAGGGAGGCACAGCTGAAATGCAGCATTTTGCAGCAAAAAAAAAAAAAAAAAAAAGAAAAAAAAGAGGCTTTGGTTCCCCAGGGGAAGTCGTGAGTGCTGGGAGGGGAACAGCAAAGCCACTTCCCCGGGCTGCGTGATCCCACCACCAGCCTTTCCCAGGGAAGGTTTGGCTGACAGAGCTGTTGTGTCACCAGGGAGCACAAACACTTGAAACGTTGCTTTAATAGACAGGAGAAAAATGTATTTATCTGGAGGCACAGATCTACAGCTGACCTACTTCTCAGCGAGAGCTTCACCACACCTGAAAGCTGCAGCCAGCAGAGATGCTGAAGGGGGGGCTGGTACTTGCCCTCTTTTGGGTTAAATCTGCTCCCTAAAATCCTTTACTCATCATCAAATGAGAATTTTTACACCTCAGCATGGCAGTTTTATGAGTATTTAGCCAAATAAAGAGACTCATAGCCCAGAATGGAATAATGCAATTTATTGGTAATTGCACAGCAAAATCAGCAGTAAACCTGGAGCACATCTGTAAAAAGAGAATATTTGAGGGATACAGAAAGACAGCAGCTTTTTAGGGATTGGGTGAATGAATTCCACTGCTCTCTGCCATTTGTTGTTGGGTAAAGCTGGTGAAAAAGGAAATGCCCTTCATCGAGGGGAAGTAATGCTGCACAGTGAACCATTTCCCTAAAACAGGTCCTAGAAGGAGGGAGGAAGAAAACAACTACTGCAAACAGAACATTCCTTTGGGCAGTGCTTGAGTCCATGGCTGAGGTAGATGGGGTTGTGTGTCCCCAGAAACAGAGTCCCCATTTGCATTTCTGATTCCAAAAAAAGAAAAAAAAATATATATTGTTTTCTATGAATTGTGCTTCACTTCTACAAGTAGAAGGAGCGGTACCCAGTGATGCAACTGAATAAAAAAAATACTTCAAAAGCAGTAGGTTCTCTTCACTCCACCACAGAGGATGCCAGATATCACTTCATCAAACTGGTGTGAGTCAGTATGTTCCAAAAAACATGAGAATAAACCGTGCCCAGAGAGCTGGAGCAGCTTTTACTTCAAACAGTTGGATTTCCAGGGCTCAGGAAGAGAGGGATGTCACCAAAAAATCAAACCAGTGAACCAAACCAACTTGCAGGAAAACCAAGGCACGTTGGCACTGTAGGCACTGAGGCTTCTGTAGGCCCTGCGGATCTGAGGGCAAGAGATTTTCTTTTCCCCAATAAATTACAAAGATTTTTAGAAAATCATTATTTTGTGCTTAAATAGAAGTGAATTATCCCATCAGCATTATTCTTCCAATCCACGGAGAGCAGAGCACGTCCTTCAATCTGCACTGGTTATCCAGCAGCCTCTGGAAGGATCTATCCATGATTTTCAGTGCTGTAATTTCAGTCTTTTTCCACAGCTTCAGTCAGTAGGGATCTTCTTCATCCGTGTCCTAAACGGGGAACATGGAGAGAAACTGAGATTTTGTGCGAAGAAATGAACCAAGCCACGAGTTCAGCCAAAGGCTGAGCTGGGCTGGGCTTCTGGCAAGAGCCTAAATGCTTCCCAAAAATGCTGCTGTGCTTGAACAAGCCAGAGGAGCTGGAAAAAAAACCACTGATATAAGTGCAAATGTAAAAGTGCAAATGTAAAAGTGCAAATGTAAAAGTGCAAATGTAAAAGTGCCAATGTAAAAGTGCCAAATGTAAAAGTGCCAATGTAAAAGTGCCAATGTAAAAGTGCCAATGTAAAAGTGCCAATGTTGGACTTGATTGGAATCTAAGCTGTCATTTTAAGATAAGTACAAATGTGAGTAAGTACAAATATAAGTACAAAGCACTAAATGTGTTTGACTTCTCCCAGACACAGTCAGCATGCTATAACCCACACTGAAATGTGTTTTGAGAGAAGCAGCAGCTGAAGAGGAGCCAGAAAGTGCAGAGACAGCCCTGAGCAGCACCAGCTGCTGGTTTTCAAGCACCCACTTTTAGAAGCCCCTGGTGCTGTAACCACAGCAGTTATTCGATGGTGTCCCCACAAGCAGCTCTGCAGCTCGGAGCTGGGAGCTCACCCAAACCCCTCAGCTCTGCAATGCAAATCTCACTGGCACGCAGACATTTCAGCCTAAAGAGATTTTCCCATCGGCTTTGCAATTTTAATTGTTTGGTCCCATATGAAGCATGAAAAAGCACATTAGAGAAACCTCAGAAATGCAGAGTTGTTAAAGTGAGAGGGCAGCATGCTCGGGCACCTGATCAGATAAATATTTCACTATCAGACAGCAAAGGATCAAAGCTGGCAGAGCACCAGACATGAAAGCAGCAGGATTTTATCATTGCAATTTGACTCCTCCCAAAGGATGAGAGGGCAGTTTTCAACTTTTAAGCTCTCCCACGTCCTGACAGCATTTCCTCACCAAGCTGGGGCTCCATCCTTCCCCACCTCTCCTCCTGGCACCTCCCTGATTCCCAGAACATCACCTGGAGCAGCCCTTCCACCTGCCAAGGCAGCTCAGCCTTTGGCACAAGGTGTTTCCTGCTTCCCCCACCTCTCCAAAATCTCCTTCCAGCACCGCAGCTCCGTGCCTGCTGTGTCTAATGCAGAACTGTAAATATTTTATGTACAACTTACGTAATTGCCTGTTTTTCATCCTGTATCTAATAGAAGCCACCAGCACACGCCTGTCTGAAGGCTTGGGCATTTAGGACGTTTTAAATCACTGGCATTAGGAGAGTGAATCAAGCAACACGTATTTAAATCCTCCTTAACTCACGTCCTGACTGTGTGCAGGAGAGGCAGAGGTGCCCCTGAGGTAAATGTGCTCGGCAGGACAGGGAAAGAATGAAAGCCCTCAAAACTGGGCATTACTCTGGAATGTGGCCGCCCGTTCCAGCGCACGGGGCTCACACAAAACCAGGGCAGCAAAACCACTCAGGAGCTGGAGCACCCCATCAACAGGAGCTGCTGCGGGGCTGGGAAGGGAAGCAGCACAATTAGAGGGCAACCACCACTCAGAGAGCGCGACAAACAAAAAGCAGAAACAAACAAACAAACCAACCAGCCGCCAGCGTTTAGCAATGTTCTGCTGCAATGAAAACGAGGTAAAAGGAGGAAGACCTCCAGCACCTCTGCAGAAGCACAGAGGGCTGAGGGGTCACTGCCTGCCACCCCCACCGCAGCACTGCCAACCCCAAACTGCTCGTGCAGAGCCCCTGAGAAACCCCACAGCAGCTGGCACTCCAACCCTGATTCGTCACCTTGAAATGACAGCTTTGATTCCAATCAAGGCCGGTGAAAAATCAGTTTTGGTGGATCTCGTGACAGCTTCCCCAGCAGTACAGCCAGCAGCTCTCACTCCCTGCAGCTGGGAAGCTCCGAGGGGCCTTTGGGACACGCCTTGGACACCCAGAGGTGTTGGGACACCCTACCTGCTGCTCTTAGCACCTCCTTTGAGCACCCAAGTTGGCAAAACCGCTGTGAAAACACCAACTTTGGCTTACCATGCAGTTCAGGCACCACTCCTTGAGCTTCCCCCCGCAGCCAGCTGTGTCTGAGTGCTCTGGCCTGCAGGAAAAGCACGGCATCAGCTTGGACTTTCCCCCCAGACACTCCTGTGCCTCCTCTGGACTGTGAATTCTGGTTGTGCCACATGGAACTGAATGTCTTTCATCCTGAGGAGAACCTTTAAGTCTGCACAGCAAAGCCAAAAGGACTGAAAGCTGCCAGATGCCTCGTTTTGAAGGCTGCACTTCAGTGCCACAAAGATCAAAACAAAAGTTGCTTTTTGGCTGGCAAATCTTACACCATCAATCAAATCATTAAAAGACTGCAGTACAAAAAAATCATTCTACAAGGAGTTGAGCAGAAGGGAGTTCAGTCTCCAAGGCTCCCTCAGTACCTGGCATCCCTGCTCAGGCCACCACAGGTACCATTACTGGGTTTATTTTGCTGTTATGGGGACCCAAAAATGCAGCACCCAAAGCTCACACGTGCAAAACATCCTGCTGACTCTGGCTCAAATAAACTTCATTACAGAAGTGAAATACGTCTGACCCAGAACTGCCTCAGTTCCATGGCATTCCTCACGCAAATGACAGAGAAAAGGGATGTGCAGCGCTTGGTCTGTGCTCCAGCTCGGGATTTCCCAAAGCTTTCTGCCTGCTGGGCGAGCAGCAGATACCAGTGACTGAGCTGCACTCACTTCATGCTGAAGGACAGTGGGGAAATCATCCCTCGTGCCTGAGCCAACACCCCAAAGTGGAAATACAGGCTCCAGCCTGCAGCCAGCACTTACTCATCAGACACTTCGATGGAGGATTTCTTGTAGCCACATTTTCCTTTCTCCTTCAGCACCCGGAATTTCCTCCCCATCCTCACCAGCAGCAGAATGACCACGAGGGCAGAAGGGAGGAACACCAGGATGGACAGCAGAGCTGCTGAGCTCAGCTGGAAGGCCAGGCCTGAAACACAGCGAGGCACGGCTTGGCTGAGCCTGGACAAACACCAGGGCACAGCGTGGTGGCCCTTCCACGTGAGACATGGGGCTGGCAGGCTGGAAACAGCCTGTCCCCACATCTGTGGGGCTCCTGTCCCCACACCTGCGGCCCCCAAACCTCTGGGGGTCCTGTCCCCACATTTGCAGAGCTCCTGTCCCCAAACCTGCGGCCCCCAAACCCGTGGGGGTCCTGTCCCCAAATCTCTGGGGCTCCTGTCCCCAAACCTGCAGAGGTCCTGACCCCAAACCTGCAGTCCCCAAACCTGTGGAGGTCCTGTCCCCAAATCTGTGGGGCTCCTGCCACCAAACCTGCGGCCCCCAAACCTCTGGGGGTCCTGTCCCCACATTTGCAGGGCTCCTGTCCCCAAACCTGTGGAGGTCCTGTCCCCAAACCTGCAGTCCCCAAACCTGTGAGGCTCCTGACCCCAAACCTGCAGTCCCCAAACCTGTGGGGCTCCTGACCCCAAACCTGCAGTCCCCAAACCTGTGGGGCTCCTGACCCCAAACCTGCAGTCCCCAAACCTGTGGGGCTCCTGCCCCCAAACCTGCAGTCCCCAAACCTGCGGGGCTCCTGACCCCAAACCTGCAGTCCCCAAACCTGTGGGGCTCCTGACCCCAAACCTGCAGTCCCCAAACCTGTGGGGCTCCTGACCCCAAACCCAGCCCAGGCTCAGGTGGAGGGAGCTGCAGAGGAAGGCACGACACAGTTCTACCAGCAGGGCTGAGCTGGGAATTTGGGGCAGGGCTGGCACGCAGGGCAGATGAGGAAATTGGTACTGACAATCAGCGCTTGTGATGTGGAGATTATTTTTAGGGCAGCGTTTCCTCAATGTTTAACTTGTTCTGCCGCAATTTGCGGAGGCTGAAACTTCTGAACAAAGGGACACTTCTGATTTCTGCTGTCACCACAGCTGCCCCCGTCCCTTCCTGCCCCAAATCAGTTCAGCAGTTCTCAAAGTACCGAGCTCAGAGAGCGGGGCTGAGGCAAGCCCTGCTGAAACTCCAGCCTGGGAGTCCAGGGAGCATTTCCCACGTGATGCTCAGAATTCCAACATCCCACAAAGCAACTCTGTCCCAGGGGTGAGGCCAAACTGAGGGCAGGGAGCCTTACCCCGCTCTGTAACCACCAGCACCGTCTGGGGAATGTTGTGGTAAACATCTGGAGGGTTCTTCACGCTGCAGATGAACGTCCCGTTGTCACTGAGCACTGGGTTTTGGATAGCGATGGAAGCATCACCATTAGCAACGTTCCCAACCCAGGATATCCTGTCCTTGAACGTCCCCGCTGTTGTGGGGTGTGGGATGGACTGATAATGAAAAATCTGCAAGGAGGGAAAGGCAGTGATTGTGGTAATAAAACGCTCGTCCAAGAAGGCAGAGTGAATTGCTTTTGCATTGCAAAAATAAAGGAATTCTGCGTTGTAAAAATAAAGGAATAATGTCACATTAAAAAGTCAGAAAGGATATTTCATATATAAGAGAAATAAAACCACCAACTGAATCTTTACAGTCATTCTGTGCAGTGCACAGTGCAGCACTTGTGACAACCCCCCAGATTTATCTACTTTATCATTATTATGCTATTTTGTACTTACTTAGAATACCTTTTCCCCCCCAGAGAACACCAAAGGAATTTTACAGGGGGAAGAAGGCAACAACGAGAGTCCCAAACCGCAAAGTGAGGCGGCAGCCCAGCAAAGCAAACAGAAAATTCAGATTGTCAGCACGCCCAGAGGCCTGGCCCTGTTCCACCTACTGTCTCCATCTGGCCCCCAGTGAGGGGCCGGTAGGTCCAGTCCACCAGCAGGCTCTCCGTGATGGGGGAGCTGGATTTGAAGAAGCATTTCAGCCGCACTTGCTCACCCACATAAGCTTGGACTTTAGGACTGGCTTTAATTTCCAGGGAAAGAGCATTGCAGACACCTGATGGAACAGGCACAAAAGGCAGGGATTCACTCCTTGCTACCTGCGAGGTGCAAAATTGTCCCAGAAATGCCGACACGTGTGCAGGTCAGCCAAATTCGAGACTAAAGCACAGCAGTGACTCCTTCCCCAGCACTGAAATTTGCAGGAAAGCAGAAAACTTCCCTGGCCCATTCTCCGTGGGACTGGGAGGGGCTCCAAACGAGCCCCCGGGGCAGCACCACCAGGGGTGTTGGGATGTGGAGACAAAGAGCTGAGCAATGGAATCAGCTCGGTTACAAAGCACCGGCTGTAGGTACTTAAAGCAATTCTGCTCTGCGTTTCTGGCCACAGCGCCTGAATTTCACACGCACCGGGTCAGAAATCTCCCCACAGCACCAAATGCTTTCAGTTCTTGTTTCCAGTGCGCGCAGCCGCTTCTGCCCCGTTCAACTCCGGCCGTTCCGAGCCTCCCTCCGCCCCGGCACCATCCACCGCTCCGGGCAGACCTTCGCCCGAGCCTCCCACCGCTCCGGGACGGCTCTTCCCGAGCTTCCCACCTCCCCCAGAATACCGGGACCACCCTGCCCGAGCCTCCCCCTGCCCCCGGAACATCCACGACCGCCGGAGCCGCATCCCGAGCGCTCCCGGCCCGGTTCCCAGGCGGGACCCCCCGGCGCACCGCGGGCACCGCCGCTCCCGTCCCGTCCATCCCATCCCATCCCATCCCGGCCCCGGAGCCCCGCGGTACCGAGCAGCAGCAGAGCCCCCCGCGGGAGGAGGAGGAGGAGGAGGCGGCCGCCGGTCCCCGCCGCCCCTGGGCGCCGCATCCCGGCCGGGCTCAGCCCCGGAACATGGCGCTCACCTGGCGCAGGTGAGGGCGGGGCAGCCCCGAAATGGCCGCGGCGCCTGGGTAGGTCTGGGTACACCTGGGTGGGAACAGCTGGGAATAACTGGGTACACCTGGGTGGGAACAGCTGGGAACACCTGGATAGGTCTGGGTACACCTGGGTGAGAACAGCTTGGAACACCTGGATAGGTCTGGGTAGACCTGGGTGGGAACAGCTGGGAACACCTGGGCGGGCACACCTGGGCACACCTGGGCAGCCCTGCTGGGTCTGGGAGGAGCGAAAGGTCCGGCGTGGCCACCGCAGTTGTCCCCAAATCCCCGAGCCTCACCGCCAGCCCGCTCGCTGCACTTTGGGGTTTTTTGGGTGCCACAAAAACGAGGAATGTGTCAGGATTATGTTATTAAGTCAGGATGTTCCTCACCGTGAGATCTTTGTAGGTTTTCAAGCTCAATCAGCAAAAAAAAAATAAAAGGAGACCTGATCAGAGGAACAGAGAGCAGCTGCATCCCCTAGCCAAGGACAGCCTGGAACTGACAAGTTGTAGGGATGTAATAAATCAAGATGTTGATGTGTGTCTGTGTGTACATTGCTAACTGGGCAAAACACCCGAGGTTTATATATCCTAGAGCTGAACCAACTTGGTTATAATACCAAAAATCACACCTACAGGACAAAAAGACCCCGGCCAGGTGCAGAGCCTGCCCCTGAGCAGGGGTAGAGGTTGGCTGGGGTGATGTAACTTGTATGGGAATGAATAACCCATCGTAGGAGAGGGGCTGTACTTGGAGAGTTGCTAACTCTGAATTCTGTGCATAAATAATGGTGGTAAAAGTCCAGTGGAGTGTGCTGGACACTCCAAGCACCCTCTGAAGTCGGTAATCAAAGTCTCCCTGAAGAATTTCATTATTGGTTTGTTGTACACCGGGTAACAAATCTGATTTTGGGGACAAACAGTGCAAATATGCTCATCTGAGGTGTCAGGGGCCCCCAGGTCACAGCCCCCCTCCACACCAGCACAGCTCTCAGCAAGGTGCCTTTATTTACAACACAGGAGAGTGAAAATGAAAACAGCCAGGCAGGTAACAGCCAGGGAACGCTGGCACTTCACAGGTTATAAAGCCATAAAGACACTCTACAAACAAACAGGGCAATGCTTTGATTTGGGGCTGGGTAAATACTGTAACAGGATTGGTTTGGGGCTGGTTAGACACCATTAGAACTCCATGGGTTCCAGTTTTGGGGAACAGAGGGGAGCGCTGGGATGCTGAGAGTGGGAATGGGAACAGGGGGGGAGCTGCTGAACCCAGGCAGAAAACTCTCCTCAACCCCCAAATTCTCCCACAGCTGCCAGAGATGGATGTGCAAACCACCCTGGCTGGTGAATGTCATCCCTAATAACAAGCAGCACACCTTGCCCAGCTCTAACACTGTCCATCTAACGTAGAAAAGGGATTCCAGGGACGTTTGTTGTACCAGCTGAGACCTCACTGCTCAGCCTTCCTTCTCAGGATGCCAGGGAGGAGTCTCAGGGAACAAAACCAGGGCAGCACAAAGGCACGCTGTGGTTTCTAAGGTGCAAGAGTGCATCTGCTCAAACACGTCCCAGCCCTCCGTTCAGTCAGTCTTGGCACTTTCATCTTCCAGAGAAGCCGTGCTCCCACGTGAGAGGGTGAAGGAAAGTTCTTTGTTCACGGGGCAAGATCCTCCTGCTTTGCTTCACTGAAGGGAATTCACAGCTCATGTCAAGTCACCCTCTTTCCATGCAAGACTTTCAGGTTGAGCAGAGGTACCACAGCGGCAGCGTGGGGCGTCTGTAATCCAGCTTTGTTCTAACACCCCAAATTACAAGCTTTCACCAGCTGCTTTGGAAGCACCTGAGAAGAAAGATTGTAAGAAAAAACAAACATCCATGACTCAGGGTTATTGTCAAAAACCAAAATAATAGAGGCAACTGCTGACCTCAGGAACTGTGGGGAAAATTTGTGCTGACATGTTTAAGCAAAGACAGTGAATATGGGAACAGTGCCAGACTTCCTGTTGCAATTTTAAAACAATAAAGGTTAAAGTAATCAAAAAGCAGATTCCAAACTGACAAAAGGGAAGTAATTCATTCCTCTTCATCTACAAAGCAGGAATGCCATGGAAAGCAGCAACAATGGCTTTCCTACAAATGCTCCTCAACACCAGGGTGGAGAAATCTCTTGTACATTTTAGAGGCTGTGATTGTTCAGGGATTGTTCAGCTGTCTCTGAAGGATCCTCAACAGCAAAGTGTGACTGTGGCCTCAGTTCTGACTGTGAATAGCAGGGAAATACCCGAGGGAATCTCTCTTGGAGAGTCCACAGGAGCACTGAGACATTAATTAGGGAAGGTTTGGATGGGTACCTGCATTGTGCACACCAGCAAAGACCTTTAATCTTCCAATGGAACGGGTTCCTTTTCTTCCCCCATCTTCAGGCTCTCCTTTTCTTTACTGTTATAAAAATGGGAGGAAAAAAAGAGAAAAGGAGCCCAAGTCAGTGTCAGGCTGAGCAGCAGGATGTCCTGAGTCACACACAGCACCCCCACGGTGACAAGGTGAGTGTGACACACGTGTGGTGACCACAGCTCGGGGGACAGGGCGGTCACCCGCCCGCCACCACCACAGCAGCTGCGTCCTTCTGAGTGAGGAGCCACTGAGAAGGGCAAGAGCCAGATGAGGACTCCAGAGCTTGTCCATCCTGGGGCTCTGCTCTGCCTGCACGCGGCCAATTATCGCTAATTGGGTCGGCAGTTTGCGTTGTGGATGCTCCGTGCAGGGTCCAAGCCAAGGATCCAGAAGGGCCGTGGAGATAAACTTGCCAAGCTGTCCCAGGAGCCTCTGCCCCCGTGCCCCGCGTGTCCTCACCTCTCTGTGTCTGCCGCCCCCAGCCTCCTGTCTCGCGCCTTCCTGCGGCGCTGCCGGCAGATAATCACGGCTGTCACCACGATGATCATCAGCACAGAGGCAGATCCGATGGCCACGGCCAGGAAATGGATTTCTGAGAAGCTCACTGCGTGGGGAGAGACAGAGGAATGAAGCAGAGGGACACACAGGAGGAGCGAGGCTGGGATGCTGTATCTGTGAATAAAACCTTTCCTCAAGCTCCCCTTTTCCCCCCATGCTTTCTACTTACCACCCCTTTTCGCCCATAGTTTTCCCAGATGTGGAAGAAGGCCACTCTGCTTAAATCCACACAACCTCTGGGGGCGTTTCTTGGCCTCTCACCTTTCTGCACAACCCGGAGCCGCACCTCCCCGATGGTGCCGTACACATCTGGCCAGTTTGTCACCTGGCAGGTGAAGGTCCCGTTGTCACTGGGCTTCAGGTTCCAGATGATGATGGAAACATCGTTACGCTCGATGTTCCCATCCCAGGTGACTCGGTCTTTAAACCTTCCCACGGGGGGCTCGTAGGGCTCCTTCAGGTAGTAAAATACCTACAGAAATCACAGAAACCTCGAATGGCCTGGGTCGGAAGGGGCCTGGGAGATTCCTGTCAGGTGCAGGATGTCACCTAAGACAGGGCTCGGCCGTGGTGTCAGCTTTGCAAAGCCACAAATATTTTAACCCTGACCACCCAAAACTAAACATGGGAGTGTTTTTTAGGCAGGGTCTATAAACAAGGCTTGGATTAATCACTACAAGTGACGAAGGCCCAGATGTGCTTGTGGGTTTGGGGTGTGTCTGTACCCACTCACTGCTCACCCAGCGCTGGGTGTTGGGGCGAGGGGAGCCCCTGGAACGGAGCACAGAGATCTCACCCACCGGCTCGTGAGTGGTCAGGTCCTCGGGCTGGAAGTTCCAGCTCACTGACAGCTGCTGGCTCACGGGGCTGCTGCTGGAGAAGGTGCATTTCAGCCGCTGGTTGGTCCCGTTCACGGCCACCACCTCCTTGGCGGTGTGAACCTCCACCGCTGCCGCCAGCCACAGCGCTGCGGGGCAAACAGAGGGGCAAAATTGTCGCTGTCGAGCAGGACGGGAACAGAGAACTCCAGATCAGAAGGCAAAGAAAATGAGCTCTGATTTATTTCAAATATACCGCTCTATATATAGAGAACATCGAGAAGATTAATTTCATTGGTCTTAGAGTAAAAACATCCCCCACCATTGGTGTGCAGTGAATGATGCACAGGCAGAACATATCTATAAACAATGTGAATAACAAGATAGATTAGAGAATTATTTACATTCTTTCCCAACTGTTTCCCAGGCTCTCGCCTGGTTAGAAAACCTTTCTCTTTCTCTCTGACTGAGCTGAGAATATCCACACAAAATCACTGTCCCGAGCGAGCTCATCGCTGCTCCTTATCGGCTTTAGACCCCTGGGAGCCTTATCTGCGCTGCCTGAGCGTCTCAGGCATTCCAAGGGGGGCGATCCTGCGGATTTATTCAGAAAAACCCTTTCAAACTGGACTGAAACCCACCCTATAATTGCTATTTCCCACGCTAGGACTTCCCTTTCTACACTTTCTACTCAGCCTCGTGCACCCCACGATGAAACTGCTCTTACTGGTGTACCCAGAGCCAGTTTTAGAGGCTTTTCTAGCCCAGCTGGGCAACTGCAGGTAAATTCAGTCAGGTCTAGAGGAAATCCTCAAGGTAAACATGGATTTGTTTTTCCAAGAAACATCCCCACAACCACCATGGCTGCTGCTTTAAAAATAAGTGAGCATCGATGCTCCCCTGGAAGAGGGACAGCCAGCAGGAATAGAGCAAGGAAAAGAGAGGAGGAGAGTGAAAAATAAGAAAAATTAATGGTTTTCTTGGTGAAGGAAATAGAAAATATCAATACTCTGTCACATTAGGAAGATAACTTACTCCAGTGTGTTTCAAACAACAACAACAAAAAAGCTTATCTAGGGCTGTAAAATAAAACTCCACAACAAAGATGTATTTGGAAGCAAGTTATGGCGAAATACTTCCTTCCAAATAATTCCTTATCTCAAAGGGAAAAAGGCTTGGAATGCCAAATCGTTGAAAGTGTTCACACGTGAAAAACCTCATTGGCAGAGATCACGTTGCTCATGCATGGATTCGGTGCCAAATCTGTTCATTTTAAACCCCTTGAAAAGAATTAAGCGAGAAATAAAAGTAAAATACTTTTTGGGAAAGGAAGGTGTGTTATTATTAAAAATCCGGGTGTTTTGATATAAACCACTGAAAATCCAAGTGAGTTTCGTGTCGGTCTGGAACCTTTGCTGTGTAAAGGATCTGAAGCCGGAGCTCCTGGACAATCCCTGATTGTTTAGGAACAAAGGTAGCAAAAAAAAAAAAAAAAAAAAAAAAAAAAAAAAAAAGGCTGAGAGTAAAGTTCAGATTCCTGGCAGGAGAGAAAAAGACCTTGAAAGCGGAGAGCTGAGGAGATCAGTGGAGGAAATCAGTGTTCTTCCTCTCGAATACGCCCAAACCTGTTGGGGAAGAAACTCAACCACTTCGTGCCACTTCCAGCGAACCCCGCGCAGAAAGAATCGCAGCAAGGACGGGGGGAAAGCCTCTGCCTTGGGGATAATTTTAGGGATCGGAAGAGGGAAGTGAGGGCCGGCCGGGGACAGGTTTCCTTACCTCGGAGCTGCGCCCCAAGGACGAGCGCAGCGCCCAGCCAGGTGCGGCCGCGCATCGGGGAGACAAATCCGGGGCTGCAAAGGCAAATCCGGGGCTGCAAAGGCAAATCCGCTTCGGGTTCTCCGTGCCCGGGTAAAAGATGAGCTTCTCAAAGTCTTCCCAGCACAACGGGGCAGATTCCTTGCCCCCAGCTCGGCCTGCGAGGGAAGGTGAGCGCTCCTCCTGCCCGAGTCAGGGCGCGCTCCGTGCCAAGGTGTGCCCAGCCCCGCTCACTCCAGCTCTAAATCAGCGCGATTCCCAAGGTAAGATTAATTTCTTCTCCCTCCCATATTCCCCTGCTCTTTGGTGTTGCAATCATTCCTCCTCCCAGCCGCCACCCGAAACCACTCCCCTCTTGTGGGAGGTAAAAGAACATTTGCCTGGAGGTGCTCATAGGTGGCTCGAAGGAATGAGGGCCATTTGTTCGGCAAAAAAAAACCTGCAAACGATCCTAAAAAGAGCAGCCCAAAACTGACAATCCGTGGCCGCACTGCGGGCCCTCACCCAGAGGATGGAAACGTCCCACCAAACACAGACGCCTACCCTAAAGTGATTTGAACTTTCCTTGGTTGTAAGCAAGGTTTGGGAGCCTGGTGCTTGGGAAGTTCTGGGAAAAATCCGGTGGAAAATGGGTCCAGCCCGGCCATATTCCATAAGTGAGAAATTCCGTGGGACACAAAACATTCTGCAGTCGGCACGTGGCAGTGGTGAGAGTGTGAAAACAGCCTGAGCCTGTGTGCTGGCAAAATGAGGATGTCTGCATTCGAGGGCCATAAATCACCGGGGTGTGTGAGAGACAGCTGCTCCCTTCAAAAACTTTAAAGGCTTTATTAAACCTTAACAAAACACAACGAAAGGACTAAATGAGGAAAAAGTCGCAGCGCTGGGAATTGCCTTTGTGGCTCTCTACCACGTGGCTGGCTCGTCTTCAGGATGGATGCTCAGTCGTTTATACCGCTGGGGGTTGGCTCAGCCAACCCTGGCCCCTCCCAAAGTCTCCCGGCCAGCTTTTCTTTGCTGTTTTTTGGTGGAGATTGCTTGCTTGTAACTTGACTGGAGGGTCAGGGGTTGTCATGCCCACCCCCCAGCAGCAAGCTTTTCCACTCCCAGCTGCCCCATGGAAGGGGCACATGTGCTCACCTTCTTTCTACCTGTCCTGGACACCCCAGGCTGTCTGCTGGCAGCAATACAGAGCGGGGGGAAAGGTAACTGTGGGGAGAACAGAGCACATCTAAACTACAATAACTTAACTACACATCACTAAAGCTTCTCTTAATATTCGCACAATAGTCATCCCTTAATTGCGAGAGCCAATCGTCTCATTATCCGTCTGTGCCGAGCGGCTGCGTTTGTGTCTGGTTCCCCATCCCGCCCCAAGAATCATCCCAGGTTACGGATTCCAGTTGTGCCTGGTGCCCATTTCCTCTGCAGGGGTGCAAGGGCAGGGTGCCCGAACCGCCGGGTGTTTGGGAGGGGTGTCCCTTCAGCGATTTGGTGATGGGAAAAAAAAAAAATCACTGAGGCCGCCAGCTGCCTGGATTGTGCCCAGAACAGAGCAGGGAATCCTGTGTGTGCTAACACATCCCCTCCGGGACACCAAGGATCTCCGTTTTCTCGGAATGATTTGGACACCAAGGATCCCCATTTTCCCGGAATGATTTGGACACCAAGGATCTCCGTTTTCCCGGAATGATTTGGACACCAAGGATCTCCGTTTCCCCGGAAAGATTTGGTCCCGTGTTAGCCCTTCATCACTTCGTCCCCTCAGATTTCCGCTCAATTACAATTCCAGCACATCGCCTCCTTCTGGGGCTTTGTTCAGGTTGTGTTTAACGTTTAGCAGCCAATTTGCTGCCACTTCCTAATCCTGTTTCTGCACAGGGCTGGGAGCAGCCCCTTTGCCTGCAGACTTTTGCTAATCTTCATCCTCCTCCAAAACACGTGGACTCCAACTTCTGATAGAAGACCACGTCCCTGGCACACTCACCAGTAACCTAAACTCTCTGATGCTCCGCTTGAAACGTAAATAAGGAAAAGAAAGCCCTGACGGCCAAAGAGCACCGCAATAAAGGAAATGGGGCACAGCGGCATCCCCGTCCGTCCCTGCCAGCACCCCTGCGGGCACAGAGCCTGGGCTGCCCCCGGCCCGGTCCCGCGGGGTCTGTGCGTGCCCCAAGCCCCGGCTGGGAGGGACCGTCCCCTGCGTGCGGCGCTGGCCGGGCCAGGAGCCCCCTCTAGTGGGGCCAGCCACTTCCACGGGCAGCGCCCGAGCGGGAGAACCTCCCAAAAATGCGGCAGGGATAGGGCCCCGCAGAGGGGATGGGCAGGGAGCGATGCCCTCGGTTCTGTGCCCGTGCAGGGGCTCTGGGGGCTCAGCTTTGGGTGGAGCTCCCGGTTCCTTCATTCCAACCTGCCTGAAGGGACCTGCGGGTGAAACAGAGATTTTTGGAGTTAAGTTAACAAAATGAATGAAGCATTTATAATTTAGCTTGTAGAGGTATGTATTGAATTTTAACCTTTTACTTAAGAAACCTCTGCCTGATACAAAGGGCATAAGAAAATGCAAACTCCTGAAGCTTCTTGCATAAAGAGCAATAGCAGAGGAGGCAAAGGACCCAGATAAAGAAGCTCCTCTGTCTCCAAGCCTATCAGGACTGACAGACGTACTCAGATCAGCACCAAAGGACCAAAAGTGCACGCGCAGAGAGGAAAAGTTCAAAAGGTCAGTCATGAGGAAGACCACAATCTTCAGCCTCAGGACCACCCAGAGACCCCCGTGCGACCACCAGAGCAAACCAGGCGTGCCCAGAAGGGCCTGGACCTATTCAGTGTGAGAGGCGAGCCCAGGCAGGGCCAGGGGTTGGACAGGCACGGAAAAGTTGTGCAGTGTATTTCATATGGAGCACCTTTGGGAATAAAGGTGTGGGTCAGACCGAGGCTCGGGGCACAAGTGTTGGAGAGATATCTCACTTGTGCTGGGTGCTGACAATACAGACCCACCTCATAACTACCCAGGGTGTGGAGTCGATTTATTTATTCCGCGTATCGCTTCACGGGGACCTGACAGGGGCTCTTCATCAGCAGGGATAGAACGAGGATAGAACAAGGGGGAATGGGTTCCCACTGCCAGAGGGCAGGGATGGATGGGATATTGAGCAGGAATTGTTTCCTGGGAGGGTGGGCAGGCCCTGGCACAGGGTGCCCAGAGCAGCTGTGGCTGCCCCTGGATCCCTGGCAGTGCCCAAGGCCAGGCTGGACAGGGCTTGGAGCAGCCTGGGACAGTGGGAGGTGTCCCCCATGGCAGGGGTGGGATGAGATGGGCTTTATGGTCCCTTCCCACCCAAACCACGCTGGGGCTCCTCGTGAAGTCGTTTGCCGCAGTTGCAGCTTCTCAACCTCTCACTTTGAGAAGCTGTTGGGAAGGTCCTGATGGCCAATCTGGTTCTGGCTCGTTTCTCTCTCCTCTGCTCCCAGGGCAGCTGCAGGAGCTGTGCCGAGCCCTGCAGAGCTGGTGCAGAGCAGAGCAGCCACCCCTGGCTGGTGGTGACGTCCCATGAAGGCATTTTGAGCCTCCGCACTTCCTGACCTGGGCTTATTTCACGTGTCTGGGTCTGCCTTGGCTGCTCTGGAAAGAGTGAGTCCCTCAGCCCTGCTCGGGTGGGTAGCAATTCTGGGAAAAACAATCCTGGGACTCTTTCTAGAAAAGCCACCGTGTTCTTTCCTGCCACAGCCATGCCAGTCTGATGTGGTGGAGAGGAGCAGCAGGAGGAGGAACACGAGGATGAGGCTGGAGCAGTGCCTGCCCCTCCTGGGGCTCCTCCTGTGTGCAGGTGAGTCCCCAAACCTCAGGCAGCTGGGCTGGAGCTCGGTGCAGTGTGAGCTGTAAGGCTCCACGCTCCTAATTTTGGTTTTATCCTTTACCCGTGCACTTTTCTCAAAACGTTTGGCGGTGCTGGGTGAGTGATTCAGGCTTGGTGGGAGATCAGGGCAGCTCCCACCTGGGCAGGTTTAGGATGGCTTAGGATGGTTTAGGATGGTTTAGGATGGTTTAGGATGGTTTAGGATGAAGTGCAGAGTACCTGTAAAGGCTCTAAAGAACCCAGTAATGAGGAAAGAGAAGTGTCCATTAAAAGCTGTTACAACACTCCAACTACTCTGCCAAAGTGCTGCAAATATCAACGCTTGTGAAGATAGAAATCGGGGTTTATCAGTTTATCAATCTTTTTTTCAGATTTAAATGCATCTATGTAAAATAAAAACCATCACGTCACCTTCTCTCCGGGGAAGTCGTCTGCCTGTGGAATTCAAATCTGCAATCGCTTTTTTATGTTACTTTTTGCAAAAGGACAAATGCCTTTAAAGGAAATCCCAAATCTGATTTACACCTCCTAAAACCTCTTTCTTTAATATTCCAGCTCCAGAGCCTCTCATGGAGCAAGCTGTTTCCTACAAGGCAGAAAAACCACACAAATAAAGTGTTTTACAGCATTAAATCAACGTCAGGCTCCACTCTCTGGCGAGTTCTCTTGCAGAGGACAGAGGTTCTTAGCAGGATTTTCCAGCAGTGTTTGCTCCATGACAATAAAGCAGAATTTTGGGGTTTGCATCTTGCAATAACAACCCGTTTTTCTGAGCTGGGTTGGAAAATGAGTCAAGTTTCTATTCTGCGTTAGGCTGTGTTGAAAATGGCTTCCAAGTTCAGAGCAACATCCTGTCCCACCAGCAGAATGTTTCAGCACGAATGTGGGACTATAAACAACTCTTTCAAGCAGCTGAGTTCAGAAAGGATGTCCTGGGAGTAGGAAAGGTGTGTGATATCTGAAGCTCAATTACTTAACATTTCTTATTCGTTTTTTTGCAGTTGGCACCACAGCTCAGGAGGGTAAGTGTATTTTACTGCCGTCCTTAGCTATTTATCATGCTAAAACCCCCAAATATGCCTCAAAAGTGAGGAATAAAAGTCAAATAGAAAGATTTAAATTTTGTAAATATTGCAGGATAGGAAAAACTCACTGTTCATTAATTGACAGTGTTCTTACTGATTGGGGAAATTGGTCACGAATTATTACCAGGGCTGGGCATTTCTAACACTGTGAGGCAATGGTGAGATGATTTTTTAACACTCCTTATTTTCTGTTTTGCAGATGAAGAGCTGGAGGGTAAGTGAATTTTACCAGCACTCTTTAGTATTTAGCGGGACATAAAGACTGAAAATCAGGTAGAAATATTTGACTTTTGCCCTCGGTTTCCTTTCTCACTGGCGCGTCTTCCCAAGGGGAGTTCCTGGTGGAGATTTCGGGCACCACGGTGACAATCACGTGTCCCTTTGAGCACGAGGCCATCCAGTGGAAGCTGGCTGGGAAAGCACAGGACACCAAGGAGAGGAAGTTCATTATGAGGGACCATGACAGCACTCCTGCCAACCTCAGCTGTTCCTTCCGTACCGAGGGGGGCAGCGAGAAGCACAGCCAGCTGTACCTGAATGCCAGAGGTGAGCGCAGCCCCCTCACCTTTCGGGGGCTCACGCTGGGTTTCCAGCGCTGGGGTGGGTGAACGTGCTGCTGCCGAGGCCATTCCTGCTCTGTGCGGGCAATGGAAGTGTCCCAGAGCCCATTTTTGGCAGAAGGACTCTCCCCTTCCCCCTCAGTTTGCCCTTTTCCCCTTGCCAGCTGCCCGTAGCCCTGTGCCAGCCCTCGGGTGAGCGAGCCCTGAGCATCCCCCCTGCCCTCCTCCCCTGCAGTGTGTGCCACCTGCGAGGAGCTGGACGCCCTGACCGTGGCAGGGATCATCACTGCAGACCTCCTCGTCACCCTGGGGGTGCTGATCCTGGTCTACTACTTCAGCAGAGGCAGGAAGGGACGAGCCAGCGCCGGCGGGGACAGTCGGCCACGGGGTGAGAGCCATTGCAGACCTCCCTGCTGCCCGTGCCACCCTCTGAGCAGCCAGGGAAACCTTCATGCCCACTGTGGGACGGGGCATCCTCTGCTCCCCACGAGCTTCCAGTCAAAGCTCCTGCTTCCCAGGGGTGCTCTCCGGGCAGGGCTGGGGGTGGCTGCTCTGCCAAAGCTTCCCACACACAGGAACCTGTGCTGGAGCCAACCCTGCAGCTCCTGGCAGCTTCAGGGGCTCAGAATGAATCCATGGGAGCTGCTCGGTGCTGTGCCAGGGGCTGGGATCAGCCTGGAGGCCCCTGGTGGCAGGATTCACCCTCTCCGTGCCTCTGTTTCAGGTCAGAAGACGCAGCGTCCTCCCCCTGTCCCAAACCCGGACTATGAGGTGAGGACAGTCCCTTTCCATCCCTGCTGCTGGGGGAGGGACAGCCGGGGCCGGGGCTGACAGCCCCTTGAAGAAGCATCCAGCCAAGCTCCCGGTTCTGCTGGCAGCGGAGGAAAAGGGGGCCGAGGGCGCAGCCCCTGTCCCCGCTGCTGCCGCGGGGATTTGCGTGGCAGCGGCTGCCCCTGCTCTGCTCTGCTCCTCCCCACGCGTTGTGAGGGCTCGGGCAGGGATTCCTGAGCCCGACACCTCTGCTCTTCCCACAGCCCATCCGCAAGGGCCAGCGGGAGGTGTACGCGGGCCTGGGAGCCAGGGGCATCTGAGATCGCGGCACGGCGGGCTGGGACCAGCAGCTCTGGGGTGAACGCTTCTGCCCAGCTTGTGGCCACCTCTCTGCAGCTCTGCTGGCGTTTTGGGCTAAGCCAGGCAGCCACGGGACAGGGAACGCGCCGTCCCACCCTGGGGTGTGCTCGGCTTTGCCAGCAGGGCACAGAAATGAGCACACTGGCAAGAGATTTCCTTCTCATTAAAGGACTGCAGCCTCACTGCGGGGTCCTGGTCTCCTTTTCCCCTCGCACTTCTCTCTGCTCCTGCTCAAGGGTGGATCCTTGGGGGTTCCTGCCACCAGGAGCCTGATCCCAGGCCCAGGCACAGCACGGAGCAGCTCCCGTGGATTTATTCTGAGCTCCTGAAGAGCCAGCTGCTGCCAGGAGCTTTTCCCTGCAGTTTAATTTCTGCCCCGAGTGCCTCCACTTGCTTCTGTTCCCTGGGCTGAGAGCGGATCCTTCCCAGGGGGATTTGCCTCTGCCCTGGCCCCGCTGTGCCCTTCACAGCCTGGTTTGCTGCCAAAGCAACAGAGGCAGGCAATAAGACCCCCAGAAATCAGTAAAACCCCCAGAAATCAGTAAAACCTGCAGAAGGCAGTAAAACCCCCAGAAATCAGTAAGACCTCCAGAAATCAGTAAAACCTGCAGAAATCAGTAAAACCCCCAGAAATCAGTAAACCCCCAGAAATCAGTAAAACCCCCAGAAATCAGTAAGACCCCCAGAAATCAGTAAGACCCCCAGAAATCAGTAAAACCCCCAGAAATCAGTAAGACTCCCAGAAATCAGTAAACCCCCAGAAATCAGTAAGACCCCCAGAAATCAGTAAAACCCCCAGAAATCAGTAAACCCCCAGAAATCAGTAAGACCCCCAGAAATCAGTAAAACCCCCAGAAATCAGTAAACCCCCAGAAATCAGTAAAACCCCCAGAAATCAGTAAGACTCCCAGAAATCAGTAAAACCCCCAGAAATCAGTAAACCCCCAGAAATAAGTAAAACCCCCAGAAATCAGTAAGACTCCCAGAAATCAGTAAAACCCCCAGAAATCAGTAAACCCCCCGAGGGCCCCGCAGAGCAGCACAGGTTCAGAAGGGCCCGTGGGATGTTTTGCTGCCTGTTTCAGGTGGAAGCCTGGCCGAGCCAGCCCCGAGCAGAGGAAGCAGCAGCCGAGCAGGGCTGGGGGCGCTCAGTGCAGGAGGGGAGGTGCAGCCCAGCAGCTCCAGGATGCGGTTTAGAGGCACAGCTGGGCTCCTTTACCACAACAGCCCCCACGCCCGAGCGGGGAGATGGCGAGATACACACAGCACCAACCCCCAGCAGCTCCAAACCCACTCAGGGCCACCTTCTCACCCTTCAAGCCAGCCTGCTCAGCCTTCTCCCCTGGGCTGGGAGAAGCTTGGAGTGCTCTGGGCCTAAATTTTGCTTTAAAAAACTCCTAATTTTTCCTACACCCCAGTGCTGCTACCCCATTTTTGGGGTACATCCATGTAGAAGTTTGCCCCAGCCAGAGCCATCCCACACAGCTGGACCAGCACCCACCCAGTGGCAACAGCTCTGCCTCTGTGCTTACCTGCACCAGGGGGGTGTTTCTTTGTCCTTCAGGGTGAGGTGACACTGGCTGGCCCTGTCTGGTGTCTGTGCCCCGTTTTGGGGACTCAGACCACGTGAGCTGTTTCTGTTTGGGGCTGGGGAGTGGAGACCTGGCATTCCCAATGACCAGATCCCATCCTATGCACCTTCCCAGTGCCCAAATCCCATCCCTGTGTGCCTTCCCAGTGCCCAAATCCCATCCCTGTGTGCCTTCCCAGTGCCCAAATCCTATTCCATGTTCACCTTCCCAGTGCCCAGATCCCATCCTGTGTGCCTTCCCAGTGCCCAAATCCTATTCCATGTTCACCTTCCCAGTGCCCAGATCCCATCCCTGTGCACCTTCCCAGTGCCCAAATCCTATTCCATGTTCACCTTCCCAGTGCCCAGATCCCATTCCATGTTCACCTTCCCAGTGCCCAAATCCCATCCTGTGTGCCTTCCCAATGCCCAAATCCCATCCTGTGTGCCTTCCCAATGCCCAGATCCCATTCCATGTTCACCTTCCCAGTGCCCAGATCCCATTCCATGTTCACCTTCCCAGTGCCCAGATCCCATTCCATGTTCACCTTCCCAGTGCCCAGATCCCATCCCTGTGTGCCTTCCCCAGGAGCTGGACACAGCAGATGGAGCAGGGAGCCTGTGGGACAGGCTCATCTTTAATGGCAGGAATGTAGACGTGCAAGAGGTCGTGGAAGGAGCACAGGGCTGCAAGCAGCCCATCCTGGAGGGGCCTCCAGGCCAAACCAGCACGCTGATGAAGGCAGTCTTGGAGTCTTCCCACCTCACTTGCGGGCACGGGCGGGAGCCAGCCGGCTGTACTGCTCATCCTCCCGCTCTCCCAGGGGCTGGCAGGGGGGAAAAGGGGAGATGAACCCAAACTGAACCTGCCCAGCCCTGGGAGGGCGAGCTGGGTCAGCCTTTGGCAACATTCTCTCCACACTGAGGTGCTGAAGGTGTCCCCACACACACATGGAGGTGCTAAAGGTGTCCCCACACACACAGGGGTGCTGAAGGTGTCCCCACACACACACAGGGGTGCTGAAGGTGTCCCCACACACACAGGGGTGCTGAAGGTGTCCCCACACACACACAGAGGTGCTGAAGGTGTCCCCACACACATGGAGGGGCTGAAGGTGTCCCCACACACACAGGGGTGCTGAAGGTGTCCCCACACACACGGAGGGGCTGAAGGTGTCCCCACACACACACAGGGGTGCTGAAGGTGTCCCCACACACACACAGGGGTGCTGAAGGTGTCCCCACACACACATGGAGGTGCTAAAGGTGTCCCCACACACACAGGGGTGCTGAAGGTGTCCCCACACACACACAGGGGTGCTGAAGGTGTCCCCACACACACACAGGGGTGCTGAAGGTGTCCCCCCACACACACAGGGGTGCTGAAGGTGTCCCCACACACATGGAGGGGCTGAAGGTGTCCCCACACACACACAAGGGTGCTGAAGGTGTCCCCACACACACACAGGGGTGCTGAAGGTGTCCCCACACACACAGAGGGGCTGAAGGTGTCCCCCCACACACACAGGGGTGCTGAAGGTGTCCCCACACACAGATAGGGGTGCTGAAGGTGTCCCCCCACACTGGGGTACCCCCACACTCACCTGGTAGAGCTCGTTGGCGATCAGGTTCTGCCTGTCAGAAGCTGAAGGATGAAAGAAGGACAAGCTCAGGGACCAGGGGAGCCATGGACAAGGTGGGAACATTTACAAACAAACCCAAGAGCTGGCTGCAGCCCCTGGGTGCCACACAGAGCCCCCAGCGGTGCCGGGCACAGCCCTCGGGCTGCTCCAGTCCCTCACCTCGTGAGGTGTGTCCCCTGTCGTGGCCAGTGACGCAGTACACGGCCACTGCCAGGAACAGCGTGGCCACCATGTCCGCGATGACGATGCCCGAGATGGTGGGAGCGTCCACCTCGATGCAGTTCTGGCACACTGCAAGCCCAAAAGGACAGGGACACTGAGGGCAGGGGCACATCCAGAGGGCTCAGCCAGCTCTGCCAGTCCAACGGAGAGCAGCTGGCTTTGCCGTGTCACCCAGGGCAGGGGCACAAGCTGCCACATGTCCCCCACAGCCAGTGTGGGGCCAGAGGAGCAGGCGCTGGCACTAAACGGGGCTGCAGAGCTGTCACGGCGACACCACACGCAGAGGAACCTGCTGCAAACCAGTGGAGACACTCCCTGATGAGGGGAAATTCCCTCACGACTTGGCTTGGGTGAAAACTCCAAGCAGTTGTGGCTCTGGAAAAGCAGAGGTGTGCAACACTTACTGCGGTAGTGCACCTGGAGGCTGCTCCTTTTGCTTCCTGTCTCACACACGTAGAGGCCCCTGGGGTCGTCATAAACCCCGCTCAGGTCCAGCTGTGCCTCGTGTCCAACGGTGCTCCCATCTCTCCACCATGTGATGTTCTTGCTGCCCTGGGCTCGCACACATTCCAGGAACACCTTCCCACTGAATTCCTTCACGTAGATCTGCCCTGTGCAAGGGGAAGGGAGCAGAGAGCTTCACCTCTGAGTGATGCACGGCAGTGCAGAGCTCGCAGCTCCTTCGTGGGGAGGAAGCATCACATCAGGCTGTCCCAAAAAAAAAAAAACAAAACTCTGGGCAAAGCAGCTGCCCCGTCCTCCTTGCCCTGATTCCTTTTTCCCCATCGACATTCCAAACCTTCCCTGGTGGAAAACCTCACTAAGCCCTGGGGCTCCTTTCCCAGCACCCTCCTGATTCCTTTTTCCCCACTGACATTTCAAACCTTCTCTGGTGGAAAACCTCACCAAGCCCTGGGGCTCCTTTCCCAGCACCCTCCCAGCATGTCCAGGGAGCACGGCGAGTGTCCGGCCGCTGACCCCCACGCCTCTGGACTCACCTCGGACCCCCCAGCTGGCCAGGGCCAGGCTGGCCAGCAGTGCCCAGGCGCTCAGGGCCTTTCCCCCCGGCATGGCACGGCCCTGCTGGCTCTGTCCCCGCTCGCAGGACGTGGGAGAGCTGCTCACCACAAGGCACCACCCGCCCGGGCTGCGTCAGGTGCCGGATGCCGGGGGCTGATCCTTCCTCCCTCCCCCGAGGATGATGAGGGGCTCGGCGCCTGCCTCCTCACCCCAGCACCCACGGAACCCTGCAGAGCCACTGAGCCCCCCCACATCTCCCTGTCCCCCGCAGCCATGGACCCCTGAAACATTGCAGAGCTGGGGAGTCCCCAGAATTTCCACGTCCCCCTGCAGCCACTGGTCCCCCATAGCCGCGGACCCCTGGCGTCCACTGGTGGTCCCCGCTAGCCACAGACCTTCAGCATCCACTGGTGTCCTCCAGCAGCCACAGGTCACGCCACCCACAGGACCCTGCAGCAGCCACAGATCCCACAGCATCCCCCAGACCCCTTAACCCCTTATCCTGACCCATTAATCAGTCCCCAATCCCCCCTCATCTCCGGGTGTCCCCATAACCGCACTCCCCGATCCCCCCAATCTCCAGGTGTCCCCATAACCACGCTCCCCGATCCCCTCCATCTCCGGGTGTCCCCATAACCGCACTCCCGATCCCCCCCATCTCCATGTCCCCATAACCGCGCTCCCCGATCCCCCCCCATCTCTGGGTGTCCCCATAACCGCACTCCCCGATCCCCCCCCACCTCTGGGTGTCCCCATAACCGCACTCCCGATCCCCCCCCATCTCCGGGTGTCCCCATAACCGCACTCCCCGATCCCCCCAATCTCCAGGTGTCCCCATAACCGCACTCCCGATCCCCTCCATCTCTGGGTGTCCCCATAACCGCACTCCCGATCCCCCCCATCTCCGGGTGTCCCCATAACCGCGCTCCCCGATCCCCTCCATCTCCATGTCCCCATAATCGCACTCCCCGATCCCCCCAATCTCCAGGTGTCCCCGCGCAGTCTCGAACCCGCGGTCCCCCGATCGAGCTCCGCGCCGCGGTCCCGTGTCCCTCGCGGCCACCGTAGGGCGCGCAGCCATGGCGGAGCGGGCGGGCTCGCTGGTGGCGGCCGTGCTGGCGCACTCGGGCCGGCTCGACAAGGAGCACCTGGGAGCCCGCGTCGGGCGCCTCTCCCGCCGCGTCGAGGAGCTCAAGGCAAGGGACGGGCAGCGGAGGGGGCGCGGGGAGAGACGCGGGGCCGGCGCTGCGGCGGAGGCGGTGGGGACTGGGTGGCCAGCCCTGGGTCAGGCCGGTGTCCAGCCCTGGTTTGGAGCCGGTGTCCAGCCCTGGGTCAGCTGGGTCGGGGTGCCCAGCCTTGGTTCAGCCCCTGGTCTTCAGCCCTGGTTTGTGCCGGGGTGCCCAGCCCCGGTCAGGGGTGCCCAGCCGTGGTCAGGGGTGCCCAGCCCCGGTCAGGAGTGCCCAGCCCCGGTCAGGAGTGCCCAGCTCTCTCCATCCCGGGGTGCTCAGCCGTGGTCAGGGGTGCCCAGCTCTCTCCATCCCGGGGTGCCCAGCCCCGGTCAGGGGTACCCAGCCGTGGTCAGGGGTGCCCAGCTCTCTCCATCCCGGGGTGCCCAGCCCCGATCAGGGGTGCCCAGTCCCGATCAGGGGTGCCCAGCCCTGGTCAGGAGTGCCCAATCCAGATCGGGGGTGCCCAGCCTTGGATCAGGGGTGCCCAGCCTTGGATCAGGGGTGCCCAGCCCCGGTCAGGGGTGCCCAGTCCCGGTCAGGGGTGCCCGGCCCTCTCCATGCCGGGGTGCCCCAGCCCTGCCAGGCTCTCTCAGCCCGTGCTGCCATCCTGTCCCTGTGCCGCCGAGGTGACGCTGTCCCGCTGCTGGCTGTGCTCAGGGAGAGGTGTGCACCATGATCAACAAGAAGTACGGCGAGTTCCTGCCCAGCATGCAGAGCGCAGAGGACCTGGTGGCACAGGTGGAGGGGCTGTCCAGCAACATCGACGTGCTCAAGGCGGGCATCGAGAACGAGGTGACTCCCAGGGGGACATTCTGCTCCATTTCACCCCAATCTGGAGCCCCCCCACCCCGTCGTGGGGTGTTTGGTCACAGCCACAAAGCTGCCAGAGCTCAAGGAGTGTCTGGACAGCGCTTTTGTGGTGGGATTTTGGGGTTTGTGGCAGGACTCGATGATCCCGGGGGTTCCTTCCAGCTCAGGAGGTTCTGTGATTCTGTGGCTGGGATCCCTGGGTGATATCAGCCCCAAAGAATGCCTTGAGGTGACACCAGGGTGTACATTAAGAGCTGGCATTAAGGGCTTGTCACTCTTGTGTGGGTGGAAAGGTGTGTCACAGTGTCCTTAAGAGGGAAGGACAGGGCAGGGGGTGGGACACAGCAATAAAAACGATGGAGTTTTTTCCTCCTCACCAAATCATTCTGTGAACAGAAATAAATGAGTGAAATTTAAGAGGAGAATGTGTGTGCTAACCAGTGCTGTCAGTGACTGAAAGCTGCTGCTGTTTTAGGTCCAGCGAGATCTGAACGTCGCTGTTGCTGAGTTCACAGAGCTGAAGCAGCAGCTGGAGAGGGACACGCTGGTCCTGAGTGTCCTGAAAAAGCTGCAGGAGGTGAGGAGGGGGAGCAAAATAATCCTGCTCTCAGTGGGAGGCATTGTTCTGGCCTTCTGTTTTGGGTGAGTGTCTGCAGCTTAGAGATTTGGGTGAGTGTAGCTTAGAGATTTGGGTGAGTGTTTGCAGTTTACAGGTTTGGGTGAGTGTTTGTAGCTTACAGGTTTGGGTGAGTGTCTGTAACTTCCCAGTTTGGGTGAGTGTCTGTAGCTTACAGATTTGGATGAGTGTGTGCAGCTTAGAGATTTGGGTGAGTGTTTGCAGTTTACAGGTTTGGGTGAGTGTCTGCAGCTTACAGGTTTGGGTGAGTGTCCATAACTTTCCAGTTTGGGTGAGTGTCTGTAGCTTACAGGTTTGGGTAGTGTCTGCACCTTACAGATCTGGGTGTCTGCAGTGTCAGAGCAGAGCTGCAGTGACACCCACGTGTGTTTGGCCTTTGCAGTTTGATACAGCTGTCAAGGAGTGCAACTCTGCCCTGCAGGAGAAGCAGTATGTGACAGCAGCTCAGCAGCTGGAGCAGGTACCAGTGCCCCTGGGCAGGGTGCTGAATCACTGGGTGAGTTCCAGAGATGGTTTTCCCTGGCAGGGGCAGTGCTTACCCGAGCTGTGTCTGCTCTCCCCCAGGCACGGAGCAGCCTCAGGAGCCTGGAGTCCCGCAGGGGCTTTGAGCTGAAGATCCTGAAGGCCCTGGGCACAGAGCTCACAGTGCAGACACAGAACATGATCTACCATCTCGGGGAGGAGTGGCAGAAGCTCATTGTGTGGAAGCTTCCCCCTTCCAAAGGTGCTCACAGGGGTTTTTTCACTCTTTGTGCCCCACTGAAGTGCCTGTTTTCACCTGCAAGGTGGGACATGCAGTGAAACTGTTGGGCTGATGGAGAGGGGTAGATCTTTGCTTCTGCTGTGCCCTGTGACAGCCCTGGGTGTGCTTTGTGTGCAGGAAGCAGCAGCCTGGAGGCCCTGGTGCTCTCAGAGCTGCACTTGCACACGGTGCCACCCCAGGACGAGGACACTGCTGTCCCACCCGTGGCTGCCGTGCTGCAGGCCTTGGCTGTGCTGGGAGAGCTGCACTCCAAGCTCAAGGATTTTGGTAAGACAGACCCCAGAAACAGCCCCAGGGGCTCAGGGGGGATACTTCAGGCCTGTTTTAACGTGGATAGTGAGAGCCACTTCACTCCAGCAGGACACTGGAAATCTTCTTCCTCTCCTGGCTTGTGTTTCCCACTGAGGTGAATGCTGTAGCTCTTACTGATAGGAAAATATTCATTCCCATTACCTACCTGGAATTATTTCTCTTTTCCTGACAATTCAGTGTATTTTGATCTATGACTATGTGGTTTCATAGCCTGATGCTTGAAGGGTTTTACCTCATCAGTATCTCCCTGATAGAGCTGATCAAGGCATTATTCCTCCCACTTCTTGCAGTCTCCAAATCCAGAACGGTCAGGGCTGGCCCTCACTGGAGCAATCTGCTGTTGGAAAACCTCTGTTTTTCCCTTTCCTCAGGCCAGTTGTTGCTGCAGTACATCCTGAAGCCACTGATCTCACACCCATCTCTGGAGGCAGTGCCAGAGGAGCAGCCAGATGTGTTCATCCTGAGGTTCAGGTCCCAGGAGCTCGCTTTGGACGAGTCCTCTCCTATGGAGGTGTTTGACAAGATCAAGCTGGTGTTTGAAGTTCTGCACAAACACCTGCTAAGTATGTAGCTCCTCTCTTCTGGAGTTAGTTGTGATCAGTACCTTGTTCATTTAATGGGAGTTTTCTAGAATATCTGATTGTCAATCAGCATTATGTGCAAGGAAAGTGGAGGGAAGGCTTTTGAACTGATGGAGGGTCTGGCCCAGGAAGCAGCTGTATTAAAATCTGTTTTTCCTCTCTGGGATGCAGGTGTGCCTCTGGAGCAGCCTGGGGAGGGCAGAAAGGAAGGCAGAGTCACCCTGGCAGAGCTGCTGGGGGAGCTCATCTGGGAGGAGCTCTCAGACTGCCTCATCCACAACTGCCTGGTGAACTCCATCCCAACCAACAGCAGCAAACTGGAGCAGTACAAAGAGGTGGGTCCCAAAAAGCCCCTCAGGTTTGAGCACAGAGCCCAGGCACTCCAGTGGGATGGCATTCCAGTGGTTAATGCTCTCCAAAACCTCGTTCATCCTTTGCTTTTGGCCTTATTTAACTTTGTTCCCTGACTTTTGGAGACTCTGCTAACATAGAACACATCTGCTCTCCTCAGGTGATCGAGTCCACGGAGGAGTTTGAGAAGGCCCTGAAGAAGATGCAGTTTTTGAAGGAAGACACGACTGCCTTGCTGAAATACGCCTGCAATGTCGACTCCCACTTTGCCAACAAGAAGTGCCAGGACGTGATCATGGCAGCCAGGAACCTGATGACCTCAGAAATACACAACACTGTGAAGGTGACTGGGGATGCCTCATGGAGTTTTTCCACCTGGAAAACAATCTCTAAATATTTTTTAGTAGAGCTGCAGTGTTGTGTTTATCTCGAGTCTTAAACCTCTGCCACTGAGTGCTTTTTAATCTTGCAGATTCTCCTTTCAGAGCTCCAAGTTCTGATGGCCTCTCTCTTGCTCTCCCTTAGATCACACCCGACTCCAGCGTAGCCCTCCCAGAGCTGCCTGATCCTGGCTCAGGAGACCACGTGAAAGTGCACAGAGCCTCCAGCCTGCTGCACAATGGCACAGTGAAGGTGGGGAGGGAGAGCAGGCTGAGCCCCTTCACCCTGTGCCTGCCCACCTGCCGCATCAGCTGCTCCGTGCAGCAGCTCGTGGAGCTGGCTTACCACACCCTGCTGGAGGCCACAGCCAGCACGGACCTCTGGTAGGAATTGTTTGGCATTCCTTAGTTAGCATTGTTTATCAAAGCAGTACTTATTTATTTAGTAACTTGTGTGTCAGCCTCTAGCAACACCCAGCATCTGGTAATAGATTTAAAGAACTTTAAAGAACAGAAAATGCTAAAAATTAGACTCAGACATTGCTCTTGTTTTGGCTAGAGGATGTATCCCTGGGTTTGGGCAGGAGACTGACACTGCTGCAGGCTCTTCCTTCAGGTTTTTAGAAAAATCAATTGTTTAGAAAAATCAAACCCATCTCTTTTTGCCAAAACCAAGTGCTGGCCTCAGTGTGAGCAGAGTTCTTGCTGTCTTTGTGCTGGTGAAAGCAAAGAACTCCAGCCCTGCAGCTGGCAGGGCCCTTGGGGGAAAACAAACAGGATCCACATAAACTTAACTTTAACCACAGCCCTGAAGCAGCAGAGTTGCCCAGGTAACAGCTGCTCTCAAGGGGCAGAGAGAGGGCTGAGTGTTCCTGCACACCTGGAGGGGCAGGGACAGTGTCCCCTTTGTTCTGGGCTTTCAGGGATCGCCCTTCCACACTGAACCTCAAGGTCACCGCAGCCTTTGAGAGTTTTCCAGAGTGTTGACAGTGCTGTCATTGATCCTGACAATCCCCTCTTTGTGCCAGTGCTTCACTGCTCATAAAACCTTGTTGTGGGGCAGGCTGAGGGTCAGCTGTGGACAGGACATTAATGCCAGGCTGACATGAGCCTTCTTTTCCTTGTAGCTGCGTGCAGCTCTTCGACTGCGTCAGGAACATCTTCCAGCTCTTCTATGAGGTAGTGCCCACATACCACAGGTGAGTGTGTCCATTATTTCCTCTTCTGAGGGGGAATACTGCTGTTGGAACAGTCCCACTTGTCCACTACAACTCCATCAGCAAAAATCAACTGCTCAGTCTCTAATTAAACCATACCTGTGCAAAGCAGGTACTTGAGAGCTTCTGTGTTGTTAATCTTGTGATCAAGGGTGTGGGTGAAGTTCTCACACAGATGTATTTGCTTCCAGCCACATAACTTTGACCTCATATCTGATGCACAGATTTTTCATTATGTTTCTCCTGTGAAAAAAAAGAGCAGCAGTGAAGATGGAAAGTTCACAATCCTGTCAGAGACCTTCGGTCCCTTTTCCTCACTGCGACTTTGCTCTAACAAAATACATTCCTGTTTGAAAGTCCACGGCTGGAAACAGTGTGGGAAAACACAGGGTTCAAATGCCTCAGTGCCATTTCAGACTTTTCCTGCCAGTTCCTGTGGGGATGTGAGAGGTTAAATGTTTTTACTCTGTTTTACATCAGTCAGGCCTTGCTAGCACCATCTGCTGACGGACCATGCGTTTCTCTGGGATAGACACGACCATTTTTTTTTAACAGAACCAGCTCTTAATAAACCCATTCCTCCTTTTCCCTTCTTGCTGGGCCAGGGAGAACCTGCAGAAGCTGCCCCAGCTGGCTGCCATCCACCACAACAACTGCATGTACATCGCCCACCACCTGCTCACCCTGGGCCACCAGTTCCGCTACCGCAGCACCAGCGTGCTGAGCAACGGGGCTGCCACCTTTGTGGACCTGGTGCCTGCCTTCAGGAGGCTGGGTAACTGTTGTAGGTGTTAGTGACCCCAATGGGAAGAATGAACATGGACCTGGTGCCTGCCTTCAGGAGGCTGGGTAACTGTTGTAGGTGTTAGTGACCCCAATGGGAAGAATGAACATGGACCTGGTGCCTGCCTTCAGGAGGCTGGGTAACTGTTGTAGGTGTTAGTGAACCCAGTGGGAAGAATGAACATGGACCTGGTGCCTGCCTTCAGGAGGCTGGGTAACTGTTGTAGGTGTTAGTGACCCCAATGGGAAGAATGAACATGGACCTGGTGCCTGCCTTCAGGAGGCTGGGTAACTGTTGTAGGTGTTAGTGACCCCAATGGGAAGAATGATGATGTTTAACTCCATTTCAGAAGGCTGAATGATTTCTTTATTATAATTATGTTATAATACGTTAATATGCTATATAAAAGAAGATACTAAATACTACATGTTACTTTCTCTAACTATCATATCTCACTCCTCACAACTCGTGACCCTGTTCTCCAGAGCCCAGACAGAGGTGGATCCCATTGGCTGTCAGGCCCAAACAATCCACCATGATCTAAGTGTTCACTCTAGGTAAACAATTCTCTAAACACATTCCACAAGAGAAAAACAAGGAGCAGAAATAGAAATTGTTTTCTCCTTCATTTCTCTCTGTGCACCTCAATAAAAAGTCCTGAGAGAGAGAGAAATGTGCTTGCCACAGGTAACTCCCCACCTTCCCCTCTGGAAATGTGGGTCACGTGGGAGGTCACCCTGGCACTTGCTGCCAGGTTTCCTGGAGCTGTGGCTGCTCACACTGCCAGCAGTGGATTGGTGGTTTTTGGACAAGTGGCAGAAACTTTTTCTGACTTAGGAAGTTTTGGCTCTTTGAAACCCAGATGTTCTTGTGAGCTTAGTCCCAAGAACAGCTCAGTACCCAGCAAGATGTAGCACTGTGTTCTGGGATCTGCTGCTCAGTCCCTTGATATTTTCATTAGTTATTCCACAGAAATGAATTCAGAGATAAGTTTGTGTGAGCTAACAGGAGGCATCCACAATTCATTCTGCTACCCTGCTTTATTCCAGCAGTGTGGTAGCAATGCAAGCTGCACAAGAGCTCACTGGTTAAACTGGCTCTGGGAGACTCTTTGGAGACTGGAAATTTGATTAAAAATAAAACATGATGGCAAGTTCATTATTCAGCACTTACAGTCATAAATAGGCAGAGCAAATATAGTAATTGTTTAATTGCTTCTCTCTGCTTGTTTTGCTCCTAAAGGGATGGAGTGTTTTCTGGCCCAGATGCGAGTGCAGAAGGGAGAAATCCTGGAGAGGCTCTCGAGTGCCAGGAATTTTTCCAATATGGATGACGAGGAGAATTACTGTGCAGCAAATAAAGCCATAAAGCAGGTGAGGAAGGCAGAGAAAGAGCATCCCAGTGCCTGCAGGTATCCTGGGGAGGGTGCAGTGTGGCATCTCAGCCCTGACATCTGTGCAACTGCTAAAAAATCTATTTTCTGACGTGATGGTTAAGGGGTTTTTGTCCTGGGCTGTGTCTTTAGCAGGATTGCTCCATTGTTTCTCCCCATTTGCACTCACCTGATCCCCTGGTGCCTTTCCCAGGGCTCTGTGTGGTGTCTCACTCAGCTGTTGCCTTGCAGGTGCTGCACCAGCTGAGGAGGCTGGGCATGGTGTGGCAGGATGTGCTCCCTGTGAACGTGTACTGCAAGGCCATGGGGGCCTTACTGAACACTGCCCTGGCAGAGATTGTCACCAGGATTGCTGCCCTGGAGGTAACAGCCATGGGGGGTGCTGGGGACAGCGTTTGTCACCTCCAGAAACTCTCCCCAAAATCACATTTCAGGGGAGCAGTTCATTCACACAGAAGTTACAATCTTGTGTCCACGGGAAATGTTCACAATCCCAATTTTTCATTTCACTTGGCACTCCAAAAATAAAGCTCACTTCTGCTCTGTTCATGTTTTCCCCATTCCAGGATATCTCTGCAGAGGATGCAGACAGGCTGTACTCACTCTGCAGGATCATGGTGGAGGAGGGACCCCAAGTTTTCACCCCTCTGCTTGAAGAAGACAAAAATAAGAAGTACCAAGAGGAGGTTCCAGTCTATGTGCAGAAGTGGATGACATTCAGGGAGCTGATGATCATCCTGCAGGCCAACCTCCAAGAAATCGTGGATCAGTAGGTGTTTTCCTTTCCAGCTGCTTCTCCAGACCTGTGCCAGGGAGCTGGAGTTCAGAGGAAGAGCAGGAACTTCCCTTTTCCTTTTGCTTTTCCTTTTCCAGAGGAAAGGGTCAGGATCAGCTGCTGGCACAGGTCCTTGGAGGCTTGTTTGAGGTGCCATTTCTGGGCAGGTTGGTGACACAGAGCTCTCCCTGTCTCCCATCCAGGTGGGCAGATGGCAAGGGGCCTCTGGCAGAGGCATTTTCAGCAGCTGAGGTGAAGAGCCTGATCCGAGCCTTGTTCCAGAACACGGAGAGGAGAGCAGCAGCACTGGCCAAGATCAAGTGACTCCAGTTTACACCTGAGTCTTGTGACACAGCAGGAGCAAACTGACACTTCCAAATACTTTTTTGATTTCACCTTTCTTATTTGTACTGGTCTGGAAAACTTTGGGATTGGGTAAGTGCTTCCTGGAGCTTGCCTGGGGGAAGGAGCATTTCCTGGCTCGGTGTTTGTGTAACCTCATCTCAGGCTGGGCCTTTTCAGTGCTCAGCTGGGACTCTTCTATGCACTTCTACATCAGGGGACCTGCAGCCCCTCTGTGACCTCTTCTGTCCCCCACACCACTCATGGAACCCACAGACTTGGAGAGGTTTTGCTGTCCCTCCAGGAAGTGCCAAACTTTCCCACCTCAGCTTCCCCTGAGGAGCAGACCTCAAGGGAGAGACACTTCAGAGGGGGATGTGGGGAAAGGAGAGCCTGTGCTGAGTGAACCATTGATCAGGTCACAAATAGGAAAATTCTCTTATTTCTCATGGAAAATGTCTTCAAACTGATTTAGAGGTTTTCAGTGTCACTTTCCCAACTGTAGAAGCCAGTTCAGCTCCTTCCTTTGTGTTTGTGTTGGGTGTGAATTGCATAACTCTGTGTCTTTCTGGTGTTTTATTTTCTGTCCTTCAAGAATGGTGAGAGAAATGTAAACCAACAGAAAAAGGGAAATAAAGGTGCACTCACAGCATTAAGTCACAAGAGGCTGTTTGACACTTGGATTATTGTACATTTCCTTGAATTGAAAAACTCACTGAGAGCATTCACTGACCTCAGCCCAGAGACCAAGGTGCTGCACACGTGGAGCAAAGTCCTCCCTGCCCTGTAGTGCTTAGAAGAGTTTCAGTCACAGTTTAATGTTTGAACCTGTTGTCTTCTGTTGTCTCCTTGTCATTGGCACTTCTGTCCCACTCCTGTTCCCATTTCCAGGCATTTGTGCAGGGGCTGAGGCTTTCCTGTCACCCCAGTCCTTGCAGAACCCTTGTGCTTTTATGTTTTCCCCCCTCCCAGTGTTCCCAGAACATCTCATGGGATCCCCTGCCCCTTCAAACACAGTCATCCAAAAATGTCTATTTTGAAAAACACTTCTCCCCTGTTGATTGTTCACAGAACTGTAATTTGCTATTTTCTTTAATAAACTATTTATACTGAGCACGTCTGGGAGTCTCTTTGGGTTACAGTGAGACAGGAGGAGCCAGTGCTGGGCTGTTCTTCACTTGTGGGAAGGGCAGTGTTGCTGTGTGGAGTCTGTCCTGTCCCGATTTCTAGTGGATCTGAGAAAATCAATAAAAAAGGAAACAAAAAAAAGCAATCAGTACCATAAAAAAAGGTTGTCCTAAAGGCTTGTGCATCCAGGGAAGGAGTTCAACAGGATCCTGGGATTTGTCTGAGGAACAAGCAAGGCTGGCACGGAGCTGGGCTTACCTGGGTCACCTGGTGGATCCAGGGCAGCAGCTGAGCCACGTTGGTGTAAACCCCGGGGTGGTTGGGCTCAGCACAGCCCTGGCCCCAGCTCACAATTCCCACCAGGCGCCACGTGGCTCCATCCCAGCACACCAGAGGGCCCCCGCTGTCCCCCTGCGGGGCAGAGTCGGGCACGTCACGGAGTCACAGCCTGCTTTGGGTCCCTGAGGCTCACCCAGTGCCACCCCTGCCCGGTGCCACCGCCCCAGGCTGCTCCAGCCTGGCCTGGAGCTCTCCAGGGAGCACCCAAACCCCAGGGCAGCCTGTGCCTCACCAGGGGTGGCTGCAGGTACCCCCAGGTGTCCCCGTGCCTCACCAGGGTGTCCCCAGGGTGGCTGCAGATACCCCCAGGTGTCCCCGTGCCTCACCAGGGTGTCCCCAGGGTGGCTGCAGGTACCCCCAGGTGTCCCCATGCCTCACCAGGGGTGGCTGCAGGTACCCCAGGTGTCCTTGTGCCTCACCAGGGGTGGCTGCAGGTACCCCAGGTGTCCCCGTGCCTCACCAGGGGTGGCTGCAGGTACCCCCAGGTGTCCCCGTGCCTCACCAGAGTGTCCCCAGGGTGGCTGCAGACACCCCCAGGTGTCCCTGTGCCTCACCAGGGGTGGCTGCAGGTACCCCAGGTGTCCCCGTGCCTCACCAGGGGTGGCTGCAGGTACCCCCAGGTGTCCCCGTGCCTCACCAGGGGTGGCTGCAGGTACCCCCAGGTGTCCCCGTGCCTCACCAGGGGTGGCTGCAGGTACCCCCAGGTGTCCCCGTGCCTCACCAGGGGTGGCTGCAGGTACCCCAGGTGTCCCTGTGCCTCACCAGGGGTGGCTGCAGGTACCCCAGGTGTCCCTGTGCCTCACCAGGAGTGGCTGCAGACACCCCCAGGTGTCCCTGTGCCTCACCAGGGTGTCCCCAGGGTGGCTGCAGACACCCCCAGGTGTCCCCGTGCCTCACCAGGGGTGGCTGCAGACACCCCCAGGTGTCCCTGTGCCTCACCAGGAGTGGCTGCAGACACCCCCAGGTGTCCCCGTGCCTCACCAGGGTGTCCCCAGGGTGGCTGCAGACACCCCCAGGTGTCCCCCTGCCTCACCAGGGTGTCCCCAGGGTGGCTGCAGGTACCCCCAGGTGTCCTTGTGCCTCACCAGGGGTGGCTGCAGTCACCCCCAGGTGTCCCCGTGCCTCACCAGGGGTGGCTGCAGACACCCCCAGGTGCCCCCGTGCCTCACCAGGGTGTCCCCAGGGTGGCTCCAGACACCCCCAGGTGTCCCTCCCTGCTCCCAGCCCTACCTGGCAGGCGTCCACGTGTCCCCGCAGGTGTCCTGCACACAGCATCCTGGCCGTGAGCTCACCCTTGTACACGCAGGAGCTGTTGCACCTCCGGGTGCCGATCAGGGGCACCAGCGCCTCCTTCAGCGTCCCGGCCACCTGTGCTGGGGACAGGGACACGGAGGAGCCGGGAGGGAAAGCAGAGGCAGCAGGAGGGACAGCAGGGGAAGGCGGCACTGCCTCCAGGGGTGAGGTGTGGCCAGGCCCCCGGAGCAGGGCTGGAAGGGGCAGGGAAAGGCTCCCGGCAGCGGGGGGAGCTCACCTTGGCCAGGTGCGGTGTAGCCCCAGCCCGACACCCAGCACTGCGTGCCCTGCAGCAGGTCCCGCGGCGCGGGCGGCAGGCACACGGCTCGGATGGCACCTGCGGTGACAGGGACAGCTCCCAGGGGACAGCTCCGGAGCCCTCGGCCTGGCTCGGGGAGGGAAAAGGCTCCCGGTGCGGGGGCTGCGGCACTGCAGCTCCCACTGCCACCCCCAGGGACTGCCAGCTCTGGGCACGCTGTGCTCCCCCGGGCCAGCCGGGGTGTCCCGCAGGAGGGTCGGGGACCTGGAGCACCCCGGGACAGTCGGAGGTGCCCCTGCCGTGCTGGGGGTGGAACTGGATGAGCTTTCAGGCCCCTTCCAAGCCAAACCATCCTGGGAGTCTGGTTCTGCCAGAGCTGCTCTGGCGGCAGGCTCAGCAGAGGCTGGGTTTGGGCAAATTGTCACCGTGGGGTAGGACAGAAAACAACAGGCAAGGACACGGCAGCACCGCGACAGCCCCGGGATATCGTAGCAGGGGTCCCCGCTGGGTAATAATTAGTATTGATTCTATCAGAAGGCTGATCAATGTTTTATTGTACTAGACTATATTAGACTGTGCTATTCTCTGCTATCAAGAAACGCTCCTCGCTCTTCCCATACGGACTGACCAGATTTGTTAACTGGAATCTCAACACCATCACCAGTGGCTGATTAGGAAATCACCCTTTGGTAAACAAATCTCCATAACACATCCCACATGCGCACAACAGTGCAGCAAGTGAAGATAAGAATTGTTTCTCGTTCTTTTCTCTGAGCTTTCTATAAGTTACCAATGGCACGGGATTGCTGAGCGTTTTGAGCTGGTTTCTTTTCTAGCATCAGTTTTATTGCACGGCTGTGATGATGGGGAGATGTTAGTAGCTTACATCTTTACCAGCAGACAAAGAACTTAATGCTGTAACTTACTTTAAAAGTTTTTTTAAGCTAATTATACAAAACAAAAGCATATTGACAGTTTTATTTCACTACTACAAGCACACGTACTTTTAGTTAAATCAATGCTTATTTTGAATCCAATGCTTAAGATACAATGCACAGAGCTCCATTATTAAGCTTAGAACTTCTTAATATCTCACGAGATATACTTTCTCACAGCTTCCCAGGAAAATCCTGGGAAAGCTATCTCTCTCTTTGTTCAGAGGATATGTGATTACCACACTGGGACAGCCCCGGGACAGAACTGGGACAGAACTGGGACAGCCCTGGGACAGAACTGGGACAGAACCGGGACAGAACTGGGACAGAACCGGGACAGAACTGGGACAGCCCTGGGACAGAACCGGGATAGAACCAGGACAGAACCGGGACAGAACTGGGACAGAACCGGGACAGAACTGGGACAGAACTGGGACAGAACCGGGACAGCCCTGGGACAGCCCTGGGACAGAACCGGGACAGAACCGGGACAGCCCTGGGACAGAACCGGGACAGCCCTGGGATAGAACCAGGACAGAACCGGGACAGAACCGGGACAGCCCCGGGACAGCCCTGGGACAGAACCGGGACAGAACCGGGACAGCCCTGGGACAGAACCGGGACAGCCCTGGGACAGCCCTGGGACAGAACCGGGACAGAACCGGGACAGCCCTGGGACAGAACCGGGACAGCCCTGGGATAGAACCAGGACAGAACCGGGACAGAACTGGGACAGAACTGGGACAGAACTGGGTCAGCCCTGGGACAGAACCGGGACAGAACCGGGACAGAACCGGGACAGAACCGGGAGAGTCCCTTCCTTACCTGAGAAGTTGAGGGGCACCTGCAGCCGCAGCAGGGCGATGTCGTAGTCCAGGCTGCTGCCGTTGTAGAGCGGGTGGGGGATGATGTCCCGGAGCGGCACCCCCGCCCCCGGCTGCCGGGAGCCGTGCGTGACAATCCCCGCAAAAACCCGCCAGGCCGGGGCTGGCGGCTGCCTGCAGCCGGGCGGCACCGGGGCTGCCCTGAGTGCCGGGCAACGAGCACCGGCCTGCGGGCTAGCAGCGGGCACGGGGAGCCGGGGATGGGCACGGGGAGATGGGGATGGGCACAGAGAGCTCGGGATGGGGACAGAGAGCCGGGGATGGGCACGGGGAGATGGGGATGGGCACGGGGAGCTCGGGATGGGCACAGGGAGCTCGGGATGGGCACGGGGAGCCGGGGATGGGCACAGGGAGCCGGGGATGGGCACGGGGAGCTCGGGATGGGCACGGGGAGATGGGGATGGGCACAGAGAGCTCGGGATGGGCACAGAGAGTTCAGGATGGGCACAGGGATCCCGGGATGGGCACTGGGAGCTCGGGATGGGCACGGGGAGCCGGGGATGGGCACGGGGAGCTCGGGATGGGCACGGGGAGCCGGGGATGGTGACAGAGAGCCTCGGATGGGCACAGAGAGCTCAGGATGGGCACGGGGAGCTCGGGATGGGCACAGGGAGCCGGGGATGGGCACAGGGAGCCGGGGTACCTGTGCACGCAGTGAGCTGCCGTCAGGATCCACTCGGGGGCCAGCACGGAGCCCCCACAGCGGTGCTGGGAGCCCTGGCACACACTGACCTGCCAGGGCCAGCGGCCGGGGGCCACGTCTGTGCCCCCCACCACCCTCACGGTCCCTGCCTGCAGCCCGCACTCTGCAAGGAGCGGGGGCAGAGGCTCCAGCCCTCCCTGCCGGAGGGCAGTGGGGGGCAAGAAGCTGCTGCCTCCAGGCAGGGATCCTGGGGGCACAGGAGGGGAGGGAATCGCTCACCTGAGCACTGCAGAGCCACGATGCGACCGGACCGGCAGCTGCTCCTGTGTGGGAGCACGGCTCTGGTCAGAATTAACGTCAGCCAAAGCCCTGGCGAGCTCCAGGGCGGCCGCAGCAGTTCCCAAAGGGGTTTTGCTGCACGGCACCTGCTCGTCTCCGTGGTTAAGCCTGAGAAGAGGCTCCAGCAAGCCCTGCTTGCCCCAGGGCTGCCCTTACCTGACCTGCCACATGTCCTCCAGGCTGCCTTCCTGCCGCGGTCTCACCTGCAGGAACTGCTGCCTGGCACTCACCTGGACATCCCTCAGGCTCACTGCCTTCTGCTGGCTCATGCTGCAGGAGCGACAGGAAACGGCCCGGGAAGGGGAAGGGGTCAGCAGCGTGCCCCTGCCACGGGAGCGTCACAATCCCGCAGCTCTGGCAGCTGGGAAGGAACTTTTTTTGGCTGGAAGGAGCTTCTGGGGCTGTTCCTGCAGGTCCCAAGCCCGGCTTCCCCAGGGAATGGCGTGGCCTGGCTCTGCTGCCCTGCCAAAGCCCCCAGCCGGGCTTGCCAAGACCACCCCTGGCAAAGGGCAGCAGCAGCTGCCTGTGCCGTGCCCACCTGAGGTAGCCGAGCTGCTGGCAGAGCAGGGTGCCCAGGGAGGGACCCCAGTGCCCGTGGCACACCAGGAGCCAGCCAGGACGTGCTTCCAGCCGTGCTTCCAGCAAGGAATTCGCTGTGTTGATCCTGAAAGACACTAAAGGCGCTCCATTGCAGACAACCTGGGAGCTCCCTCCCTCTGTGCAGGGTCATGCACAGCCAAAACCCCCCCCTAAACCCCAGGAAAAAAACCACCTGAGGAATTAGAAACTCTAAAAGAACCCAGCCAGAGGGGTCACAGGCAAAGGAGTCCTGGAAGAGTTGCCTTTGCTGTGGGGTCCCTCCGTGTAACAAAGGTGCAGTGCTGGGGGTTCAGCAGGACTCCAGGGAAAAGCAAAACTGCAAAGTGCAGCAGGTCCTGATTTTTAAAGAGCCTCTCTTCTGCCCTTGCCAGGCCCGGCTGCCCTCTCCCCACCATGGGACATCAATCAAAGGTGCAAACCTGTGCTGGGAGCCCCCCGGACCACGGGCTCTTCCTCCTCACCATCATCACACGCTGGGGTCACGCTGGAGTCCTGCTCCTGGGGGGAGCCCTGCTCTGGCTGGGGCTCCTTTAGGTGCTTCACTTCAGGAGACAGAGAAGGGGTGAGGGTGGGCTCGCACAGCCCGGCAGCACCCCGAGATGCCCAGAACTGGGCACAGCCCTGCCCACTGCGAGAGGTGAATGAGCCTCCCCAGGAGCACAGCTGTGCCCCACCCCAGGCCAGGGCTGACCCGGCAGCTCCCACCCCCCACCCCACTGCTGGCAGCCCAAACTCGCCCCCAGAGGGGCAGCAGGGCTGTCCTGGGGGCACTGACCGAGCAGCCAGGTCCCAGCTGCCATCCCTGCCAGCAGCCCCGCCAGCCCCAGCAGCAGGAGCAGCCTCCTGGTGGTGCCCAGAGCCCCGAGGGCCACCTCGGCAGGGTCTGCAAGGGAGGGAGAGAGGGTCAGCGGGGTCTGTGGGGCCTCTGCCAGCTCTGCCAAGGCCCTGCACTGATTTCCAGGGCTCACCTGCGCCTCTCCTGCAGGAGGAGCTGAGCTAAGCCTGGGTTCTGCCAGAGCCCAGGACTCAGGACCCAGAGCTCAGGAGCCAGAGCTCAAAACCCAGAGCCCAGAGCTGGGGACACAGAGCTGGGGACCCAGAGCTCAGAACCCAGAGCTCAGAACCCAAAACCCATAGCTGGGGACCCAAAACCCAGAGCCCAGAGCTCAGAACCCAAAACCCAGAGCCCAGAGCTCAGGACACAGAGTTGGGGACCCAGAGCTCAGAACCCAAAGCCCAGAGCTCAGAACCCAAAGCCCAGAGCCCACCCCTCTCCCAAAGCCACCAGCAGCTCACCCACCGTGGCCCGGGCAGGGCTGTGTCCCCCTCCTGGGCTCGGCCATCCTGGGGCTGTGTCTGGGGCAGTGGGGCCAAGCTCTGGGGCAGAGCAGAGGCAGAGCAGCTCCGAGCCAGGGCTGGGCGAGCTGTGCGATCACCACGGCAGCAGGAGCAGCCAGCTCAGGTTCCTGTGCATGCGCTGAGGGCTCTCCCTGTCCCCAGACCCCCCCTTGTCCTGCTGCCAGGGCCCTGCAGGGCTGGGGGCCATGGCTCAGCCCCCCCTCCATCCCCAGCTGTCCCCAGGTGTCCCCAGGTGTCCCCAGGTGTCCCACGTCCCACCTGCTGCCCCCTTTCCCCTCCCGTTCCCTGCCACATGAGAAGCCCCAGGAGCAGCTGAGGGGCTGCGGCTCCAGCCAGCTCCGAGTCCTTTGGGGATCAAAGCTTCCTAAAGAGGGAAAAAAAAAACCAAACAGGGAAAAGCCTGGAGCTGCTTTTTAGCACCCCCACATCTCCAGGCAAGCGCCTGCCAGCTGTGGCAGGTGAAGGACAGGCGAGGGCTGCTGGGCCCCCCTGAACCCTCCCTGCTGGATTTTGTATAAATTACCAATGGCACGGGATTGCTGAGCGTTTTGAGCTGGTTTCTTTTCTAGCATCAGTTTTATTGCATGGCTGTGATGATGGGGAGATGTTAGTAGCTTACATCTTTACCAGCAGACAAAGAACTTAATGCTGTAACTTACTTTAAAAGTTTTTTAAACTAATTATACAAAACAAAAGTATATTGACAGGAGTTTTATTTCACTACTACAAGCACACGTACTTTTAGTTAAAACTATGCTTATTTTGAATCCAATGCTTAAGAGCTCCATTATTAAGCTTAGAACTTCTTAATATCTCACTAGCCATACTTTTCTGTAGCTTAGGGAGTTATTCTAAGCATTGATACACAAACTACTGCTCTATTTTACTATCTTACTTTCTACTTTTTATGTAATTTTTACTTCTCATATATTTTTTAACTCTCTTTCTTTCTACTTATATAATTTTTCTGCTGACAAATCTTACGGCTGCTGCTTAGCTCTAATTGCAGTTCTGTTGTCTCTAAAGCCTTACTTTTGTAGCCTTCCCAAAACTCTCTGATTTTCAAGATTCCCACACTCCCCACCCTGAGCTCCCCCCAGGAGCTGGGTTTTGCCTGCCTGGAGCCCACCAGGAGCAGCAGGGCTTAGGCAGCAGCTCCCAGCTGGCTCCTGACTCTCCAGGAGATTTCTTGTTGCTGAAAGAGGAGTTTCCAAGCCGTGGCTGGGCAGGAGATGATTTTCTCAGCAGTGCAGAGCCCTGGTGGAACAGAAATCCCTCGGGCTGCTGCATCCCCTCATCCCTCTGCCCCAGTCCCCAAAACCAAGAGCAGCTGAGCAGACTGGAAGAGCTGTCCCGTGGAATAAAGGCTTTTTTTCCCTCACTTCTCCATCCCTGAGAGACACAGCTGCTGGCTCGGCTCTCCAATGAATTTTTAATGCCATTTAACCAAAGGCACTCCCGTGAATGTTTCATGACCTGCCCTGCAGGTTCAGGGCGGGGGTTTGTTCTCCCTCTGAGCAACACCAGGTGTGCTGTGGCACAAACGCGCCCTGTGCTGGGCAGCTGCTGTGAAAACAGGGGGTTTGCGCTTGGTTTGGATTGTTTTTCTCCAAGCCCCGTGTCTCAATAAGAGTTCAGGCCAGAAAAGCTGCAAATATCCCCCAGATCCCACCCTGGCTCAGCGCCTGACCCTTTGCTGTGCCTCTGGAGCGTCCTGGGAGGACTGTAGATGGTGCTGGAGCACCAGAGGGGAAGGAGGGAACGGCGCAGGCACAGAATCCAGCCCGAGCATCCTTTGCCTTCTCTTCTGGGCACAGAGGGACTCACAGGCTGCTCCTCCCAGCCCGGGGCCGCTGCTGGACCGGGTCACGTCATCTCCCCTCCCAGAATCTGCCAGAAACTCAACCTTTTCAGAGTCAAACGAAGATGAAGAAGTTAAGCAGAGGTGTGAGCACAGCCAGCGGGGCACAAACACCTTCCCCGCAGCAAAACCCGGCGAGCGAGGGCTGGTCCTGGCAGGGGAGGTGAGGGACCAGGGCAGGGTCCAAAAGGATTCCTCAGGAAAGGGTTAAAAAGCCAGGACACATGCCCCAGCCTGCGCTGCCTCGCTGCTCTGAGTCACGCTCCTCTCTCCTTCCCAGACTCGTGCCAAGCAGATCAATAATTCCATCCACCCCCCTCGCCTGCAGGGACTGAGAGGAGAGCGCTCTCCAAACTCCTCCTGGGCACACGGCTGGCAAAGGGGCAGGGGCAGCAGCAGCTTCTTCCTCCCATTTCCATCACTTTTCTGGGCTTCTGGAGGACACAGAAGCAAAGGGAAGCAGCAGTGCCAGACCCTGGCGGTGCCGTGCCCGCTGGGTACCTGGCAGGCTGCAGAGGTGCTGTGAGGCAGCAAACATTCCGTCATTTTTTTAAAACTTATTCCCATCGGAACAACCTTCCCTGTCCCCTGGGAGCAGCAGCAGAGCCCAGCTGTGCAGGGAGCAGCCAGATGTGGGCTCTGCTGGAAGCCAGAGCTGCCAAGGTCAGAGCGTGGGGAGGACACAGCCGTGGCTTGCCAGGTTCTGTGCAGCTGTGGCAGCACATCCTTCTCTCTCTCAGGATTTTTCATAGAGCAGCACAGAGAGAAGAAAGAGAAATTTCTATTTCTGCTCCTTGTTTTTCCCATGTGGAATGTGCTTGAAGAATTGTTTACCTGGGGTGATTGCTTGGTTGGATTCTGGTGAGGATTGTTTGAGCCTGGTGGCCAATCCAACCCAATCCAACCCAACCCAATCCAATCCAATCCAATCCAACCCAACCCAATCCAATCCAACCCAATCCAATCCCATCCAATCCAATCCAATCCAATCCAATCCAATCCAATCCAACCCAATCCAACCCAACCCAACCCAATCCCATCCAATCCAATCCAATCCCACCCAATCCAATCCAATCCAACCCAATCCAATCCCATCCAATCCAATCCAATCCAATCCAATCCAATCCAACCCAACCCAATCCCATCCAATCCAATCCAATCCAATCCAACCCAACCCAATCCAACCCAACCCAATCCAATCCAATCCAATCCAATCCAACCCAATCCAATCCAACCCAACCCAACCCAATCCAATCCAACCCAATCCAATCCAATCCAATCCAATCCAATCCAACCCAACCCAACCCAATCCAACCCAACCCAATCCAATCCAATCCAACCCAATCCAATCCAATCCAACCCACCTGTGGCTGGACTCTCAGAGAGGGTCACAAGTTGTGAGTTAGATGTGGCAGTTAGAACAAGTAGGTTTGTAGTTTTAGTATCTCCTTTAAATAGTAAATTAACGTATACAAGTGAGCTTATTGTAAATGCAGGAGAACCCGGTGGGAAGAAATGCTGATGTCTGACTCCAGTTCAGGAGGCTGAATGATTTCTTTATTGTAACTATGCTATAATCCATTAATATACTGTTTAAAGGAGATACTAAAACTACAAACCTACTTGTTCTAACTACCAAATCTAACTCACAACTCATGACCCTCTCTGAGAGTCCAGCCACAGGTGGGTTGGATTGGATTGGGTTGGATTGGATTGGATTGGGTTGGGTTGGATGGGGTTGGGTTGGGTTGGATTGGATTGGATTGGATTGGGTTGGATTGGCCACCAGGCCCAAACAATCCTCACCAGAATCCAACCCAACAATCACCCCAGGTAAACAATTCTCCAAACACATTCCACATGGGAAAACAAGGAGCAGAAATAGAAATTGTTTTCTTTCTTTCCTCTGTGCTCCTCTATGAAAAAATCCTGAGAGAGAGAAGGATGTGCCTGCCACGTGAGCTCCTCTCCTGTGCTCTGAGGGACACCTGATGTTTAAGCTCCTAAATATGAGGGGTGAAGTTCAAGGTGACCCTGGAAACCTGAAAAATCCCTGTGCTCACCCCAGGGGAAGTTGTGGCATTAAAGGGGACAGTGGGTGACAAGAGCCACAGGCAGCTCATCTTGCCCCCAAGCCTCTTTCCCTCTCCTGGAGCATTTCCTTCCTCACCTCATCTCTCCTTCCTCCCCTTTGTCCCCTGTCTCATCCAAGTCCCTCTCTGAGTTGCTGGGAACCTGCAATGAGAGAAATGGCCCAAAGCAGCAGCCTAAACCTGCCTGAGCCTGGCAGGACTCTGCCAGATCTCATCGTGGAGAATAAATCCTGGAGTGCGTTTTCCCAGCAGTGACGCTGGGAAAATAAAATTAAAAAAAAAATAAAGAAAATAAAATTTAAAAAAAGAAAGAAAGAAAAAGAGGAATTAATAATAAGCTCCGAAGCAGCCTTCCATACCTGCCCACCTCAGGCACAGGGGTGAACTGGTGTGAAGGAGGGGAGTTTAAAGCCTTGGACAGAGCCAGGAACAGCAGTGGGGTGTGAGTGCCAGGACAGGGCCAGCTCCCAGCACAGCCCCTGGTGGATTTTCCTGCTCCATCTCCCGCTGCAGCACGGGCAGAGCAGACCCCACCCCTGCCCTGCTCCAGCCTCCCTCCCGAGGCAATTTGCTGGGTAACGATTATGGAGCTGAGGAGGCAATTTCAGGAGGACTGGTTTCTGCCTGGAAGGAATTGAACGGAGGCACTGCCATAACCCGATGCAATAATTTGTTTAAAAAAGCAGCTGGCGCCTCGTTAAGCAGAGGCAATTTCGAGGCAATTCCCTGCAGGGATGGTGCCAACCTCCCCAGAGCCAGGGAATGGGCACGCTGCTCCTCTCCTGCCTCAGAGCACACGGGAGAAATGCCCTGACCCCACTGACTGTGATGGGGACACCTCAGTGCTGTCACCTTCCACCTGGCACAGGTGAGAGGCAGGGATGTGGTGCCCCTCTGCTCGTGTTCCTGCAGAGCATGGGCAGCCAGGAGAGGGCTGGGCCCTGGATTCTCATCCATCACCCAATAAATAGAGAATTTAAGGATGTCAGGGATGAAATGTTTTCATTCTCTGTATCGTGTTCCAGCACAAAGATATCCCGAGGGATTTATTCTCAGAGATGAGTCAAAGAAGAAGAATAATTGTTAGAGAGAAATTAATTTATGCTCTTTTCCCTCCCATTTCCAAACAGTTTATTTGTCACTTGTCAGCTGAACCTTTGCCACTGCAAGTTGCTGAGGACCCAAATCCCAGGAAAGGAAAAGGAAAAGGTTTTCCAGGAGGCTGGATGGCATTTCTGCTTTGTTGTACCCTCAGTCCCTGTACTGAAACCAGAGCTTTTAACCGCAGGGGAGTCACCCCGGGGTGGCACTCGGCAGCTGGGAGCAGCTTGCCACCCCGAGAGGGAGCAGAGCCCGGCTGTGGCTCCCAGGCAGGGCCCCCGGGCTGTGACACACTCGCCCTCCCCGGATGAAGTCACGGCTGATGTCAGCGGGGCTGGCGGGTCCCTGCAGCATCGCCGTGTGCAGGAGCTGGGCTGCTCTGCCCAGCCCTTCCCGTTCAGAGCCGAAAACCCACCAGAAATCCCCCAGCCCTGGGGCTCTCAGCGGTTCCTCAGGCACTGAGCGGCCCCGGGTGCACCAGAGGGGAAATCCGACAGTGCTCAGTGAGCAGGCTGAGCAGGAGCCCAGGGCCGAGGTGTGCCCTGTGTGCACAGCCCGGGGATGCTCCTGAGCTGCACTTCCAGCAGATTCTCTCCCTGAGCCCTGCCCTGCTCTCCCTGAGCTGCCGGGGTGTCACCCTTGCGTCAAGAATGACACAAGAACAGATGAGGACACAGCGTGGAAAGGAAGAAAAGAAAGCTTTAATGGAAAGGAAGAAAAGAAAGCTTTAATGGAAGGGAAACTTCGGCTTAAATAGACCAACACGACACATTTGATTTTATCGGTTAATTAATAAAAACATCTTTCTCACACACCATCCTTGAGAACAGAAAAGCAAGGTGGAAAAACACCACTGCAGATGGTTTAGACTAACAAGTTATCACATTCCTACAGCTCCCTAAAAATTCTCACAAGCCACTGAGAGAACCCATTGCTGTTTGTCTCTCCCTGCCCAGGCTGGCATCCACAGCAGATCCCGGGGCTGCACTTCCAGCAGATGCTTTCCCTGAGCCCCTGCCCTGCTCTCCTCCAGCACCCTCTGTGTCGGAGCCCAGCACATCCCTGTGGCTGCCCTGGCTGGCTCCAGACCCTGGAGGGGGCTCGGGGACCTTGGCACCAAGTCAAAAACACCTGTGGCTTTGATTTTAGCCCGTGGGAAAAGCTGCCAACTCTGTGTGAGGAATTACAAACCACAAGGGTTTGAGTGGTGTAATAGGGGAATTGACACAGGGTGGAAAAGTGGAATTTTGGGGGTTTTAGAATGTGATTCAGGGGTACAAGATGGAGGGATTTGGGCGTGTCCTGGCCTTTTTCTCCTTTGTCTTGCCCTCCATGTCCTGCTGTGCTGGTGACACTTTTCTGCTGTTGAAGGCAGAGATTCCCTGTCTGACACGGGTGGTGGGCATTGGCACAGATCTGTAAACAGGCAATGTGTAATTTTGAGTTTATCATGTGGGAGCCGCCCGAGGCAGAGGCAGACTGCCATGGCTTCTGTACTGGACAGACCTGGGCAGGTCAGACAGAGAATGTTACAGATAAGAGAGAATAAACAACCTTGAAACCTCCACCTCACACATTCCAGACCTCTTCTTCGGCTGCCGGGCTGGGGAACAAGGACTTTTACAATTTGGGGGTCATTCCAAGCAAAGCAGACCCCGTCACCTCTGGATCCAGTTCTTCTCCTCCTGCTGCTCTCCAGCATCTCACCCCGGCAGTAAAACAGGTGCTGGGTTGGGTTTTCCCACTGAAATCCGCAGGGCAGCAGGATTTTCCCTGTCTGGTTCTTGCTCGAGAGGCATCGCCTGTGGAGCACCTTCCTGTGTTTGTCCCCGGGGGCACATCCCGGGCAGGGCTCCGGCTCTACCAGGCATCAAACGGAGCTGCAGTCCCGCTCCTGCCAGAGGCTATCCACCTGCCAAGATCTACGGCTCTCTGCGTGGTCCTTAGAGGCTGCTAAACACCCGATAAAGAGAAATCCCTGCGCTCACTGCCCCTGGGCAGTTAAGCCGCCAGCATTCCCGGGAAATCCGTCTCTGTCCAGCTCAGCAAGGACAAGAATCCAGGAGCGGCAGGATATTCCTGCCAGCCTTGGCTCTGAGATGTTCGAGTGAGAGGTTGCTAACCCCAGCCTCCTCCTTCGGGACAGAAATCGAGGTTTCCCCAGGCAGCAGCAGCATTTTTCCTGCGCTCAGTTCCTGGCTGCACCCTCCTGTGTCCCGACTTTCTTCCCCTCCACGACGCAGCACAAAGCCTTGGCCAGTGCTGCTCACCAAAAACATCTGCCTGCGAGCTCCCTCCCACAGCCTCATTATGGATCCTAATTAAATAATGACACATTTGCATTCTCTGTAATTGCAGCCACTGCTTATGTAAATAAATACGCTGCCTGCAATTACAAAGTTATGAAAAGCTATTAGAAAATAAAGATTTGGTTAAAGAGAAAGTCACTTCAGAGAGCTCCTGCCCAGGCCCAAGCAGCTCTCCCTGGTCCCCTTCACACCCTGACACCTCCTTGAGCACCAGGAACCCCCTTCCCACCTGGAATTCTCTGCATTTCTCCAGGCTACAGAGTGAAACACCTTTAATGCATCTTGGCAGAGAAATAACTCCCCTTATGCCAGCATTCACCAGCAGCAATGCTGCAAGGCACGACATTCAGGGGAGTAAAGGTCCAAAACAACCTTTCCTTCAGCTTTCCTATTTATTTCCTTCACCTTTCTTATTTATTTCCTTCCATAAATTGACACTGGGGAGTTCCTCAGTACTTCAAAGTAGCGGCCTCGATATCTGCCTGAAGGATCACCTAGAGCTGAAATAATAATAATAAAAAAAAAAAATCCCACATTTCTCTTTCTATTTAATTTCTGCAGCAGTTTGGCAGTCCCAGCCTTTCCCGGGGCACGCAGCTTCCTGCAGCTCGGGAATGCTCGGGTTTGCAAAGCAGCCCGTGCCGACTGGAAAAGGGGAAAAAAATAAATAAAAGGGATTCATTTAGGAAGTGCCTGAATGGGAGAACAACGATCCTGAGCCCTGGGATTGTGTCACCCCTTGAGGCCCAGCAGAGTTTTTGTGCGGTGATAAGAAGGTGCTTGGCTTGACAGAGTTGCCATCTGTGACTCAAAAATAGCCACATGTTTTAGGAGGTCCCGGCAACCCAAATATATTTATTTTCTTTCTCTCTTTCTCCTTCTCTCTTCTCTTCTCTTCTCTTCTCTTCTCTTCTCTTCTCTTCTCTTCTCTTCTCTTCTCTTCTCTTCTCTTCTCTTCTCTTCTCTTCTCTTCTCTTCTCTTCTCTTCTCTTCTCTTCTCTTCTCTTCTCTTCTCTTCTCTTCTCTTCTCTTCTCTTCTCTTCTCTTCTCTTCTCTTCTCTTCTCTTCTCTTCTCTTCTCTTCTCTTCTCTTCTCTTCTCTTCTCTTCTCTTCTCTTCTCTTCTCTCAGCGTAGCCATAAAGCCCAACAGACGCCACGCTAACACACGTCTAATGAAGCGGCCGAAGTTTCTGAGTCATTAATTCGGCTTTTCCAGCAGCTGGAGCTCGGCAGGGCTCGGGGCAGTGACTCAGCCCGGCTCCCGCAGCCGGACCCGCGCTGTGAACCCTCATTAAACGCCGCTGCAGCCGCGGGCAGCGCTGTCCGTCCAGCACAGAACGGCGATTTTTTGGCTGCTGTGAGCCCCCCGAGCACAGCACCCTCGCCCCATCAGCAAGAGCGCTCCTCACTCATCGCTCGCTCAAGTTTTGAGAAGCGGTTTGCCAATAAATCACCCCAAACACAGCACTGGGACAGAGCCGGAGCCCAAAGCTCGGATTTCTCAGCCCAGCATCACAAAGAGATGCTCTGCACGTGGAAGAAAACATCATTTTCCCCAAGGCCGGGGGAATTTTTCGCTTTTCTCATCTGCGAGGTGATGAGTCAGCCCCGTGCTCGCAGGCAAGGAGGGGAAAAACACCGGGAGCTGCTCCTTCCTGCGGGGATTTTGGGCAGGAGGAGGAATTTTGGGCACCCCTTCGGCGGCCGGGGGTGGGCTCCAGCTGCGCCCTGGTTCTGCTCCGGTCGGGGCTGCCCGGACCCCCCGACACGGCCGAGTTTCGCTGCGGGAGGATTTGGCACTGGCCGCGGAGCGCAGGGAGGCAGCGAGGGAGGATTTTGAATCCTGCCGTGTCCCCCTCTCGCAGCCTCTCCGTGCCCGGGCACACGGCAGCAGCTGCTGGTCCAGGGATGCTGCTCTCGCCACCCTCTGGCAAAATAAAATAAAATTTAACAAAGACATTTCCGCAGCTCACACGGATTCCTGCACCAAAGGGGTGCCCCCGTCCCCGGTGACACCAGGGCTGCCTTCCCGCCGCAGCTCTCCACTTTTCCCTTTAAAAGTCAAGTTTGATCCCTCCTGGGCAAGGCGGAGTGCTGATTTACCCCTTTCACCCTGCAAAGAAAGCAGAATTCTGACCCTTCCTGCAGCAGGACGATGCTTTTAACCCACTGAGGCCCGTGCCCTTTGACATCCCCTCAGGAACCACCTCTGGAGGGGATTTGCGTCCCAAAAAAAGCCCAGCTCCCATCCCAGAGAACAAAAGCAGCCTCCAAAGCTGCCTGCCAGGCTTTCCTCAGAGCAGGTTTATTGCTTTCTCATTTCAGAGGTGATGATCTAATGAGTCATTAAAGACAAACAAGAAATAGGAGAAAGCGTTTGACTTAGCACTTCTTCCCAAAAAATCCTGTAACTGCAGAATTTTAAGCAGAGCGAGCCAGAGCAATTTTAATAATATTAAGTTTAAATTGACAGCGAAAAGGTTGAATACAAAAGAGTAACAAAAACCCAAATATATATAAACCATAAGGCTTTGTGAAAAGAATATGATTAAGCTTTCAAAGTTATACATTGAAAATTGAGGCAGTGCCGGGAGCGAGGGCTTGTTCTTCCCTCCCATGGAAGCACAGAACAAAGGCTGCAATAATTCATCCAAAGGGACTTGCTGCCTTCTGGTTTCCGTGCCCAGCTCTGGTGGCACAGCTCGGGTGTGCTCAGTGCCCCTGGGCACGGGTGGCATCGCAATTGTCACCTTCTTCTGCCAGGGAAACCAGGACCTGCTGCCCAGCAGTGAAAGCAGAGCCCAGCTCTGTGCGCCTTGGCTGCTCTCCCCCAGCCCCAGGTAGGACCCACGGATTTACAGCAGAAATGAACGTGCAGTTTTACTGTGCAAATGAACGTGAAGGTCCCCACGTGCGCTCCCTGCGCTCATTTTCGTTGTCGGAGCCAGGCTGTCACACGGGGCTGACATTCCTCAGCACAGCAGAGAGGGGGCACAGGGGATGCTGAGGGGCAGCGCTGGAGCAGCAGCTCCCAAAAGGTCCCTGCGGGTGGATTTTTGTTCCTCAGCAGGGGCAGGGCTGGAGCAGCAGCTCCCAAAAGGTCCCTGCGGGTGGATTTTTGCTCCTCAGCTCTGCGCTCACGCTCACTTTGCCAAGCTGGACAGCCCAGGCCGCATCCCCAGAGCACCACCGAACCAAAAAGAGCCTTTTGGCCTCTGATTCAGGACAAATCCCAGCATTTCCCGTGGGCAAGCCCAGCCTGCAGGAGCTTTGGCACCAGCTGCCTCCCCAGCCCCTGAGCTGCGTTTGTGAAGTGGCTCTATTGATCCCAGCAGGTCATTACTGGTTAATGACGGCAGTCCTGCTAATTGCAGTTCCTGCAGCGGCTCTGTCACTTCTCTCCAGGTGAGGTCTGCAGCCTCTGATGAATTGTCACCTCAGGTTTGACAGCTTAACAGGTTTGCAGTTATTTTGTTTATTTGTTTGTTTTTTCAAGGACGGTGGAAGGATTAAAAGAGCAGAGTGAGTCTGCCGTGTACCTGTTCCCTCCTTAAAAGTGTCACCTGTCCCTTTTACCACACGTGGGGTGACACTTCGGGGTGACACTGCCCTGAGGGACTGCAGGACTCAGGGTGGCAAGAGAGCAACTGCCATTTGGCAAATGAACGGTAAATAATTAAGGATATGACTCCTACAGTGCTGATTTTTCACTGTCACATAAACAACAGCAACAACAGCAATAATAACAGGCCAATATTGCCAGATACCAGGGGGATTAAACATCAAATTAATACTTAGCAAGGTTAGGATTAAGCAGAAATAACAGCTTTATGATTAGAGCCTGAAACTGCTGTTGATAATGACTGATTATGCTCCTGCAGAGGAAGAATTACAAGTACTTAAGGACAAATAACCCTCCCGAAGTTGCTGGCAGCCTAAAGCTGAGAAGCACAGACATAAATCGTCTGTGTAATGGGGCTGGAGCTCTGTGGACAGAGCAGGGAGGTGAGGGAGGATGTGAGTGCTTTCCAAGAGATAAAACACTTGCTTGTCTCCATGTCACCGCTACCAAAGTGCCGGGGAGGAGTTAAACTGAGCAGAAAAGGAATAAAAAAAATCTTCTCAAGTCCTCGCTGCGTGGGATTTGGAGCCCTTGTGGCAGAGCCCTTGTTTATGTGAAACGATTTGATCTGGAGCTTGGCAGCGTCTGTCTGCAGTTTCCAGCCCATTAGTTTGGTGTTTCTGGAGCTCCTCAGCTCCTCTGGGCTCCTCTCCACGGGCTGGGCTCCCTTGGGTTTGTTCTCTCCCAGCCTGGACACGGCAACAAGGCAGAGACAGCAAATCTGTCCCGCTGGGCAAAGCTGGAAACGGGGAGAGAGACAACCCTGGGGAGAGACACAGAGCAGCTCCTGACAGGGCCCTGCACAGGGAAAACCCCGATCAGAGCTGGAAATGGGGCAGGGACTCAGTTCTGGGCTGGCAGCAGTGGCCAGGGAGGAGGGTGGGTGGGGAGCTGCTGTGACAGAGGCACCAGCTCTGCTCCACTCGCAGGATGCTCCATCCCACACCCGAATGCTCTATTCCAGACACGAATGTGCCTGCTGAAAGCACCCCTGGCACGTGGGAATCCCACCCCAGCCACTCAGAATTCTCACCAGAAAGGAAACGAACCCGGGGTCCCAATGGCTCTGGGCAAGTTTGAAATTCACGGTGCTGCCCGTGCAGCAAGCGTGACTTTGCCTGAGTTAGGCTCTCCCAAAGGCACATTCCTGCAGCACACTCAGTGATGGGGAGTGCTTCCATCCAATCTCCCTGGCTGGAGATATTCCAGAGCCACCTGTGCACAGTCCTGTGCTCTGGGATGAGCAGGGAGCTGGGAGCGGGTGGTCCCTCCCAGCCTGACCCCTTCTGGGATCCTTTCAGCTGGGATAATAATATTTGCTCAACATATAAACAGAATTTTCTGGGCCATTATCATAGAAAACTAAAACCCGGTTGTACGTGGATCTGTGTGTTTGCAGGAGAACCTGAGAGGGGAAAAAAAAAATCACAAATATTTAACCAATTAAAAAAGAAATTTCATGGGATGATGGCACTGGAACACATTGGAACAGAAGAAACTCTTTAACACATTAAAGTGAAATCAGAGGAATCTGTGGTGTGTGTGCCACATCCTCCCCGTGTCCCCTGTCACTTACCCACCATGGTGAGGATTTATTGTTGTCTGCTCTGGGCTGCAGGCAGTCTGGGCTCTCCAATTAAAATAAATGTTTAAAAGAAACATTTAGCACCACTGGAGTGGACACAGAATGCAGGAAATTCCGGGAGATTGGCAGAACTGAAAATTGTCCATTTAAAGGAAGTGTCCCTTGAGAGTGCCAGCCCCGGGCAGGAGGTTTGTTAAAATCTGGTGACTAATTGCAATTAATAAGGCGAGGGGAGCTGTGGTCACTCCTCCTGTCTGCAGGCAAACAGCAGCCAGGTGCTTCCTGTGGAGCAGCAGGCTCTGGAACCGAGGTGAAAACAAGGGGAAGCAGAGAGAAACCAGCACCAGCTCTCTGAGGGAAGAACGAGGCAGAACCTGTGGGGATGCTGAAGGTTTCTGGTTTCGTGTCTCACTGACAAAGCCCCGGTTTTTGGAAGGCACTGCTGCACACAGAAGTGATGCTCGAGCCTCTGATGGGGTCCAAGCCCTTGTGCTGAGCTGCAAAAAGGACTTTGGGTCTGCAGCAGCCAGAGCTGGACGGAACTGTGGTGCCAAGGCCAGAAGAGAAGCTCCGTGCCAGGCTGGGGAGGAGGAAAAGCTCTTTCCCCGTTTGCTGGTCGCTCCCAGCTCTGGGATTTTGCAGCTTTCCTGCAGGCACGTTGCATTTCCCTCAGCTCTCTCTGGCTGATTTACTGCCCCCACGACAGTCTGGCCACCGAGCTTGGCTCGTCTGGCTCCAGCCGGCCCTTGGAGAGCTTCCCTCGGTCCTGTCCCCATCCCTGACCCTTCCCAGCCCTCTCCTGTGTGAGGAAGGATGGCACAGCAGCTGGGATGGATGGGCTGTGCCTGCAGGGCTGTGTGCTCCCAAATCCTCCTGAACGTGGCACGATTGCAGCCCGGGGGCTCGGATTCACGGCCCGCTCGAGGCCTCCAGGAGCACCTCTCCCTGAGCTGATCAGATGAAAAGAGAAGGAATTAAGTGTTCAATTCATCTTCCCCTCTCCTCGCCGAGGCTCGCCTGTGCTGCTGAACTGATCCGCAGCACTTTGCCAGGAGCCAGCAGGGAGAGGGAAGCAAGCTGGGAGAAGAGGCAGCTCCGACGTTTTGCCTCAATGTCCACAAGAAGCCAAAGAGGAAAAAGTCCAGGTTGTGGCTAAAAAAGTTTTTATTTTAAAGTTGATTTTTTTTAAAGTAGCTATTAGGAGTTATTTTATAACGATCAACGCCTCTGACATTCATCTGTGACCTCAAAGTTAAAGCTGGTCTCAAAGCTTGGCCAGCCCAAGCCCAGGTGAGGGGGAAGGAAGGTCAGTGGTGCCTGAGAGAACACCAAGATGTGATGCCCAGAAAGTTTGGCCAAAAAACCAAACAGCGCTGCCAGTGTGGGTGTGAAAATGGTGTGAGCCCCCTCAGCTGAAATCATGGAGTATTTCCTGTGGCTCCCCAGCCCAGGGCACTGTGCAGGCTTGGGCAGGGACACAGTCATGGGGTTGTTCTCAGTGAATCAATCAGGGACAGTGGGTTTGCTTTCCTGGTTGGCCATCAAAGGCAATGAAAAGGAACTTATAGGAAATACAGGCTGGGCTGCTGTCAGCTGGGTTAATGAGGTTACACAACTGCAGATGGCTTCAGCAGGCTCTCCACGGGGATGGAGTGGTGCTGCCAGTGCCGTGGAATGAGGGAGTGGAATTCATGTGAGCCCACAGGGCTCAGTGTCTCCCCATACGGATTCGATTTCTTTGATCTTTGTTGAGAGCGAGGATCGATTTCATTAAAAATGATGCAGAGCAAAAGCCCTTTTTCTCATTTACTGCAGCTGCACCCAGCCAGGCTGTGTGAAAACTCCCTGATCCCTGGAAAGTGCCCTGCTGGAGCTTTGCTTTTGGTATTTGTACCAGTTTGGGCTGGATTAGCCAGAAACCCATGAACAACAGTTTTCTTTCCCCACTCCTGGATTACCCTGGATAATCTGAATGCTTTCAAACTGAGAAATAAAATGACCAAGACAAACATTCACAATCCTGAGAGCTGAGCTCTGCCATGGGGATGGCTGCTGTTTAATTGCTTTGCAGATGTAAAGAGTATTTTCTTTATTTAATGACCTCTGTGTGCCAAGCAAGAGGGAGGACAGTCCTTGTGCTTTGAGCTGGGAATGAAAAGAAGCCTCCCAGAAGAGCTGCCAGCAATTCCTCCCCTCCCAAGAGCCAGCATCCCCATGCAGCTGGGTGAAGAGTTCTCCCTCCTGCCTACACAGCCAGGTAAACGTGGGCTGGCAATTAAAGTCCGGATTTCAAACTCTAAACGAGTTTGCCTTTGATTGCCGTGCGTCAGTCGCAGAGCAAATCATGTTTATTCATGACTCTGCCTCCCAACCCGCCCGGCTCAGGGGGAGCTGATGCTCCCTCCACATCCAGAGGAGCTCCTGATTCCTGGTCAGCAGCCTGGGATTCCTTTGGGCAGCTGAGAACAGCCAGCCTGCTCTGACACTGCAGACATTCCTGGATGGAGCAGCCTGGGCCTCTGGAAGGTTCCCTGCCCATGGCCAGGGGTGCAGTTGGAAATATTTAAGGTCCTTCCATCCCAAAGCATTCTGTGATTCCATATTTCACACAACACCTTCTCTGGGCCCCTCATCCCCAGGCTGTGGAGCGTGGGATCCACGGGAAGGGATGCAGCTCCTCCTGCCCTCCACACTCACTCCCCTTCATCCTCCTCCGAAAGGGGAATGTTCCCAAAAGTGCCCAGCAAGAGCTCTTCCCAAAAGTGCCCAGCCCCAGGTGTTCCCAAAGCCCAGCCCAGCAGACCTGGACGTTTGCTCTTGATTATAAACATGTGGTGGAACAGAAACCTGCACAATTGAATAACCCCGGGCTCTCTTTCCCAGGCAATTTCCTTTCACAGGCTGCTGAAACAACTGCTTGTGGAAATTACTCAGGGCAGCCACGGGAAATCAGAGCCTGGACTGATCACAACTTTGTCTTTCATTCATGTTTATATATTTGGCTTCATTTCCTCGGCTGTTTTTCCATGTGTGTGTTTGTACCAAGGCCTGGACACCCCACTTAAGTCATTTTCCACACCAAATCTCCCGGGGGTGGGCAGAGCCTTGCCTTGCACTGATATTTTTTGCTCTGCTGCCCTTTGCACGTGGGGATGCACATCTGGACACTAAAACAACCCTCAACAGCTCCCAACGCAGAGGACAGGGTGGAGCACTGGGTGAGATCCATGGATTTGTCCAATATTCCTTTAGAAATGGTGTAAAACAGAAAATAAAACCAGTTTGTGTGAAGGTCTGTGACAAGACCTGAGCTGTCACAGGCTGAGCTGTGCCTCGCTCACTGCTCTGGCAATTTTGGAAATGGAACATTCTCAAGTGGCTGAAAACCTTCTCCACCTCAAGAGCTCTCCCCAGGCGGAGTAACATCCTTCAAGCTTTGCTAAGAGTTTTCAGAGATCCCTTATTTCACACAAATCTTAATTGTCAGAACATTTCTGAGCCGTGGAAGTCGATAGTGGCTCCCACTGGCAGCTTTAATTCTGGTCTTGGTGCAGCCACAGAGTCTGTCCCTTGTGAGGGGATGAAGGAGCACCTGGGAAGATTTTTCCCCTAAACAAAGCTTAGTCCTGATTCTCATTTGTGCAGTATTTAGTATTTTTTTGTGTAGGTCTGATGCAGTCCTTCACACCTGTACATCACTCTCAAGCAATGCCCAGCAGAAAATCCACATTTTGCTCCATTTACTTGCTACTTTGGAGAGCCAGAGGAGCAAAAGACATGTTTGGGTTTGTTTGTTTGTTTGTTTTTTTTTTTTCTGCAGGCTTGAATCCTAATCCTTATTCTCCCAAGATCCACAGAGTCCATAATAAGGAGATATCACCTCTTATCATCAAAAAAAATGAGGAAGAGATATATCACTGCAAGGGTTCTGAGATGTCTGGCAACACCTGGAGAGATTTAGGGAAGTTTTATTGTGTTGTGACACAGAGAGCCCCGGTCCTGGGCTGGGAGGATCCTGAGAGCACAACCCAAGGTGAAGCAGTGGACTGAGACTCGATCTGGGCAGTCCCAGAAAAGTCCTCTAAAAACCTCCCATGCCTTATTTTAATAACACACAAAAAAGTTATAATTTCTGTCATTTGAATTTCAAATCCAACAGAAAGATCTACCTGATGCTTCTATTTTAAAATGCAATTCTTTCTTCTCTTTTCTTTTCAACTCCTTTGCAGAACCAAACATCATGTTTCATCTCCAAGCACTGAGATTAAAAAAAGCCAAAACAATTAGTGGGGAGCTGATGAAGGTGACAGGGTCATAATTAGTGCTGTTCCTCTCCAGCATGTGTTTATCATGCTAACAGAACAAGTCACTCACAGTGTTAGAGTCATGAGCTGCAGGAGCACACATGCCTTGTGCAGCTCTCGCACTGCTGGGGCTGTTCTGCAGGGGAGAGAAAGCCCAAATTGAATGTTTTAAAGCCAGTTAGAGGGGTGAATAAACAGGAATGGTTTGGATGCTGCTGCTGGCTGAGTTAGACTGACATTGCACAGCTTCAAAATTGCCTCTGTTTGGCGTTTTGAGGGTGGTCCCTGCCAGGATGGGAGCAGTCCTGGTGATAATTCTGGGATATTCCAGAAGGAAATGGGTTCGTAGCAGCAGAGACTCTGCAGCATCCTGCACGGTGAGCACAGAGAGCAGGGGATGCTGCAGGCAAATCCCTCAGGAGCCCCACACCAAAGTGGGGGAAATCTGTGTAATTAAACACTTTTAAAGAACCCTTTGTAAATCCCTCCTTCCCACCCTCCCCACTCAAACACTGGGTGCTCCTCGCAGGATTTTGCAGGGAGTTGAATCATCTCCCTAAAACAATTTTGTCTTCCTGTATCCACAGCTGAAAATGAGCAGCAATTACCCGAGGAGGATGTCCCTGTGAGAGTCCCTTGCTAATTAGGTCTTAAGTGATTAGTTCCCTTCCCATCCTGCCCTAAATCTCTGTATTTTTCCCCCTGGTGCTGGAAAGTCAACTGGAGAAAAAGAAACAATCTGCAACTCTTACTCGAGGACAGGCAAACAAAATGTCCAGGAGGAGCAGAGCAAGTGGGAAAAGGGAATTGTGGAAGCTGGGGAATGAACTTTCCATGGAATGTAAGGTCTTCCTCCGAAACGGGATTAAAAATGGGATGATTTTGAAGAGATAACGACATCTCTGCTCCAAGATACATCAGCCCTCCCCTGAGAGGCCAAGGGAAAGCTCTCCCTGCTTTACAATGCTGCAGCTCAGTGCCACATCCCACTGACAAACCCGAGAGCCACACAGCATTTCCCATGGCTAAGTCCTTGCTTTTTGCATTTTTGCGTTTGTCTGGCAGAAATCTGCAGGAGAACGCCCTGAGCCATCAGAAATGGCTTTAAATGAGCCGGGCTCCACCTGCCCCGCTGCAGGACGGCTCCCGGTGATGAACCCCGTGTGTGACTGCCTCAGGGAGTGGGTGTGCTGTCCCTGCTGGCCCGAGTGAACGAAAGGTGCTGCTCTGAGAGGAAAGTGCCTCACTGACCCCTGCCTCCCAAACCCACGGACCCCTCCCTCACTGACCCCTGCCTCCCAAACCCACGGACCCCTCCCTCACTGACCCCTGCCTCCCAAACCCACGGACCCCTCCCTCACTGACCCCTGCCTCCCAAACCCACGGACCCCTCCCTCACTGACCCCTGCCTCCCAAACCCACGGACCCCTCCCTCACTGACCCCTGCCTCCCAAACCCACGGAACCTTCCCTCCCACACTGACCCCTGCCTCCCAAACCCACGGACCCCTCCCTCACTGACCCCTGCCTCCCAAACCCACGGACCTCTCCCTCACTGACCCCTGCCTCCCAAACCCACGGACCCCTCCCTCACTGACCCCTGCCTCCCAAACCCACGGACCCCTCCCTCACTGACCCCTGCCTCCCAAACCCACGGAACCCAGCATTTGCACTGCTCAGCCTCACGGGGATTTCTTGCTGCGATACCCGGGCAGATTTTAGTGCAAGGGAAGTGGGAATAGGGCATCTCATCTCCCAGCAAATTATGGCAGAGCTGGGGCAACCCCAGCTCCTCTCTCCCTGCCTGGTGTTTGCACGGGCTTGTTTGGAGCAGGAGCAGAGGATGCTCCAGGTTCTCCCTGGCTGCAGGAGCAGAGGATGCTCCACTCGAGGCAGGGCACGGTGCTGGGGCATTCCAGAGCTGATCCCGGCCAGGAACAGGCAGATCCTGCTGGATTTGCTGCCAGAGTTCTTCTGCTCCTGTCGCCCGCCACGCTGGGAATGCTCTTTGGAAATCACATTGGAATGGGGATCGATACTGGGATCGATGGGGCTGTCTGACAGCCAGGGTGGGCTCAGGGCGACAGCACAGCGACAGGAGAAAGCAGGGCTGGGGGTTTGGTTAATGAAGTGGAGCACCAGGCAGCAGAAGAGGTGACAGACAGGGAAAACGCCTGGGTACATCCTGCAAAAGGATCTCCTGCTTCCCGAATTCCGGCCCAGCAGCCAGACAAGAGCCGTGCCAAGTCCCACAGCTTTGCCACCAGCTCCTAAAGACAGAGCTTTCCTGTCTGCTGGTTCAATAAACAGCAGCCTGTTATCATATTTATTTGCCGATGCAATCTAAATTACAAGCGAGCTGCGAGCCACAGAATGGCTCTGTGGAATTAGCAGCTCAATCCCGCTCTTTTTTAATAAGGATCCTGATTGCAGCAGCGATACATCCTGCAGGCTCTGCGGGTAAGCCTGAAATGAATTCAAAACAAAAGGAAAAAACGAGAGTGGAGATAATCTCCAAGTGCTAATTTGCCTTTTAAACCCGATTTACCAACTCCTGAAACAGCCCTTTGCTGGCAATGGAGGAATTAGCGAGTTGGAACGCTCTCAAGAAGAAGTTTTTTTTCCCTAAATAAGCTGGGGTTTAATGTTTAACTGGGAGTTTCGGCAGAACGGAGGGAAAAGCCAGGTCTGGGGGCTGTTGGAGCCCCGAAGTCAGCTGCTGTCCCCTGGGCACAACCTGCTCATCAGGCATTCAGCGCTGACCTTTCCTGCTTTTATTGGAGAGCTCTGAGCGGCTCCTCCGGGAGGGCAGCGCGGGCTCTTGGCAGCAGGTGAGCTCTGGGCAAACACAGGTGAGGCTCCTCCTGAACTTTGCACAGGTTCCCAGAGGAGTGCGTGTGCCAGGGATCAGCATCCCGGCCCTGTAACCCCTTCGGGGATGCCCTGGCAAGAAGAAAACGCTGTAAATCCAACCCCATCCCGTTTTCCCGGTGGCTGTTGGGAGGAGATTTCCTCTGAAAAAGGTCCTTCAAACACAGATCCACAATTGGTAGCTTTTCTCTCCTCAAGGATGAAATAGGTGGGAAAAAAGGCACATTTTGTGGAATTTGCTTTGGATTTCCCACCCTCAGATCCTGAGCGCAGACTTTTCCCCAGGCTACATTAGCACAACAAAATGCCCCATGGAGAAAAAGCCATCCCAGCTCCAAGGAGAGGAGCTAACAAGAGAGAAAGAAGTGCCAAGTTCACCTTCCTGCGTGTGACAATTCAAGGATGTAATTTCCATGACAGTTTTTCTCCCTAATTAGAAGCGTAATTAAAAATTACACTTGAGGAAAAAAAAAAAAAAAAAAAAAAAGGCAGTTTGCGTTTTTCCCCCTCCTCACCCATTTAAGGGAACAAAATCCTTTGAGGATCGGTCTAAAAGCAAGATTGAGTCCTTTGGAAACAGAGCGAGCTGAACACTTGGAAATTCAATTCTCACTGAGCCCACAGTGGGTGGGATTGCAGTGCACTGACATTAGCCCTGCCCTCGTTTGCCTTTTTCCTCCTGTCCCCCCATTTATTGCCCAGAGTTACCCAGGGTAATTTCCTCTCAGAGCACAGCCCTCATTAGACACTCAAGAACTCAACGGGGAGGGCACCAAAGTGCAGGGATTGGGGCAGTTTCTGCTGCTCTTTGGCAATTTTGGAGCGTCAGGACGCTGAACCCGCTTGGGTTGGTGCCAGTGGTGAATGCAGGGAGGTGATGGGCAGGAACACCCGCAGGGCACCTGCAATGGAGCTGAGATCAAAAAACCGGCACTGCAGGTAAATGTCTACAGTCGAGGAATTTGGATTTTCAAACCTAGCCTTCCTTCCCTCCATCCTGCACAAAACCATAACGATGAACCCCCCCTGATGAGGTGCTTTAGAATTTTTATTGATTTTCGCCTCCCGTGTGATGGTTTTACCAACAAACGTGCGAACCAAGGATGGAAAACTGAGACTTCAGGCAATCAAAGAGCCCATGAGCGTTCACCCTTTCACGGGAGCAGCCCCATTTCTGTGATGACAGACAGAGCTTCAGAACACTCAGCTAATTACACGCTGAGGGTAATTATTGGCATAAAACCGACGTTAAAGGCACATGAAAAGTGCCGGTGTCGTTTTTAAGGCACAGAGTTACAGGGCTCAGAAATGTCAAGTCAAAATTTCGGCTTGAAACACAATTCCAAGCCTTTTTTTGCATGTGTGGTTTTTAATCTAATGGCAAGCTGGAGCCCTGCACTCAGGGAAATCCCATTTCCAGAGGAAAGCTCTCAGGTTTTATGGATCCTGTTCCTTCTTCACATCAAGGGCACATCCACAGCACCCCTCTGGCACCAGAGCTCTGTTTTAAGGGAGGTTTTTTGGAATTATTTGGTTTAAAGGGGGAAACCATCCTGTTGTGTGGAGTTAGCAGCTCTACTTGGAGCAACCTGGGCCAGTGCAGGGCGTCCCTGCCCGTGGCAAATTGGAGTGAGATGACTTTTAAGGTCCTCCCCAACCAAAATCATTCTGAGGTTCCACATTCTCATGAAATCCTGCCTGTCCCAGCTCCTGATCAGCCACACAGGTGCTGCCTGTGCCTCCAGCAGGCTGACAGCAGCGCAGAAAGAACTCTCTATATTAATGTAAATTACACTTAATTAGTAAAAGACAGTAAACTTTTGCTATAGGCAAGGAGGTACAAGATGGGATGCAACCACACACACCAGGGCCATCTGCTGAGAGCCAGCCCTGCTCTAAAGACTCCCATGCCTTGATTATGCAAATCAGGGCGATTATTCCATCCTCAAGACTGCGGCAAGATAATTACCCAGCAATAAATCACCACAACTCGAGCTGGCTGCAAATGAATTCGAAGCTTTATCGCCATAATTGCAATTGGATGGCGGTTATGAAGTGAGCAGGAGGGAGGACATCAGGCCCCAGAGATCCCTCCCGGCTGCTTGGGAGAGGAATTGGAATGGTTTGGCTTGGCTCAGGAGGCTGCAGAGGGGGCTCACTGTCAGCACTGTCGCTCAGCTCCTCTAGAAATACAATTTTCACCTGCTCACCAGGCTGGTTTCTGGCTGGCTCAGGCTCTCACAAGGACTGGAGCGAAGCATATGGAGGGAACAGCAGGGTTTCAGCCAGTCCCGAGCCCCATTTTGTGCAAATTATCAGCATTTGAGAGGAAAAACTCAGCCTGGCACCTAAACCTGCTCTGGTGGTGACTCTTAGCTGGCTGGAGTTCTCCAAGTTCCTGAGCATGAGAAAGTAAACTCAGATAAAATCTGAATATTAAGCAAAGCACAGCTCCTGCAAAGGGCTCTACAGGACAGAGGGAAAACCCCCAAGGCACGTTTTACCACAGAAGTTAAGAACTGTCATTTTTGGCTGCTTCAGGCTGAGTTTTCTTTGGAAAAAGCCACATTCCGAGCGAGAAGGAGCCCAGCCTGGAATTCCCTCCATTCCTCATTCCCCGTGTCACCCTCCAACAAACCAGACGACGTTTCCTCCAAGGTTAATTTCATTTATGTTCAAACATAATCAATTATATGGATTTAGGACAGACATTTTAGGCGATAAAGGATGAGATCAATTACAAACACGTTTACAAAGGAAGGAAATGCCTGATGGTTTGGGAAATTTAGAGATATTGAAAGTATTTGACGTCTATATTAACTCAAAGCCCTAAATGGGCTGGGCTTGTTTACATTGCTGCAGTCTTATTACAGGGTGAATTTTACCAGCTGTCTTGCTGAGCAGTCATTTAGCCTTAAACTATAGTTAAAACTGTCATGGTTTTAAGCAAATTATATTGCGTAAAGTAATTATTTCCCGAACTGCAAAGAGGATCCAGGTAGCTCGTGAATCTCATTTCTGAAAAAAAGAGCTAGGAAAGCGCCCTCCATGTGAGAGCCGTGGATTGGGGAAGGGTTTTGTGCTCCAGAAAAGGCCGAGTCAGCTCCGCTGGGTGAGCCGAGCACATCTGGGTGCGGAGCAGGCAGGAAGGGAAGAGATTCCTGCTCCTTAAACGCCGTGACCACTGATCCCAAAAATACCCAGGCAGAGCTCCGTTTCCTTCCCAAAGTGCTCCTGCAGCAATAAACGTTAATCCTGGTGATTAACACACGGGCTTTGGGCTGGCTGTGCAGCAGAGAAAGCGCCAAAGCAGCGTTTTGGGGGAAATAAAGGACAGCAGTTGAGGGCTGGGCAGGGTAAGGAGGAATATCCTTCATGTTTGATCTGGCAGCAGCAGGCAGAGCTCTCAGAGAACCCCAAAAATGCCCTTTGCAGCCCAAATTCCCCATCTGCAGCAGGAAAATTACCTCAGAGAACCCCAAAAATGCCCTTTCCAACCCAAATTTCCCATGTGCAGCAGGCAAATTCCCTCAGAGAACCCCAAAAATGCCCTTTCCAACCCATATTCAGGGTGTGCAGCAGGCAAATTCCCTCCGAGAAGCCCCAAAATGCCCTTTGCAGCCCAAATTCCCTGTGTGCAGCAGGAAAATTCCCTCAGATAACCCCAAAAATTCCCTTTCCAACCCAAATTTCCCATGTGCAGCAGGCAAATTCCCTCAGAGAACCCCAAAAATGCCCTTTCCAACCCATATTCAGGGTGTGCAGCAGGCAAATTCCATCCGAGAAGCCCAAAAATGCCCTTTGCAGCCCAAATTCTCTGTGTGCAGCAGGCAAATTCCCTCAGAGAACCCCAAAAATGCCCTTTCCAACCCATATTCAGGGTGTGCAGCAGGCAAATTCCCTCAGAGAATCCCAAAAATGCCCTTTCCAACCCATATTCTCTGTGTGCAGCAGGAAAATTCCCTCAGAGAATCCCAAAAATGCCCTTTCCAACCCATATTCCCTGTGTGCAGCAGGAAAATTCCCTCAGAGAATCCCAAAAATGCCCTTTCCAACCCATATTCCCTGTGTGCAGCAGGAAAATTACCTCAGAGAACCCCAAAAAATTCCTTTTCCAACCCAAATTTCCCATGTGCAGCAGGCAAATTCCCTCCGAGAAGCCCAAAAATGCCCTTTCCAACCCATATTCCCTGTGTGCAGCAGGAAAATTCCCTCAGAGAAGCCCAAAAATGCCCTTTCCAACCCATATTCAGGGTGTGCAGCAGGCAAATTCCCTCCGAGAAGCCCAAAAATGCCCTTTGCAGCCGAAATTCCCCGTGTGCAGCAGGCAGCTGCCAGCGGGATTCTCCGAAGGGCCCAGAGCTGGGATGTGCTGAATTATTTGCTGTAATCTATTCAAAGCTTTGTCTCGCAGCCTCTCAGCAGCAGACTGTGGCCCGTGGGTGGCTGTCCCTGGGGTTTTCACTCATCCCCAGCAAGTGCAGCTCTCCTGCCTCGTTGAGAAGCCGCCTTTCCCGGGTTCTGAGCCTCCCCAGCTCCCGAATTTCCCCCCAGCTCCCACTCCCAGGCGCTGTTTGGTGTTTCCCTCCCACTCCGGAGATGTGTGTGTGTGTGTGGCACCATGAAGGGCCCATCTGCTCCCCTCCTCTCTGCTCTTTTCCATCTCACAGCAAAACCAAGAATTCCAGCCCAGGGCAGTCCCCTCCGGAGGACGGGGCTGGAATTTGGGATTTGTGCTGCCCAAAAAAACCCAGCAATTAAATCCCCATCAGCACAGCAGGGCAAAGCAGCACTGGCTGTCCAGAGTGGCCACCAGAGCAGCCCAGAATGATGTGGATTGGGGATTTTGAATGCTATTAAAATAACTTTTTTCCCTCCCCCAGCAAGCCAGGCAGGTTATTTAATGCAGATCCTTCTGAAATCCCAGCATGACAGAGGCACAATGAGGCAAAATTCCCAGAGGGCTCTGGATCCGAGAAAGGGCAGGAGTCAGCTCTGGGCTGGGTGTTTGGCTGCGAGATGTGACAAGAGTGGCTTTGATCATCTATCAAAGTGTTGTCAGCCTCCCCTGGGCCTCGGGGAGGAGAAATCGCAGCTGGGGCATCGATCAGCACCAGAGATCTGCCAGCACCAGCCTCAAAAACAAACAGAAAACTGAATGTACCTGCACAAGGTGACATTGCCACCTCCCTCTGGGACCAGGCAGAGGAGCAGGACAAACCCTCCAGTGCTGTGGGGACTCTGTCCTGCTGGAATATTCCCGTTCCCTCCGAGCCAGGAGCACCCTGAAGGCAGTGGGGGGCTCTTGCATCACCGAGCAATCACAATTAACTCTAATTACACATCTTCACCGTCTGCCGAGCTTTGCAAGAATAACAAGGAGGCAAGAAAAGAAAAACACCTCAGAAAAGGCAGAAGAGAGGCTCTTGCAATCCAGGTGAATTTCGCCAAGCTGATTGCCAACACTCAAGGTTCCCAAGGGCCTTTGTTAGCAGAGAGAAAGCACCAGACAAAGAGATGGAGAGAACGGGAAACTCAGCTCCTTCTACCTTTTAAAGTTACCCAGCTAGGACCCAAAGCTTGGGACACTCGGGTATTTGGGGGCCATCACAGCCAGACATTTCTCTGCTTCCCTGGTGAGACACAGCTCTGACAACACCTGAGCAGCCCCACGGGTGCTGGAACAGCGAGGAGCTGAATTTTCTGAAGTTTAATCAGAATTAATAACCTGCACTCAGCCAGGTGCTTTGAAATCCTCCTCCTCTTGTCCTTATCTGTCCTGCAAAATATTGCATTTGGGGAGAGGAGCTGCGGGCGAGGGACAAAGGCCCTGCCACGGAATCCCTTTCTCAGCAGCACATCTTTTATCCCTGTCCACAAGAAGGAAATGAAGAGAGCTTTTCAGGATCCAAAAAGCTGCTCTGAGAAGGGAGTGTGTGCTCTGCCAGCCCGGCGGGCACAGCCCAGCCCTCAGCACGGACACGTCCTCGGGACTCTGCTCCGAGCCTGCCTTTGCTCTCCAGAGAGCTCAGCCAAAGTTGTTGTGAGCAGCAGCACAGCGAATCTCCTTCTGCCTGAATGTGCACACAGAGCATTTCCCCAGGCAGAGCCTGTGGGGATTGCCCACGCTGATCCAGAGGATAAAAGCAGCCCTGAGAAACGGCAATTGATTAAAAAATACCAAATATGTGTCAACTCCAATCCAAAACTCTGCCCTAACTTTAGGCTAAGACAGAGAAAAGGCCAAAATGTGCCCAGTGCTCCCCAGGAAATCAGTGCATGGGTAGGTCAGATCCATTTTCCAGCCCTCCCTCCCAGATCAGAACTTTCTGGTGATTGCTTTTGGAAAAAAAAAAAAAATATTTTGAGCCCACTATTGACATTATTGATTTATGGGAGTAACAGCATTCTCCTGGCCCATCCTGGGGAACATGCAAGGAGAGGAGAATTCATTTCCTTCCCAGAGATATCAATACCCATCTTGGCTTCTGAAGAACTCTCACACCCAAGACTATTGATTTCCTGCACTTGGAATGAACTGGTTCAGTCAGCTCCAGGGCTGGGTGAACAGATTGGGCTGGGGCTCAAACACACTGGGAATGCACTGGGAATGCACTGGGAATGCACTGGGAACGCACTGGGAACACACTGGGAACACACTGGGAATGCACTGGGAATGCACTGGGAACACGCTGGGAACGCACTGGGAATGCACAGGGAGCACACTGGGAATGCACTGGGAATGCACTGGGAATGCACTGGGAACACAGTGGGAACACACTGGGAACACACTGGGAACACACTGGGAATGCACTGGGAATGCAGTGGGAACACACTGGGAATGCACTGGGAATGCAGTGGGAACACACTGGGAATGCACAGGGAATGCAGTGGGAATGCACTGGGAACACACTGGGAACACAATGGGAACACACTGGGAACACAATGGGAATGCACTGGGAATGCAGTGGGAATGCAGCAGGTGTGGGGCACCAAACCCTCCCCGGGGGTCCCAGGGATGGGGTGAAACACGATGCATTCCACAGCTGCCTGTGCCACAGGGGCTCCGGCAGGGGAGGGCACTCCAGGCACCTCCTTCTGCAACTCAGGCACCCGAAAATGGCAATTTTCTTACGCGGGGGGACACATTCCATGGGGCTTTGCAGCACTCAGAGCACAAACCCTCAGAGCATCCCAGTTCTGCTCTCCCAGCTGATGAGGCAGTGGCTTCATTAAGAGCACAGCTCATTCGATGGCACACTTCCTGACGGGCTCAAACCTCATCTGTGCCCAGAGCCTGCATTTCCCAGGGCTGCCTTTAACGTCATGCAATTAACAGGCAGCCCGTTTAACATCATGCAATTAACAGGCAGCCCGTTTAACATCATGCAATTAACAGGCAGCCCGTGCCAGGCCCAGGGTGCTTCCTCTGGCAGCACTAAGGAGCTGCCTCACCCCAGTGCAGGGCACGGGGAGAGAATCATCCCACGGGGAGAATCATCCCCCCGGGAGCCAATTCTGACCAACATTCCCCGAGCCTGTTCTGCTGAGCAAAGCAAAGGCTCCCTCCACACTCCAAGCGTGCACAGGAGGCTGGGAGTGCTGCTTGTTTTGGCAGAAGAGATGAGAAAACCGCAGAGCATTCGAGTTCAGAAGGCTCATTATGACTAATCTGCCTTCCTGAGCTGCAGGTCTTTTATTCCAGAGTCAGATATAGGCCTGCCCTGGGAGGGAACATCTGCAAGGGATGCTAATTTAGATATTTGTAAGAAAGGTGGCACAAGCTGCAGCCAGATGAGTCTGCAGCAGCGCTGGGAGGGGGCACAGGCTGGGAGAGGAGCTCTGCCAGCTCCCAGCGGGGTCTGCACGAGCATCCAGCTCCAGCCCTGCACCAGCCCGGCTCTGCTGCTGCTGGAGAGGCAGGCTGGGCTCTAACTGGGGAAGTGGGACTTGCATTCTCAGCCCTGAGTGGGATTTAGCATGTCAGATGTTACACTTGGGCTGGGCTGTGGGTGCCACAGGGAGAGGCTGAACAGCCTGGGCTGGCTGTTGCATTTTCCTCACTCTCCTCCTCAGCTGCACAGCGCTGACCCCTGGTTTTAGGAGCCTGAAGAGCTGGTGCTTTGGAGCATCTCCCATGAGTTAACAAGCACGCTGCTCCTGCAGTGAAACAGGGAGAGTTCTGCACCCTTCCGGGCTAGTTTTTGTGGTTTTGTGGGTTTTTTTTCACTTTATATGATACCTGAGCAGCATTTAGGAGTGTGTGTGATGCACTTGGACCAGTTAATCAGTGTTAAAGGGCTTGGGTGGGTCTGGTTTCTACAGGAGGAGGAACTGAGTGCAAACTGAAGTGGTTTGCTCTGAAAATCTGCCTCATTTTTGTATTTATTGAATGTTGGTGCCAGAAAGAGACAGGCCTGACACAGAAAGCAACAAAGTTGTGATAGACTTGCAGGGGAGTTCATTCTGCAGCTCAGGACTGGCCCTTAAAAACCTCTGCCTTATCCCAGAGGTGTCAGAAATGTTTCCCCTTCAGCATTTGTGGCCAACTGCTCCTCTCATTAGAGAAATCAAATCATCACTCAAGACCTCAGTGCTCTCTTCAAAGCTTTCCACACCAGCAGCCTGTGAGAGGGCAGCGAAATAACGAATGATCTCATTGTCAGGGGCTGATATCCCACTGGCATTTCCCTTTTTCCGTGGCGTGGTGCAGTGCAGGAGGCACCTGATCTCCTTCCAGTCCCTGTGCTGCTCTGAGTCTTCTGTTACAGGAGCAGAAAAAAGAACACATGGTAAGGAAATACAGAACATTGAGGATATTTACCAATATTTGCCCCAGGAACAGCACTCCACAAAGCAGAAAAGCCCCGAAAAGAAAAGATTTTGCTCCTTATGAGAAGGTTGCACTCGTGGGTTTGAAGTTTCATTTTGTTTTGGCTTTGGTTTTCTTTTATCCATCAGTTTTTCTTGTTATTGAGCTTTATGTTCTCCCGTGATTCATCTGACTCTAGGGCATTTATTGAAATCCTTGATACGAAATGCAAGGGAAATGAATCTCACTTTAAACTTCCTAAGGACATCTCCATCACCTGATTAAAGTCTCCTGCAGTTTTTTCCAGCTCTTCCCACTCCACACTCGGAGACAAGGTGCACTTCTGGCAAAGGCAGATGTGATTTGTAGCACATCTCCCATCAGACCAGCCATTATTTTAATCCATCGTTTTCCAGGGGAAAGAATAAAGGCTTCTTTTCTTTAGTAGGGCTGAAAAAGCCCCACACAGAGATGAGTTTTACAAGCAGTTAAACGCTGTAAATCAACAGGCGGAGGCAGATGGCAAAGAGTCAGTGAGACTCAGAGCTCGTCTATTAAACACCTCGCCCAGTTCTCAGTTATTAAATTGCTCTTCTCCTGACTCAGATTGGAGTTGATTTCCTTGTGGATGGCTGGCTGGAAAATATTCTTCTGATCCAACTGGAAGCCCAAGGAGTCAAGGAGAGGACAGGCTCTTCTTGGCTTCAAAGAAAGTGTAAACATCTCAAAGAAGTCTGGTCCATCCATTAAATAAATATCTTTATTTTGAGGCAAGCAAAGCATATGAGATGTTTTGCTGTCCTGCTTTCCAGAAGAAATAATTGTTCTCTGCTGAGCTCATTTGGCTCCCTCGGCATTGCAAAACTCACATAAATCAGATAAAAAGGAAATTATTGCAGTAACACTTGGAAAGTTCAGGAGAATTCAATCTGACTTTAGCACTGAAGATGACTCAGAGAGTCAAGAGTGTGCACATAGCAATTCAGGAATGCAGCATCCCAGGAGATTTAGGGTTCCACCATCCAGAGAGGTTGAAAGCAGCATCTGAGATCCACTCGTTTGGATAAACCCCCCCCAGAAATTGAATTTATTTAAAGCCTCACCACAGACATGGATTTCACTCTGTTCTCTCCTTGTCTAGGGCTGTTTGGTAATACAAAAAAATACATTCAGAAAAGGTTTTGAGCCATTACTGGAGAAATAAAGAGGAGCTTTCTTAGGAAACCCCCTTCAGATGAGGGGCTGCTAATGCTCTGAAGTGAGCTGGAGTTAGGGATATTAAACTATAAGAAGATATGAAAATATTGCAACTGCAGCCACACTTTCAGGAAATGGTTTCTCTTGGTATTTGAATTGCAAAGAGATCTCTTTACCAGCACAGGGAGTGTTTAAACAAGGAGCACAGCTGAGAATTCCAGCCGGGCTTTTTAGCAAATGCCCAGGACGTGCTGGGACTGGGAAGGATGCGGTGCCCTGTTCCCTTACACCGGAGGTTTACGAGCTGTGAACAGCGGCAGTAACAGCTCCAGCCCGCTTCTCACACAGAAACCCCCGCTTTCCGTGCTCGGGGGCCACTCCGTGCTTTCCCTGCCGTGCCAACCGCTGTGCACACGCGGGGACTGCGCTAACCTTGGGGCTCAGAGGCTGCCAGCGCTCCGGGAGCACGGGGGGCATCCCCGGCCGAGCATCCCTGACCGAGCATCCCAGAGCGAGCATCCCTGACCGAATATCCCTGACCGAGCATCCCTGAGTGAGCATCCCAGAGCGAGCATCCCAGAGCGAGCATCCCTGACCGAGCATCCCTGAGTGAGCATCCCTGAGTGAGCATCCCTGAGTGAACATCCCTGACCGAATATCCCTGACCGAGCATCCCTGAGTGAACATCCCTGAGTGAACATCCCTGACCGAATAGCTCAGAGCGAGCATCCCTGAGCGAACATCCCTGACTGAATATCCCTGACCGGACATCCCTGACCGAATATCCCTGACCGAGCATCCCTGAGTGAATATCCCTGACCGAATATCCCTGACTGAACATCCCAGAGCGAGCATCCCTGACCGAATATCCCTGACCGAGCATCCCTGAGTGAGCATCCCTGAGTGAGCATCCCTGAGTGAACATCCCTGACCGAATATCCCCGGCCGAGCATCCCTGACCGAGCATCCCAGAGCGAGCATCCCTGACCGAATATCCCTGACCGAACATCCCTGCCTGAGCATCCCTGACCGAATATCCCTGACTGAGCATCCTCAGCCGAGTATCCCTGGCAGAGCATCCCTGACCGAGCACCCCCGGCGCTCACCTGGGAGCGTCTGCGCGGGGCAGGGCAGCCCGCAGGGAAGGGCTGCTCCCCCCCGAGGGGTTCCTGGGGGTGGGAACCCATCTCGCTCCTCTCTCCGGGGTTGCCCTGGGGGCGGCTGAGCCCCGCCAGCCCCCCCCCCCCCGGCCCCGGCCCCGCGCTCCGCCCGGCGCTGTCCCGGTGCCGGGGCCGGTCCCGGTCCCGCATCCCCGGGGCTGGAGCCGCCCATCCCCGCCGGGGTGAGTCCGTGGGATTCGGGGGAGGAAACTTCGCCCCCTCCCCTCCCCTTCCCTTCCCTCCCCTCCCCGCAGCAGCGGCAGCGGCAGCGGCGGGCGAGGCAGAGCGGGAAGCGCTGCGGGAATTCGCATCCCGCGGCCGGAGAAGGGAGCTGGAGTGGAAACAGGTTGTTGGGATCTGTCCGTGGGAGGAAGGGGCGGCTCTGCTCAGCCGCTAGCCAAGCCTGGGCTCTGGGAAATGGAGACGGAGCTGCTGCCTCGCCAGCCGGCCGTGTGCTGAAGGAGATGGACAGCGAATTGCTGCGGGGGAGCCTGGCCCCGGGGTCGCCGCTTCCCAGGGAGCTGAGCCACTTCCCGAGCTCCTGAAGTTCCAGCACTGCTCAGGCCGGGCTTAACCACGGCGAGTTCCACCTGCACCGCTCCCAGCTGGCAGGGGACAGGCAGGTGATTGCCTTTCTTTGTGCTCCTCTGCTTGTGCGTGAATGCTGAACACCAAGAAGTCTGCCTGAAAGCCTGGGAGAGCTTGGGAAAAGCCACGGTGGAGAGTTGTGGTGTTTTGGATTTATTTGGCACGAAGTACTCACACCTCTGCTCGAGGGATTCATATGGCTTGAAGGTAAGAGATTCGTGTTGTGCTTTTCTTCCAGAATTAGAAATGTTGTGAATATCCTGGTGAGGGAACACAGACAGCAGTGGCTGCTGTGATCACCACTGCCTAGAGATGTAAATAAAGACAGGAGAAAAAGGAAAATATTTGTCATTACACCAAAAGGATCCATTAAGCTGTTCCCTTCCGCAAGAGAAGAGGCGAGAGCGGGTTTTCAAACTGAAATTCAGGCTGTCTCATTTCTCCATCTAAACCACTCACTGCAAAGCAACAAACAATTGTTATTGTATGCTAAAGAGGCATTTGGAGTTGCTAAGAAGCTCGGCTCCTTTTTAGAAGTTTGATGTTTTACGTTGCTCTCACATAGACACAATGGAGACAGAGTGACAGGGAGAAGGGGAGGAGGAGGATGTGTGGAGAGGATATAATGTGGGTACATTCCAGTTCCCCAAGGAACAAGATTGTTCAGTCAAATTATTTGAGGGAAAACACTCTTTTTTTCCTCTTACCACACTCATTTTGTTACATCTGGTAAGGCAAAGCTGGCATCCTTTCAGACTCAGCACCAGTCCTGATGTAGAGCAATCTTCCCCAGTGGAGAACAGGGGATCTGTCACCCTTTCCTAGAAGAACCCCTGGAAGGAAACCTCTCAGAAATTCCTCTCTGAATGCTGCAAGCAGATTTTGTGTGAGGTTTACAGTCACCTTTATCTCAACCTTAATTTTTTTTTTCATCCCCCCCCCCTCCCAGTTCTAAGTTCCATCCAGCTCTTTGAAACCAGTGTAAAGTGTGGCTTTAGGGCAGGGAACCAAACAGCAGGATGGTGCTGGGCCCTGCTCAGTACTGGAGTATTTTTGGTCCGAGTCGTTGTCCGTGGGTTGTTTCTACACCAGATCACACATCCCCACTCGGTAATTCTCAAGTCTCTCTCTCGTCCCGACTTTCCCACATGCCAGGCGTGGAACTGCAGAGTTCCCAGCATGTGTGTGGAGCATGAATCACTGCTTCTCGAGTGGAGCTCCAAGTTGAAAAGAAAAACAGCCTGGGTTGTTTTATAAATAACCAGGGTTATAACAGAGCTGGTCAGATAGGTTGCACATGCAAAGCAGCGTGGGCTGGGCTCCCTACGTGTTCAGGGTTTCATGGGATTATTGTTCCTTACACACACCGTGGTATTAAAAACTCAAAACCCTGGGTTTTTATCTCTTTTGAAGTAATTGCTTGTAGTAATCTAGAAAAAACCTCTTGGCAATATTTCTGACTCCATCAAATAAAGACTGCTGTAGTTTTTGTTATCCCCCCCGCCCTTAACTTCTTTTCCATGCTGCAGAAATTCTGTTACGTTCAAGGCTTCCTTCCTTACTTCTGAACAGAGTTTTGTAAAAGAGTTTTCTACTGATTTATGAGCCCCTGTGTAAAATCTGCCGTGCTTTCCACATTTCCACCTAACTTCCATGGGCACACGCACGCTCTGTGTGGAAAAGAGCTTCACTGTCACACTGGAAAAGAAAATGTGCAGGCTTCAGGCTTTAGAGAGAAGCTTTGACCCCACAAAACAGGGGAGCAGTCAGTGTGGGTAGATTTAACAGCTCCTTCCCTGGGACATTCTGCTCCCGTGTCACTGTCACCCTGCAGGAAAGGCTTGGCCAGGGTTTGGACGGAATGAGTGACCACACAGTGTCCCCTGTGCCCATCCTGACGCTGCTCCCACCCCCCAAATCACCCTGAGCTGAGGGGGATCCCCCCCTGAGCCTGCCTGGCCACGGGGGTTGCTGGTTTGTCCCCACAGAGGCGTTGGCAGAGGTGCAGTGTGACCCCTCTGTGCCAGGAGCAGGACACCGAGTGCCCTTGGTGCGCTCAGCCCTGCCCGAGAGCCACACACCTGCCTGGCAGGGGCACGCAGCTCTGCCTCTGTGGCACGGCGTGGAAGTGCCTGGAATTGTCCCCCCTGCCCTGCCCCGGCTGCTCCAGGCTGCAGCAGGGGCTGCAGGCAGCGGGCAGGGCTCACAGCAGGGACAAACCTGCTGGGAAATGCAGCTGGAGCAGCAGAAAAGCCTCACTCAGGGCAGCTCAGGGCAGGCAGCACCCGTGGCAGAGCTGTTCCCCCTCTGTGGCACGGGCCTGGCACAAAAAGGGCCATTCCCTGGCTGCTCTTCTCCTCAAAGCCATCCTTTGCTGCAAATCAGCAAATCTCCACCCTCCCATCCCCTGGGTGCTTCAGCTTTGGAGCTGCGAGTCAAGCTGATGTGGAACCACGGAATATCCTGAGCTGGGGGGGACCCACAGGGATCATTCTGTAACAACCACCAGACACAAATTCTCTAAAACAGCAGCCAAAAAAAAAAAAAACCCACAAAAAAAAAACCCTTGGAAAAACATTTCTCTTCAAGGTTTTGTAGCTCTCCAGTTATGAACAGGATGGATTTGGCTCACGTTCCTCACAATCCTTTCAGGATAACTCGTTTTCAATTTCACCCTCTGTGCACAAATTCCTTGTGAACACGGAGGAAATCTGGACTCAGTTTTGGATTTCCCACATGCCCAGAGCTGATATTCCAGTGCCAGGAGGTGCAGGACACTGAGCACGTCCACACTGAGCTGGAAAGCCTCCTGGCACAGGATGCAGAACGTTCCCAAATGCTGTGGACACCGGGGAATTGCAATTCCAAGGGAAAGAAGTCCACAGATTGTTAATAAATGCACAGAAACCAGGCTGGCACAGCAAACAGTTGGGTGATGGGGGAGTGTTTGCAGAAACATCACAAACATTTCTCCATTCTCACACTCCTGCCCAGGCAAAGGCAGAATCGGATGAAAAGATCCCAGACTGGTGGAACTTCGGCCTCCCAGGGTTATTTTTTTAAGGCTACAAGAGCAAATACAGTGGGCTGAAGGTTAAAATGTATTAAGGCTTGGAATATAGGTTTGGAAAGCTTTGTCTGGGATCAAACTTTGCTGTCTTGTACAAATAAAAAGTTTCAGCCACTCCTGAGGAGCAGGGACACTGAGCACTGAGTGCCAGGGTGCTGCCAGCGAGATCCTTTGGGGAAGGGGGAGGCAATTGTTTAAGTCCTGTCAGATGCATCATCCCTTGTGCTGTTACAAAACCAACCTAAATTCAATCTGAAGTGATTGCTAATAACTATTAACTCCTCTCCCAATTGTTCCACTTCAATCATGTTTTCTCTCGCTGTCCTTCACCTGGGTATTTTTAGCATTTTAATTTTTTTTTTTTTGGAGATGTGACTGTGTGTTCACTTGCTGCTTCTCTGTACATCCCTCCCAATTATCCTGGTGGGTATTTTTCTCTCAACCCCCCAGAATGGGTTTATTTCTGGTTTACTCTTCCCTGTTGGTTTCCATGTGGTTATGTGGGAGGCTGCACTTTCTTTATCAAAGCAGAGAGCCATGATTAGTCCATTCAGAAAATGTAAATGCAGCTTTATGTGTTCTGGAGCGCTGGGGAGAGGGAGAGGCTGCAAGGAGCAATAAAAGCTGAGATAAGAGAGCACAGCAGCGAGCCCTGCAGGGCTGCCCGAGCTCAGGGATGGGCACACTTCACATTTCAGAGGGGGATAAATAAACCCACTGAGCTGCCTGGGGAAAGGTAATCACGGAGTAACCTGAACGAGAGAAACTCTCTGCAGCCTCTGCTGGGCATCCTCTTGCATTTGTAGCTCCTTTCATTTATCCCAAATTTCTGTTTCAGCCTCGGCTGTCCCGGTGTGAGGTGTGCCAGGGTCTGCCAGCCCTCGCTGGCTGAGAAATGCACACATAAACACAAATATTGGATCCTGCTCCCTGGCCCAGGTTGCCAAGTGCCAACGCTGGGGATGGATCAGCAAAATCAGCGCCATTGAGAGTGCTCTGTGCAATCTGCAGCTTCAGGGAGAGAAATGAACCCTTCGCCAGCAGCTCAGGTTTTTCAATCAGCTCCCCTGAATGCTGCAGCTGACACACTCCAGCAGAGAACTTCCAGCTATTACCTAAAATAAGGCACCTTGCAAATTACTTGTCTAAACTCCCTCCTATTTTGATATCTCTGGCAATCTGGAGCTTCAGCAAATTAAGATTCTCTGCAACAAGCACTCTCTGACCCCCAGCCCCTTTGTATATGTGCTTATTTCAAGCTTTGGCATATTTGTATGACAGCTGAGAAAAAATGTGATTATCTCTGGGATTACTGGAGTCTGGAATTAGATGTCCAACGTTTGATCTGTTTCCTCTGAACACCTTTTAATTCCAGCCTCATCCCCATCCTTGGAACCCACCTCAGAGCAGGGCCAGGACACCTCCAGCCTCCTGCTCTCCTTGAGACAGATTTGGGAGGTGAATTTTAGTCACCCGGGTTTGAAAAGCCACAATTATAAAGAACTTGCTAATTTAAAAGCCCTTAAAAATAGAAACACCCCCCCACATTCACATAGATATTGTTGAACAGGAAGAATCACTCATGTCCCAGTACATGAATCACTCATCATCCCCATGAGGTTATGGATGCTCTAAAAATGTGTTTGTGAGTACTAAAATGGTGATTCTAATAAATACTACAGGAATACTTCAGCCCACCATGTCCAGGCATGTCTAAAGCTCCTTATTTGCACTTTGGTGGCAAAACTGTCAGAATTAGAGGGTTTTCTTTATTTCACTAACAAGGGAGTCAAAAAGTCAACATCAGAATTTCCATGTGAGCGGAGTCCCACACATTGGTTCAGTTTTATTTGTAAAGCAGCTTGTGATCCATGCTGCCTGTGCTCTAAACCAGGAGGTTATTAAAGCCTGACAGTTATTATTATAAAGCATTATAATTATTATTATTATTGTTATTAGTATTTTGAAATGGCACATAAGGTACCTGTGAGATTCAGGCTGCTGCTTATCTTTCCTCTCTAGAAATCCAGGCTGAAAGAGGAGCCTTTTCCTCAAATTTAGCAATTGGATCCAAAGCAGGATTTAGTATTTAGGATAGCGCCAGGGAGCAGGGCAGGGGGATCCCTGCCTCTGGATTTATTTCCACTCTGAAGACAAGGACTGAGAGTGAATCCCAGCCCATTTGGTCACATGCAGCTCCCACCCACATGGATTCCCAGCCATGAATAACTCCAGGGCTCCCTCCCTGCCTGCTGCCATCCCAGCCTGGATCATTGGGAGCGGGTCAATATTATTCCAATTATTCCAATTGCTGGGCAGGGACAGAGCCAGGGCTCCCTGGAGCTGGGCAGGAACCAGCAGCAGGGAGGGGCTCAGGGCTGTGTTCCAGGCACACAAAGCCCTTCCCAGGCCTGTCCTGGCCCCTCGAGTCCCAGCAGAGGTGTCACCAAATGACACAAGCAAAAATGACGCACCACAGCCTTGGTCACGATGAAGAGACTCATTTATTTTTTCTGACTCCAATCTTTTATAGTTCTCAAAAGGTGCCAGTGGATTGGAGGGTGAACGTGCCACCTCTCCAACGACACTGGACAAACTACCTGTACATCAAATTTCTCTGCCTCTATGAAAGAATGCAAAACAACAGGTTATTTACAGAAAGTTGTGTGAGAAAGTTCTCTACAAGAATGTAAACTCAGAAGGCTTTAGAAAACTCTTGATAACCAGGGCGACACAGAGGGGTTTTACAGCAGGAGCATTTGGAAGAAAAAGGACTCAGAATCCCAGCAGCTGCAGCACAGCCAGGGCTCAGGTGGCACCAACACTTCTGGAGCGAGATCCAAGGAAATTGGGCAGATTTTCCTGTCCTCGTTGCCAAGGAAAGCGTGCACGTGTGGTGGGATGAGGCAGCACTTTTAAAAACACCTTGTTTGGACAGCCCAGTGCTGGTTCTGGAGAGCTGAAAGAGCCAGGCCTGGCTGGAGCTCCTCGCTGGAAATCAAACCAAAGCAGCACTTGCCCAGAGCCCTGCTCTGCTCAGGGGCTCTCGTGCTCTCCTCCCCGCACAGCACAGGTTTGGTGGTTGCTCTGCTCAGGGCAGGGTGTTCCCTGCAGGGGCTCAGGGTGCAGAGCTGCTGCAGGGCTCCAAGTCCCAGCCAAGGGACACCCTGGCACTGCCCCTTTACCATCCCCTGCTCCCCAGCCATCCCCCCTGGAGCCCCAGCTGCATTTCCTGTGGGATGTTTCGCCATTGGAAGGAGGAATCCGTGTGCAGGAGCCCATCCTGTGGGAGGATGTTTGCCTACATGTGATGTCTGGTGCTCTGCACTTGCCTTTGTCATCCTTTCCAACTGTTATTTTTATTTACCTCAAGATTTTTTTTTTTTTTTTTTCTCTCTCAGTGTGAAGGAAGAATCAATTAGGAAATCACAACCCTAACAAAAAATGACAAGGAGGGATAATAACAACAACAACAACAACAACAACAACAACAACAACAATAATAATAATAATAATAATAATAATAATAATAATAATAGTCAAGTTTCTTTGGGTCCACACTTTGCAATTTAATTTTACCAATGAATTTCTGATTCAGGAGGCCTCAGAATCACAACCATCAAAATTTAGCTTAAGAGATTTTGTTTGTAGAGAGAATAAACACGTGTTAGAAAAAACTAATGAAAAAAAAAGAAGAATAACAGGCAGAGCAATTACTAAAGAGGGAGTTCAATAACTTGCACACGTCCATCAGCTTTCAGCGTTCCCATAAAAATATTCTATTTAATGTGTCAGGTGGGACAACACAGTGACCACCAAGAGTGGGGCTGATTCCTGGTGCCACGGAGAAAACAAAATCATGGAACAGCAGGCCCCAAACAGAGCAAATCACATCAGGGATTTCCTGGGGATTTTCCCCTGGAGGGAACCACAGGCTGGAGCAGTGGTACCTGAGCACGTAAAAGAGAATATTTACTGTAGGATGACCAAGAGCAGTGCCTGCAGGAGGCTTTTCTTGGCCTTCTGTGCCTGTTTGACCTTCAGCAAGTTGGGTACCTGTCTTCAGATGATGATTTTAGTCTCTGCACCCTGTGATTTTTATTGCTGACGAATTCAACAGTCCCGGGTTTAGTCCTGCCCCAACTTCCACAATTAACTCGTACCCAGCACCTTAATTAAAAACATTACAGCTCCTTGTGATGCTTCATCTGAAAGAAAATCTGCTCCCTGCCAAGCAGGGGGAAAAATATTCATGGCTTTCTGGAGCCCTGCTAATGACTTTGTGGATTAAAGGAAAATGGAAATCATGTGGAATTCACTGTCCCGGTCACTGGATTTAGGAACTGGGCTCATAATGGATGGAGTGTGCACTTCCCAGCAGGCTGGAAATTTTGCTGACTGTGTAAAAGTCAAATAAAATTTAGGAGAGCAGCAGCTGAGCATGTGCAGTGATCCCAGGGCAGGGACAGAGCGAGAGAAATTCCTCAGATCAGCCAAAAAATGCAGCACTGAAGGTTCACATTTTTTTTCCCTGCCTGGGGATTTGTCAGTGATGCTACCAACAAGTTTTGTGGAATATGGGAAGGAAATATTTGTCTTTGCAAGGTGTTTTTTTGGGCAGGATCAGCCCAAAACCATGGAGTGAGCAGGGGATCCTCTGTCAAGAGGTTGGAGACACCTGGAAAGTCCAAACTGTTCTTGGTGAACACCTGAGCTGTGGCCCCACTGCAGCACCTTAAGGAGCTTGCCTGAGTTTTAATGAGGCCTTAATGGGAGAAGTTCAGTTCGGTGGCTTCTGCTGGTGAAAACAAGAGAAAACCTTAAAATACTTTTGTAACAGGCAAAAGGCAAAATAGCCATGATTTCACCTGGAAATAGCCATGATTTCACCTTAAAATAGCCATTATTTCACCTTGAAAATAGCCATGATTTTACCTTAAAAATAGCCATGATTTCACCTTGAAAATAGCCATAATTTCACCTGGAAATAGCCACAATTTTACCTGGAAATAGCCATGATTTCAACTGGAAATAGCCACAATTTCACCTGGAAATAGCCATGATTTCACATGGAAAACAGGTGGTACTGCACCTGATGGAAGCAAAATCCTTCCACTACCAGAATTCACTAAACACGAGAGAACTGAAAATGTTGTGTGGGACCTCTCTGCTCTTGGGAAGTTTCATTGACCAGGCAAACAATTCCAGAGGCCAGGCAGGGAAAAACTATCCCCCCAAATGCACAGAAACAGCCACGGGGTGAGCAGCTGAGCATCCTTCTTAGGGAAACCGATCACCGTGCCTGGGAGCAGAGATCTCCCCGAGGATGTGAGCTTTTGTGGCAAAACAAGGAGCAGCAAACGAGAGAATTTGTGGCTCTGTGGGTGGGGCAAGCTGAGCAGAGAGGGGACAGCGTCAGGGTGGGAAGACAGACCGGGGAGGAACGAAATATTGCAGGTATCAAAGGCAATGAACCGTTCTGTGCACCTGGAAGCCACTGAGGAAGGTCAGAGCAAGGAGGTCGGGCAAACTCTTGTGGTGGGGAGGCCCCAGGGCAGAGCAGGAGCTGCAGGGCTCCCCAGGAGAACAGATGCTGATTTCCAGAGCTGCTGATCCAGCACAATTCCTGCATGGCTCAGTGCCCGCGCGGGGCAGCAGCTGGCACAGGACGAACCCAGAGCGAGAGGTGGCTTCTCCTCCTCCCCTTTTGCCTGCAAAAGATGACAGAGGTGGGTGCTGGAAGTCAGGGTTTGAATAGCTGAGCTGCTTTAGGGATTAAATGATTAAGGATGATTAGGATTTGACATTTGAGGAGAACTGGATGGAGGAATACTCCCTGAGATGGGAGCTGGCGCTGTTCCTGCGCCACCAGGGACAGGACAACGATTCATTGTGGGGTTTTTTGGGGTTCTAAATGCAGGGAAGTGGCACTTGGAGCAAGGGGGAGTCGTGTGAAGGCTCTGCTGATTGACACATCCTCATCAAAGCTGCCCCGAGGGACTGGGGGCAAATCTTAGGCATGGATGGTTTGGGGCAAACTCCCAGAAATCTGAGGAAAAGAAGGGGGGGAGGGAAAGGGAGAAAAAAAGATCTCTCCTCTGGAACTCACTGCTTTTGGCAAGCATTTTTGCAAACAAGCTCAGGGAGGAGTGGCAATGGAAAGAGCAGATGTTCAATGAGTGCTCGGTGACATAAGTGGAGGGCAAATATTTGACGGCTTCAATCTGAATTATTATTATTTACTTTTAATAAAGTGTGGCTGAAGGACTCAGGAGCTACAGTATCCCTGTGCCAGGTGCTGCATAAACAGGGGAAGCCTGGCTGGAGGGGAAGCAAAAAGGGTTTATTCAGCCAAGGAATTAGCACAACCTATTTCTGCAATTAAATTGTTTTACACTTCAAATGCCAAGTACCAAAATGTGAACATTAGACAGACAAAAACAAATAATGAAAAAAAACCAAACCAAACTCTTAAATATTTGCCACGTTTTATCCAGCACTGAAAAGTAAGTATTTTGTTCAAATTTCAGCCACTTCTGTACATAACTTAGGGGGGTGGGAAGTGAAGAGATTCAACCTTTCCAATTCCTCAAAAAAAAAAATACAATTGGCTGTGTGACTGATTAAGAGTTATTTGCAGACATTGGTGGATGATCTCAAACACAGCACAGATTCTAAAGGAATAAAATCACCAGCATTCATGAAGCTGGGAATTTATTAGATTAGTCAGAGGCTCAGATCTCGTCAGAGAGATTTGGCATTAGGATACAGATAAAGGAATTATGAGGAGAAAAAAAAGAGCTTTTGTAGAGAACAGGATGTTGGGTCTATAGTAATGCAATGTTTAATAAGAACCAATATCTGCCAGGCTGAGGAGCTGCCTCTGACAGAGACCAGGGAAGGAATAAATCCTTCCCTTTAGCCACTGAATATCGAGATGTGCCCAGTATTTCTGGTTGTTTGTCCACAGCTGAAAGCACCGAGTCAGAAATGATTTTTCAAAAGCCTTTTCTGCCCATCCTCTCCACCCAGCTGAGAAGGGCTCAAGTGGGCTGTGTCTGGAGCAGCTCCAGCTTGAAAAATTCATCTGCCAAATGTTGCAGGGATCAAAGCTTGCCCTGCACCCACAGATTCTTAAAGACAGGAGGAACCTGAGGCTCTGCTCCAGCAGCCTGCCAGGCAGGGCCCAAACCCCTCCTGAATTCCAGGTGGGCAGGGGCAGAGCTGGGCTTCTCTGGGGGGAGATTGTTGCTGGAGGGAACTACTTATACCCCAAACTGGTCCTGAAAGGATTATTCATGACAAAAACCCCAAACCAATCCACTACGACCCCTCCTTGCTGAAGTTCCTGGGTTTGCCTGTTTAACATGCTGGAGTGAGAAAATGTTAAAATGGGAGGATTTCTGATAAATCCGTATTTGGCTGCAAGTCTTGAATGAAGACAAGGCCTTAATCGTTCATTTTCAAGATTCCTTTGAAAATGAAACCTGCTTTTTTATTAGCAGAAGGAGAGGTTAAAGGAAGTTACAGGAGCATTCCTCCCCCTCTAGGGAAGATATCCCTGAGTACTCCCCTTCCATCAGGACTTGCTAAGAAACCTGGCAGGATGAGATTTTCCGAGGGCCTGAAAGCAGCAGGCAGTGAATTCCCAGAGGAATTCAGCCTTAGGACATCCTTCTGCAGAGGGGCCAGCCTGGATTTCACCTGCGAGGGCAGGAGCACAGTCCTGGGGAAGGCTCTGGTCCATCCCAGGGATGAAGGACAAGAGCTCTGGGGAAAAACTTCTTCCCTTTCCTTCCTGCGACACGAATTCAAACTCAGGCAAAAATTCCATAGGGAAAGAGGGATGACTGAAGGAGCAACACCACAAATGGAGAACCGGGGTTAAAACCAGGGCTCAGCCTTGAAATTCTGGAGTCACCAGGCGCTCAGATTGTCCTGCCACCCTCTGCCAGAGGCAGGAAACCCTCCCTGCGTTCCAGAGGAGGAGCTGAGGGTCTCTGCTGCCTGGCAGGGGGTGAATCACAGCCTGGAATTGGTGCAGGGAGCTCTGAGCAATGTGATTGTCAGGCAGGGAAGTGCTGGGAGCAGAAAATACCATGGCATCAGCAAGAACAGCTGGCGTGGGTGACTCAGAGGCCGCGGTGGCAGTGGGCTGCTGTCATCCACAGAGCCCCGCTCAGAGCTCTGCTGAACAGGAGGGAAAACTGGGATTAGGGGCTCAGGGGGGACGTGTGAACACTTGCTAGCAAGAGCATCCAGTGAGGTAACATGCAAAAGCAGGAACGTTTCTGGATCAGAAGTGAGCAACAGCTGCAATTAATGCACCCCTGATATCTTGGATAGAGAAGGACCAGGGGAACGGGGAGCCAGGAGAAAGGCAGAGCAAGAGGTTTTCGGAAGGAGCTGGTGGCAGAACTGTTGGCTTGATAGATATGAAGGCTGCAGTGCTGAAATTAGAACTCAGCCCCCTGAAAGCCCCAGCCTGGGCAGGATTTTTGTCCCTAATTCTTCCCCTGTGGGTGCAGAGCTGGCCAAACCTCTTGCTCATGAAACGTGCTGGCTCCCGGAGACCAGCGAGGGCCCGGGGGTGTGGAAAGCAGAGCTGTGCCTCCTCCAAGACTGTGCTCAGAAGTGCTCAGGTGTAATTACTGCCCTCAGTCACGGCTGTCACCTCCCCTGTCACCTCCCCAGCGACTGAGTGCCCGGGGGAGTCGCGTTTATTTAAAGCCACCAGGACTCTGCTGGGTGACTTCTGTGCCAGCTGCTCCTGCAGGCGCCCAGGGCAGGCCATGGGGATTTGCAGCAGCATCAGCAGCGCTCTCAGGTCAAGGCAGGATTCACAATATTTCCCTCATTCCTGGCCTTTCCTCCTCCTCCTCAGTGCCTGCAGACACTGTCCCCTGAGCAGAAGGGATAGGAAAAGGTTCTCACTCAGTGCCAGCTGTTCCACACCTTCCTTGCTCTCCAGGGAACCACGACCAGCAATGCACAGCAATTCCGGGCCTGCGTGCAAAATAAAAAATAGCAAAGCTATTCCAGGAGATACTTTTATTCACCCCCCATAAAACCCCTGAACAGGGAAACAAAGCAGCTCCTCAAACACATTTTCCCCCTTCCCTTTTCTTCCACCTTCTCTCTACTCCAAAGAAATGATGTTATTTCCTTTGACTGGAATATCTCTGTTGCATTCTCAGCGGAGCCCAGCAAACGTCTTGAGGACAAGAAAGGATGTCAGTTTGACAGTTTCCTATGGCCCATTGATTCCAAAATTCCAGAGGAGAGCAGCAATACCCAGGGAGGCAGTGTTCTGTGCAAATTCCACTTAGGCATTGATTTCTGTGCAAAGCCTTTGGAGAGGCTCTGCCTGTGACTGAACTGATGGGCAGCAGCAATTAGCAGGAAATATCAATCTGGCAGCACCTGCAGGCCAAATGCCTTGGGGACAGCAGGTGGGGGCTGTGCTGAGGCTGCTGTGGGACGTGTCCCTCAGGGATGCTGTCACTGGTGGCTTTGGCTGCTCTTTCCCTCTTGGGTGCACGCTGAGTTAGGCCTCAAAATCGTGTCTGGAGTCCAGAGGAAAGCTTGGGCCCTGAAATCTCACCCTGAACTCCAGATTTCATCTTCAATGGGTCATGTCTAGGCAAAGCCTTAGGGGGTTCCGTGCAGGAGCAAAGGCTGGCTGAAGTTTTGGTGGGTAGGCCCCAGATCTTTACCAGGCACAGGTGACAGTGCCTGGCCCTCCTCAGGATCAGCCCTGCCAGGATTTTATTCCTGGAAGGGTTTGCAAGCAGAGTGAAAACCAAAAGGAGAGTTACACCTTTGCTGTTTCTGAGAGCAAAAGGGCTCCAGACCCTGCCAGAGACACGAAGGGTTTTGCTGGGTTGTGAACGTCCCACTTTTGCTCTCTCGTGCTCTCGGCCACAATTGTGATCACAACTGTGTGTCGCCCTGATTTTTTCAGATTTTCTAAAGCCTTCTGAGTTTACATTCTTGTAGCAAACTTTCTCACACACTTTCTGTAAATGCCTTATTGTTTTTGCATTCCTTCATGGAGGAGGAGAAATTTGATGGACTGCTGGTTTGTCCGGTGCCGTTGGCGAGGTGGCACGCTCACCCCCCAATGCACTGGCACCTTTTGAGAACGATAAATGCTGGAATCAGAGGAAATAAATGATTCTCTTCATCGTGACCACAGCTGAGGTGCGCCGTTTTTCCTTGTGTCCTCTGGTGACAATTGTGGTGAGATGATCCAGCATGAGGAGCCACGGAGAAACGCCGGCAAACAAACATTTCTCAGTGTGAAAAACGCCAATCACTTGGCTTTTAAAATTTTTAAAGTTTAACAATAATAAAATGGTTATTAAAATAGTAATACAATTAGAGTAATAAAAATTTAGGGTTAGGACAATTACAAGACAATAAAGAACAAAGAATTACGGACGTCCGGATGCTCTCGGGCCCTTAATCCACGACAAGCATGCCTTGTGAACAAAGGAATCACCTTAAAAGCAATAGCTTGTTGCATATACAAAACACTTCATGATTATGCATATATTTTATTTAAAACAAGAAATTCGTCTGGTACTTGTCAAAAAGTTTCTGTTAATCCCCAGGCGCCTTTGAGTCTCAATCAGGCTTGAAGAAGTTCGTTTCTATTGATAAGGAAAGCCATAAATTCCTCTCCTCTGGAAAATTTAGGAATTTCTGTAATTGTTATCCTTGTGCGAAGAATTCCTTGATTATCTCATATCTTTCTTGAGCTGGTTAAAAAGTATCTTACATAGTATAGTTTCTATTTTAACACTGTGTTATAACCTAAAAATACATTCAACACACCACTGGAGAGAATTAACACAGCATAACTTCCCAACATTACCCATCTAATATTCATTGTAACATCTGCGAAAAGCCAATTATAAAATATGCATTTTTCACACTCAGTTTGCTCCCTGGAAGAGAACGGGGAGCTGGCAGCCGAGGAGGGCAAAGCTCTGGCTCTGCCTCCAGCCCCTCTCCTGGCTGCCTTCTCCTGGGAATTCCAGCAGGTCCCTCCTGCTGCTCTACAAACAGACGAGACTCTTGATTTTTTTTTTTTTTTTTTAAGCAGAAAAGCTGAATCTTTATTGTAAAACTCATATTTTTATAGGGATATCAGAAGGTACAGTGTTAAATCTAATTGGTTAATCTTTTTTTTTTTTTGCTACTTAATTTATTGGTTAGGAAATGTCTGTGTGTGTACATGTTAAGACTTTTCCTTTACTTAGGTGTTTGCATTTTTTTTTGCAGATCCTTATGTGAAAGACTTTTTGTTTTTAGGGGTGTGGACAGTTTTCTTACTAGAATAGGTTGTTGTGTTGACTGATTTTTACTTTCATTATTCTTTTACACGGGAACTTACAAGCTAGCTGCTAGCTTAGCCAGAGGAGCAGGGCTTAAACGATATTTTATATGTTCTATATTTTATATATTTTACATATATAACATAACATAACGTAACATAACATAACATAACATACATACCATAACATACCATAACATAATGTAACATAACATAATATAACATACCATAACATAATAATATAATATAATATAATATAATATAATATAATATAATATAATATAATATAATATAATATAATATAATATAATATAATATAATATAATATAATGTAATGTAATGTAATGTAATGTAATGTAATGTAATGTAATATAATGTAATATAATATAATATAATATAATATAATATAATATAATATAATATAATATAACATAATATAACATAACATAACATAACATAACATAACATTTTATATAAATTTTATATAAATTTTATATATAAATTTTATATATAAATTTAATATATTTATATAAATTTTATATATTTATATATAAAAATAAATTTTTATATAAAATAAATTTTATATATTTATATATAAAATCTATTTTCTATCTAAAACCTTATATATTTTATAAGTTTTTTTTTGCTGAGGCATTACATGTCACACCCTCGGGGTGCTGCAAGTCTGCTCGCAGTGAGCTTTTGCTGGAGCGGGGCGGGCGAGGAGCGGGATGAGCAGCAGGGAGGAGCAGCAGGATGCTGCTGCACTGCTGCCATCAAACACGAGGCTGCAACCTTGCAGCCCTGTCCTGCCCTTGACCCTGCAGCAAATCCACGTCTGGATTAGCTCAGCCACGCTGGGAATCTGCGCCCTGGGAATTAGAGTGGCTTTGCTGCCCTTAATTCTCAAGGGAATTTGTTCCTTTCTGGGCTCTTTCTCCCCCAAAGCAAGGCTCTGTTTTCCCTCTGCAGAGGAATTTCAACGAGGCCAGAGCCAGGTGCTCTTCGTGCCTTTTCCCTGTGGTTTTTAATCCCTTCCCTCTCCCTTTTCCCCAGGGAAATGCAGATTTTGGGCACGGGCAGGGAAAAGCCCTCCCTTTTGCAGCCAGCTCTTTGAGTGCTTCTTCTTTCTTTCCTCTTTCTGAGGAACTGTCAGAGCTAAAATCAAAATCACTCCTCAAAGCAGGACTGAGAGATTCACGAAAAACCTTAATGGCCACCAAGAATGCTTCCAAATGCTGCCACTTCTGGGGTTGGGGAAAGGAAGCTTGTGTTTAGGATGGAAAACTCAGACTTTCCACAGCTGGGAATTCACAGACTTGTCCATGTAATTGTAATTTGTACCATAAGGATGTGTACTGGGTACAGCCCTTAATTGTGTGATCACACAGTTTTAATTTCTAGGTTTTGGTGTTTAAGTTTCCCTATTTCGTGCAAAATGTTTGGAACTTTTCCTCTGTTTCATTTTCCTAAATGAAAGCTTTTTTTTTTTTTTTTTTTTAAATAGAAACACCAAATCTTTTCCTTTGTACAACATTCAAACATTAACTTTTAACTTTCCCCGTGACGCATATAAAGACAAAAATTATTACTGTGAAAATAGTTCTATTTAAAGGAAAAAAAAAAAATCTTGAGGAAGATAGGGAAGGAAATGAAAGGAAATTTTGATTACTTTATCCAGGGATTTTTACACACTCCCTAAGCACCATTGAGTAAATTCCTGATGAATGGACACATGAGCATTAAATGACTCCTCCAACTCCAGCAGGGAGCTGGAACAGCCTGGAAAAGGCTGGAATTGCTGAGCCCATCTCCCTGTCTGTGGCCTTTCCTTTTTAAAGCCAATTTTCTTCCTGCAGTCAAGAGCTCAGAAAAATCCAGCTCAGGCCCAAGGGTCTGATCCTGCCCAGCTCAAACCCTGTTACACCTCAAAGACACTTCTCCACCTCCCTGCTTTTTTAAATTTTTTTTTTTTTTTGTCCCACCCTGCATTTTCTGCATGGTTCTGCCTCCTCGAGATAGTTTTGCATTATGAAAGGGCAACAGGAGAGGAGAAAAAACTGTTGCTGTATTTAGCATTGATTTTTCCCCTTCACTCTGAGTCACAGAAGCTAACATTTAATTAATTTCTGACACTTTGACAGCTCCTAAGAAGACATTTGTAGAGCTATCAAGTGCTGCTGATAGCACTGTCAGACAGACACTTTTTGAATTATCAGCTATTAAGGACCCATATGCAACAAATTTCCAAGGATTATTATCCAAATTGTTCTCTGAATGAGAAAAGCACACAAAAGCTCAGTGAAACATAAAGAAACCATTGTTCCCAGGTGAATTTGATATTTGCAAATGTTTTGCTATTTTGATCACTTACGTGGTTTAATAAATTGAAGTCACTTTGTCTTTTATTAAGGAAATTAAGTGGCCTTGGTTTGGGGTGTCTGAGAGCAGGGCCAGATTTCCCAGTGTGGTCTTTGTGGGGATGCAGCTTGGGAAACATGGAATATTTGATCCTAGGCAGGGCTGAGCAGGGAATGAGGCCGCAGAAACGTGGAATTGTTTAGGTGGGAAAAGCCCAGCCAAGCCAGCACCAGCACCAGCACTGAGGCACGGCCCCAGGAGCCACATCCACAGGGGTTTGAGCACTTCCAGGGATGGTGACTCCAGCACTGCCCTGCTCCAGTGCCTCACTACTCTTTCCGTGGATTTTTTTTTCCATAATATCCAACGCAAACCTCCCGTGGCACAGCTTGAGGCCTCTGTGAAAGGCTCAGGAGCTCCCAGCCAGGTGCTGGCGTTTCCAGCTCTGCCTGCACCACTGGCTGGGTTCTGGAGAGGTCAGGAGTGATTTATGAACTGAGGGGATTCTCAGATTCCAGCCCAGATTGCTTCTGCTGGCTGGAAATCCCTTCTCTAAGTGGGACTGAGACTCGGATCCATCCTCACAGCCCTGCCCTGGCAGCTCTGCAGTGAACCCCCCTGGCCAGGAGCTCAGGTATCCTCCCCACCTGTCCCAGGGCCCAAACGTCCTGCAAGTCCCATTGCAAACATGGAATTAACATTTCATGTCCTGGCACCAGAGAGAGACCCCAAGGCAGCAACACCCAGAGCTCCCCTCCACACTCCACGTCCTCCCTGAGCTTTGCTTGTTCACCTCCCTCAGCACAGAGGAGCTTTTTGTTGTCTGAATCTCAAGTTAATGACACACAAACCTCTGTCCCAGCAGCTGAATTTCTTTAGGGTATTGTGACAGCACAGAGAGACAGAAAAAGTCCAGGAGCCACTCACTCAGTGGGTAAAACTCAGTGGGTAAAACAAGCACCAGAGCTCCCATAGGTTTTAGGGAACTCCACAAGAATCCCATGATTTTTTATATTTTACCTCTGGATGAGTGCACAGCTCATGGCCATTGGCCAGGGAATGGTGGGAGGAGTTGCTGTGGTGGTAAGATTTTCCAAGGAAAAGCAGGAAAACCATGTTCCCAGTGCCAGGAGCTGCTGAGGGCTGTGGGGTGGCAGCAGTGCTGTGCCCACCATGTCCCCTTCACTGTCACCTCACTGGGGCAATGGCAGAGGCAGCACAGCCCAGCCCTGACTGCAAAAGCTGCTGCTGTCAAGTTCCATCATTGTCACTATTCAGGTCTTGGGGTTTCAAATTTATTTATTTCACTGCTGGAGGAAAAAAAAAAAAACATATAAGGAAAAGATAAAAGAAAAAAAAATGAAAGAATACAGCCCAAAGCCCCATGAAGCACATGGAAAATAAACAAAGTGGGTCATGGCACCTGTGCCCTGAACTGTGCACACCTAGCAGGGAGCAGGGAATGGCAGGGGACAGAACATCCCAGGCACTCTGCCTGACCCCGCTGTAGCACAGAGTAACTGACACAGAAACCTGGCGGTGAGCTGGCAGTGAAACCAGCTTCTGGAATCCCTGCCTGGGTCAGGAGTTCTGCATCCAATTCCAGCCAAACGTTTCACCAGGGCAGGGCGAACAGGCTCCAGGGAACGCCACGAGCGAGGCAGCAGAATCCTGATTTTTTTTTTTTTTTTTTTTTTCCCCCCGTTTTCCTTTTCCACGCTGACCCACCGGCCTCTCCAACACCTCTGTGGCAGGGTGGAGCTGGCAGCTGGCACTTGGAGCCCCATGGATCCCCTCAACCTCTCGTGGTACGACGGGGACAGGAACTGGAGCAGGGCCCTGAACGCGTCGGACGCGGCGCAGAAGCCGCACTACAACTACTACGCCGTGCTGCTCGCCCTCCTCATCTTCATCATCGTCTTTGGCAACGTGCTGGTGTGCATGGCAGTGTCCAGGGAGAGAGCCCTGCAGACCACCACCAACTACCTGATCGTCAGCCTGGCCGTGGCCGACCTGCTGGTGGCCACGCTGTGCATGCCCTGGGTGGTCTACATGGAGGTAAGGGCTTGAGGCAGGATGGGGTGAACAGCGCCCATCGCTCGTTTTTAGAATTTTCACAAGTTCAATAACAACAAAATGGTTATGATTATACAATTAGAGTAATAAAAACTGAGAGCTGGGACAATTACAAGACGATAAAGAACAAAGAATTACCGGATGCTCTCGGGCACTTAAGCCACCACAAGCGTGCCTTGTGAACAAAGAATAACCCCTAAAGCAACAGCCTGTTGCATATTCATACAGACTTCATGGTTATGCATACATTCTATTTAGAACAAGAAACTCTGTCTGTTGTATGTCAACTGCTTCTTTTAATCCCCACGTCTTCCAGCCTGAGCAAGGCCTGAAGAAATTAGCTTCTTCTGATAAAAAAAAAAACATAAATTCCTCTTCTCTGGAAGATTTAGGTGTTCTGTGACTGTTATCTCAAAGCGAGTATCTCATTCCTTCCAAAAAACCCCACATCCAGAGCTTCTATTTTAACTACTAAAGCTTCGTTTTAACTACAAAACTACATTTCCCATGCTATTAAAAATGTTAATACAGCACTTCTAATCAATATAACATAACACATACAGCATTCAATTTAATATTTGCAAAAAGCCAATCATAAAATATGCATTTTTCACATTGGGGAGGGTTTAGCAGCCTGGGAATCAGCCTCCTGAATTCCCCCACATGTCCTAAATACAGGGTTTTTTCGTTCCCTGAAGTGCAGGTTTTTTCATTCCTGAAATTGCATTTTTTTTGTCTGTTCCTGAAATTGCATTTTGTTCCTGAAATTGTAGCTTTTTCCTTCCCGAAATTGCCATTTTTTTCCCAGGTGGTGGATGGGAGAGCAGGTAGCTTGAAAGCCCACTGCTGCTCAGAGGATTAAATGACAGCCCAATTGCACCAGAAATTCGGGGCCAAGAGGGAAAGGACCCCAATTTTGTGTTCAGAACTCCACCGTGGGTATCACACTGAAACCACATGAAATTTGTGGAGGTGGAAGGGACCCACAAGGATCACTGAATCCAGCAATTACCAAAAAAAAAAAAAAAAAAGCAATCAAGGCCCTGTTTCTGAAGGGCTGCAGGAAGGCAATTGTAGAAGCAGGATGGGAATCCACAGATTTTATGCCACAATATAGGGGGGGAAAAAAAAAAAATCACTTTTCACACCTCAGCCTTGAGGACAAAACCATCCTGAGCCTCCAGTTAATTTCCAGGCACTCACTCAGGGAGGGAAGGGGAGATAGCGCAGGGGAAGGAGCCAGCATCAATGAGCCCATTAAGTCCTGATGCAAAGCAAAACAAACCCACTGACGTGGCACGGGCTGTGAGAGAGCGCAGTGCTAATTACCGCTCGAGTTAATGATTGTTTTCGCGGCGCTGGAGAACGCAGAGCCTCTGCCGGAGCTCCTTAACGTGGCCACAGGCTGCTGGGAGGCAGGCACTGCCTCTGGGATTCCACCTCCTCCTCTTCTCTTCCTTTCTCTCCCACCCGTTTGAAGCAGAGGCTGGGAGAAGCTCCTGCTCCCTCAGGTCCAGCCAGAAGAATCTCTCAGGCCCTTTTTTAATTTTAAGGCAGAAGAATAAACCAGCAATAGTGCGAAATTCTCTCCCTCTTCTGGGTCAGGAGCCACAGCTGCCTTCATCTACCAGCTGGGGCAATTCTCTCCAGGTTTTGTGTCACAAGC